>NW_024513654.1:5171667-5771667 GCF_017590135.1 Pyrgilauda ruficollis | reverse complement strand
ACAGCTCAGAGTGGGGAGCCCTGGCTGAGAAATGTCCGGGGTGCAGGGGTTTCTTGTGCTTAGGGTGGTAATGCGTGAAAGGGAGGAAGCCCACCTGTACCCCAGACCCTCTGCCAGGCAGGATGCCAAGTGCCAACCAGGACAGCTGCACTGCCAGTCTCCAACACCTTTTTGGGAAAGTCTCAGCTTGCCCGCACCCTCCTTCCTGATTGCCATCTGCTTTACCTGCACCCATGATCCTGGTGCAGGCGTTTACAGGGCAGGACAAGGAAGGAGCTGCTCACAGATTTGAATGGAGCTTTATCACAGCAAGGCCTATCATTTTGTGCTTTCCACAGTTCCCTGACTGGATGATGCCAAAACTATTTAATGAAGAGGAATTACATAGTACAAATGCTACCCAGACTCAGTTACTTCTTGTATTTTTCAATTCCCCAATGCCTCACTTTGCAAAGATAGCTGAGAGTTGAGCTGTATTTTCCATAGTCTGGAGGGCATCAGGCTGTGATTCCGCAGCCTGAGTTTATTTCTGACTCTGCCACTGAGGTGTGAGTAACCCTGACCAGATCACTTGGCCCCTCTGACTTGGTTTCTTCTTTTCTCTTTTATTTTCCTGCAGTATAAAGTCCTTGATAGAAGAGCTGGTTATTAGTTTGCATTTGTGAGGTGTGTCATGCAACAGTGGGGAGACCAAAGCAAAAGCACTGAGGAAAGCCTGCCAACAGTGAGATATAAACAATCAACTGGATGTGTTGCTGAAGACAAGGGGGTTTAATTGAATGACTTGTCTGTCCTCCTTGCTCACCAGCTAAACCTAAACCTGAGCCTCTGGATAACTCAGATCTGGGCTTACCCCAAAAACTGCTCCAGACCTCATGGTAGCCGTGTCATGCCCCTGCCATCCCTGTAGCTGGACCATAGGGACCTTCAGGGACTGCACAGCATCACAAATCCTCGTGCTCAGTGGCTTTCCTCCATCTTACAGGCTGCTGGCAAGCATTTGCTTGCAGAGGAAGATCCAGCAAAGGAATGCTGGTGACAGGTAAGGGTGTCTTTGTGCAATTTTCTCACCCACACTCACCTGGGCAGCCCTGCTAAAGCTGAGGGAGATGCCTGGGTACAGAACCACCTGCTTCAGCACCCAAATGGATCAAGGAATTTTGCACACATGGGTCCTGGTTGGTGAATCTCCCTGTCACCATTTGTTCTGCTCTCCCTTTTGCTAAAACATGAGAAAAGACAGCACCTCTGCCTGCACATGGGGATGTCAACCCAACCACCCCCTCAGTAAATCCTCACCACCCAACAGATACTTGTAAACTCCTTCCATCTATCCTACATGAATAGTGCTTCTTGGTTTAAACTTCTCCCATTTCTCAATCTTCTTTTCTTTTTTTTTTTTTTTTTTCCAGGCTATTAGAGCCACAAAACTGGCCAACAGACACAGCTGGGAAACACACTACAGCACAAAGAAAAAATAATAAAGGCTGGGAGAAGTTCTTTTCCCCTCTACAGAACTGTAATTGGGTCTTCTCTTTTTATTTTTTTTAAGCTCAGTTGGGGTATGAACTCCTTAATCTTAGTTTGACTTATGGGAAAGGGAGGGCATTAGCATATTTATAAAAATTTACCTTGTTCTGAAACTGTAGACATGCTTCACCTTATAATTTCATGATTAGTGTCATTTCATCATAGGGGAAAAGCCACTTTTTCTATCCAGCGGCACAAAACGAATACAAATCAAACACATGCTTTCTGGAATTATTCACACAATGTTTTCAAAAATCGACATAGTTCAATAGTTGAGCAATAAATTTTCTTACTAATGAGACACTAAAAAATGTTTTTGATGTTACGCCCAGGGAGAACTAGTTATTGCAGATTTATAGGCAATCTGTGCAAAGACTGTCCTTTGCTTCCAATGAGTTTCTAATTTTGATTTGATGATATCCAGCTGTGGAGATTTGGCCATGATATTATATAACTTGTGATATCACATCTATACAGTATTTTCTTCCCCCTCGATGGCTGGCCTTTTCATACACGACCTGGACTGCAGCATCCCATGGTTTCCTTGTGCAGACAGCCATGGCATGTGGTGTTTATGGATCCCTTTAAGGAGTGTGTGCAGGTACAGTATGTGCATCTCGTAACTCTCTGAAATACAGGAGGCAAATTTAAATTTTCCAGCAAATTAAAAGCTGGAAATGCAGCTTTTTCCTTTCAGCTCCTTCTGCTCTCTCCATGGCTGGGACCTCAGAGCAGGTTGGGGTGTGGGCAGTCATGCTCTGGAAGGCCTTGAAGACAGCCTTTTGTGGTTCCTTTTGTTCCAAGAGTTTCTTCTAGCATTTGGCTGGAGCCGAGCCAGTCAGGCTTGTCCAACCCAGGGGAAGCCACCACCCAAGGACTGAAGTCACCAGAACCCACCCACCCCCATACCAGGACAGTTCGGAACAGTCAGTGAAGGGCAGCCAGTGACCTCTTGTGACACCATTTTACCAACAAGAAGCCTGAGAGGGAGGGTTTCCCAATCCAGGCCTAGAATATATTCAAAGCAGAGTATTCAGTGAAGACGACCACCTATTCATTTTCTGGAAGTAACCAACATCAGGACTTTATTCCCCAGACCCTGCTGAACTCACACCTTCCCTGGGGACATTGTTAATCCAAAACAAACCAAACTGTGCCTGTATTGACGCTGCTGGCAGGCCCCTTCCCTAGGAAATGAGGGAATGTGGTGTCTCTCCAGGGGTAATAACAAGGCTCCTTGCCTGGATACAAGAACGATGAGTGCTTCAGAAGTGCTGATGATTAAGGCCCGTGTTTAGGCCGCTTGGAAAAAGTGGTCTCTGAGACGAAGCAGCCACAAGCCAGTTCACTCTGCCACAAGCCAGTTCCTTCCACCCACATGGCTGCCACGTGGGGAGGCCATGGAGAGCCCGGGCCAGTGCTCCTGGCAGGAGAATCCTGCTCCAGCTGTGCCCGAGCACGTGGGGGCTGCCCCTGCCTGACCCGCCGGGCACCCGGCGTGGTGCAGCAAGGCAACCTGCAGATAGCCCAGCACGTCAGGAGCGCTGTTATGGGGTTTGTCATTCTTTTTTAGGAAGTCTGCAACTTGAGCATTCCGCCAGTAACTCCCAGGCTCGGCTCCGGTGGAAGAGAACAAGACAGTGGTGGGTTATGAGGAATAACACAAAGGCTACTTTTTGCCTAAACAAACTTTTCCAGCTTAAAAAAGTATGATGAGGAGACTGTGGCCACCGTAAATAGTACCATATTAACTGATAACTCACAAACACTTGAGTCAGCTATTCTTCTGAAGGGCTGCAGGAAGCACACCCATGGCAGGGACAGCAAATGCTTTCTGCAGGTGCTCCCCTGGGAATCAGGCAGAGCCATCCCCCCATTCCTCACATGCCATGCATATGCATAATTCCATACAAATGATGGGTCTGAGCAACATAGAAGCACTAGACAAAGTTAAAAGTTCACAGAAACACATTCAGAATGACATTTTATTCCCAGCTTTCAGTAAGCACATTATATATTGATGAGCTGCTATTCTTTTTTTCTTCATAAACCAAGGGATTTGGTCCCCTCCTCCTCACATGCACCTTCTTGTCACATTTCTATCTCTAAATTCACTTCTGATGCAAATTATTTCAATGGCACTTCAGAAACATATGCAGAAAATACAGCCAGATGTCTTCCTTGGATTTCAGGAAGGCAGAGAAGTGTCAGAATTAAATCTGGATGGCTATGATGTTGCCAAAAATAGTTTCTGCACTCACCCTCTGTCTGTGAAGATGGATCCCAAGGCCAAACACAGAAATTAGCTTCCATATCAACATTTTACTGTCACTTTCATCGCCACGCCAATAGATTAGTTAAAATAACATCGTTTACTGGCATGGAGTGTTATTGCAAACAGATGTCATCATTAGGCTAAAGACAAGTTCTACTGTTTCATCCAGGAATTTATTCATGGAAATTCTGATTTTTCTCATTGAAATAAGAAACAGTTTCAGTCCTTGAATCTTTCATCCCTGAAAATCACTTTAGGGTTGTTGGGGTTTTTGTGTTGTTTCCCTCTCCCATGAAGAAGGAATCAGCATTTTGCTTGACATGGCATAATTCTGGTAGTTATTTTCAGTTAAAAGTTTTCCTCCAGTGAAAGGCAAATATTAGTAGGAAAAATACCTATGATCAGCTGTAATTTCTTGTATGTCTTTCATAATTGTATCTAATTGCATTCTGCTTCCTTCAACTCTTCTTCATCTGGAGCTGAACAATTCTAGTATCAAATATATTTTTTTTTCCATAGTCATTGAGTCACCTTCTCTGTGTTATTCAGATAAAGCTGGACATTTATTTGTAATGTTTGGGTTTTGTTGCCTTCCTTTTTTATGAAGAGAGTCTGCATGGATAATGGATCCACATTTGACTTCATTCATTAGAAAGAAACATGAAGCAGTGCAATGTAATGAGATCAGCCAACAGAAAACGGCAGCTCAGGAGGGCTAAAACAAGACTGGACCAGGCAGAAAACTGAAATCTCAGTCCTGCTGGAATGAGAGGCAGTGCTCTGGTTGACTTCAGCAAGGATTCTAGGATTTCATCCTGAGAATTTAATAGTACTACTGTTCTAAGTAAGTTCAAGCAGAAATGCATGTTCACTGGCATAGAATAAGGTTTCAGTCCTACACAAACAAAAGCCTATGCATTTAAGTAAAAGAATTTTGAGCCCCTGCACTTTATTTATTTAATCTGCTTACAACATATTAAATATTAAAAACTACATTGTAATAGATTTTATGCACCTCTGAGAAATAACCACAAAAATCACCCAACACACAAAAAATGCAATAGCGGCCAATTTGTATTCTTACTCAATCTGCTCCAGAGGGGAGAGCAACAAATCAGGTCATGTTTGGCACCTAGTTTAGTGTAATATGTTGACTCATTTCTGCTCTCTAGATCTGTGTATTACTTACACCATGACTAATAGGTTGTCCATAACTTCTGTATGAAACTTGCAGTGTCCCCATTGCATGAGGCCTAGTGCAAGATGGAAATTCCCTACACTCCAACACAGCCCTGGCCTCTCTGCTCCTGCTCACATCCATGGAAAAGTTCCTTTAGACCTTGGTAATAGAGGGTCAGTCACTAAAATCAAAATCCTTTGGAGAAAAAAAACCCACTATCATCTACTGTTAAAGGCCAAAATCTTCTTGAGTTCTCTTATAGTGTGTGACAATGGACACTGGCAAGAAAAGGAATCTTTGTAGGGTAAGATAGAGGTTTATATTGAGAAAAAAATGGGAAGAGCTTATATTAACAGCCCTAGAGTGCACACAAAGTCAGCTTGACTTCTGGAAAATCCAAGCAGACCTTTGGGCACTCACAGAGAGCCTGGAGCAGGTGCAGCTGGTGCAGGACCAGCTAGGCAGCAAGGAGGTAAAAATCCCCACCCTGGAAAACACTGAACTCAACCAGCCTGATGCCCTGGAAAACACTGAACTCAACCAGCCTGATGCCCTGGAAAATACTGAATTAAATCAGTCTGAGTGCAAAGGTGCATAAAGAAGGACAGAATGGTTGGAGTTTGAAGAGGCCTCTGGAAATCACCTGGTCCAAACTTCCTGCTAAAGCAGGTTCAGCCACAGCAGGTGACACAGGATTGCCCTCAGGTGGCTGGTGGGAATATCTGCTGGTGGGAATATCTGCAGGGAAAGAAAGCTACAGCAGGTGACACAGGATTGCTCTCAGGTGGCTGGTGGGAATATCTGCTGGTGGGAATATCTGCAGGGAAAGAAACTCCACGGCCTCTATGGGCAGACTGTTCTGGTGCTCAGTCATCCTCACAGTAAAGAAGTTTTTCCTCTTATTCAGATGAAACTTCCTGTTTCAGTTTATGCCCATGTGGTCATGTCTTCTCTGGGATAAACAGCTTCAGCTCCCTCAGCTTTTCCTTGTAAGAGATGCTCCAGTCCCCACATTCTCCTCTGGACTCTGCTCAGTTGTTCTTTGTCTGCTCAATGCCTCTAACCCTCTCCTCCTTTTTCCAGCACAGGGCGTCGTCACAGCACTGCAGCTTTCTGGGATAGCCAGAACAGGCTGTAGAACAGCATTTGCCTTCTATCCTCACTCACAGCCCTGTGCTGAGTTGCTTAAATGCGTAAAAATCTTGATGCTGCATCTCCTGTGAGTGCCTACAGGGACCACCGCTGTGTCTCATTACACTGAGCTGGGAAAAGAGCAGGAGTTAGTTACTGACAGCAGAGCAGCCCCCAGAAACTCTAGCTGGAATTTCTATCTTTTGCATTTGCCTTTACTGTAATTATGTTTCAGAATAATTTCTGTGTCAATCTCCCACTCCCAAATATAAATGTCACTTCTCTTGCCCGGATTCAAAACAAACTGTCAGTGTGAAATAGCTTCTAACACGTTAATAATGAAATACCGTTTTACCCCCACTGAGAATAAAATGCTAGGACTAATCATACTATTCTAAAGGGCTTATAAATCAATAAACCAAGAGGCAGTGAATGAACAAAATACTGATTGAAATCATAAGCACATCAAGTATCTGCAGATAATCAGTGTCACATGTTTAAAATAAAAATAATTTAAAAAAAAGAAATAGTTTCCCCTAAACATGTGGATACACACAGTGGCTTGCTAGATTTTATTCTCACAGTGTGATTTGATTCCTCACCAAGGTGGATGAAAGCACAATTGACTGTTAGAAAATGAGGGCAGCAGATCACTTTGTGATGTGACATTCACAACCCAAGTGGTACAACCTCATAATAAACTGTTGCAGCAGCTGGGACTTTTCCTGTGTCTCTTTCCCCTCTTTGCTGCTGGGATGCCAGCTGGCAGCCCTTGGCTGGCAGCAGTTCTGATGCAGTTTCTCAGGTCAGGGCAGTGTCAGGGGCCAACATCACAGCTAGCAGCTAACCCACGTGCCTGACTGGGGGCACAGGGTGGGAACTGCTGGAGTCCTGCCACACCTCAGACCCCACTGCCCTCTAACCCAGCCCACACTGCAGCCTGGGCAGCTCAGGGCTCTACCTCTCCCTCCCACCTGTAAAGTGTCCAATAGAGTTTCCCATGCCTTTCTGCCCCTGAAGAACCAGTTTTGTGGCCTTTAGCCCCATGGAAATTTTGGACAGCAGCTCCACAGGGCTGGTCACCTCTGCTACTTTGTGCAACACACTCATTCAAAGTTGGCTGTTTTGGTGTGCTTAGCTGGATACACAACACACCTGAAAATCCTCCCTGGGTGAGTCACACTCTTCCCCATCCCACTGAGGCTGAGGAAGATTTGTAAGTTTGGTGGTGGGGAAAGCTTTTCTCAAATTGATTGTATTCTCTTTAGTGAGTCATATGGCTACAGTTAAAGAATTCCTTCCCTGTTTGGGGGTGTCTGTGAAGCTCTGATATAAAAAATGTTGTCAACCTTCAGTTTCTACGGATTCCCAAAATGCTGGCACAACAGAGGTGTGCAAGCTCCTTAGCTTGGGCCCAGGAGACCTGGCAACACAATCCAGTGTTTACAGGTGTAGCACCTCCTGTGAAAGACCCTCCTGAAGAAAGGAGCAGCCCTTTGCCCACTGACACTTGATCACCAAACCCACAGCTGCTCTCCCTGCATTTGTCACCCAAACCCTTTTTGTCCCTGGAAAGGAGCCTGTGAGAAACCTCTGGTACTTTAGAAGTGGCACATTGCCATTTTTAGCAAACAAACCTTGTTTCAGAAGTAAAGGTTGGCACTAGATGTACAGAGAAATTTTAGATGCAAAACACCAACAGAGCAGCTCCTCAATTTTATGGAAACTGGTGACAGCAATTTCCTGTGTGAGAGTAAGAATGGTTCTTATTTACAGTCAACTCCAAATTATTTCCTCATATACTTTATTGAATCTTTCTTAAAGAGAGGCTCTCTAACCCTCATTGAATATATTTCAAGAAAAAAGTTTACATAATGCATCAAGAACCATGTATAAATTCTACCCCTGAATTCTGATGCAACTTATTGAATAAAATACAGTAGAAATTAAGATGCTGAGAATTCATTACAGAGTTTTTAATTATAAATCTGAGAGTAAATGAGCATGAGATTCTCTTGCTAAAGAATTGTAAATTAAGTTAATGGATATTGAGATTAAGTCTTTTTTTTAAATTTATTTTGCAGTACTTGATGTTAATAGAAACTTACGTTGTGTATTAGTCCAAGTGTCTTTAAAGACTTTTAGAGTCATTATTCAATGATAGATGCATGTTTTAAAAAATTTGCATTTCTGAATAGGTAAATGGATTAATTGAGAGAGGATCATGAAAAGCTTTGCAAATGTGTGTTGATGAACCTGTTAATAAAACACAAAATGCTTTATTCACACAAGATAGGTAGGCTCACCCATGGTTAATATTCAGCAAGGCTAAAATATTCCTGTGAAGTGGCACTGAGGCATCATGATCTTCAAGTGATATGGGGTAGGAACTTCTTTTGATAAAACCTTCCGGGAAAACGCACCACATCAGTGTTTAAAGTGTTTCTCCTGTGTCACACGTTATTCCAATTGTGTCACTGAAATGCTGCTGCCATTTGAAACATTTATCCCCAAGCGAGAGTAGCTTTTCACAAGTGAGGTATCTCTTAACATGTGCTTTAAAAGCACAGTGGAAGATTCTCCGCATGGACCTCTTTTCTTTGCAAGGTGACTATATTTCTTCATCTCTTACTTTCTCTAATAAACATTCAATGAGCCTATTTTTTTCCACAGGAGTGATGAACCTACAGCTCTCAGTCAATGTGTTGTAGCACCATGCCCTTGCTGGATCCAGTGAGCAGGGCAGCAGGGCTGTGTTGCACCAAATACATCCTGCAGCATTATGGAATTCAGGCACCAATCTTCCAAAAAGCATTCAGAAGCTCAGCCCCTGCTGGAATTCAGTGCCTAGGAGGTGGATATTTCAGTAAAGCCAAGACTGAGCTGTAGATTTTTAGATGTGTTGCCTCCAGCTATACCAAAGCTCTGGAACTCCAGCTCTGCACCATTCAACAGCTCGTCACTATAGGTCTGTCATTACTCATCACCACTGCTTTCTGTCACTGCAGGCTCTAATTCCTTTGGGATCGCAACTGGAAATGCTGTGTGACTGTGTTTGCATGCACAGAGGCAACTGAGGCTCAGAAAATATCACAGGACACCAGGACAGTGTATGAACTCATTAACAACAGAGCACTAAGATGAAAATATATTTGTACCCTGGGAAACAGAAAAAAGTTGCCATTACCTTGCACATAACCTTGCAAAGTTTCTCCTATGTGCACTTCTTCACAGTCCGCCCAAGTTGTCATATTCCTGTCTCCAAGAGCTTGGGGACTACCAGCAAAATCTCTACTGGAAGATACTCTGCAGGGCCATCAGTCACATCTAAAGCACTCAAATGTTAGGAAATATCAGGATTTAAGCTGCTGAGCTTATGTCTGCCCTTTTGTGCATTTGTGCTGTGCAGGGTAAAGCACTACTCCAGTGAGTAAAGCCAGAGATCCTTAACTCCCTGAAGCAATATGAATGAATTGGGTCACTAATTCAAATGTTTCAAACATATCTACTGTCCCTTCAATAAATACTTAACACCTGCTTAATCGCTGGCCCCTTCTGAAGTCACTTTGCAAATTTTTGAGCCATACAGCAAAGAAGGAAAAAAACCATTAAGTAACCTGGCTGGCAATAATATTTTTTCGTAGAATGGAGCATCCCCTCTGTCCCCGGGCCACGGTGGGGAGAAGAATTCCATTCTTGTAGGAATGCAAGGTAAATAAAGCCTGGCTTTGCTGCAGTTTCTCCATTCTGTAGCTTCCACTGACACCTGCTGGAGGCAGGAGCTATCAGTTTGAGCTCTGTCTCCAGACGCTGGGAGGGCGCTGCCGGGTCCAGCTCTGGGGCACCAGGCACAACAAGGACACGGAGGGGCTGGAGTGAGTCTAGAGGAGGTCACAGAGATGTTCAGAGGGCTGGAACCTCTGCTATAGGGACAGGCTGGGAGAGCTGGGGGTGTTCAGCCTGGAGAACACTCCAGGGAGACCTGGGAGCCCCTTCCAGTGCCTAAAAAGGTAGAGAGCTGGAGAGGGACTTTGTACAAGGACCTGCAGTGATGGGAGAAGGGGGAACAGCTTTGAACTGACAGGGAGTGGTTTAGATTAGACATTGCTAAGAACTTCTTCCCTGTGACAGTGGTGAGGCACTGGCACAGGTTGCCAAGGCAAATGTGGGTGCCCCATCCCTGGGAGTGTCCAAGGCCAGGCTGGACAGGGCTCAGAGCATCCTGGGATAGTGGAAGGTGTCCCTGCCCATGGCAGAGGGGTGAAACTAGACGACCTCTAAGGTGTCTCCTAATTCTTTTTGCATTAGAAATTTCAGCAGGCTTCTGATGAACATCTGAAGCAATATAAGGAATGACAGTTAAAAAAACACACACACACACACACACACAAACAAACCACTAAAATATAGGCACAGTCCTAGAACTTCAAAAACTAGAAAATGTATGACAATTTTTACAGTAGGTTGTTTATGTTGGTATAAAGTATTCTTGCTCTGCCAAGCTAGGGAACAGAGCCAGTCTGATAGACCTAAACCTTTCCTTCACTTCCAGATTAACATCACTGTTTATGCTTTTGTAAACAGTAAGAGCGGTGTGCAACTGAAAATGCCTTTCCAGGGTTATCTCACAGCATCTAGCTCATAGCAGTAGAAGGCTGAAGACTAGTAAAATCTTAGAGGTCTATACAAATAATTATTACATTTAGAGTGCTGCCCAAAAGGGGCACCTAAGGTGAGGGTGTTTGCTTGTTTTGTTTTGTTTTGTTTTGTTTTGTTTTGTTTTGTTTTGTTTTCCTGGTAGGAATGGAAGGGCAGTTGAATTTTTGGCTTAGCATCTTTTCAAGTTCATGTAAAGCTTTTACCTGCTGGCTCAAGTCGCCTTGGTGGCATCCAGGAGGTGGCAGTGGAGGAACATCCATCAAACGTGGGGCTCAGGTTCGGGAGTCAATGTGGAATCCCAGGGCACCAGGAATATTTTTCTGTCTGCTGTGGGGTGCCCTGACCCCCAGGGGAGCACTGACTTTGACCCTCATTCATGGAGAAAGTTTTCCAGACTTCAAGATAGACTGGAATCCACAAAAGTGTGAAATAGGTTATAGAGAGCACCGTAGGTGCATCACTTGCTGAGAAATATAGGGTTTGGGATTTTCAGCGTGTTGTGGATGGAAGCAAGATGGAGAGCACGGGGTGTCATCCTGGATTTCTTCTTCATGCTTTTTCTTCCTTCTTCTTCATGGGTTTGGGTGGCATTTTGTAATTGGGCAGAAAATTCCACACTGCAGGCTTCCAGGGATCAGTTACTGGGCTAAAAGGGATAATAATCAAGGTGTCAGTTCTTAGTTGGATAGTTTAGTCTTAAAAGACCTTGGAACAAGAGATTGTTGGCCATTTTGTGCCTCCTAATGAAAAGCTGCTGAACTCACAGTAGTGAGGCTGTTTTACTGATAAGAAATAATAAACACCTGAGTCATAACATGAACTACTGTCTCAAGTGTCTTCAATCCAGACCCAGAGAAACCAACAACTGGGACCCCCTCCCGGGGTTGGGGCAGTTTGGACACTTTTGCCAGGTCCTGAATGATGGAACAAACTGTGTCTGGCTCAGGGAAAAGCAGTACCAGGGAGAGAAATGCAGCCCAGGGGTTCTGATGTGTCCCCTACCGAGTGTGTGTTATTTTCTGCTAAAGACAACAGGATCAGGTTGATGTCTTTTCATAAATAAACACTAAAAACCCTCCTATTTCATGTGTTTGAGGGATATTTGGGTTTGCTTTAATTTTCTGTACAGTAGTGCTCAAATGGAAGTTTCTTTCTAAAAAATCCCTTTAAAAGGAAGAATAAAACAGGGAATTGCTGTGAAAATCTCACAAAACCCTCAATTCAATTTAGTTTTTTAAAAGTAGATGTAGAAAAGAAGGAAAAAAAATGTCACAGGTGAGCAGTGTGAAGCAGGGTAGAACTCTTAGTTAGACTACAGCTCTTTTTTTGAGCAGCAGAGGGACACTGACTCCTCTTCTCAGCACACCACAATTGAAAAACAAGGGCTGGAGAAGATTTTGAAATATGAGGAAAAAGTCACAAGTTTTTCAATTTAAAAATAGAAAATTTGCCTACAGAATGCAGTGACGGATGCTTCTGTCACAAACAGAAAATCAAAGAACAGCAGGAGCAAGAAGAGTCAAAATTCTAAAAAGTGAAGGGACAGAAAAGGATTTTACAAGTGATATCAGGAGTAGCAAGAAACAATTCTCAATATACATAGGGAAACAAAGGGAAAGAGACAACACAGGTTATTGGTTCATCAGCAAATTAAAGGAGGGGTCATCAGCAAATAAAAAAAGCCAGGAAGGCCGAAGTTCTCTGTGTCTTTTTTTGTGTTTCAAAGGGCAAAATCCAAGTGCAAAGGCTTCAAGCAGCAGCAGACCAGGAGAAAATCCATAAGGAAATGCACAGGGAGGCAACAGCACACTAAGAGAACTGAAAAGTTTCACATTGCCTGAGCCTGATGCATTTCATCCCAAGATGCTGCAGAAGAATATGACAGAATTAGTGTCAAAAGCACTTGGGGTTATCTTGGGGAAGTCATGGGGTGTAAATAAGCATCAGAAAACTGGAGAGGAGCAAATGTATTCAGTTTCTAAGAATGGAAGGAAAAGATTAATCAGGGATTTGTCTATCAGTCAGCTTACCTTCAAATGCCAGAAAATCCTGGAAAGCACAAAGTCTTTGTGAGCACTGCAAGAGAGCAAGGCAATGAGGAAAGTCAAAATGGATTTTTCAGCTGCAAATCCTCTCACAGCAAACTCATCTCTTTTTATGAATGGGCCCTGGGCCTGGATCGAGAGGAAACAATAAACAGCATCTAAAGTCACAGAATGAGCTTTGATGCCTTCTCATTCAAAAGGGAAAAAATGGGTTCTACATCAGACTCTGGCATGGCACAGGCCCAAAAGGCTGAATAAACATGCTGGAGTGATGAAAATACAGCAATTTTCCTGCAATCCAGGATACTCTTTTCTGAACAAAAGCCATGATATGTGCTTGTAATGGAGTGACACTGGTGCAGCACAACACTCAAACACTCCTTTGAGCCAGAGCATGATGATCCATTGCCTAATGTCCTGTCCTCTCACAGAGCAATTAAATGTTCTGTGAGAGCCAACCCTGCTGGAAGAGGCTCCACTAATGGCACTGACTCACTTCCCAAAAGCTGAAATCACTAAGTGACCATCAGTAATTAAGGGTCTGACACATTCTAAAATTCCTTTTCCTATAACTGGCCAGGATTGAACCTTCCCTCTGAGCTGCACATGAAGCCAGTGCAACACTGATCCAGCACTTTCACAAACCTTTTAGCATGGGCACAAAAAACCCAGAACTTTCTGCCATAGCTTGTGAGAGGCAACCTTCACTAGCTAAGATTGATGAATCTGAACATCATTGCTCTTATCTAGTTACATAGGAACACAGGTTTAGCAAAAACATCAGCCAGCACAAACAATGTAACCTGTTATTTACTACAGAAATAGTAAATAAATGCTAGGGCACAAGTCACAACCTATGTTAATGCAATTCCTGTCTGTGCTGGCAGACCAGGGTTACATTTCTGAAAATATATTAGAAATAAATCACAAAAAAATTCCAAATGAAATGTAGTAAATACGAATCCATCAAGTGTGAAGAGACAAAAAAGCCTGCCCTGAAGTCTCTGTGTGTCCTGAAAAGCAATGAGTTGGTAGAGTTACCTTCTTCCTCCTTTGCTGTAAATATTACATTAATTGGTTTTGCTTGGGGAAGTACAAGGGAATTTGCACTAAAAGCAGATGAAAAGAGTCAGGAGGGCAGGAAGAAAACAGCTTTGGAGAGCAGTGGGCAGACTGGATGTGCTGCTGGGAAACACCAGAGCAGCACTGGTGGGAACCAGTGTAGTGCTCCTGCTTTCCCATGGTGAGGCTTCAGGGGTGGAGCAGGCTGGATCCCCAGGTCCTGCACAAGCACAAAACACATCATAAAATACACAAGTCCTGTTTTGTTCATTGATGCAGCCCATTGGTAGAGGGTTTGATTGGGTTTTTTGTTTGTTTGTTGTTTTTATTTTAAAGATCCTTCAGTTTTGAGGGTTTCACATTGTTTTCCTGGTAGGGTAATATGTAGGATAAAAGTGAGCTTTATGGGTTTGTGCTGTCCTGATTTGCACAGCTCTTTTTTGTGTCTATGCTAGCAGGCAGGACTCTGCTGGACAAGCACGGATTTTCTAGGAGTGCTCCTAGGTGTGCAGGAAGAGGGAAAAATATGAAAATTTATGATCTCTTAGAAGCTCAGCAGATGAAATAGTTTAAAGCAATGGCAGTAAAATTTCTGAGTGCTGGAAGGGATTTGCATGGTGTGTGCAGCTTGAAGATTTGTGATTGCATCCAAAGGGTGAGGCAGACTGCACTTCAGTGGGGACTGCTGGCAGGGAGGGAATTGCTGCATGGCTGGAAAGTCACACAGCAGCTTTAAAGTTCACATTCTCTGTCCCAGGCTGTCCAGGGCCAGCAGTGTGTGGTGGTGAGGCAATGAGGGGTTTAAAATTACGAGCTGTCCTGAATTGTCCTTCCTGGCCTAATGTGGCCTCCTTCTGCAGGTGTGGACCATGCTGGGGAGGGACTCTGAGCTGTCCTGATGGCTGCAGACCTCAGAGCTGCTCCCTGCTGCCTGGCTGCAGCCCAAGCAGCCTTGCTGTAGAGCTGGCACCGAGCCACAGTGCAGTCACAAGTGTCACAGCAAACACCTCTGTGTGCTCCCTGTGCCCTCTCTCTGGTACATTCTCTTCTGCAGATTTTGGGTTTTACTTAACATAAATCCTTCTAGCTGTCCTTTTGACAGTAATGGACCATTAACTAGCAGGGGATAAAACTGAAAGCATAAATCCCTCTCCTTTAGGGAATTACAAAGCAGGTTGAGGATGCAGGCTGTGAAAGGCAAGAGTTCACTGTAATCTCAGACAAGACCTGATTAACTGTCCCTGCCAGGCATCCCCACCTGTGCCAGGTGAGGAACAAGAAGGCAGAAGTTGAGGTTTGTGCTGCAGGACTGTTGGCATCTGGAAAGCCTTTAGTCCTTTAGTTTTGAGCTTATTTGTCAGGGTCTTCCCTGGAAGAAGGCAGTCTGGGCTGCTAAGGAGTTATCTGCAGAGATTGATGCTGTCTCTGGTTGGAAGTTGGGTGTTTTCTGAGACAGAGTGAGATGAGAAGAGCCAGAGCTTTGCTCATGTCAGAGGTGAGGGAGGAAAAAGCACAAGGAGTCTCTGCCCCAGGGGAGTGCCCAGACTGCTCCCAGCCAGGTAGTGGGGTGAGGTGATGAGAGGATGAGGCAGTTCTGCAGGTTGGGGTGTACCAAGTCCAGATCCCAGTCCTTCCCCTGGGGTCTCCAGTAATGCAGAAGGGCTCTGCTATGTGTCTGTGGGAGTGAATTTGCTGATGACTCCCTTCACTAGATGTTGAGGTCAGCCCCTACTGATTAAAAAAGTTAATTACCTTCCTCTTGCAGGAATGACTCTATTTTCAAGGTCTCCCAGGCCATTAATCAAGCATCTTCTTTTGAAAGCAGTTTAATTAAAAATAAGTAATCATTAGAGCCAGGTGGCCAAGTCAGAGTGGGATGTCTTCAGAGACCTCACTGGGCTCTGTGGTGAAGGGAGTGCTTCATGTTTATGCAGCCCCCACCCCCAGCCTTCCCCCCACTCCTGGTGGCTTGTGAGTATTCTTTTTTAAGTGTCAAGCTGAATATTTAAAATGTTTAAAATCTATAATTTACAGGCAAATCTTCAGAAGAGTTCAGTCATCTCTTGGTGCTGAGGGTGCCTCTGCAGCAACCCCCAATGCTGTGCTTTGGGGTCAGACTCAAAGGGTCGAGTGAAAGACTTAAAATGTCAAAGTTTGTGGTCAAAATTAGATATTTTGTCTTTGCTTTAGGATATTTTTAAGTTCATTTACTACTTTTATTACCACGTCTCTCAAGAGCCTCTGGTGGTGTCCAGGAGGTGGCAGTGGAAGAGCATCCATCACTCCACAAGCACGAGGAGCTCACAGTTCACCAAGGGCAGAACCAGGGAGTGCTGTACATCACAGCACAGCAAGCAGCTGCACTTTGGGGTGTTTTAAGAAGTATCCCCTGTCTGTGATGCCCCAGGTGCCAGAATCTGTGGCTCCACAGTTAATAGCCTGGAAATGTGTAAGGAAATTTGTTCACTTGAAAGCCAGGAGGAAAAAAGGGGACAGTAAATCCATGGGAAAGAAATCTGAAATTTTTTTAGAAAGAACTGTGGACAGCATTTTAGGACTCTGGGAGAAATGGGAGGCCTCGATTAAGTGAAATTTCAAATTCTTCATGCACCCACAAACATTTTTTATCAATTTTCATTAATTCTTTTCTGTATTTATTTTCCCAAGAGACTAGGAAAGACTTTTTTACTCTGTTGTAATAGGCTGCTTTATGGGTATCAGATCCTTACTTTAATCACTGTCTTGCATATGTGGGCTCTGCCTGGCTTCATGTAATTGCATCTCTGATGACACAGCCTTGGGAAACTTGTTGTTTAATGAGCTGAACCCTCTCTAAAACACTCCCATCCACCCTAGCCTGCAGCAACACTGTCAGTTTTTGACAGGGGGGTCCTGTGTGTGTTTAAAGGCTCTGCCTGCTGGGCTGGGGGCAACTGATGCTGGTGGAAGGACACCGTGTTCATCAGAGGCTGAGTTCTGCTGGGAAATGGGATGTAAGGGATGCTGGGGGTAGGGAAAACAGGTTTTGTTTCTCTAATGAGGAAAGAATTAGTGAGAAAACAGCTGACTAACAGGTTCCAGGGAAACAAGGAATAATTTACAAGAATACTTTGGTGAATAAAGACCCAACCACTTTATCAAATGTTTTAATGCTGGATGCTAACTGTTATTAATTTCTTGTGAAGAGGTGGTGCTTGATAAACCTGCTAGCTCCAATTCAGAGTTTAGTTTTAGCTCTGCATTAGGATGATAATTACATGTGTTTGTGCTTGGCCTCATGGTTTGTGCCACATGGACTCCAATCTCCTTGAGCTGTTAGGAGGAGATATCTTAGATCTGGAATTCTTCCTCTTCCTAGAAACTGGACAAAATATGTGGAGGGAGGAGCTGCTGCATCCTGAGGGCTTCTCATCTAGAGGGGGAGCAAAAGAAAGTTTTTCTAATTCCCAAAAGAGACCTTGGGAATATTGTATAACAGGAAACAGGTTGGAACTTCCCTTGTATTCCATTTTCTCTCTGGTAATGTAGCTTAGAGTATTCTGTAGGGTTTGCCATTTTTGCAACTATTTTTAAGTAGGTAAATTGTGAAACTCTGTGTAGCTCCAGATTTCCTTTTATCCACCTCATTGACTCTCAATATTTGAATGTAAATAGCTTCAGATTTAGAAAGCTGTACTGACACTCTTCATTTAGTTTCATTCACAACTGTTAAAATTTAAAACCATTCTTGTGTCAATCCAGCCTTCTCCAAACCCACCTTCCACCCATTTTTGAATACCTCATGTGAGAGCTGGAAGAGAAAGTGCTTGCCTAATTATCCCTATTTTCAACACTGCAAATTAAGCTGTTTATGTGAATGGTTTCTTCATTTAGCAACAAGCAAAGAATGTTAAGAACTGTGAAATAATGCAAATTTTGTCAGACAATGTACACAAGGTTTTTGGGGAATAAGAACTGTTTGGAACAGTTCTTTCCACAATGCCTTAAAAGTGAAGAAACCCATATTTTTGTCACTACAGCAAAACACAGGTCTTCAAAGTCTTCCCTTCACTTTGTCTGTGTTGTTGTCAGAAATTTGACAGGTGATGATTTGAATTTCCTCTGTCCTCAGTCTGTGACAATTTTCCAACAGGAGGTAGTATCAAAGCAATCTAGAATTAGCTGTGACAAGTGACAATTGCATGGGTGGCACAAAAGGCTTTTACAAATAGACATTATTTTCTGCAAGAGACATTAATACATGTTTTAATGAAGGAGTGATTCACAATGATAATATTATTGACTTGTTAAGATTAAACAGGTCTGCCATATGCTGTCAAGTGCTTCAGATGGTTTCAAATTTATTTTTACTTTTTTTTAATCTATGCGTATTAACAACAGATGTTGAATTTTTAAATAATCCAGTAATTGAGGGGAAATCATTCCAAAGCTGAGTGATAATTTTGTCATGTAATTATTTGAAATACTTTGTATTATATATTGGTTATTTAGCTCATAGCTGGCTCTTGCACATGGTATTTTTTGTCATCTTACTTCCTCCAGAGTTTCCTCCAGTTGCTGAGGAGTGGGTTGGTTGAACACTTGCCTTGGAACTCCATCCTTAAACTTTCAACTATTTTTATTTTAAAAAGCCCTTCACAAGTGCATCTGCCCTCAATTCCTCTGCCTCTGGACTGTACAGAACTGGGATGTGGGCTTCACTCTAATGTTCCTGCTTTTGCCTGGCTTGCCCTGTGCACTGAGGGGGTGAGGGGAGGGAAGAAGGATACCACAAAGCAAATACACCAGGGTGACATGCCACAGGTGAGGGACCCTGCTCTCAGAAGGATTGAGTGGCTCCTACACTGATGCAGGAACAGCCCCTGGGTGATTTACCCTTTGGCTGGTTATTGTTAGCTTGAAGATCAGAAATTTGGTTTTTTGCTTTCTCTCTTGCCCTGTCTCCAGGACCCCACGATGGGGCTGGCTCACAGCACAGTCTGTTGGTTCTCCTTCACACTCCCAAGCACAGCAGGTCACAAACAAAAGCTGTGGGTGGTGGCAGCCTGGGACTGTGCACCATGGCTCCCATGTCATTTGCTCTCACATTCTCACCTGTCTTGTGGGTGTGATGGAGTAAACAAACACAACTCCCTGTGGCTGGGAAGCTTTAGAAAGAGAGACTCGAGATGCTCAGCCTCCCCAGAGCAGAGCTGTCACCTTTCTGGTGATGCTGCTGGGGAGGAGCTGAGCTGCACTGAGCGATCCCCAGCCCACACCCAGCAGCAGCTTCTCACAAAGCACAGCATTAAAACCACTCCTGCTGCTGTGAGCCACCAGCTGCCTTTCCAGCATGTTTTCTGGAGACCCAGAGCTGTGCTCAGCAGGAGAGGCAGAGCTCATCTCCACGCTGAAAGCTGCAAACTTCTCTTTGCAGTCCTCTTGCTGCTGCTTGGAACTGGAGCCAAGCCAGTTCCCCATGGAAAGGTAGGAATTGTAGGAAATGTAGGTGTAGAGATTTTTGGCATCATCTCCTTCTGGATGTTCCCTGCAGAAATTAAAAAAAAAAAAAAAAAAAAAAAAAAAAAAAAAAAAAAAAAAAAAAAAAAAAAAAAAACCACAGGGAAATTACAATGTGATAATTGACATAAACAAGATACAAAGGATGGAGAACCCAGTCAGCTTCAAATAGGTGGCAGTGATCTCAAATTGATTTCCAATGAACTGGAGACATGAACTGGGGAGCTCTTGAGTGTGTGCTTTATTATTTCTATAGATTACTAACTTCATTGGCTTAATTTGACAAAGAAAGCTGTATAAAGGGAAAGTCAATCCCATCTGCTTCTTGGTGAAGAGAGTAAACTTATAGGTCCTAAAGGGACATAACTCCCAATGAGATACATTTGAGCTTCATGCCCTTAACCACTCACTTTTTGCCCTGCAGGGAGGCAGTCTGACTATCAAGTAGTTAGTCCTGAATCATTTAGGTGGGAAAACATCTCTAAGATCATCAAGTCCAGCTTTTAACCCAGCACTGCCAAGCCCACCACTAAACCATGTCCCCAGGTGCCACATCTTTTAAATCCCTCCCAGGATGGTGAGTCCACCACTGCCCTGGGCAGCCTGTTCCAATGCCTGACCAGCCATTTGGAGAAGAAATAATATCCAATAATATCCTAGATACATAGATAGATAGATAAGAGATATATATATATCCTATCCTATATTTAATACCCTAATATCCAATCCCTGTGTAATCCTGTGTGGGTTCCTAAAAGAGAGAGCACTTAGATATCTTTTTCTTCCCCAGGGAGCAATGAAAAAATGTCAATATTCCTAATTTCAGGTGGCAACAACCTTGAGGGTCCAGCTTCCACTGAATAGTTGATCAATGGCTTCAAAACTGGAGGAGAGTTAGGAGAGCAGGGAGCAGAGAAACAACTAATGTAAAATTTTATTGAGATCAGCCTGGAGAAGCCTGTCCCATCTGGTTATGTCACTACACAGTAAGAATAGACTTCAAACCTGCTTTTGAGACAGGGATTGTGAAAATGATTTCCAAAGGAAAAGTTCCATTAGTATAGGATGGATACCTCAGATGCATCTGCAGCTCCACTCTGGGACTTTCAGTGAAGCATCTTCTTGCTGTGGAGGGAAATCAGGTGCAAAGGAGCAGAGTTAGAGATGCTTGTGACACAAAATGAGGTCACTGAGCATGGGGAGAGGTATTTACTTGAGGTAAACACAAAAGCCAGAGCTGCAACTGTCAGGCCAGGCCAGCTGGAAATCCACACAGCAAATGGTTCAGTTCAGAGCCTCTGTGTCTTGCAGAAAGAAGAGAGAAGAGGATATTCTTCATTTTAGGAAGCCCTTTTCCCTTTAGAAAACTCTCCCTCTCTGTAGCCTTCCATGAGGCAGAAGTGTTTGCTTTGACCCTTGAGCAACCTTTTCTCCAGGGTAAGGAGGAGGAATGTGATTATTTTTCCCTGAGAAAAGAAAAAGATTGTGAGCAGTGAGAGGGAAGGGCTGAATGTAAAAGTTTGTACTACATTTCTTCATGCAGAAATGGCCAAGATGGCAGTGGCTTTACCACCAGCATGTTGTTTTTGTCTTTACCTTCCTCTCACCTGGTGGGGAGATTGATTGATGCATTGTACAGTTCTCTCTTTCACATTTTTTTATCCCCAGAGGCAGTTGTACCATTTTCAGCTTCTGCCACCTTAAACAACTAATTATAACTCACCTTTGACACCACAATAAGGAAAATTTACTGAATTAAAACTGTACAGAGCAGCTGTTGTCCAGCAGGTGTGAAAAACCCCAGCTTTCCCCATCCATCTATCAGCTGTGAAAGGCTCACTCTGCTCCTGTGAGTGATACCCTTATGGCAGGAACTGCTTTTGCCCCCCAGATAAACTGACATTCCCCAAATGTGGTACAAATATAACTCTTGAGTTTTCTTCAGCCAAGAACAAGGAACAATTATTTAAAGCAGTGCATTGCACAGACAAGTTAGTTTTTGGTGACTGTTGCAAGTAGATATCCCTGAGGTGGGGAAAGACCAACTCTACCTGACCCTGAGGTTTTATTGTTTTCCTTTGGCTGCCTGATCTCAGCTTTAGTGAGCTTTGGTCACTTTCTGATCTAATTCCTGATCAAACACTGGCTTACTTTTCTTTGTGTTTCATGAGTACATTGCCTTTTAATGCCAGCCCCACTCTTGACCACAGGGAGTAGTTTATGTTTGATCAAGCACTAGTGTAGTTAATAGGTTTATCAAGTTTTGAACCGAGCTACTCTACAAAACAAAAGCATGCCATGATTTCTTAAACTTCAATTAAAAAGTAGTACCACCAAAAATGCTTCAGTGATGAGTCCTGGTCCTTCCAAGAGCTGTAGCAGCTCCCTGGAGAAGGGTGGGGATTAGCAAACACGTTTCACATGACAGCTTTCAATATATTTATTTGAATAACTGGATTATAGAAGTGCATCAAAGTGCCTCTAAATCTTATTATTGTTTATTACTCTGGATATCAGACAAAACAATAATTAAATTGGGCAGAGATTCTTGGGGCTCAGTTAACAGAATTGAGGCTCAGTGAATGTGGCTGTGCTTTGTTCTCTGCCCTATGGAGCCCCCAGACCTCAAGCTCAGGACTGGATCTCCTTTGTGCAGGAAAAGCCTGGAAAAATGGCATTACAGGACCAGTGAGGTGGACCAAGGGGGCTGTGGAGGAGAGAGAAGGAGCTTCAGGAGCCCACAGCTGGGGAATGCAGATCTTTTCAAGGTGCATCTGAAAACCTGCTTGTGAGGAGGGCCTGAAATGAGGGCAGGCTCTGAGCTTTCTGCTGCAAATTCACCTCCTGACAGAATCAGGGCATGTACAGGTTAAACCAGCGCTTAGATGAGAGTACCAGCTGTGCTGGGCATCTCCAGGAGCTGCCAGACCTTGGCACTGCTCTAAGAGCAGCTCCAGAGGCAGCCTGAAGTGAGATTGCATTTGTCAGTGGGAACAATCTGTGCACTGAACAGCCCCTCATTTCTGTCTCAAGGAAAAGCAAATAGAGAGAAAAATCCTTGTTTGCTTCATGCAGCTCTTGGCAGTCACCATCTCCAGTCATTATCGTTCAAGAGAACATGAATAAGTCAAACTGCAGTGATGGTAAATGAAAAATATGATGTGTAAGGATGAAAAGATCCCAGGACTGCTGTGGTTTAGAAGTCTGGGAAG
This sequence comes from Pyrgilauda ruficollis, assembly GCF_017590135.1. NCBI lineage: Eukaryota > Metazoa > Chordata > Aves > Passeriformes > Passeridae > Pyrgilauda > Pyrgilauda ruficollis. The sequence goes on along the minus strand of NW_024513654.1, from coordinate 5,749,074 downwards.
ACGCCACTGAGCTTTGGATTCCTCTGGGTGACAGCACTCTCTGTATTTAATGCAGAAGATTGTAGACATTATGAGCCACCTCAATGTTAATTGATCTTTACAAACTGAAAAATTATCAGTTTGAATTTACTTAATTTCACAGAAGAAAAATCTCTAAAAATCAGGATTTTTTGTTATTTGAAGCTGGTTTTTGTATTGTTGTTTTAGCACTCTCTTCGTGTCCTACTCTTTAAAAGAGTCCTGAAAATGAGATTGCAGTACTTTTAAAATTAGGTTGGTTTGTTTGGAAGTGGGCTTTTTTGCCTTTTCGAAGTGACCAGTTATTCCAGTAACTTACTATATTGAGCTTCAAGGAAAAGCCATTTCCTGAAATTCAGCAAAAGCAAAACATTCTTTAGAAGGTCACTCAAGTCTTTAAACTGAGGTAAGAAAGGCAGGCACACATAATCACAGAGTGAATGCAAGTAATGCCCAATTTAAATGGACCTTCTTCTTTCAGTGCCTCTGTAATCAGCTTTTAATGTCCTCATTACCAGCAGTAGAACAACTTGAGCAAGTTTGTGACATGGGATTTCAAATATTTTCCCAGCATTTTTCCCAGGGTGTGCATACAGATCTGGGAGATTTTTTAATCAGATTAATTTCACTGAAACACGATGGGCAAAATGATTTTCACAGATTCACAGTAAGATTACATTTCCAAACTAAAGCAGACATCCTCTCTCTTCCCTCTCCCGTCCTGTCCATTTGAACTGCCCCCAGCAGAGAAGTCTCTGGCCATGTATGGTCAGAGAGATGCCCTTGCTGACCATGGCCAGAGCTGCCCCTGAATTGTGCTGCTTTTTTGGCTGATGGCAGTTCAGTGCCAGAAAGTTTCTCATGCTATCCCCAATTGCAGCTGAGCAGGCTGGAAGAAACCTCTCAGAATTTTGTCCTGTGCACTTAACTGTTATACCAGATGTTTTCAGGGAGGAAGAAACTAGAAACCATTAGGCTGATTATAGCTTCTAACTCCCTTTGAAAGGTGAATTTCAAAGGAAATTGTTTCCTCCCAAAAGACTTCTCCAAAGGAGAGTGCCTGCCCCTCCTCTGTGTTTGGCAGCTCTTTGACTGGCCATGCAATGCTAATGCTTGGCTCAATATCCACGGCCCCTTCAGCCTTCTGTCTCTTGGGGCACCTCCAGAAGGGCAGTGCCAAAGCCTATGGCTCTCCCTGGAGATCAAAGCTGATGGCAGCATTGCCACATATCCAAATTAGTTCCTCAAGGAATGATGGAATTCATCAGGCACTGACAAGGCTCTGAGGACAACGCAGCTGACTTGCAGTAGGGTCAGTGAATTGGGGCTGTGTGAGGAAAAATTTTTGGCCCTGACCCAAAAAGGACCACAGGAATGCTGTGAGTCCTCTACCCTAGAGCCTGTGCTAAGGAATGGACTCTGGGTAGATACACAGATTTAATTTTTACCCAATCCAAAACACTCCCTCTCTGAGATATTTAGGTTTCCTATTCATCCTTGCTTCTCTTTGTCCCCAAAACCCATGTCTGTACTGACAATAATATCCAAAACTGATAGGAAGGATCCCTGTATCTTATTGTTCTTACATCTCCTTGGCTTCTAACTCCAATCAAAGCAATAAATATCTTTTTGAGGCATGACATCTACCTGTCATTCTCCATTAGAAGTGGAGATGTACATGGGACTTGTGTTGTTACAATTGAGCCCTAAGGGCAAATGTCAGCAATGAGGACTAATTAAAAGCGGAAAAGACTTACAATGTTCATGTACAAAGGAGGTGCACTCCCACCAGCTCTCATTTACAGCACCACACTGGCCATAATGCAGTTTGTAGCAGGTCCAATTTTCTTCTTCCTCCAGGCAAACATTTTTTTCAGCTCCCCCCTGAAGCTGTCATGGAGCCAGGCATAGAGGAAGGCATTGGTGCAAGCAGACATCATTGCAAACCAGTGGCACAGCAGCTGGATGAAGTTGAAGTACTGCTTGTCAATCAAGCTGATGTCAATGTCCTTGATCATGTTGAAGATGTGCAGGGGCAGCCAACAGACTCCAAAGGCTGCCACCACCAAGACCAGCAAGCGAAAAGTCTTTCTCCTCCTGGCACGGTCCCACTCAGCTTGGCCCTGGGTGACATTGCCTGGGACTACACGGTTCTTCAGCTTGACTGAGATCCTCAGGTAGGACAGGGAGATGACAGCCAAAGGCAATACATAGGTGATGATGAGGGTGCTGTAGGCGTAAGCCAAGCGATCTCTTTTCATGTGGAACCAAAACTCCTCACAGATGGAGAAGTCCAGCTCCGGGAACTCTGCGTGGTAGGTGTGCACCAAGGCTGGGGCAGCCAAAGTGCAGCTCAGCAGCCAAATAGCAGCCAGGATGTAAGCACAGATGGGGATGGTGAGCCTCCTGCGGAAGGGGTACACCGTGGCACAGTACCTGTCCACAGCTATGACAGTCAGGGTGAAGACAGACACAAACACCGTGACAGGTTGCATCAGGAAAACAAAGTAGCACATGAAGCGCCCATAAATCCAGCCCCGGGGCTCAAAGGCATAGGCCAGGGTCAGGGGCACACAGGTGGCACACATAAGCATGTCTGAGAAAGCCAGATTGCCTACCAGAAAGTTGGTGACGTTGTGCATTTTTTTTGTCTTGCAGATGACATAGATGAGAAGGTAATTCCCAATGACACCAATAAAAACCACCAGCGAGTAGCAGGGGATGATGAGTGGCTTGAAGGACTGAACAAACTGGAGCCCTGAGAATAAATTGCTGGTGTTGCTGTGAATCGCAGAGAGGAAGCTTTGGGAGGTTAAATTGTCCGAATTCATCATTTTCCTCCTTTTGTTGTCTGCCGTCGGCTGAGTGAAGTAGTTAGCACTGCGCTGCTCCTGCACTCAATCAGTGGGGTAATGAAAGGATCACTGGCTGTCCAGAGGTTGCCACATGGATAGTAAACAAGCAGCTGTAAATGCAAAAGGTGAACTTGTAACCCTTGAGAGGCAGCTTTCAGCAAATCCTAAGAAAAATCAAATACAACCAATTTCCATTAAAGTCCTCCTGTATTTACTATTAAATCTAGCTTTTGACAGCATGCCACTTAATAAACATTTAATGCAGTGAGTACTTACTGCTGGGGGGGTTTTAATCCCATATGATTTTCCTGTGGATGCCAAGAAGTGCCCTAGATGTCTGTCTTCTGCAAATCCAGGAGCGTGTATGTGTGTGTGTCAGAGAGAAAGAGAGAGAGAGAGAGAGAGAATATATGAGTGAGAAAGAGGGCGATGTGCATTTACAAGCTAAGTGGAGATCACTGTTTTTAAACAGTCTTCACTACTAGGTCATGACAGATTTATATATAAGCTTTTATCCCCATTGGCTGCCCTGGCTATTACGTTGGTCTTTGTATGTTTTCTTACTGATAGTAATTAGTTCTAGAATATCCTTTCAAAAATTCCCTTCTCCTTCCAGTGCATCTATAATTGCCCCCACATCTAAAAATCAACTTACTTTCATTAACATGAACCTGCACAGTATCTAATCCTAGATTAGATTTTCCAGAGCCCCCAGAGTGTCCAAAAATACTATCTGTAATTTTGTTGCTATAATGTGACTGTAAAATAGAATTTTAATCACATGCTGAAGGCAAATAAATGTTTATGCCACTAGAGGGTCTCAGTGAATGTACCTGTGAATGAAGTTAGGATTGGAAATGTGCATTTAGCTTGTAGCACAAAGAGTCTTATTTTACTTAAATTTATTTTCCACTGGTGCTACAATGTTTACTCACCCACTATGGCTATGTTCAGTAGGATTTACACATCTTTAAAAGTAAACAAACACGTGTGAGCATCTCTAAGGAAATATTAGCATCCAAATAGGTTAGAAGTAAGGGTTCACCTGCAGAGAACTACAGCAAACTTCTACTATTTGGGGGGTTTCTTCATTCCTGCGTTAGATTTGTTAACCTTTTCTATACCAGACAAGTGCTAACTGGTCAGTAAAACAATCTATAGTTGTTTTGCTTGGTTCAGATATTAGAAAGCAGAAAAATCAGAATAAGTGCTTACAGAACATTTAATTAGACACTCCCATCCAGCTCTTGTCTATTGCTCTAGTTCTAGTTTTACTCTTCTCCATTTCAACCAGGACCAGGATCTCATGTGGTGAAAAACAGTGAAAATCCACTGCATCCATTTGTACTGGCTAGAGAAACTAAAAAAATCCATGGAGCAGCCTAACTTCTGAATGCTTCAGAGCAGAGGATATTATTAGGTTCTGCAAGGCACTCAGGGGATTTAGACACAATTTTAAATGATAATTTGTGTCCTAGTCAGTAAGACCAAGGAAATATTAACCCCTTATTTTCTAGGAGGCTATTGGCAGAACCATATCCTTTTGATTTGATGTCATTTGATGTAAATCAGAAGCTTAAATAGACTTAATTTTTGTCCTACTCCTTTCTCTAATCCTAAAACAGAAGTTGATCTTGTATAGCCCTTGTTCTGATCAGAGACATTCTGCTTGTGAAGGATGGGAAATTCAAGCATGGCAAATGCTGGCTCTGTGCTGCAGCATCCAGGGTTAGATTGTGCCATGGACTGGAATATGGCTGTAATTCCAGCCTGAGGGGAGAACGAGCATGTAACCCCATTGCTCAGGAGTGTCATCCTTCACTGCATGGCTGTGGTCACCTAGCCATGACCCAGACTAAAAATGGGATGTTATAACCCACTCCAGAGCCCAATCTTGCCTCTCTGAGCTCAATGGAACCTGGAGGAATGCAGTACCTGTTTATCTCTACAAGAGATTAGGAGGGGGACCTGAGGGGAGAGGTTGCAAAGAGGAAAGGAAATGGGAAATTCCCACTGCTCTCACCAGCCAGTGCAACTACACTGCTTGGTGCTAGGCAGCATGCTGCAGAATTCCTAAAACCCTCAATTCAATTGCTCCATTTAATGGAGGAGAAAAGCATGGCCTGGTTTAAAGTAGGATTGCAGTAGGCTTTGTACATGGCCCCTTGTAGAAGCCAAAACATAGAAAAATTAAGGGGTGCATATGTAAAAGGCTTTCATACTGCCCACATCCTTTCATGCTGCCCACATCCTACTGGAATGACAAGGCTTGTGTGAGGAAAGAAGCCGCACAATAATATCATTGCAAATGAAATAATTGAAAATTTCATTTTTTACTAAGTGAATTTTTTGTTTCATTCCCAAGAGCTGCAGAGTAGATCCTGTAAATATTGTATTCCTATGAGGAAAAGGTTAATTCTTCCCTGTGTGGGAAAAATCAAACAGTATCATCTCAAGAAGCCTTCAAGGTCACCTTAATGCTCAGGTCACAAAATTAACCTTATATATATTTTTTTTTTCTTTTAAGCTGTACCAGGCACTGTTCCTGCATATTCCCTTGTCTTTAAATTTATTTTCTTCACCTCTGAAAACAGTAACCAATACACCTTTTATTTGAAGGCTCCCACCTATTTCTCTTAGTGATTTTCTGTTTGTTTTGGCTTCAGGCAGAAAATGTCTTCAGTTCAGCTGTATGCCACAGCCAAGGTCTGGAAAGATAATATTTAATAAGGGCTTGAATAGAAAAAGTATTCCAGCAATTCATCCCAAGGAAATAATCTTCTGTCCTTCTAAAACTGCAAATATTAATTTTGTTTAGAATTTCCAAGGCTATCTGACAGAGTCCTTCTTGAACAGGCTATAAGTCCTTTTTGCATGCAGAATTTCCTCATTAAAAGAGAAAAGGTCACAGAAAATGCATTTCTGTCGTATTAGAACTATTTTGACATTCCAAGTGTATGAGGGTGTCACACACAGGAATGGTGATGAGTGTCTGGTTGAAGCCCTGGTTGTCCTTGATGTTATGTTACATTTAGCTTTACAAACCAAAACATTTTCTTCTGTCATTAAAGCCTCGCAGTTTCAGCTGTTAGTTTTCCATGTTCTTGTTTATTTCTTTTTTTTTTTTTCCATAAACCACAACTTTTTTATGCATCACATATCTACTTTAAAAAATCTTTCACATTCTTCCAGGAATGTTCTGTGCAGAACAGCGCAGGTAATACTTGCAGAGCCTATAATAAAAACAGATTATTTGCATATTTTGAATTATGTCAGGCTGGGGGTTCCTTTACCAAATTCTTCTTTTGGCCAGCCAGGGAACAAGATTTTATTTCACACAACAGTTTCAAGTCAGGGAAGCTTGTCTTTCCACCAATTAAGCATATAAATGCATTCTGTCTATCCCTGCTGTGGACTGAGACATCACAGTCCCTAAACTCTAAGAACCATGTTTACATCAAAGGGGGGAATTTTGTTGCTGTTTTGGGGATTTTTTTTTTTTTTTGTTGGCTAGGAGTTTTCTGGTTGTTGCTGCTGCTTTTCTCAAATTTGAGGTATCAAACTTTGATAAACACAAGATTTAGATTAAAATAATTCACTGTAGATGAAAAAGAGTACACTAAGAGGAAATCCTGTAGTCTGATAGCAGTTTTATAGGAGATTTTAGACTAGATTTAAGGACAGAAGAAATGAACAAGAGAGAGAGTAGACAGAATAGGACACCAAAGGAAGATTTTGTGAAATTTACTTTCCATCTGTGTTGTTAAAATGATTTTCTCAACATAGAATATGTAGTAGTTCTCAGTTTGGGTTTGTGTAACTTATAAGAAACCATCATCTATACCAGAGGAAATATCCTAAGAGCCAAGCAAAGAACAGCAGCACCTACAAAGAAATTGGACCAGCAGACAGCAACTATTCGTGGTGCTCAAGAACCTTGTTTAGGATTGACCAGCCTTGGTAACTCTTTTCATTTTGCCATGTTAGCACGAAAAGCAGGGCTGCACCAAGTAAATTTGGTAGAAACACCAAGTTTGCAATCAGAGGTGACACAACAGATGACTGCACAATTAAGCAGTGAAACTTTGAAAGCCTAAGGGAGAATAGAAATAAAATCAGTAATAAAAGACAAAATCAAGGTCACCGTAATAATAATTTTCACTGTGGCTTAGGACAAAGCAAATTGTGTCATGGCTCTATAGAAAGGAGCAGGCAGTGCATTTGAAATGCAAACAAAAGAAAATCTACTGCTCTGTGAGAGTCTCAGGCTGAATTTACCTCTACTTTCCTACAACCTCTGGACAATTTTGTTCTTATAAGTGTCTATTCACCAGAGCAGAATTGCACTGTATTCTTTAAACGCACTGGGGAGGATGATAAACTCCAGGGCAGGAAAACACACATTTAGAGAAAGGAATAACGTTAATGAAAGAACAAATTCACTTTGGGCAAATTTAGGATGAAAAGTAGAACACTTCTAGGTTGGAGGGCAATCAATTGCCCCTTGTAATTGTTTGCCTTTTGAACAACCAGTATATTATGTGGGATGAAAACATCCATGTGGATGGATTCCCTGCATGGGGCATGGGTTTCAGGAGGTTCCTTTCCACCCTTTATCAACACAGGCTTTGGTCTGAACTCACTCCTACTTGAAAATAACTCCACTATCACCTTTTTCAGCAATGTTCCCATTGATAATAGGAAGATAGAATTCAAAAGATAGAATTAAAATTTATATACCTGCACACCTACATGGACACAGCTCACTTTCAGTCTTATTATGTTCATAGTATTCTTTGTCATTTTTCAATGGGGAGGTTGTCGCAGTACTGCCTGTGAACAGCACTAGAACAGCACTTAAATATTTGCCAGACAAACTTTCCCTGTTTCTGGTCTCAGCACCTGCTCAGAGCAGCTGATTTACAAAGCAAGGAGAAGGCAAGGTCAGCACAGTCACTCTGTAAAATCATTTCAGCCACAAGGCACTTCAGCCAGTACAATCACTGATTATTTTATCTGATCTGCCTTCCTACAAAATTACTAACGAGAGACTGACTTGATACAAGCAGCCCTGATTCCCCCACATCCCCAAACCCTTAATGTTTTCTTTCTCAGCCAAACCCACGCAGGAATTAATGACCAAGAAAAGCTGTGGTTTTTTTGGTTTTTTTTTGTTTGTTTGTTTGTTTGTTTGTTTGTTTTTTAATATTGTGTTTTAGTGCACGGTTATGAGGGGTTTTTTTTTTGTTTCTCTGTGTGTGTGTGCTGCTGTTGGGGGAGGAAGGGGTTGGTATTTTTTTAATTTCTAAGTAAGCACAGGAGACATAGGTTGAACATTAGGATGACTAAAGACGTATTTGTGTTTAATATGTTGCTTGAGCTTGCTAAAGTAGAATTTTGCTGAAAAATAGCATCTGGCTAACAAGTCTGACCATCTCTGTTGAGGTGACTGGACAGACAGCAATAAATTTCAGATTTTTTACTACAGATTCTTCTGCTAACCCACGACTGAAATGGATCCTTATCATGTTACAGTAAGTGACAGCTGCTGTATTCAGCATTCCCATGCACAGGACTAGGAAACAAACAAATAGACAAATCCCTGGGGCAAAATCTTTAGGAATATCAGAGCTAGACGTTTTCTTCTTCATCTACAACTGTAATTTTAGGCAATACTGCTGACACATCGTGGTAAAATGCACTTATTTGTTTTTATAGCTCAGTCAGAACTCACCTGGGAAAAGGTATCTGAATGTCTCTAAATGATCTAAAGGTTGTTACAAGGAAGGATAAAAATGGAAAAGTATGCAGGCAGATTTGCATACCCATCAGATCCAATTCCTACTGCTCCAGAAAAACTGGCATTTCTCCTCTGCTCACAGTCCTGAAGGGATGCAGAGAGCAATACAAACATGTGCCCCAAGCCAGAGCAGACCGTGGGAATTGGCTGCCACAAACATCTGCAGATTGGAAGCTGAAGCCTGGAGAAATTTCATATTCCAGCTGTTCCCTGCAGCCCTGAAGAGCTGGGAGTCAAGGTCCCTGCCCACCCCAGGGTCCTGCAGGCTGTTCAGCCTGGGTCAGCAAAGGGCTGCCAAAAAACCCCAACAGCTGAGGCTTGACGGGGCAAAACGCTGCCCAGCACACTGCTTTGCAGCATCACGGACAAACAGTGCACGTCTGCAGCACCGTGGGTGTCAGTGGGGAGGAGTTGAACACCTCCAGGAGGTTTCCCGGTGCCTGCAGCACCAGGGACAGCGGGAATCTGCAGCACCAGGGACAGCGGGAATCTCAGCACCAGGGACAGCGACATCTTAAGCACCATGGACAGCGACACCCTGAGCACCATGGACAGCGACACCCTAAGCACCACGGAGAGCGCCCGCAGAGCCACAGCTTCACCCCAGGGTGGGCTCGTGTCCCCCTCCGTGTGACAAGGCAGGACAGCCCAGAGCGCCCCTGAAAGTCAAGGGCAGGGTTCTCAGAGCCACCCCTGCACCTGGGGATTCTCCCACCAACTATAAAGTGTGCTTTTCCCACTGAAATCCTCTGTGTGGAATCCATGAGAAAATGTCGGACCGCAAGTTGTATTGAACTCTGCCCCCATTGGGGATCTCTCCCCAAGAGCTAAAGAAGGGGAAAAGCATTTCCTGCTTCCTGAATATCGTGGTTTATCCACAGCAACCAAGCCCCACACAGATCACTTCCACCTGATGGGACTTCAGGGGAACCAGAAGAGTAAAAGTCAGAAAACTCATGGCTTGAGACAGTGACAGTTTAATAACTAAGGTGAAAGCTGTGTGCACAAACAAAGCAGATCAAAGAATTCACTCACTGAATTCACCATGGCAGGCAGGTGTTCAGTCATCTCCAGGAAAGCTGAACTCCATCACATTCAGTGGCCTCCTGGGAAGATTGATGTTATCACTCCAAACATTCCCCCTTCCTTCTTTCCCCAGCTTTGCATACTGAGCATGACACCGTATAATAGGGAACACCCCTGTAGACAGTGGGGGTCAGATGTTCCAGATGTGTTCCCCCAACTCCTTGTGAACCTCCAGCCTCCTGACTGGTGGGGTGGGGTGGGGTGAGGAGCAGAAAATGCTTTGTCTATGTGCTGCTCAGCAGTAACAAAAACCTTTCATTTTATCAACACTGTTTCCAGCTCAAATCCAACAACCCTTATCAGGCATTGTGAAGAAAATCAGCTCTCTCCCAGCAAAACCCAGCACACTGCACTGTCCCAAAAATTCCATATATCTGGTGATGGGTAAAGGACAGAGGAGATCAACAGCTACCTGATGTTCTTTAGCAACCATGTTGCCATAAGCAAACTTGCTGATTTCATGGAACAATGATTTCAATTAATATTTGTCAAACAGAAAGGAAAAAAAAAAACAAAAAACCCAGAGGACCAGCACCATTCCAGCTGCCCTTAGTTGTTTATAAAAAGTAATAAAATCCAACTTCCATTTAATTAACTATCCCACTAACAACAATCTGCCTGGGAGCTTTAAAAACTCTTAATACTAAAGGTTTGTCTGGAGGACTGTCATCTAGTTTGATTATAGTTTGCATAATAATATTATGTAGAGATAAGAACACTATTTAGAATTGAGTTGTTGCGCTCTCTTGTGCAAATTTCTGTTTATAGGCAAAAAAAGAAAGAGAGAGAGAGAAAGAGGATGAGAGAGATTGGACTTTTATAACCTACATCATCAGAATAAAATTTAACAGAACTTCTAATGAAGCCTTATGCATGTTTTCAGTATGGTTACATTAATAATAAGGAAGGAATGTTTTAAACAATAAAATAAAAATTTTTATAGCATCTTCACAGCCAGGCTGGTTTATGATCATCTCCCCTCAAAATGTAGAGATCCATATTTGCTCTCAGGACTATTCCCTCACTCTGTGTGTGTGTATGCATTGATCCTTTCTACCTACACTTCAACACCTGCGTTTATTCTCTTTATTCTCTTTCTTTGTCTGCATTTCTCTTCCACTGTAGAATTTGGTTTTTTATTTTTCTCTGCTCACAGCAGCCATTAAAGGCATCTACTGTCAGATGAGTAAAAGAAGTCAAGAAGGATAAATGTGGTGGGAATTAGAGGAACACAGAAAATGAATGATCACTTCATGAGGACTCCTACTTCCACGACTTGCCCCCACACATCACTTCTGCTGTTTATTCTTTCTGATATGTGTAGCCAGTTAAAAATGGCAATATTACTGACTAAAGAGTCTCTTCCTGTGAAAATCAATGTGAATTTTGCTGCAGATTTCAATATTGTCCAGTTTCTCCCATGCTCTTTTCTTTAACATCTTTGCTTTAGAATGTTTTTCTCCAGCTCTGTCAGCTTCCCCCATTTTTTATTGAACACAAGAAGTCTGAAACCACAAAGACCATCAGATTTCCTTTACAGTGACTCCTTCTGTCTCACCTCTGTCAGCCTCTCCTTTGGATACTCTTCCACTCTTTAATAAGTCCTAGCAAGAAGGAATCCAGCCCCATCTGCAGAGTTCCTCAGTTCATGTTTGTAAGTCCTATTATTCCCCATGGATACTCTTCCATTACCTGATTACTCTTAGATTAAATTTAATCTCATAGTAGCTTTCCCCTAATGTTTTTCTTAAAGAATTTTGGGGTTTTTTAAATTTTGTGACAGCATTTGTGATGGGAGAATTATTCTCACCCACAGGCTCTGTCAAGTACACAAGCAGCACTAAGAGTCATGGTTTAGCTCTAATTTTATGAACACTCTTGTTTCAACTGAATGCACTGGTTGAATTCCCATCAATTAGAAGACTTCAACATGCAGTTGCTACTATAAATACCTATCCCATAATGTACCATCTTTCCACAGATATTTTTATTCCAAAAAACAAATTTGTTTTACTTGGCAAGATTTCTAAGTGTTTGTTATCCATGGTCACTCACTTCAGGGCTGGATGTGACCACCTTCTGATGATGATGAATTATAGTGAAATCATGCTCACCAAACAAAACAGCTGGGAGACTTAACCTGGAAAATTATTTTGCCAGAAACTTGCAGTTAAAAACTGTAATGTCAAAATAACTAATGGATGAGAGCTTGGCTGAAATCTGTGAGGTCCAGCATGCCCCAGGTGTTTACAATTCTTACATAACTTTACATATATTTTGTTTCATCATGGCAGCAAAATAAATCTTTCCTATTAAGAAACATAAGTGTTGTTCCAGATATTTCTTTCCCAGTAGTACTGACTCATGAGAGCCATATCCTAATCAGAGCAATCTAAAAAAGCCCCATAAAAGTGAGCTGATAGTTATATAGGACTGTTATATAGGACTCATTTATTATTTTGACCTATTGCTCAAGCAGTTCTCCAGGTGTGCAGAGGGACTTGCAATAGAACAAGGCAAGACATGCCCAAACAGAAGACAACTTAATCACTGCAAATGGAAAAAGCCCAGAAGCTCACAGCATTTTAAACATGATAATGAACAGGTCTTTCTGACACCAAGCAAAGATCACTGTCAACTCCACACCAGAGAGGATGAATCTGAGGCTGGGTAATTTTTACCCTGAAGCAGGATAGATGTTCCTGGTAGAACTGACAAGGGAATCCACATCTGCTGATGTCTTATGTAGGCAAACCACCTTTCCCTACTACTGTGTGAGGTGTCATCACTCAAGAGGAACAAGAAGACAAGAATTTCTAATTAACTGTTCTTTCTCCCTTTCTCCTGTTTCTTTTCTAACATTCTAAAGTCAGATTTGAGCAGACAAAATCAAAATACACAGCTCTAGGCAACAAACTACTCCAAAGCCTCTTCTGAAGATGCCCACATTATTGTACTTTCAAAAAGGCCAAAACTCTTTTCTATATCAATAATGGTTCCTATTTTTGTTCTAGTAGGAAAAAGAGCTTTTAAGCCTGGTTAGTTTTACTCAGCAAAAGTATTGTACAGTATTCTGTCTAATAGAAAATGAAGAAGGGGAAAAAAAGCCCCACTGAATTCTTGCCTCTCAATTATTCTTTTGGAGCAGTGAAATATTATTCCTATTCCTTTGAAAGCTTGGAGAGAAGTGGTGTACCTCAAAAACAGTGAAGAAAGCATTGTTGATGGGGGGTGATTATGTAAGATGCATAGTTAAAAGCTCAGAAGGACTGAAGTACCTGTATTTATTTAAGATTTCCTTTCTTTCTTTGTTGCTGTTCTACTGAGTATTTTAATTGAAAAATACACAAGAGCTTCTAGAATATTCAGGAAAACGTACCATCAAATGGTAAATTCTTTCTTTCTGTGGAATCCTGAAGGAACAGCAGCAGTTTGGTTCCATGTTGAAGAGGAGTTGTGGGATGACACTGCCATAGACACAGAGGATTTTTGCAAGGCCATAGGTCACAACTTTTGAAACAGAGTGAAAGGGCTACTCCTTGCAGCCAGAGCTCAAGCCAGAAAAAATCAAGAGAGGTAGTGGACCAATAGATCAGTGCTCACACCAGCTGTTCCTAATGTAAAGATCTCATTTTTCAGGGTAGAGTTTGTAAAATCTCAACCTTTGTTCTAATTTATAGTGAAAATTAGGAGCTTTGAAATGATCCTTAAACCATTTTTTCTCCACTTTCCCTGAAGCATATTACCGCACAAAGCTCTAGTGAAGTCAACAGCTCAAAGGAATGTGTTTCAAATCTCTTCATTTTTATGCTTGGGAAAATGGAGCTGCCATGAGTCTGGAGTATGAATATCTGGGGTGTATTCCTCAGCCAATAACTTCCTGCATCTCAGACTCAAGATCCTATTTTAATCTGAAAACTCCATCTTTGCCATCGATGCAATAATAACCCCCTGCACCCTGGCTTTAAATATTCAGGGCTGTAATTCCCCTTCACATGACCTCTGAACCAAACCTACACAGCCCTGGGTTCACACCTCCCTTCATGACAGAAAGTTTTAACAAATTACGATGAAACCTCAATAGCTGAAAGCAAGACAAAGGCATCTTTTAATCATCAAATTAGCTGGAGGGAAGAGCTGGAACTGCTTTCAGTCAGGAAAGAAGGGGAAATCATTAAAGGAAATCATCCCCTTTTCTTTCCCCAAGTAATTAGAAGAACCATCTGTATGTTCATTTCACTACAGTGAAGGGTGTGGATTAGCATTTCAGAGAATTTGAGTTCAACCAGCAATACTTTGATGTGTTAAAGTGAATGATGGTAAAATTTCTAAGGCTTTCAATGTTATACAAGTTAAAAAGGGTACACATGTCACTTTCTAGTCATTCTTTTTAAATTACTATTCAGCAGAGCCAAATTTACATTCAGAGAATTTTCCTTTTATCTCCAAAAGCATATTTAAAATATAATATGTTCCCATTAAAAGAAATGTATTGTTTACAGAATGCCCAACTGTAACCCTGTGGATCTGTAGACTATGCAGCACGCACTGCCAGAGTGAAATGAAAATTGTACAAAAGGCTGATAAAAAGAATCCAGATGTAAATAAGCTAAATAAACCTTTTAGTTATGACTGCTTTTACTCAATGGGAAAAGTAACGTTTCAAATATTTCTTTGGTGATTTACAAAGGTATAGCAAAATTTCAGGCAAAAATCATAAAGCACACTGAAAAGGGAAAATGAAAAAGTGCTACAGGCCTGGTTTCACATATATAAAACAACAATCTCTAGCGTGGGACCAGCTCTGGTTAATCTGGAGACAAATCTTTCCCACTATTAGTTCTCCAAGTACTATAGAAATCTGCACTTGACCCGAGGCAGAATGGAAATTATAAGATAATATAATAGACCCTACAGACCTCATAGATAAAAGGCCATGGGATGTCTAAATTGTTCAATCAAGACCTCTCCATGATCGAAATGAAGTTCTATAGATAAGTGAAGCTGAATTCAGTTTTTCCAAGATCCCTTGTTCCCATCCAGTTCTCTTAATATACTTGTTCAGGTCATTAGACAAAGTTCTGTCTGTTTGTTTACCAAGAAATGGTAAAATCCAGCTCCATCAAGCTTAGAATTGCCCTCCATGAGCCCAAGTCTTTCCTCATCATCCATCATAATAACTAACCATTTAACTGAAAATAAAAATGCACATTTAAGGAAAAAGAGCTTTGAGACTTGGCCACATCTTTGAAATTCCCAGCCACATCAAGAAAATAGCATCTTTTCCCTTGAAACAAAATGAAATTTCCAAGTAAAACCACAATACTCTAGATCTGGGCATTGCAAAACACTAAGAGCTCTCACCATTTCTTACAGAAATAATTAGGGAGGGGTCTCAACCCCCCACTACAAATCTCTGCAATACCTTTGCTCCATAAAAGAAAACAGAATATGGAGGATGTTTGTCCAAATGACAGCAGTTCAAAACAAGAAGAATGACAGGGGAAGACAGAAGTAATTTATTTTGCTGCATTAATTTTGTAAAAGAGCTGATGTCATGGTGTCCTTTTACCACCATGTCGAGTCTTGTTCTTGAGTTCTACAGGCCAAGGATTTTACCAAGACAGTATTAAAATGAGGTGGCTATTGATTAATTAAATTTCAATTAAATGGTGCATCGAGGCATATCAACCTGATTGAATTAGAACACACACACATACCCAAAAAAAATTATAATCTGTAATGCCTCTCAGTGTTCGTGAGTCATAATAAGAGAGTTTTCTGCTAAAATAGATGTCCACTAATACACTGTGATATTGTGGCAGAGGTTCACAAGGGCTGAATTTATTCCAGTGAGCTGTATCTCCCTGGGGTCTGTCAAATGTGACACTGAGAGAAGGTAGTTTAAAAGAAGCAAAATTCATCTGCTGAAGGGTTTGGAACCCAAATTTATCAGCCCCTTATCGAATGGGGTTTTGTTAGTTCTGTTTGGTTTTTTTTATTAGTCTGTTAAAAGTAATTTCTTTAAAACTTAATAAGTTTCAGGGTTATATTCTCTGATTAACATGCTTGATTCAATTACTCAGACACTCTTTAACACACTTTATACTGTACACCATATAACTTCAGCCTCAAAAGGGTCAAGAAGGTCAGATCTGAATGAGCAGAATACAATAATTTAGTATAGCCACAGTGCCTGCCCACACAAAACACCCAATTACCAATGGAGTAGTTTTCCTTCTGTCCCATTTCTCTCTGAAATTATTGCTGCTTGACTACGATGAATCACAGTAGACAGTGCCCCATTATCAGCAAAAGTAGTCTATAATTTGTAATAAAGCCATTTTTGATCCACTTGAAATGCTTTTTGCACTTGGTTATTGTTTCCTTTTTCCACATTCAGCATGAGTTGCCTCTATCGAGCCTAGCAGCTCAGTTGCTGTGCAGAGACTTATTTCACAGCACTGAAATTACACAGTGCTCAAAGGCTACCAAAATGCTGCAGGAGCAGTGAGGAAGAAGCACGATTAGCAAGAGATGACAGGAGCAGGGACCAGCTGAAAAACATGCTTCATGTCATTGGGGCTTGGAGGAGACAGGCACAGGCATTTGCTCATTTGTTAAATGTGAAAGGGGAGCAAAGCTCTGGGAGCCTGAAACGCAAAGGCTGGGACAGCTGCACGTCCTTGCCATGGGAAAAGGCACATCTAAGCTGGGTGAGGGATTTGTAGGTGCCAGGTTATCAAACACCTTGTCCATAAAAAGAGGAGAGAGGTCTAGAAGGCTCTGCAAAGGAGTGTGTTTAGTGGAGGGGGCAGAAGAAGGCGTGTAGATTCCCTTGATTTTCACTACACCAGACTGATAGAGTCTTCCAAGTCACCTAACAGGGCCACAGCCTTGCTGTTTATAGCCACCATCACCCCTGAGAGCACAGCTGGAAACAGCCTGAGACAGCAGCCACAAAGGGCTGCAGCTCAGTGCCTCCCAGAGCCTGAATGTGTGATAATTATCCAACTGGGGAGTCTGAAATTATTCAGCTGGAAGGACAAGACATTAACTCCAGCCAAAGAAAGAGTTATCCTGCTGCAAGGCTCCTGAAGAGAGGCTCAAGCTGCTTGGAGGGTATTTTGGACACCAGGCAGGCCCAGTGTGGTCACCACTGTCCCCACACATGTTGAGCTGTTTGGAGTCTTCCTTCTTAGTTGTTTTCTGTCACTTAAACAACTTAGGGTCCTCATTATCACAGACATCTAATAAGTTGTTCCATAAAAAACAGAATTATCAAATCCTGGTCACATAGATAGATCTCTTCAATTTCTCACACCACAGCAGCTGTCTCAAAACTCAAGTCCTTTATGACCTTCTCACCACATTGTTCTGGCTCCCCATTAAAGCCACCAACTGGTGAGGACTCACTGGCACTGGAAACCTCTCACAGTAAAGTTAATACAAGTGATGGAGATGAAAAGACACTGAATAGCAAAGTCTGCTGTGGAACTCATTTGTTAACCAGATGTTTGCCAGGTTTTCTAATCCCAAAGTAACACAGTCTGTCACAGGAACTCCCTTCAACTCCAACACACAAACAGCTGCTAAAGTCAATGAAAGTTTGGTGTTGAAAACTTGATATTCCTGCCTAAAATTATGATGCCAAATTATTTTGTCCAGATATTACCTATTACCTATTATCTATTATCTATTAATTATCTATTATCATATATGATAATATATTACCATATATTATCATATATTATCTATTATCTAATCTATTATCTATTAATTATCTATTATCTATGTGTGTGTGTGGTTACTACACATACAAAGTTATAATATCCACACACTTTGAAAAGAGGAAAAAATTCAAGTAGCTAAAAAATAAGTGACATAGATAATAGATAATTTTGAGTGGCGAAGACGCACAGTGATTAGTCAAAAAGTCCTTCTATGAGAAGGATCATGAAGAATAATGCAGTTAATGGAATATATAAATTATTATTCATATGCCATATATAAAGCATGACTCACACATGCTTTCAATACTTTCATAATTTGAGCTCATGTCTCATTAGGAATATGATTCAGGTATATAAATGAGACTTCAAAGATTTTAATATGGGAGGAGAGAAATAGTCCCATAACAGCAGGTTGAAGAGGCAAATTGTGACTATCAAATGAGGTGTGGCAAGGTAATGACAAGCCACCACTGGCCAAATCTTCCTATTCTTTATCCTTTAATATTGTTGTGATTTTTGGAGCCAAAAACTAAGTTTGTGATTAAATTAATTTTAATTTTGTAATAGAAGAATTGCAGCACTAGGTTCATGTATCTACTCCAGCAGCCCATCTCTGGTAGTTACTTTTGGGAGAAGGAAAAGGAGAAGAGTAAAAGGATATGTTGATGCCTTCCGTGTAAAAAACCTTCCAGTGATCAACATTCCAGGTTCCTATAAGGCAATGGTTTAATCCAGAGAGATTTGTTCCATGGGGTTTTCTTCCACAGATTTCTCTTGGTTTCATTCATCCATATCCAAAACAAAGTACCAAAACTTGCCACATCTTCACTTTGCAACTGATTAATAACTTATGGTTTGCTTCCTCAAGATCTACCTCAAGATCTATCTCGTAGTTTGTTTGCTGCACTGAACCCATGAAGTTATCCACTAGGCAATAGGCTTAAACAAAGCCATGCAATTAAAACATGGCACTTTTTTGGCACACATTCTGTCTGAATTCCTGCCTTCTTTCACCTACAGAAAAAGCCAAAAAAAATTATTCTTGAGTACTGCTAAAGATGCAGCTTGAACTTCTAAACACAAGAGTATACATACCATTTCTGCAGGCATTTCTGCAGAAGTAAAAAAAAAAATAATGTTTTGATGTTGAAAATTGATCAGAATAACAGCTATAACATGAAATACAGATATCTAGTAGTTAAATTTTAACAAATTTTTGTTCTCCATCCCTTCTGCAGCAATTTTCTCCTGCCTTCATTAGTTAATTCATTCTGCCTGAAGCAGTAAGCTTCTGATGCTTAAGAAAAAAAAACAGAAAGCCAGCAACTCAAGAGACCCTCAGAAGCTTTGATCATTCATTTACTCATGCTAACCTACAAATCTTGCCTTTTTTCAATTTGAAAATTCTTGCTATAAATTCCTGTGGGAGAATCTCACACTCTGCTGCTGGGGTCCTTCAGGTGAACTTCTTGTAAACACTTTCAATCTCAGGTTGCTGTAGAGAGTTCTCCAAAGCAGCTGAATGCCGCAGAACAAACACATTAACCAGAGAGTCAGAGCTTCTCCAGATCATGAAGATACCAAAGATGTGAATAAGCTCAGCATTTTTGACTTGTGATTTCACTCCCTCTGCAAAAACCAGTAGAAGGCAGCCCTGAAACCGTGTGAGATGGACAGTTACTCACCAGTGTTAGCCCTGCCATAAATTACCAGGAGTCTCATCCAAAATCAATGGCAATGATCATTTCTTCATAAAGTCTTGTCTTTTGTCCTCCAGTAATTTTATGAAGTCATGGTTGAATAATTAAGAGCACCTTGCATCTATTATTCATTTTAAAAAGATCAGATGCTAAATCTCAGATGAAAAGAAACTTAATATTTTTGAGAACTCCAGGCATATGATCTGGAAGCAATATTGATTTAGTTAGCCTGGTTAGTGCTAATAGCAATAAATACTACTGGGAAAACACAAAATAAGTTTAAAAAATCTCTTGCTTCTTCGAGTAATAAACTGCATTATTGACCTTTTTGTTCAAGTGCTATCTACATGAGATTCACACATTTACCAGCAGAGCCACTGCTTTCAAATTAGGCAATTTATTGGAATTTAAGCAAATTTGTAATTTAAAACTATTCATAACAACATTAGGATTATTTTATTTACTGGATGACTGGAAAGTTAATACTGCAATGATGAGTTTCTCAGACTGCTTCCAGAATAATAATCATGCTGCAAAAGCCTGAATATAACTGTCTTAAAATATGTGTTAGTAAAATTCACAACCCCAGACAAGGTACATTCTCCAACATCTCTCTTAGAGAGGATTTATTTGATATCAGTCTATTAAAACATCAGATTGGGGCCATTTGAGGAGAGCAGCATGAGGAGTCAGAAATTCCTGTCTTGTCCTTATTATACCTGTGCTTGAACCTCAAGAGAGAAAGCTGTCTTTTAAGGTCTTTCAAACATACAGAGTGCCTCAGGCACTTACCCCTGCAACCATTAATCACAGAATATTCTATTCTGAAGTACTAAAAGAACAAGGATTTATTAGTACTGTATTCTGAGGATGTACAGGAGTGACTTTGCTTGGGAAGCCAGCATTCCAGATCCTCTCATAAACCTACCCAAATAGCATCTGACCTTTCAAATATGTGTGCTTTGCTAAAGGTTACATATTCTGACATTCTCAGGCCTGTCAGTGGAGAGGAATTTGACTGACTCAGCACTTGAATTCTGAATCTTTGAAAATCATCTTCCTTTTTTTCTTTAAATCCCCCTACCAGCTCATGGTGACTGCATGACAAGTGTACAGCTTGATGGACCAGTGGAATAATGGTCTATGTTGAAAGGGACTTAAAGATCACTTCATTCCAACCCCTTGCCATGGGCAGGAATCAGGAGCACCTTCCACCTCTCCAGGCTGATCAGGGCCCCATCCAGCTTGGTGTAAAACATTCCCATCCTTCAAAGCCTCCCAGCTCTTGTCCTGTGCTCAACTCTGTTAAAAGCAGGGGAGAATTTTTTTCTTTTGACATTATGATCATGTCCAGACCCAAACTTCCAAAAGCCTCTGCTAAGCTAACTATCCAACCAGTTGTAATGTCACAGCTGCCATTAGAGCTCATAAGTTGTTTTCCTTGGAAATGCAAAATTCCCCTAAATAGCAGGCCCAGCTGATGTAGCTCCCAGTTACAGCAATATTCCTGCCCCTCAGGTCACCTGCTGGAAGTGTTTGGGCAGCTGTCCAGTGAGCTGGGTTGGGCAACTGCTCTCATTGAAAAATAACAGTGTGAAAAACAAAATTGTTAATAAGCAGGGTGGGTTCACAGGCTGTTCTCAAAGCACTGCATCTCTGACTCACTACAGAGGGGCTGGAAGTGGACAGACCGTGACCCTGACACCATCCCTTGTGCCTTTCTGACAGTGGCAGAAAACCTGTGGGTGTATGCAAAGCCACAAAAACCCAGGGTGCCACAGCTCTGGTAGAGGTCTCCAGACTGAAATTCAGGAGATTCTATTAACAGCTCACTGGCTCCCATGAAGAGCTCTTTTAACCAGATTATTTGCTCCCACTGCCGACATTGCAGTGTTCACATATTTATCTTCTCCCTGCACGTATCCTATCGCTACCCAATGGGTCCAGCTAATTTTTGCAACATCCCACATGCACACGTATTTTTCAGTAAGTGGCAGCCAGATCCACATGACTCATCCTCAGAAATTATCTTTTCCTACAAAGCTCCAAGGGTACAAAATTCCAGCCATCTCCTAACAACCAGCCCCGTTGTTGAGTCCCTCTGGTAAGTGGTTGCTTCAGTCATACATGTGGCAATTAGTGGTGATGGACAAAGAGCCTTTAATGCACAATTCCCAGCTGTGAGCACAGTGATTCTGGCTTTGGCTGAGCTTATTGACACTCTGCTTGTTTCCCTCTCCCCACATGGGAATGGAGAAGAAGATGAGGTCTGTGTTAAGAATTCAGCACAGGCTCGATGCTGTTTTCAGTAGAGATTCAGTGAGGCCACAGCAAAATTCATCTGGTTCCACGTGACTAAATCACAGTATAGGTAAATAAATATGATCTTATAAGCTTCCCAGAGGAAGCAGTCTGAAAAATAGAGGTAATACAGAGCTACTACATCTGCAGAGAGTAAAGTTCTGCCTGTTAATGAGACAACTAAGAAACAGGAATACCTTTCTTGTGTGTGCATGACACAAAATAATTTCTAATTCTTCTTTCTCCCACTCTCCTCCCAGCTCTTCAGCACCCAGGAATAAGAGGAACTTCTAGGAAGGTTTTTCAGACCCTTTTGTCAGACAACAAATATTTCTTTTTCTCCAAGGCATTGTCTACCCCAAGGCTGTGCAGGACAGCAAGAACTAGTTGTAATTGCAGAAGGAATAATCAGCTATGCAGAATTTCTGTCCTGCCACTGCTCATGGTCACACTGAGCCATGCTGGGCTCTGCACCAGACTCTGCACCCACCTTTGATCACACAAAGGGGCCTCCACAAAGGCTGATGGGGCAACCCCCAGTTTGCAGAGAATCAGCACAGAGCAGACATCAAAGGTCACACAGCAGTGTCCCATTGAAAAAGTCTTGTCCCATAAGGTAGGAATCAGATTTACCAATGTGCAGCCTTGAACAATCAATAGAAATCCTTTGAGCAGTTTGATCTGAGGTTCAATGATTGCACTGGATGATTTATTTTTCTAATACTTTACACATTACCCTGTCATCACTATTTCTTTAAACCCTGGCTGCCCTGTGTAACAATCAGCTTTAATGGGTACAATCAAGTACAAAAGGGATGTTCATTTCCACAAAAATATGACTCAGAATTTAAAGTGTCCTTGAGTAAAATTAAAAAAAAAAAAAACCAAATAAAGAAGTAAATAAAAACAGGAAGTGAATTACACTGAAAACCCTTTGCACTTAAAAAATATAATCCTATTGACGTTCATAGAAATTAAACCAAATGGAGAACACAGAAATGAAAATTACCCTTTCATCTACACAAATTATTGGAAAGTAGTTAGACAAGGTGATTGTTATGCAAATGTAAATCCAATGCAATCACAAGGCCAGGAGTATTTTCCAAGAAGGCATGTTAACTCTTTCTAGCACATTATTTGTCCAGAAGCCCTTGAGTCTGCCTTTTCTAATCATCCCATCTTGAACAGAAATATTTACAATTATGAGCATTCACACACAAATACATTTGATGTTTTTCATGAGTTACATATGTGGTTGATGAAGAAATATAAGCTTTTGTAAAGCATTTAATGTACTGGCATATGGCACTTGGATTAAAAAAACAATATACACAAAAGCAATATATTGTAGAAAGAGAGCTCAGATGTAGATGACATATACTTGAGAGAAGAAGAGGTTATCACAACATCTCTGGGGAAGGGTTTATGCAGTTGTTTCATAAAATAAAATTTTGTTTTATAAAACTCACAAGGGATAGGTTTGACCAACAGAGCAGCAGCAGAGAATGAAGCAATGACTTGTACACCAGAGAGACAAAAAAACAGATACCCCTGCACACATGCCAGGCTTCCTACAGCCTTGGCTAAGGGTATGGGGGCAGAAATGGCCACAGATCCCAAATTACCACTTGTCAAATGCAAAACTGTCTTGTGGACCATCTTTAACTTTGTGGTATTAATAAGCAGCACTTTGAGAAAGGTGAGAGAGACAGAGAACTGTATCCCAGCCACCAAGCAAGGCTGTGTATTGGAGTGTCCCAGCAATGCCCAGCAGGGGTCAAGGGTGGGGAGAGGAAAGGTGATTGACAGCCCACCTGGGGAAGGAAATTTCAGGAAGAAACCAGGGGAAACTGAGGCAAGTCATGACATCACACCACAGAGCAGCCAGAGAGGGCTCTGGTGGCTCCCAGCTGCTGGAGGTCTGACAGGAGCCTCGGGGATCCAAGCAGAGGAATATCATGAGGGAGAGGAGTGTTTGGTGGTAAATGATCCAGCCTCAGCAGCAGCAGAGCCACAGCTCGGTTTAGTGACAGCTCTCGTGGGTCTTGTTGATGGATCAGCTGCAGTTCTTGACACCAAAGTTTTTCCAGCCCTGTCCTCACCTTCTGCGTGGCCCCACAGCTCAGACCTAAACCATCCCATTTCTTGAGGTGCACAGTCAGCTCCCAAGGTAGCCTAGCCTTCCCAGAGTGCCCATCTCCCTCAAATAGCCAGGAAAACCCTGTTGCACCAGGCTGCTGGCTGTGCCTGCCCCACTCCTGACATTTATAGCATGGCTGGGTGCTGGATATTTGTGGGGTTATTTGCTCTTTCCCAGCTTCTCCATACCCTCTTAAAATGCCAGAAAACAAAATACTCTGTAGTTGCTTTTCCTAGAATTCACTGTTACCAGGAAAGTCTCGAGACCTCAATATGAGTGCATGCAAGAGGAGGTTAAAAGGTGAAGATGTTCTAATTCATGCAGACACGATGGGAACATCTGGTAATGGAGGGACTATTAATCAGCAAAAGGCATAATGAGAGCTGAAGGCCAAAGCTGGAGCTGGATAAATGGAAGCTAAAAATAAGGCAAAAAACACCAGGTATGAGGTTTATTAGGCGTTAGAGAAATATTCTGAGAATATAGGATTTTTGTTGCTCAAAATCTTCCTAAATATGATTTAAGGGCTGATTGACTTTCTAGAAGAAATTCTGCTCCTCACTAAGGGTTTACAGGCTTTAAGTTATGACTGAGGCTGCTTGTGCCATACACAGCATCCAATTATCCAGAGAAAGTTCCCCTTTCCTAAGGAAAATGCACTCCTGTGGAAGTGAGGGGAGGATAAATTCATGCATTAAGAGTTAAACCCTGCATCGCTGTCTGATGCACATGCCTTTCTTCCTTGCCTGGGATTTGATTGTGCATCTTGCTAAAGAACTTTTACTTCTATTTAAAGCCAGGGTAGAGATGTTCATGAGCCACATGCTGCATCCCTGGGTTACAGGGACAGGAATTTCAGATTGGAATAAACGGATCTGTGACGACAAAGGCTCAGGAGTGAGATTAATTTAAACTACAAGGACAGCAGCTGAGCATTTCCTAAACAAAATGCTGCTGTTGCAACAAATATTGACACGTTTAAAAGCTAGACAGAAGGAATCCAAGAACACTGAGTGTGCTCATTGTGCTTGCTGAAAGCATGCCTCACTCCTCATGCTATTTTAATCAGACAGCAATACACAGAATTAAAACACATTTCTCCCACCAGACTGTCTCTTCTCTGTGTGCCTCTGCTTCTGCTCCATCTGTAACCTTTCCCAGCATAAAGAGAAATTGCCACACAGCAGAGGAATGATACAGATTTTATTTTAAGGTGAGGGGAGGCAAGAATTCCAGCTCCATATGAGCTAAACAAGGGATCTGCTCCCACACTGAGGGATGATCATGGAAATGCTCCTGCTACACCTCAGTACCATTACTTTAAACAATGTAGCATACCTGAAGCAGCAATGAAAATTACATGTCAAGGTCAGTTTAGCACTCCAGTTTGGTTTTAGTTTTCTTTTGGCACCAATTGTTTAAATAAAATTTGATTCTTCCTACCCATTGAATTTATTTCTTGAATGCCATTCCAGAGGGGAATTAGAACGATGTGAAAGCCTGAAATGGATCCATAGTTAGCAAAAAAAAACCAGCTCTGTAACATAAAATGTGCAGTGTTTTTATTAGTATTACAAAATAATTTTTGCTTTCTGTCTATCACATACCTATTCAAATCCCAGCACCTGAACCTTCCCAAAGGAGTCCATAGCCAGTTTTGACACAGGAAATAAAAAAATCTCCTAAAAACTTGGCCTAGAATGAACTTCATATAAAAAAAAAAAAAAACAAAAAAAAGAAAAAAAAAAGGGGGGCTTAATGGGAGAAAAAAAAAAAAAAAAACAAAAAAAAAAGAATCTACAAAAATTTCATTCTGAGCTTTGCCCATTTGGGGTTACTTCAGCTTTTCATTCAACATCAAAATATAACATGTCAGTATGAAAAGCCAAGGTTGCTTTTTGAGGAAAAAAACACAGCAACATGAAAATTACCTATGTGGACAACTTTGGAGTGAAGTTTTTTGAAAATACCGAGGAAAGGCAGGTTTTTAACATTCCTTTTCCTTCTCTTCCCCTCTGGCAGAATCTGTTTCCTTAGTTAATCAAAATTCACAAGTAATTTCTCTCCTCCCCACGTTCTCAAGAAACCCTCCAGTCTTGTGAATCTGCTACTCACAAAACAGACTTGAGAGACTTAAAATGTGTAGGAGCTGCTGCTGTTCAGAGATGAAATAATATAAACAGGAAGAAGTTACAAAAAGAAGGAAAATTACTTTTCCCATGGTAAGGTAATCATAGGAAAAGGGGGAGCGTTTTTAGCTAAAAGAGGAGAGATTTAGATCAGATGTTGGGAAGAAATTCCTTACTCAGAGAGCAGTGAGGCACTGGGACAGGTTGCCCAGGGAAACTGTGGATGCCTCATCCCTGGAAGTGTTCCACTTCCAGGCCAGGCTGGATGGGGCTTGGAGCAATTTGGGATAGTGGAAGGTGTCCCTGCCATGGCAGGGGGTGGAACAAGATGGCCTTTAAGATTCTGTGATGGCTAGGATCTCCTTAGTGTAGTAATCCAAATAAAAGCCCAAGTGTTCTCCTGGTGGGTTGTGAGCCCTCAGCCAGGGATTTCCAACAGTGTTTTGTTAGATGGTCTCGTGGAACAAAGGATTAGGGTGGAGCATCCTCTCCTTTTCCCATTCCTCCCCACATTTTTTTCAGTGTTACAAAAGAAAGGACATCTGTAACACCAGAGAAGGGGTGGTGCAGGGAAGTGGCTCCTTCATCCTCACAGCTACACCTCCTCACCCTCCTGCAACCTCCTCTCAAGATGATGGCCATCAGATACACTCTGCGCCCATCCATATAAATAGATACTGTCCATAAGGAGTAAATCATGCTGATTCAGGAGCTGGGACACTGAGTTTGTTCCCTGAGTTCATGTTCCTGAATTAACGTTAATATTCCCTGGAGCTGTCATGCCTGCAGACCCAGGCACCACTCGGATAACATCTCTGTTCCTCTGAGCAGCAGCTGCTCCCTGCTCCTGACAGCCAAACTCCAGGCCAGCCTCTGCCTGGGGCAGCCTGACAAAGCCCTGCTGAGGTCAGCAGAGCTGGGCTGAGGAGCTGATCTCCTGGTTGCAGTTCTGTCCCTGCAGTTCATCAGATCAAGGGCTGTACCCTCAGACAGCTGCCAGGTGTTTCACTGGTGAGCAGATCCCTCCCATCATGAACCCACATCTCAAACAGGTCACTGCAAGCCTCTGAAAGGAGCAAGAAAATCACACCAGCAATGCCAAGTAAGAAGAAGAAATGCCATATAGCCACCTGCAAAAAATATTGATATTTTCAATCAAGGAGCACAGTAAATTCTGAAATTAAATTGATTCATCCTGTCCAGACTGCTGCTCTTCTCAGAAGGTTGCAATGCTGCCCAGACCACACTGCACAACTAAAGCAGCAGCTGGGCTACACTGGGGTTTGCAGTGCCCAATGCCAGGTGGCAAACACAAGTAGCAAACAGCCCAGCTGTCCTCTAATCCTTGACTGATAGTTTTATTTCATAAAAGAGACTAAATCAAATTCTCTTTTAAGTAAGTCCAACTGACGTGGCAAGGAGTGACCTTGGGGAGGGCTTTAGACTGCTAGAGAAGTAAAAAGTGCTTGCTGACATTTTTCAGAGCAATGATGCCAGAAACCTGGCTCTCACCTAAACAGAAATTGTAGCACAAAGTATCTGTAGCCCATAAAAATTTGTATTCTGACTGAAATATGAAAACCCCACAAATCGGAAATATTCTTCCAGGCTACTCCCTGCCAGTTTAAATTTAGGACTTAAAGGGGAATGTAAGGTCCTTCCCCCAGCTAATTAATAGAGCTCCCTTCAATAAATAAATTCAGCTAAATATTAAAAGGATGTACAATTTCTGTCCATGTCCCTCTTCCAGAGGCTGTGGTTCAAATTCAACAGCTTCAACAGGAGCCTCACCAACTTGCAATTGAATAAGCCTGGTGACAATTTAATCATAACAGGGTCCTGTCCTCCAGCAGGGGGGAAGGCTCAGCAATGAGACCTGAAATAATGGCTGTGCTTTGGTGTTTCTGGGAGCCCAGGCCTTACACAAGTTAAAAAGGGAGGCCACAGTGGCATTAGAGTATATATATATATATAATATCACAGGAGGCCAGAACAGACTGGCTACTGGTTGTCCTCCTGTTCCTCCTCCAGTTCTCAAACCTCTTAATTTTCTACTCTGAACACAGGGTTACACAGGAATGCAACCTGAATCAAGGCTGTCTCATGCAGAACCCCATCTGCAATGGCAAATAATTCAGGGTCTAAAGAATTATTCTAATCATTTTATAACAAAGTAAAGAATACAGAGGATTTGAGAAACCATTTGTTTTGTCAATATTTGGCTGCTATGACAAGATTTCAAAGGAAAAGTTGTGAAAATCCTTGATTGTTTCAACTGCAATCCAGTTCCATAAATCATTTGTAAAACACCTGGGTCTACCCCACAACCTGGGTTTCTAATTTGTGGGACAATTACAAAATAAATCCCCCAGGCAATTTAAAATCTGGCTGGAATAACCTGGTATTTTCCAAAATTATGACAGAAAGAAATGTAATAGAGAAATTGTTCATCAGCAAAATGACAACAGCTGGCCAGTTTTGCTTTTGAATGTATGTCAGCACTGCTGGCCTTTGTCAGACAGACTGCAAAGAGTGAGTGGAGGCTCTTTTTAAATGTGTTCGTTTCCACTGGCAACAAATGGAGCAAAAGGACAACCAGATTTAATCAATTGATCTCAATGCGGCGTGTTCAAAGAAGTTTTCTTTAAATGATTCAAGAGACAAAAGGAGAGAGAGAAAAGTCAAGCAATAAACTGTAATGGTTCTCATTAATGGCTATGAATCAACTGCTTCATAGTTTAATTTTGTTAGGAACTTCTGAGCTTTTCATATTGTCATCAGATAAAATCTTTTTTTTCCAAGCGAAGCCACGAAACTTAAATGTAGGCTCCAATCCCTTCGTTTGGATGCTGATTTTTCAACTCAGTTTTCCCCAGAATTGCAAATAATCAAAATACCTTTTCCTGTCTAAAATGCCATCTGCATTTTTCTTAAATAACTCTCTATACATGAATCATCTCTATTTTTATGCTGCTGCCGAAACAACGTAAAAACCTTCCACACAAATTGGAAATGCAACAGGGCTGGATGACATTTGCAAAGAACACTTTCTCAGAATAACGTAACCTTTAATAAGTGCATTTTTCCATATATTTATTAATGTCAGTAGAAGAACACGATGTTCTGGAATCAAATATTTACGGAATTTCAGTGTCTTTGTTGCGTGGGGCTCCTGGTTCCAAGAACCACTCAGAGGCTTTTAAACTGTTCACCATGTCACTCCTGTCAAGTGGCACTTTTCAAGTGCTGAGCTCTCTGCACTTTTTTTTTTCCCTGTGCATTAATGTGCACTGGCATAATTTTTCCTTGAAATTTAAAGTGACTTGTAACAGCACCACAGAGCACATCCACCTCACAGACCTTACGTTACTGTTGTTTGATTTAATTTTTAAACAGACCTAAATCCCTGTATATCCTGTTCAGACTCCACAGCTTCCAGTTCAGCGTGTTTAGGGCAGCTCCTGACTGACAGCCAGCATAGAACCAAGCCTCTTATTCTCTCTTTCATGCTGCTTTCCTATTTATACTTCTCCACCTCGTATTAACCCTTGTGTTCTTTGTTAATTTTGCCTATTCATTAGTAAACAGGCACACACACAGTGGTGTTTCTTTCTGCAGGAGCTGTAACACACCTCTGATGCTCTCACAATAGCACTTTTTGTGAGTGTGGTATTTCTCCAGGTGTATTTTACCCCATTCCTGGGCAATACCCAGTAAGTTTGCTATGAGGAACGTGAGTAGAAAGGGAGATCCTTGCACTTCCATCCTGGATTTGTTTTATTTGTTTCCCTGTGATTTCCCTTGTTATTTTCTTAACCCTTTTTTTTTCCCTGTTTTCTTCCATGATTCCTTTTAAGCTGTTTCACAAATGCACATTTCAATAGTCTAACACTATATTTCTTCATAGCTCTCAGGAGGAAAGAACATAAAGCAAACAAACCACTTGCTCCTTGATGACAGAAAAGTTTGTCTCATGTTTTCCAAGCCACCACCTTGTGATGAGATTTCACTAGCTGGGAATTTGACATGATAGCCTAAAGTGAGAGTAGGATGTGCACTGCCAGCCCACACCATTCTCAGAGCCTGCAAACCAGTTCCAGTTCCTCTTTGAAACACATCTGTTGTTTCAAGTGTTTGTCAATATTCATAGCCTTTCCTCAGCAGTTGCACAATTCTTCACTTTCAGTGAGGAGGTTGAAATGTTGGTAAGCAGGTTGAGGAAGGTGTAAGATAACAAAAAGGTCAGACTGAACAAAGATTACGCTGCATTAAGGAGGAATGTGAAATTATTCTTTGTGATTTTTTCAGTGAAACAATGAACCAATCCAGATTTCTGCATTCTCAGGAAAGACAACAATTCTCTGCTGGACTGAGGGTGAGATGTGGTACTGAAAAGGAGGTCAGGAAAACATTAGTTAAATTGCAGAGTACTGGTAAAAATATCCTTTCCAACATTCATACCTAGTAGGAGAGCAAGAACAGGAGATCAAAGTTCAAGCAGGATTTTAATTAGACACTTTGCTTGCTGTGGTGTGTCAGACACATGGCAAGAAGAAATTTTCTCATCTGCAGCCATGCTCTACACACACT
Source organism: Pyrgilauda ruficollis (assembly GCF_017590135.1). NCBI lineage: Eukaryota > Metazoa > Chordata > Aves > Passeriformes > Passeridae > Pyrgilauda > Pyrgilauda ruficollis. The sequence continues at coordinate 5,718,722 of NW_024513654.1, read as the reverse complement.
TTGTTTCCTCTAGCATGTTAGAAGCTGGCCTGATGCAGAGGATAAATACAAACATGTGACAGCACAGAGGCACTCAGGGTACTGACATTGCCTTTCCCACACTGGGCACAGCCAGACTCTGATCCCAGCCTGAGGTCACCTACCTTTTGCGGACAACATGATTTCCATTTGTTTTGGATCCTGACAAGGCTCACCTCCCAGGTTCACTGTGGTTTGTCACAACATAAACAAGCCCAAAGGTGAAAATAGAGGTGTCAGAGCTGGACCTCAGGGACAGGACCCGGACCTGCAAGGCCACAGGACAGGCAGGAAGCTGCTCTAGCAATTAGGTTTCATATCCTGCTTTCTTCTCTCATGCTAAGTAATTTTTTCACTCTGAGGTGGAAGGACAACTATTCATTTTATAAGATTACAACAGATCAATAATGGGAAGCTATGATTCATTCAATACTTGGCGACAGATTAAAAAAAAGCATCATTCTGGGTCTGCTCTAAAGTAAAAAAATTAAAAGTAGATGTCTAGAGAGATATAAAATCACAGCAGTTTTTCTCCCTTTCCTCCTTTTCTGTCTCATTAAAACAGAAATTACAAATGGTTTTATTATCCTGTGTTCAGCAGACAAGCATCATGATGGTGAACAGTAAAGACATTTTTTTTAATGAAATTCATACAACTGCAAGAATACAAATGTAAAAGTGAAGCAAAGAAAACTTTTGGAAGAAGATTGTTATATTGTACGTAGGCCTTGAAACATTGCTGGCTGAGTCACTAAAGATTTACTGAGTCACTGAGATTTAGCAGAGAAGGAGGCAGCTCTCCAAAGTATTTTACAGCTCTGTGTTTTGCAAACCATAAACCAGATTTGCTGTTCCTCTCGTGTGCTGTCCTTCAGCCAACCCTGTTGCTAAATCCACTACACAGCAATTTGTCAGGGACTTGAAGTTGTTGCAGTTTTCCATGCTTTTTGGAGAGGTTATCAAAGAGATACCCTGTCAATCTGCTGACTGCTCAGAGTTTTGGGCTAGCAGGTAACCTTTCCTGGAAATATTTGTGGCTTGATGAGCTAAATACCTATCAAATAGGGGACTGCCTGTGCTTTGCAGGTGGTCTGCTCAGCTAGAGAAGGATTTTCCGTCTCCAAAGTCAGGAGATTGCTCTTGATCTTCTCCACTCCACACAACTCACATCCACAAGACAGAGCATATTGAAAGAGGAATATGACAGTGAATATTTCTGAATTGTAATAATTAGGCTCTGGCTGTTTTCATTATCCTCTGATGGGGATAGAAACCAATCACACTCAATTTTAAACATAATGAAAGACATTCTTCTTGTTCATGGCAATGACTTTTAAAATGTGCCTTGCATTGGGGTATGGAAGTATTAGAAATGTGCCTGCTTGCTTCTGTGAAGAGCCAAGTATTGTGCAACACAATATTGAATTTCAGTAATTAATTACATTCTGCCAAAATCAGCTGTGGTTTTCCTGAAATGCTAGCAGTTGTTTCAGCTAGTCTTTATGGCTCTGCCTCAAAGCCCTTCAAAATGGACCAAAATCTCTCCATTGACTTCAAGTGTCTTAAAGCTGATTCTCACTGTCTGGGAGGCTGCTGGGAAAAGAAGAGGGACCAAGAATTGTCTTACTCACAGAGGAATAGAAATGAGAGCTCTGGAGTACAGCATTCATCAAAGAATCAGTCAAAAATAAATGAAGTTACTACTGCTGCTACTAAGAGAGAAAATACCTGAAAAAAAAAATAAATCTCTGACTTCAAAACATTCTGAGGATTTTTTGTTAGCTTTGCTGTCCAAAGCCAGCTGGAAATGTGTTCTTTTCCCTGCAACCGAGGTAAAATAATGTCTCATCAAAATGTTCTGCAGGTGGTAGATTTCTTTTCAGCAGTAATTTCAGGAGAGAACTGAACATAGTTTAATTTTTTTTTAAATGTTACTTTGGTGCTTTATGGGAATGGAACCTTGGCTTCTTTACACTTCCAGTCTCCTATTAGAAAAAGCAGCAGCCACACCTGGAAAAAACCTGCAGTAAAAGGAATGTGATCCTGGTGGTGTAACCAGACCTGAAGAACAAGGAAAACCTACGAAAGGAATTAAAAAAAAAAAAAAAAAAAAAAAAAGGGAACCAAAGAAGCAGATTTTGTGCTAAAACAGTGGAACCAACAGTGCTGGGAACTGCAGGGAATTGTGCCTCTGGAGGCTGGGCTGCTGTGAGCCCCAGCAGAACACAGCAGGAGTGCCTCTTGGCTCTGTGCCCCTCGGGGCTCTCCCTGCTCTCCCTTCAGATGAATTGTGAGCCTGCTTTGGAAAGCAGCTGCTGAATACTTTGAGGAAAAACCAAACCCTCATTCTAACGAGCAAACTTGTATAAAAGACATGCTAATTCTCTTTTAATTGTAATGTTGGCTTTAAATGTGGGACTTGGATTGCATGAACAGACATCCAGATATCTGGACAAACATGATGGATGTCACTGATCCCTCTGTGACAATTAGCATGTGCTGCTGTGTGACTCAGGAGCCTGCACACATCTCTTGGATCTGTGAATCCATGTCCTGCTGAGCAAGAAGGAATTCTGCAGCTCAGTGAAACCTGCCTGGGAGAGCAACTTTGGACAATTCATGGAAAAATTTGTTTTCTGTAACTTCTTATCTATGGAAGTAGTCTCACCCCTCCTTGATTGAGTGAAAATAGCTGTGAAAAAAAGAAAGTGCAGCAGCACAGGCACTTGGTAGGGATTCCAGAAAAAAAACAGAATTCATGGAATGAAGAAGCTCTTTTTGCTGTATCTACAGCAGAGGCAGAAAAGAAGCCAACAGCAGAAAGGATCCCTGGAATCTGAGGAGAAGTCACATGAATAAATAATGTGTGATTTTTGACTGCTTGGAGCCCTGAGACTTGTGGCCAAGAATCTTTCAGAACAATCAAGAAGAAATTCATGTCATTGTTTTGACTAAGATGTGAATGGCTGGATTTTGAATACTGCAGAAAGCTCAGGGGTCTGCTGTCTCTGCTGGCACAAATCCGTGTTGAATGTCCATGGTCCAGGCTCTGAGAATGGGTGCATAAATTGCAGCTGTCTCCCCACAGAGACTTTGTTTGGAGGGTGAGGGACCACTGGAGCAGAAGACCCCCTTTCCTTTCAGAGGTGAGAGAAGTGACACCTGCAAGGAGATTAAGATGCCAAAGAGGTGCTGCTGAAATTATTTAAAACTGCAATAGACTGACCACAGCTGGGTGGGGAAAATTCAACAGTTAAAGTGTTATAGGGACGTTCTTCATGAGAACTTTCCTCAGTACTGATCTTACTTGTGGATTTACGACAAAATATACCAAAGTGATAGAAGAGTGGTAGAAAACTCAGGGATAGAACAGAGCATGACCACGATTTTGAGAGCAGGAGCTGTAATTGGTTGTGCTTCTTGGATTGATTAAACATCACCACCTTGTTAGCACCTTAACAAGCAGAAAGCAAAAAAAAAATTACAATATCACATTATGTACACTTGTTTTTAGCAGTTGTCTCACCAGCACACCTGGGAACAGATATGCCACACTGTTAACCTCTGTGTCTGCTGCCTGAGATGTTAGAACTGTCCTGGTGGATCAGGTGGCTCGGTCAATCTGAATGATTGAAGCTGCCAATGAATGCTATAAATCTGTAAAGTAATACTCCTTGAGGTTAGAGTTTATCAGCTTCAGGTTTGCCTGAACTGGGAGCAGCCTCTGACACCATCAAACAGATCACTACACACTCTGTACAGAACACAGAACTACAGAACACCAAAACTGTAAATAACTCTTTCCCAAATCAGTTATAATCCACACATTTGAGCTAAACATTTACTCCTGCAGCTGGGAAGGGAAGGGATTAGCCTTTCCCTGTGCCAGGAGTTTGCCTTGCATTGAAGAAATAGCACAGGTCCAGTGAATTACGAGCTTGGTGCAGCGCCATGTGGGGGATGAGAGTCAATTTATTGATGTTACCCACCGAGTCACTCCTGTCACAGCCCAGAGGCCTGTGAACCAAACAAAATGAGAAATTCTGCCCTTCAGTTTATGCAGGAATTCCTAATTCTAATCATTCCTAATTCCTAATCGAGTGAGAGTTCTTCCCCTGCACAGGGGAACACATTTCTAAGCTGACACCTGCAGCAGCCTGTGGGATATTTCACAGCCAGGCTATTACAGCCTTTGGAATGGAAACAGGGGTGATCATCAACAAAGCACAAGCTCGGGCATTGCAGAGGAGCATTAGAAACCAGCCAGGGTGGGAGAAAAATATATATAAATACACTGAGGCAGATACAGATTGATATAGATAAGAAATTATATAGATATAGATATATAGAGATAGATAGATAATGGATAGATAGATAGATAGATAGATAGATAGATGGATAGATAGATAGCTATAGATGGTATAGATATAGATGGCAGCTCCTGATATAGAAAGAAACTCTTTCTAACACATCATAGCAGAATCTGAGTGGAGGAAGTAGATTGACTCACCAAAAATCTTTTCTAATACCAGCTTCAAGAGTTTGACTTTACAGTCCTTGTACAATGGTTTCCCAAATAATTTGTTTAACAAGCTTTCTTGGGAAATGTATCATGCTGCATTTTCCAGCCTTAGGGATCCCATGCTGAGGTCAAACTCTGTATTGTGCATTCCTCTGGCTCCCTGTCTCAACCTTGGGGTGCACAAAGTCCTATCCCCAATGACACCAGCTTTGAGCAGCTTTTAATTTGTAATTAATTGCTCTACCCACAGTGCTTAGCTGCTAGTGTAATTACAGCTTTGGGGATGGAGCTATTTTTAAAATCAGCCAGTATTAAATGATAACCTTTTAAAATTTTATTTGAAATAGCAGAGTAATTCACCTCCTTCTGTTTTATTAAATCCCACTTGCAAGTCTTCACCTGTCTGATGCAGGAACTGAAGTTGTTTGTTGTTCAAGTTAATCTCAGAAACTCAGGTAATCAGGTTCCCACAGCACTGGCTATAGCCAAGGAGATTTACACAGATAATTTAAAGGCACCATGCTGATCTGTTATAAAACCCAGGCTGTCAGGAGTTCAGAAATTAAATCAACAAGAGAAATCACTAGGACTTCAGCAGGTCCTTTAAGTTAATCTGATACATTAAAAGATGCCCTAGACATGAACTTTTATTGCACAATCTCAAACCCTTACATTGCAGAAATGTTAACAATCACTGAAACATGTCTAACTTTAATGTTTTACCAACTGCAGTAATCACAAATAAACATCTGTAATGACAGTGGTTCTATAACAACAACATCCCAGAGACATTGAACATTATTTATAACAGAAGGATGTAACCAGATTGTTTGATTAATATCTGCAGAGCCATTTCTGCACTTTATACCCCTCCTGGAACACAAACAAGGTGTCTGAGGCTGTAAGGGTCAGACTCTAGGGCCTGATTTGCAAGATGCTGAACACCCACATGCCTCACTGTAGTCCACAGGGCCATTTCATTCCTTGCAACATCCACCCTTTAGCTCCTTGTTTGTGTTTTCCTCGCTCAGATCCTGTTTGCCACTGGAGCCATCGTCATGTTTGAAGGGCAAGAAATGAGAAAACAGTAAGAAGCTGAAAAAGCAGAGTCTCTCTCATCTCCAACGCCCCTTTTCTCTAATTTGTTCTTACTCTGTTTTCCTAATCCCGCTGCCCAAAGGAAATCACAAAAAAACCAAATTACCAGTGGATACATCCACATGACTTCTGCAGCAGGGAAAAGCCCAGTGTTTTCTAACGGTGTCCAGAGAGCACCTGTGCCTCTGAAGATGAGAAGGATGATGCTTTTGAATGAAGATGATGCTTTTTAAATGGAGAGCTGAAACATTGGCTGCTCATCATCACCCAGAGAAGCTGTGGAGGTCTCATCCCTGGAAGAGAAGAAGGCCAGGCTGGATGAGCAGCCTGCTCTGGGTGTCCCTGCCCAGGGCAGGGCTTGCAACCAGATGATCTTTAAGGTCCCTTCCAACACAAGCAGAGGACCAGGAGCTGAACTTTGATTGCTACCTGATCTGCAAAAGATTATCTTGACACAAGCTGTTAATCCCTCATTGGTGGTTACACCTCTTAAAACGTTGTAGCCCCAGATTTTCCTCAGCTAATGGCACAGGCTGGGATTCCTACCAGCAGCTTCTAGCACAGGGGTGTGGCTGCAGCCAGCCATGCACACAGGGGCTTATCCAAACAAATCAGGAGACAGCTCTTCACAAGTGATGTACCATCCATAATTCTAAATAATAATAATAATAATAATAATAATAATAATAATAATAATAATAATAATAATAACAACAACTATATTTGGTTATTATAAATTTGTATATTTAATTAATTATTAAATTAATACTTATATATTAAAATAGTTATTTTTAAATTAGAATATTTCTTTATTTTAACTATTGAAATATTAATATTTTTACACATAAATTTATTTAATTTCTTTTTATGAAGTAAAATTACAATTTTTTATCATTTTATTATCATAACTTTATATATAATCAGTAAATGCTTCATTGAACATCTACAGGCAGGTACTAGAGAGGCTCACAAGAACAAGCAAGGCTGATTTTTAGGTCCAGGGATTCAAGGTGGTGAAGTCACACCAAGAGATTGCAGAGTGAAACCACTGAAACTGTGCATGTCAGGGGGCAGAGTTAAATCACTGCAGGCAAAGCAATCACTAGAAAGGAAAACAGTATCTTGAAAATAAAATACCCCAGATAAGAAAACATGAATGCAGGTAGAAAAATCCAATCCAGCTTTGCACATCAGGGCTGTATTAACAAGGCTTGCTTTCCAGAGATGAAAGCACACTGATCCTTCTCCTAGATCAGTCCTCACAGAGAGAACAGCAGGATTTATGTAAGTCAGGTAAGTAAGAGAAAAGAGACAGCAGTAGAAGTCATGTTTGCATTTCTCTGTCTAAATTCTTCACTGTTTTCAAGCATTTTGGGATTTACATTTTAAGATCTCCTGTTCTCCACACAGCTTTCCACAGGCAGTTCTTGTGCAGCCAACTTGTTTTAGTCCCAACTGAAACTTAAAAGAATCCTTTTGCCAAAAGCATGTTTCTCTGGGGATCATTCTTGCTCAAACATGTTTGTCTCTAAGCCTCACATTTAACCATGGTGGTAAGAGTGCAGGTCAGAAATGCACTAAGTTTCTTTAAAAAACAAAAAAAAATTTCCTAAGGGAATAATTATGTGGAATTTGTATATTTATATTCTTTTATATTCTGCACTTTATTAAGTGGATTGGATTTTTTAAGAAATAATAAATGTTCTGAGTAATTCCTGAGTCTTTTCAACCACCTGTCCCACCCAGCACACTTGGAGCCCATGGATGCAGCTACAGAGCCTGAAGTACCACAACAGGAGACATCATTGTGGGGCTTTTTTATTTCTGAATGGTGACAAACGGTTGGACTGGTTTGCCAAGGTTTATCTTGTAGGGTGGGACCCAACATCCTCCAGTGGGGATCAGGCTCTGGATGAATTCAGATGTGGCAGCAACGTGGTTAATCCAGTAACCATAACAACCATAATCCTCACTGCAGGACTCTCAAAACTTGTCTTACTCCTATTTCTTCCTAAAAACACTTTAGCTCAAGGAAGATTGGGGTTTGCTGAGGTTTGGGGAGCACAGAAGAGCACAAATTGAAACGAGGAGGGTGAGTGAGGTTAGAATTAAAAGAGGATAATGAACAAATTATCAGAGTACAAAGGGTTGCACAAATATCAGAACAAAGCACATCCTTTGGTCCTGCAGCAAAGGAGATATTAAATACCCCAAGAGGCATGTTGGAACACCTAAAGGAACAGCTTAGCAAGTCAGGCACTTTTCTGTGAAATCACCTTGTCATGTTTACAGCTCCCCAAAGCCCTCCTTAAATATGATAATGGGAGTCTGACTAGTCTGACTTTGTCATTTTAATTAAAAGCTCTATTCCTCATGGCAGGAGCAAGTAAAAAAAAAAAAAAATACAGTTCCCACTGCAAGCCCATGGAAAATATGGATGTCTTCCTCTATAAAATTGCAAGCTAAGGGATTGGTCTGGCCTATGTTCCATATGTAAACATCCATAATTCACCTTCAAACATAGAATTTAATGGCAGATTCACTTTACCAACATGAAAAAAAAAGCCAGCCATGAACCCTTTTTCACCCCTTAGAAAACTTTTGTTTTTCTCCCTAGAAGATTTTTAATCCAGAAATTTCCAAGGTTTCCACCATTAAAAATCAACTGAAGCTGCCAATTTTATAAAAAAGTTTCCACTAGCTTGAAATTTGTTTTCAGAATTTTATTCTGCTTGAAACTGTCACATTTTAGCCAAACTGTGAGTTACCCATTAAAGAGAAAATCCAGCTTCCAGCCTGTTCCATTAAGCCACGTGACTGTGCAGAATACAATAGCTTGAGTCCATAATTATTTCTTAAGCAAGTCCAAACCCACAGATTGCCAGGCACAGCAGATAGATCACACTGCCACCAAACTCATTCCCACTCTCTGGATCACAGCTCCTTCAACTTAATTCCCTCTTTGTCAAACCTGGAGAGCTCCCTCAATAGTCACAAAATCCAGTTTGCACCTATTAAAATAAATAAATAAATAAATAAATAAATCACTCTGGCACACAAAACAGGGGAGGACAAACCTTATCAGTCATTAAAAACATGATTTTCCTAAGTGATTGCTGGCAGCTGATGCTGTCCTTTCAAAGGGCAGAGATATTTATCTGAATAACTAGCAGGTACATTCAGCTCCTGCTGTATGTTACCAGCATCCTGTTTTTTGGTGCACACAGAGAGGACTGGAGTGTTTTCAGTGGTTTCTTTTTATCCAGCAGAGCAGTTCCATTGTCCCCCAGTGCTCTGTGAACCCAAGAGGTGTCAGGCTGGCATTGTCATGCAGCAGTGGGTCAAGAACACTCTCAAGGGAAGAAATCAACACTCTGAGAGTTCAGATGACAACAGCAGAGATCAACAGCAGCCCTGGCTAAGAGGGGTGACAGCCAGGATAGTTTTGTGCAGAAAACTTCTCTATCTGCAGAGCACAAAGGGCGGCACACCCCCTGTAATGTTTTTGCTGCCTGGAAAATAAGGATGTGCAGACACTGCATCCCCAGCCCAGCTGTGAACTGCTGCGCCTTTAGACGAGGGACAGAGGGCAGGCAGGGGACAAAGGGACAGACACAAACACCTTTTCCAAGAAGGGTTAAAAGATGAACACTAGAGCAGTAACCCCACAAATATTCTTCTTTAGCCAGCACAGCCCATGACTTGCACTCCAGATATAGATAGGCATTTCTGCTTCCTAGAGCAAGCTGTAAGAAAAGATCCATCAGCATCAAGCCCTTGTCCCTTGAGCTCTCCATAAACACTCATGCTCTTTATTAATTCATTTCCTTTGTTGTTATTTATTAAAACTTTACTCCACTCTGATTTCAGATGTTACTCCCCAGCAAACCTCTTCCCACAAATCTGTTGGTTTCCTTAGTGCACAGTAAAACACTTAAATAAAACATTTAAGGAGAGAAAAAAAAATGGAAAATTCATTAAGATAGCCTCAAAAATTATATAGCACTATGTATAGGTATGAAATAAGTTCAGGTATAGGCTGGGATTTCTGAGGGAGGCTGTCACCTGTAGGCAAGCAAACCTCCTGCCTGCCTTGGATCAAATTCCCTGGGGGGTTTAAAGTGGGCAGATCAGTTTTTCCAGTAAACACTCCGCTTCTCATAATAAAAATTAAGCCTAATTGAAAAGCAAACCCCAGTATGCTTATGAGATCAGTCTTATTTTTCTCCTGCAGACCAGTCCATCACCATCAGAAATGCAAATCCTTGTCCACGGAGCAAGACTGGAGGGGTGCCAGAGTCTCTGTGACACCTTCAGGGGGTGTGTGATGCACTCACCAACCTGCAGCAGTCCTGCTGTCCAAGAGCCAAGGGAGCAACAGCCCAGCTTCGCTCCCAGGGGAGGAGCAGGAGTGTGGAAGTCACCTCTAGAATGGGTTTTTCAATCTTTTTGCATTTTTCTGCTCCTCAGATCTTCACCAAGCTTTGCTGCCTCTTGTTCAGGAACGCACTGCTGTCCCACAGGGCTTGCCCACTCTTTATAAAGAGAATATTAACAAAATCTGGCATTAGACTGCAAGAAATTAATTCACTTCAACACCTGAATAAGAGTTTTCTCTCTCTTCTGGGAGCACAGGAGGTAGAAGCACAATTTGCTTTCTGATGTTACATCAATCTTGTTTTACCAAGCATCCACAGAGACACCTAGAAATGAAGTCTGTGACTGCAAACACCATGCAAGAGAATATCTATTTTCACCTTGATAGCATTAAGAACTAAGACTTTTTTTTGGGAAGAGATAGTAGAAATCCTTGGAGAAATCCAGAGACTAGGTTTTAGGCTTGAAAAAAAAGGCCTTGGAGGAAGAGCTAGGAAATGCTTCAGCAAGGCTATGAAACCTTTCAGAGGGGTCCCAACCAAATCTAGACACCTTTTAAATCCCTCCAGGGATGGTGGCTGCTTTAATGCCCTGGGCAGCCTGTTCCAGGGCTTGACAACCCTTTCAGTGAAGAAATTTTTCCTGCTACCCAAACTAAACCTCCGTTGTCACAACTTGTCCTGTCACTTGTGACTGACCTGCACCTCAGTACAGACTCCTTCCAGGCAGTTGTGACAGCCAGTGGCATACCCCTTTTTTTGCATTATATATCCTTTTTATACACTACTGGCACAGCCAACACTCACTGGCAGAACAATAACACAGCCAGGCAGGAAAAAAAAATATCTAAGAGATGCAGGTGCAATAGAAAAGCCACTGAAGTTTGAAATTAGTGCTGCATTCACTCACTGGAACTCAAAGAGAGGACTGAATTTGTAAGTTTCTGTTTTCGTAGGAGCTGTTCATTAAAATGAAGATCACATAGTTTGGAAATGCTCTATGATAAACAGATCAGGATTTATGATATGGTATCTAATTTGCAGCCAACTGTGAAAGCCAGAACAGTGGAGGTTTAAGAGTGACTGCAGGGAATGCTGAGGGCTGTAGGTTTGGGGTTTTAGCAAATGTTTTCACCATCACATCCCCTTCAACACCCAATTTTTCACCATCTCCATTGTCTGTCTTACAGAATTTCCTAAATCACTTATGGAAAAAAAAACATCCCTAGGTCCAGGCTGGGCACTGCAAGCTTCTCCTTCCCCCACTAGTCAGAATTTTCTATAGTTAGGCTTTCCTCACACTTCAGGATATTTATTTTTTAATTAATCCAGCAGGCGTTGTGAAAAAAATTTTGAATAGCAAATAGATTCATGGAACCAATTTGTCTCCCTCAATGGCCAGAGCAGATGGTACCCACCCTGGAGAAAGCCTTCTTCCAGCACTGTGAGCCACAGCAACAGGAATTAAACATCCTGGTGCAGAATGCCCTTGGTGCCCAGCAAGGCAGGCACCCACTCTGTGTCACAGTGTTCTTCTTTCCAGACATTCTTTTGTTTCCCTGCAATTGATTTTCAGGGTGATGATGAGGGCAGGAAGTTGTTTCAGGGGGTACTTGGAATAAGAGAAGCACCAAGGACTGGATCTTGTAACCTCTATTTTTAATAACCCTCAGGCTCAGCACATGGAGAAGAGCTGAGCTGGGCTTTGTTGGGAGTTCTTCAATTTGCATACTCTATTATAGATTTAAAAATCAAAAGCAGAAACTCAATGGACCCTCCTCAACCTATGGGTGGACAATTAAATAATCCCAAGAATTCTGCCAGGAAGTGAACTTGTCACATGCAGCACCCTGCTGCCTTTTTCTACTTTCATTTCTATTGAACCTGCAGGTTCCTTTAATTATCTAAGTGAATAACTTAATGATGAATTCCATTCCATCTCTGACAGCTGAATAATTCAGGAGAATTTTAATAGGGAACAATAAAACATTCACTTTGGTTCCATCTCATCTTTAATTAAGTCAGTTCTGGAAAGATCCAAGTTCTAAAGGTCATTGAAAGATGTTGGCAAATTCATCAACTACATTAAAATCTAGGGAAAAAAAATAAAAATACATAGGTTCAGTTTCAAGGCTCTAAGATAATCTTAAAGGAAACTGTACTTTGTCATGTCCAAAGTATTCCTATATATTAGCTTGAAATGTAAAAAGTACCTAGGGTTAATTTTAAAATGAATACTTCTATTCTTAAATTGCAATTGCAATAAATGTGCTTTAGCCAAAGTACATGATGTTGTTTTTCAATTAGTGACCAAAACTTCATAAATAATGATTTTTTCAGGGTTTGGGGGTGAACTTTGGAAAACAGCTCATATCCAAAAAAAAAAAAACCAAGAAAGTTTTGTTTTCAAGTAATCTCTGAGACAAGCAAACAAGAGCATCCTGCTTGGAGTCAGCCTGCAAAATTGTTTGACTTGAAAGGTTGTTAAAACCCATTTACTAATATTTGCTGTTGGATCAAAGTTTAAATAAGGGAAACTGTTCAATAAAAGTCAACATTTCAAATTAAAAAGCAGTCAGTGTTTCCAAATAACAAAGTGATTACTTTCCCTCCCCAACAGAAACAATTCACTAACCTTTCTCCAAATTCACAGCACACATTGATTTTCTGGGGTCAGTTCCCTCTGTTGAACCCTTCCCCAGATCTAGTTAAAAACCTGGCAAGCCAGTGGAGTCTCCTGCAACCATTAAACAGATGATGAAAATATTCATCTGCTGCTCAGTAGGGTTGTTACAGAGGTAATCTAACAGGGCTGCACTCCTGGCTGACCAGACTTTAGGCAGTGGCAAGCTTTCATGAAAATAAATGAATATATTTAGAATGACTTTACAAATATATATGGGAGACATTCACTGCACCCATATATATACTTTTATGGGAGGAGATAGTAGAAATCATAGAATGGGACTGCACTTAGCAAAAATCCTCTGGAATCACATTTTCAGCCTAAATGGATTAGCACCTAAATATATTACCTTCTTAGCTCAGACTGGACAGGAGCAGAGCTGCTGTCCCACAGGGAAATTCATCATCCCAAATCATCTCATCAGCCAGGAACAAGACAGAGTGCAGATCTCAGAGCAAATGCAGCTGTACAGCATTCCAAGAACTGGTTTGTGCCTGACTTCAGGCCTGATGTTCACCCTCCTGTTTCCAAATGAAGCAAGTTTCCAGCAGCTAAACAAGCCCTGGCTGATTTCCTGCTGTTGTGGAAATTGACTCCATATCCACATGCCTGGTGAAAATGTATTTTCTCCTTGTGACAACCCAAAGTCAGGGAAGGTCATTTACAAGTAAAGATGATTTAAGTAAAAATGAAAGTAAATCTTGCAGTGAATTTGCGTAATTTGGGGGTTGGGGATTTTCAGCCTGTTCCAAGAAGCAAGATTCCATGAAAATTCCAGTTAAGACAAGATTCCCCATCACCAGTGCCATCCAAAAACCACTCAGGATTAGGAGCAAAGCAGTATCTGGAAAGCAACGTGGCTGATCAGCATTGCCTGCTAACACTCCCATGCCTGGTGATTTCCAAACCACCTTGTCTGCCTCTCCAGCAGGAGCCAGGCACAGCCTGCATGCAAAGCTGGGGCCATTTATCACCCTGCAGGCGTCCACCTGCCTTCTGCCCTGCACAGGAGGAGCTGGACTCACAGGAGACTGCGACTGTTGTCACCACAAAGGTGAGCTGCTGTCACCACACAGGAGACTGTGACTGTTGTCACCACAGTGACTGTGACTGTTGTCACCACGAAGGTGGCTGCTGTCACCACACAGGAGACTGTGACTGTTGTCACCACAGTGACTGTGACTGTTGTCACCACGAAGGTGGCTGCTGTCACCACAGAGGTGGCTGTGACCGTTGTCACCACAAAGGTGAGCTGTTTTCTCCTTCCACGAGGGCAAGCCCATAGGCACAAGCCAGCAGCACAAATCCCTCCCTCTTCTGCTGTTCACCTCCTTTTTTGGGAGCTAACTCCACTCTGCAGACTGGTCCAGGGTCTGCCCTCTGCACCCACTGCTGAGAGAGAAGGGTTTGCTCACTTCACCACAAGAGCCAAGGAACAAAATGTCCCCAGTCAGACCCAAAGCAGTGGGTGGTGTTAGCCAAGGCTGGAAATGTGATCCATGCTGCCACTTCAGCAATTCCACAGGAGGAGGAGGAGGTGTCTCTTTTGAACAGATAAAGAGTCAAGAGGCAGCAGGAACTCCCCCAGGTTGCTGGGTGATTCCTGTGCAGGAGGAAAGGACGGATCTCACGGTACAGGCACAGCTCCTTGGAGCACTCCAGAAGGGAGGGATTGTGCCAGAGCCCTGCAGGGGTGGGGAGCCCCATTCCACCCACCCAGCTCCCACCCATGCCCATGGCCCAAGGAGGAGCTGTTCCTCCCAGAACAGTTTGGTGCCACCATCAGATGCTCCCAGCAGGGCCTTGAAGGAAGCACCCACAAAGGAGCTGTGTGCTGGTACAGTGTCAGATCAGCCACTGGCACATTGCAGGCAAACCTGGGTGATGATTTATGCGCAGCTGCACCACCTCATTTCCATAGACCTACATGGCTCTGGGGTCAAATTAGGGAAAAAAGGCTCTTTGCATGCAAGGTTCCCCAGGTGGTGTGTGCAGGCAAGACAAGAGAGCACCCAGGACAGGCAAGCAACTGGAACAGTCCACAAAAAATGCAGAAGGGATGAGACTGAAATGAGATGCAAAGCAAAAGAATAAATCTGTACAACTTCTGCTGGTGGGATTTACAGAAATGATTTCTCTTGCTTTCAGACTGAGATATTTCTTACTGCCAGAGGGCGTGGCTTTTTTTTATTTGTTTTTAATAAGACCAGGGCTTTCTTTTTTAGTGCCTACAAACCCTGACATACATTTTAATGCAAGATATGTTGCCAACATTTTGTGAACTTGGACCATCACCTCGGAGTCAGGGAGCAGCTCACTATCTCAAGTCGTCCTGATGGAAAACACTTCCCCTCACACAGGAAGGGCAGCAGTCAAATCCACTGCTTGGATTTGAACCCCTCACTCAGGGGGTCCTCCAGTTTTTCTTGGCTTGCTTTGCTAGGGAGAAGAACACAACATCAATATTGGGCCAGACTTTGATTTCTGAGACATTGCATCACTTTGGCTTAAGCTGATGTTTTCATGTAAAGGGTGAGCAGATGATCTTCTCAAATACAAAGAACTAGCCCGTGAAACCTGAGGGCTAACCTGGGGCTTTGCTTTGGGCTTGGCTGCATTCCCCAGCTCAGCAAACAGCACACCTTGAATGCACTTTTTGCAGTTGCTCAAGAGCTCCCTGGAGCAGGGCAGGCCTGGATGGGAGGGAGAGAGACAGGCAGATGCAGAGCCATTGCCCGTTTGTTTTCCCCCTGTAGTTTACACCTGATGCCTGGAAGGAAAGCACAAATCAAACCTGATGTGTTTCATTCCCCTCCACACCCAGAGTTCACTGTTTGCTCTTTGGTTACCCTGAGAGTCTTTCCCCTCTCTTGAGGAATCCTCTCTAAAATGCAGGTGGATAAATCCACTCCTCCCAGCAGAGCCAAGGCAGGCACTGCTCACAGGCTTGCTGCTGACATTGCTATTCCTGCTGAACCCGCTGGATCTGCACAAGCAGAACCCACCCTGGCTCCAGCATCCCCCCAGCTGCCAGCACCTTCCCAGGGCTGCACCCAGGGAAGGGCCAGCAGCCCAGGAGCTCCAGCTCAGGAAAGCTGTGCAGCCTTCACAGAGTGCAGAGGGCTTCCTACTGAAAGGAATGAGTGATGACAAACCTGTCTCCAAGTCCCACAGCCAGAGACAGACCCAGTGCACAGGACTCTTCACATCCCCCATTCCCAGCACAGGGACAGCACAGCTGAGCTGGCTCCTCTCCCTCCCAGGGCACATGCCATCACTGGCTTCATTCCCCAAGGTGTTTATTTGGAAGGCAGTGGTACCAGAGCTTGACTTCATCAGTGCCACCATGCTGGGCCTGTCCACGTCCACTCTGGGCAACATCAGTGCAGCTCATCCTCCCCCTGAGCACAGCCTGCATTCCCAGCCAGCTGCGCCGGGCTGAGCTCATCTCCTCTGCCTCTGAGACAGAATTATCAGCTCCAACATCAGTAACAGGAAGTTCTCCTTAAAGGACCAACACCTGGTTCCACAGCAGCCCTAGAGGCCTCGCCCGTGTGACACAGCT
Source organism: Pyrgilauda ruficollis (assembly GCF_017590135.1). Lineage (NCBI taxonomy): Eukaryota > Metazoa > Chordata > Aves > Passeriformes > Passeridae > Pyrgilauda > Pyrgilauda ruficollis. The sequence continues at coordinate 5,702,457 of NW_024513654.1, read as the reverse complement.
CATTAATTAGGGTTCACATGATGGCTGTGGGTGTTTCACTACACATGTGAACCTACGCAGGAACCTGCAGTGTGCCAGCTTTAAAGCTCACTGAAGGGCTCTCACAGGGATTTTTAACTAAAGCACCTCTAGCTCCTCTTGGAAATGTTTTTCTTCAGCAGGATCTGAGGGCAGAACCAAGCTCAGCTTGGTGATCTCTGCCTTACCTGGCTCTGGCCCACGGGGCTGGGGGATGTTTTAAAGCCCAAGGACTGGGTTTGCCACAGCAAATCTGTTCCCCAGGCCAGTCCACAAATGAGGGTCACATAAAACCTAAGGTGGAGCAGGGGGATGAACACACAGAGGTTCCTGAAACACCCTCACAGCAAAGTCTGCAGGTGACTGAGGTACGACTTGGCAAAAGATTGAATTCTTAACAATGAGCCAGTCTAGACACGGAGACATCTGGCTGTGTCACCTGTGACCCTCCCAGCAGCTTCTTCCTGCAGTTCATATCATGAAAAGAAATTACTCCTAATTTGTCCAGCTTCACTTCTAATCAGTCCCCCTGTCTCTCACTGCTGTTCCTGTATAAAAAAGCCCTTTTATCACCAAGGATCATCTCCAAGGGTTTAGCTTGCTCTAATCAAGTCAGTATTTCCATTAGACAAACAGGCATGTCTGCTTGACTCTTCCAGGCTGTTTTCTTGTGTCTGGTTCTTTTCTGCCCACACTTGACTTTTTCTCCTTCATTTGCAGCACCTGGAGGGTGACCCTGCCCAGGGGTGCTGCCGCCAGCAGCCTGCACAGCACTGCATCCCCTCCCTGCTCCCCACACTGCTTCCCTGCTCACTCACCCACGGCTGCCAGCCTGTTTTGCCATCTACTTTGCATCATGATTAGCAAGATAAAAAAAAAAGACAAAAAAGAAAAAAAAGACAACAGCCAAAAAAAAAAAAAAAAAAAAGTGCTGGATGGTTCCTGTTCATCTCAGCACACTCCTCTGCTTTCTAGCAATTCATCTCGGTATTAAAAACAAAGTACTAATGACCATCATCCCAACAGTAATTGCCTTAATCTGATCAAAATTCCTGCAGTTATCAATCACTACAAGTTCTCATTACCCTTTTCTCTTTCTGCTCTGTTATCCCAGAGGCATCTCCACCACCAACATGAAAAATTTTCTTTTATTCAGCGAGCTTGTTAAGGATCTGTAAATCAGAGCTACCAATTTCCTAAACATGCAGCAAAATCACTTTTTTTTTCCCTGGTCCCAGAATCAATCACCTCAGAGTGATTCCAGTGATAAATTAAACTTTATATCTTACGTGCAAGACAGTGAAAATCATTGTTTTCCACTTGAATAGATGCACAAAGAGGCATAAAAACCATTCACATGCCTTTCACACAGCAACAGGTATCTCCAAGGACTCCTGCTTTCAATTAATGGCTTGAACAGAATACCCTGGCCAGGAAGAAACTGTTACACAAAAAACTGCTGCAGTCAAATTGCTGGAAAATTGGAGAAGTTTAGGAATATTTATTTTGGTGAATGTAATCCTGAACAAGCCAGTGTAAGATGCCAAGGTGTAAATAGCCTTCCTTCAAGCAAAAAATGGAGTCTTTTAAGAACTTTTAGGCACGGTGAAGGTGAGGTCTGCAGCACCTGCTGTTCACAGGGCAGGGGTGCAGCACCCTCAGCACTCTGTGCTTCAGGGTCTTACAGGGATTCTGGAGTCTGTCTTTGCAGAGCAGCACTTGCCTACAGTAAAAACCAAAGCCCACAGATCTTCCTGAAGCCTGTCCTGAGCAGCAGCCTCTTAGGCACGACTTTAGATGGTTTTACCTTGGCTGCAGCAAGAAGCCCGAGGGCACAGATGAAGGTGTGACAGTGCAGACCTGGGGGAAATGAGTACAAAGGAGCTGGAACAGCATAGCATCTAAATAGAGGAGAGACAGTGGAAATTACCCATTCCCAGACAGCCCAGAAACTGAATTCCTGCCATCAAAAGGCATCCCTAATCTCTTAATGCATTAAGGGATTCAGCAGTCCTTGCAGTTGCCTAAGCATTTAAAGGTTAATTGCAACCAGGATCTTTCAACGAAGTTATGTCAGGGAATAAAGGTTTCAGGAAATTCAACCGCTGTAATTAAGAGATTGATATCACAGATTCACATCTTCCAGAGCTTTGTGCAGGGCCTGACACTGACTCCTCAGCTTTTCTCTGGCATTTGGAGCAACACAAATAAGTACATGTCCTACAAATAAGTACATGTCTCTGTGAGGCTGAAGGCTTCAAAATCCAGCTGATCATTTCTTCTGGCTCTAATCACTGAACCCAGGGTTTTATTGGAAGACTCCAGCTTTTCTTTAAAACTCCTGGATGAACCACAGCACCCCAGATACAAACATTATAATCTTCTTTCTTGTGGCTTTTTTGTTAGGACTTTTACTTTTGCTTCTCCTGCAGACGTTCAGATTCCCACAGTGACCCACAAAGGGATGCCATGAAAACCTCTAGGGATGGGATGCTGCTTCTTCTACAGCAAAAAGGAATTTGTTTTGTTCACTTGTGGCAGCAAAAGGCTTCATCACACCTATATATTTGTGTTTCTTTGGTGACTGCTATGAGGGCCTTGCCTGGGATTAAGGAAAGTGGTGAAGATGTAAAAAAGCTCCTGGATGTGACACCAGAAATGGCTGGAGGTGATAGATAGGAGTGCGAGAAGCTGATAAGCCTTACAGACAGCAGGGAAAGGAAGGTCTGTGTTTGGGGTGGTGGCAGAGGGGTTATGTGAGGAATAGCCAAATTTGACATAATTGAGGGTCTGAGCCCCTGGTGGGGAGCAGAGCCAGCATTGCCCAGATATTCAATCCCATCTGTGCCTTCAGCTGTGACATCCACAAGCAGAGCTGGGTAACAATTTCATGCCCCAGCCCTGGCAGAATCAGCTCCTTCATTTAGTGCTCAGCCCATTTCATCCATGGGGCGCCCTGAGAAGGGTGTTTAGAGCAAAGCAGACAAAACCCACATCATCTGCCTGCTTGGAAAACTAGAAAATACTCTCTTAATCAACTGGTGTCTCATGGCTCTAAGGCTCCTACTTTGGGACAGTGATTTTCCTCATGGAACAAGGTGAGAACAGGCTGACATGTGGGGCTGGCACCCCAGACTCAGAATTTATTCTTTCTGGATCAATCTCTTTCACTAGCCTAAGTCCATTTAAAGAGCAAAAAGAGATGCTCCAGAACAGAAACAAGGAAAGCTCTTGGCCAAGCATACAGGATCATTAGGATTAAGCTGGAACACTTAAAACCCAGTTTTTCCCCTGCTGCCTTTACACAAGTGCCCAGCAGGAGACAGAGATGTGTTGGATGCCCCATCCCTGAAACATTCCAGGCCAGGCTGGATGAGGCACAACTTTTAGCAGTCCACATCATTATCGGGACTTCATTAGCAGGGTTGCTAATGAGAAATGGGATTGAGATACAAGGGAGCATTTTCCTCCCAGGGGCAGCAGATTGACCAATATTCACTAAAAGAAGCAGTAAAAAGCAGGAGGTGGGTTCTGTGCCATCTGGGCAGCTTCCACAGAGAATGTGTCTGGAGTCCTGGCAGACCTGGAGGAATCCACCTGGCTTCTAGTCAGAGAATGTATTGCAAGATGCATTTGTAACTTCATGTTTCAGTTCTAAGGCACTCCCTAAGCTCAGAATTTGGGGTTGATGGGTGAGAAGGGAGCACAGTCCAGGCCTCTCCAAACCTGGGAGCAGCCACTGCTTTCAGACTGAGCTGAAAGGTTTCACATCCTGCAAAGCCTCACTTGCCAGGAACAGCAGAACTCCACAAAGGTGAGCCTAAAACTTCATCCCCACGAGATGAATACCAAGAAGAGCTCATACAATCTTGCCCTGGCAAAAACAACAGCAAAACAAGCAGCCCTTGGCAGGCAAGAGAGATGCTCTGTAATGCACTTCTGGAAAGTGCCCTGCAGTTGTACTGACACGACCTGCTCAGCTCAGTAACTGCCTCAGAACACAGAGCAGGCACTGGAAGGTCAGGTGGAAATTAGATTCCAAAAGAGACGCTGCACATTTAAAATTCTCCAGCCTCGGGAGGACAGAATTGAGTTGTTTATTCAGGAGGAAGCATGTCTGGCTAACATTGAGTTTGCATTTAATTGGCACTGATGAACAATAAAGTTGCAAACTCCTTTCACCAGTGCATGAATGTGCAGAAAACAACCTGCCACAGAACATTATATAGGAAACACTGTCCTTCAGCATCCTGCAGCCTTCTGCCATGTGAATCACAGCCCATCTAACAAGGGCATGGATGCTGGGCTGCTCGGGGAGGGAAAGGCAGCTCTGACCATTACACACCAGCCAACATCATTAGAGTCAATTACCCTATTAGCACTGAAACAGACCTGATACGTGCACAGGGAGCCTCAATGCTCTTCAAGTGCTGCTTTCAACTGGAGATCAAAAATGGGCACAGGAAAACATCCAGCTGCTTACAACCAGCACTCAGCACCCGGCAGCATCGGGTCCCTAATTAGGATTTAATAAGCTGGTAATTGTAATGGCAGTGGTCTCATTAGCCTGATACCTCATTACTGTGAGCACAGATCAAGTTGAGAAAGCCAGTCAACCTTGCAAGCCTTTCCAAACAACCAGACAAGAGCTGATTAAAGCAAGTGCTGCTTTTGAGGCAGTTCCTAATGAAAAGTCCAAATTCACGGCCAATGGGAAACCAACAGTAATTTGTGTCACTCTTTTAAAGAACATCTTTAGTGAGAGGCATGGGACCAGGAAGTTTGTTAATACTAAATAAATGCCCAAAACAAAAAGGAAGAATTTGTAGTCAGCACTACAAAACAAGGAGCACCACACTGGAACAATGCTTGCCCCAAAGACAGTCCATGGAAATTCCTAATGACTGCTCGGGGTAAAATCTCTAAAGCAGACCAACACGTTTCTGAATCTCAAAGAACTTCATGTGCCTTGGTTACTCCCTGTGTTTATTGAAGGTGTCACTTCAGGAGCACACTTGGGCACTGCTCAATGGCAGGTGAAATCGTGCAGTTTTCACTGCAGCTCTCAGAGTGTCTTTGGTCAAACAAATGTCTGCTGATTCTCATCTGCCTCTGTTTGTGCAAGATCACAGCTAAAGGTCCAAAATAAAGTTATCAATAACAGAAATGCAATCTGTTTTATAAATAATTTTTATTTCTGGAATTTAGATTAAAAGTTTGACTATTTAATGAACAAAACTGGAGCACAGATGCCATCTCATGCTGGGTAATCCCCTAGAAGCCAATCAATCAAGAACTTCTGAATGCAAATCAAAAAGCCTTTAGGCTCTGTTGCTCACCTTTATTCCAATCAAAAACATTACATTAACTGAGGCCAGGATTTTGCAGCAAGTCATTTTACACCACCTTTTCATCTCAAGAGAGCAAGAAGAGCAGAGAGTTGGTAACATGAATTCAAAATAATCAATTCATTAAAAATAAATATCAAAGTGGCTTCATGAAAATCCAATCTCTAACCATTTCTGGTTAGAGAAAACCATTTCTGAGCTTGATTTCTAAGTATCCAACTAGACAGTTTTAAAGTTCCTGTGAGTGGTTACCAAGGCAGAGACATGTAAAAAAATCTTATACAGGAGGGAATTGAAGGATTAGCCTTTTTTTCTTTATTTTTGTGAAAAGATGCCTGCAGAAAAAATCTTTATATATGCTTCTTATACAGGAGGGAATTTTTCTTTATTTTTGTGAAAAGATGCCTGCAGAAAAAATCTTTATATAGGCTACCTTTCAGTCATAAAATACTTTGACCTACCACAGAAAAAAAACTCTCTTCTTACCCTCGTGAGTAATTTTGGGATGGCAGAGGATAGATTTGCACAGAGGCCTTGGAGCAGCAGCACCCCATGGGCTGTCACAGGTATCACTCAGCAGCTGCTACCTCCCTGTTCACAAAAGTAACAGTGGTCATGCCCACCAAAAATGGAGGAACCCCTCAGGAGCCTGAAAATGAGATTTTTTAAGCAGTTGAGGGGGTCTTCTTTACTATGCTGATATCAGCACTAGTACTTCCAAGAGCCACGAGCTGGTGTCTAGCTGATCCTGCAGGAAGCTGGCTCAGGGAGGGCACACAGCAGAAATCCTCTCCCTTGCCTGGTTTCGTGTCTTGCAGCATCAGGAAACGTGTGGAAAACCCCCAATGAGTTTTGATAAGTAACTTAATGGCACTATCAAAAGGGGACCTTTTGTTCCAGTCCCAAGGTCTCCTTTCCTTCCCTTAAAATGAGATTTCTCGTGGTTGTGTACCTTTGTGGGAAAACCCCCAATGAGTTTTAACTTAATGGCATTATCAAAAAGGGACCTTTTGTTCCAGTCCCAAGGTCTCCTTTCCTTCCCTTAAAATGAGATTTCTCGTGGTGTAACTCAATGACCTCCACTAAGCAGAGCTATTCACTAACATCAAAATTAATCTTCTCTACCTATCGATCCATCTATATCTATCTCTCTATCTATATCTATCTATCTATCTATCTATCTATCTATCTATCTATCTATCTATCTATCAACCTCTCCATGCACTTAGAGGCTTGACAGGAAGGGATGATTTTTGCCTCCTCACCCAAGCAGGTGGGCATTTACTTCACGTTCTCCTCAGCAGCCCCACATTGGCTTTGGGGGCCAAGGAATGGCCCAGAGAGCACCAGGCAATCTGTGTTTGCAGGTATTGCAGGCTGAGCACTTGTATGGCCACTGATGTGTTTTCCTCAGCTGTTTTGGTTCTGTCATCCCTCAAGAGCTGTGAGCAGAGTCATTTCTTCGGGAAAAGCCTTTCCACCTCTCCAGCACCAAGGCTCGGACAACACTGCAGGCAAACTGAGCCCACAGCATCTCCTTTACCATTCCTTGGTGAGGGAAATGGTCTGCAGTGAACTCTCTGAGGTCACAGGCCTCAGCAGACTCCAATAAATTGTGTAATTTATTGTCCAACTAGACTCTGTGTGGATCTTTCACATGTCCCAGTTTTACAGAACATCCCTATTTGGTTTGTGCATAATTTAAAGAACAGCTGGGTGCTGTTTCCTTCCTTGTGCAAGACTGGATGCAGCCACATGTCTGAGCACTTCCCTGCACAAACAGCTCAGCAGAAAACTGCAGCATTTGGTATTTTGCAGGGAAGTCCCTGCCCAGTTCAGCAGGGGCAGAGCTTCACTCTGTGTCCGTACCCCTGGAATCCTCCACCACTGGCTTTTGTCACCTCGTTTCACTGTTTTCCTTACAACCACCACTTCATTTTGTGGTGCCAGGTTTGTTCTATGGTTTAGAGGAAATTAAAGTGTATTTTCTCATTAAGATATGGACAAGAAGTCACTCTGTGCTGAAACTAACCCCTGACATGCTGAAGCAATGGCCAGCACTGCTGGCTGGCCAGACACATCCATCTTCAGCACAGATGTCCCCAAAGAGCCCCTCTCAGCATCTTTCAGTAATCAGGCAGATTACTTTAAAGTTGGGTGTTTTTATCTCTTCAACTTCCAGGAATTCTCCACCAAGTGGGAATAAGCCTTTCTGACAGCTCTGAGTCAGAGTGAAAGGCAGAAAAAGTGACAGGTTTGTATGACTTGAGAATAAAACCAGAGAGAACACATCTGCAATTTCATACATATTGAAGTAGGCTACAAAAAAAAAAGTGACAGCAAAAGAAAATCATACGATGTTGGAACCTACAAATCAGGAGAACCCGACTGACAGCACAGCAACAACTAGAGAATAACAGACTAGAAATGCTGGTAGAAAATTTAAATATATTTAAATTAATTCCCCCATTCCCAAGAAAGCAATTATGTTGACGCTAGAAGTACCTAAGATTTCAATCTGTTTTGAAATATCAAGCTGTCAATATTTTCATCCATTTTGCAAATAACCATTAAGGGGAATTAAAATGCAACATTGCTCAAGGACTGCCAGTACATCATCCACACAGGAGAGAGATTTAAGCTGCCTTGACAGCTGCAGCCTCACCCAGCTGCAGCAGATGAGCTGCCCACTGCAGAGCAGCACTCAGGGACAGGAGTGTGGAGAGAAAAGGATGCAGACAGCTCTAGCATGGTGTAAAGGCTCCCCAGAGCACATCTGGACAGCCAGAAGCACAGATTAGGATTACTAAACCCAGGGGATTTCAGGCCATGGTGTTTCTCCTCAGAAAAAGGCAGAGACTGCCTAGGTGCACTGCTGTTCTTCCTGAACTAAGCAGTCCTGTCCTGGCCCTGCCTTTTTCCTCCAAGCATCTGCTTTTGGAGACACACAAAGTAGCCCAGACTGTGCCCTGGGCTAAGGGGCAAGATGGGGATTTGAAGGTGTCCAGCATGATCCAGCCAGAAGACACTGGATAGCTGAAATAGAGACAATATGTAAAAACCACATGAAAAGTTACAAATTTCAGACACAACTCAGGCAACACACTGCAGAAGCTAAAAAAATACTGAAATTGTGCCTACTGGGGCACACACAAGTTTTGCACAGTCTCAGTTTGTGGTCAGAGATAAGCTGTCCCAAGTGGTGAAGTGCTCCTTCCATTCTGCTCATGAGCTGACATTCCAACATGAGCCAGGCCTTTTTGTATTAGCTCTTTATGACCCTGAAAATTCTCAGAGATTAATATTGAGGGCCCAAGCTGTTGTTTGAAATTTGTCTAGCCAAGAAAAGAATTATTTTTTCTGTATGAATATCCTTCTTTTGCTTTAAATTCAGTTTATTAGCCTTAATTTGACTGATGAAAAATCAAGTAAGTCATATGGTTCAATTAAAAGCAGCCAGACATGTTGGGCTTTTTCCTGTGCATATGTAGCCCACAAACAAAGAGAATAATATAATAATGGCCAAAGTATTTGTTTGCATTCAACAGAAGAAGAATTCATAAGACTAAAGCAATCTTGAGCTAAGCCACTCTGAGGATGCAAAGCAGCAGAAAGTTAAATTAGCTCCCTTAAGAACTAACTTCTAATGTATTGTGATTTCAGGATGCTTTAAAAAATCAATAGAGCTCTTGAAGTACTTTATATACAACCAAGAACTGGCTGCAAAGCAGCTAAATCAGTTTAAGGGTGGTTTGTCCTAGCCTGGGAATGGCCAAAAGGAGCACAAGCACCATTTGTTGGTACAATGACATCCTGCCCTCCCCAGCACACAGCTCCCACCAGGCTGGGCAATCCCACTCTCCTCAGAACACTTCTTTCAGCACATAGCTCTGACCTCTGGAACACGTGGAAAAATGCCCTCAACCAGCCAGGGGCAGTCCCTGCTGCTCTGGCAGGACAATGTTTTGTAGTTTGCCCAGCTTGATTCAGCTTTCTGCTCCTTTCTTCCCCAAAGCCCACGGGAGAGTGGTGTTTTCATAGAATCACAGGCTGCTTTGGGTTGGAAAGGACCTTAAATCCCATCCATTCCCACCCCTGCCATGGCAGGGACACCTTCCACTGTCCCAGGTGCTCCCAGCCCTGTCCAGCCTGGCCTTGGGCACTGCCAGGGATCCAGGGGCAGCCACAGCTGCTCTGGGCACCCTGTGCCAGGGCCTGCCCACCCTGAGTAAAGAATTTCTAATATTTAACCTGCTCTCTTACAGCTTAAAGCCATTTTCTGCTCACTTGCATAAATACAGAGCAAAGGATAATCTTCTTTTTTCCCTTTTATTAGGCAAACCAACTCCCGTCCCTGAAGGTTAGCCCTGGGCCATACACAAGCTGTCATTACACCTGTAATTAAAAACCTTCCTGCAGCATTTGTGGCCCAGGGCTGAGGCCCTGGGGACCACTGTGCACCAGCCCTGCAGAGCTGAACACAGACCCTGCATGCCATCCCACCCAGGGATTTGGATTTTTCCAGGAGTTGGAAACAGGAAGCCACAATTTTGATTTCTTACAGAGCCCAGAGATGATTTAGCTCAGGAATGGCAGGGTGGCTTTGGTAAATATGCCTGAAAGGTGATTCCTGATATTTCCACATCACTGACTGTGGCTTATTTAAAGTAACAGAGAAGCAAGTGTGACAATGAGGCACTGGAGGGCCCTGCAGATGAAACAGCAGCAGGTGTGGGTGTGAGACCTCAGCCAGAGCCACTGGGGCTGCTGCACTGCTCTGCTCAGTCTCCTTCCCAGTTTGGACCTTCAGGTGCCAGGAGATTCTCCCAGGATGAGCAGCTGTGCTGGCAAGCTGACAAGAGGACCTGGCAAGTTATAAACTTACCAGTCCAAGTTCAGAGAGTTTGCAGCAGATTTGGGGAAACTCTTTGCTAAATAGAGCAGATGAAATATCATGCTAAAATTTGTCATTTCCTTTTACCCAAGGAAATCCCCAATTCATCAACATCACAAATTTCCACCTGAACTTTTGTCACCTGCGATGTGAGAGTTCAGACCCTTAGGTCTGCCCGGCAATTCCTATAATGGAGAAGCTTTTCCACATGAAGAAATTGCCACTGAGAACTGACTGTTTTCCCAGCAGAGAGAGGTCAGCATCACATTCCCACAGCACTGGGGTCCTGCTCATTGCAGTGTTCACAAGCTGACAAGGAGGTGATCAGTGAAACATGAAGTTCCTGTGCATCATCACCCAGGGAAGTGCAGAACATTAGCTACAAAGAGCCACAGGACTTCATTTCATTCAGCAAAGGGGGTGAGAGCTCCAAACACATCTGATTGCAGTGACTGACAAAGAGAGGCACTGGGAAAACGTGATCCCAATTCTGCTTTCACAAGGAGGAGCTGCTGCTACCCACAGATGGCACCTTGGCACTGTAACAGCTGTAAGAAGGGTTAGCTTGATATACAGCAGTTAGTAAGAAAAGGCAAATTCAGTGTTGGGAATTATTAAGAAAGAAATAATAAAACATAATTATGCCAGAGCATGAGTGAACTGAAGATGCAGTTTTTCAGTCCATGTCACATTCCCAGAGGGAAACAAGTATGGAAGCAGGACTTCACCTCATGGGTGTCTCTCCCCTGTGTATCTGTAACTATGGCACTCTCTGAAACAGATCAGAGCCATAGCTGGCAAGCACATTTCCCTTGAATATGCATTCAGAAGTTGCAACTGAGGGAACAAAAAGGGTAATGAGATTATTTCCAAAACAAGTGGATAATCACCAGGTATGACGCATCTCTGCATTTTAAGGGAAATGATTATTTTACAGCTTGGATGGAATTCTGCCTCAGATCCATTCCAACAGACATCTGAACTGTGTACCTGAAACAACTGAGGCTATCTAAGCAACTGGGAACAGCAGGGGCCTGCTCAATAAAGACTTAATAGAGAAGTAATTAAGAAAAAGAATGAAGCAGGCCTGTTTTCCTTCTGCTCTTGCACAGGTAGGACTGCTCCTGTCTGTCAGTTTCTGCTTCCAGCTCCTTCCACGAGGTGGGTTCAAGCACCAGCAGCCCATGGCCACTAACTGAGACCCCAAACCAGAAATCTGGGAGCACTCCCTTTACTGATGGGTGGTACCTGCTGGAGAAGTCTTTTGTTTCACATTGACCACACAGGGAATTTGAGTCAGGAATAGACAATTCTTAGATTTCAAGCCCTGACCTGTTTCAAACTGAGAGCTGAGTTCACAGTCCATCAGCTCTCCCACAGTGACTCTGTAGAGGCATTTGGGCTGTTTGCTGGCAGTGCAATTCACTCCATGGTCACTGGATTTTTCCACAGGACAGCAGTGTGACCCTCAGCTCAGGAATCACCTCAGCAGAGCCTTCAAACCCCCACCCAGCCCATAACTGAACAGGAGCTCTCATCCTGGCAATGCACCTCATGCACAAGGCAGCACCTCCCAACCACCCTGAGATATTAATTCATGAACTGATCTCTGCACAAAGCCATCCAGTTCGCTGATAAATGGCCAGTGGTGCAAACCATGAGTAACAACAAATAAATTATTAGCAGTGTAAACACTGCTAACAGAATCCTGTGCTGACCCAGGTCATCACTGAAACTGGAACAGTTTCTCATAAGGAACACTAATTGAAAAACAATACTAATGAGGCAATAAGTGCCATTACTAAATCCATTCTGTTGTCATCATTAGGCAAGTCAACATTCCTGTTCTGTGCTAATTAGGTCAGATAGCAGAAGCTCAGAAAGATGAACATTAACCAAGTGTATCTGGAGCATTCCAGAGACAGCCAGAAGGGATTTCTGAGTCCTCATTGCCTATGGAATTTTGGAATCCCCTTAACAAGTCATTCCAGTTAGATCAAGATACACTGGTTTAATCCTTTCCCTCACTCTCTCTAGCAAAGCACAAAGCACTTCATCAAGGAGTTTTCAGCTGAGGCCAAATCACCAAGTTTGCCCTGTTTTGCTCAGGCAGTAATGCTGATTTTCTGTCTTCCTGATAGACAGGGCACAACTTCCCCTCACAGGTGTCTCTGGTCCCCATTCAAAGCCATTCTATTTCAGTGCTACAAGGGTGAAATTTAGATTCTCCAGCCTTTTTCTTTTAACAGGCATTAGGGACATTAAAGGATCTTGTTGGGCCAGTATCACACTGACGCGTGCTAAATTTACAAAGTAAATTCCCATGGCTTGTAACTACTGAATGACACCTGCCAGAGTAAGTCCACACCTGGTTCATGCCTGCCATGATTACCCATACCTGAAGTTTGTAAGCTACCAGAAAGATCCTTGTTTATCCCAGGATGGTTGCTGTCAACTGACCCTAAAGGTCCACACTGTGAGCTGAACTAAGTGCCCTCCGGACACCTTGTGCATGTCAAGGCATCACACAAAAATAAAAAACAAAATAAAACCAAATTATTGTGTTTTCTCTCTGCTGGAGCTGGGTTGATGACAGGAGTCAAATTCAAGTGGTTGTTTTTTATTCCATAGTTCTACAGAATACTCCTTTCACTAGGGTTGTCACAGTGTACATGAGAAACATTTTTCAGTCACTCAAAACACGCCCTTTGTAGTTCTTGGGGGTTTTGTTTGGTTTTTGTAATGTTTAGAAAGTAAATAGTCATGTCAGGGACAAATTAAAAGGGAAGAGTTTGGCTGATCGCATTTTTATCAAATGACAGGAGTAAAAAACTTCTTCAATGCATTAATCTGTAAACATTTCCCCAACAACCGCAGGAAGGAGATGCAGCTGAAGAAGAGCTGGGTACTTACTTGGATAGACCCCCAACCCCATCATTTGTACCAAAGACCATCTTTACCATGTATCAACAACTGTCAACCATTAGTCAGCACGCTGAATTCAAATATTTCAACTTCTCAAATAAAGAAATGAAATTAATCTAAAAATATTTTAATGTAGCAAGCTTGGCTATAGAACCAGTGCAACATAAAGAGGACACCCATTGTATAACCAACTTCACTGCTTAACAGAGTAAGCTACAGATGCAACAGATTCACCACAAGTTATTTGGTTAAATTAAATATTGAAGTTAGAATCATGCTGTTGGGTAATTCTGGTTTTACAGTACCAATGCTCAAGTTGGCTGAGTTAGTTTGACTGTAAGTAAAATGCAAGTTAACAGAGAAACAAAATAATTTAGTATAGTATCCTGTATTCTGTTCCATGCTCAGTCACAATGATAATGTCTTCAACAGATAAACAACATTTCAGCATTATGTAAATAATGCCAAAACATACATGAATTGTAATGCCAGATTTACAACATAATACAGTGCTTAACAAACAGATTCCTCAGGCATGGGGGCAGTGGTGACAATGCTAAACAGGACCAGAAGCATCCAAGCCCTACTCAGTGCATACACAGTGGACCACACTGACAGGAATGCTTTACCTTTTGATGGAATTGTCACTCTAGGAGTTTGTGTCCCAAACATAATGCAATGGAAAAGGAATGTTAAACCCTTGCCTCAAACATGAAGCAAAAGCACTACATGTTATTTACAAACCTGAACCAGTAAAACCACTTTAAGACTAGAGAAAAACTGACCACTTGACAGAGATGGCAGAGCTTGGTTACTGTACTGTGTGAACCAGGATGGTAATGAAGTTGTAAACAAATTTAACCAAATTAGGTTAATGCATCTATTCTTAACTCAAGAATATTGCCATTTCAGCAGACAGTGATTTTTAAAGCTAAAGACACTATCAGAGGTTTTATTTTTGTTTAAAGCCAAAACTTTAAAAACCTGGAGGATGGCAAATTTTTTTGTTCCTTATTAGCCTTCATTAACTTCTCCACAGCACACTTCAACAAAATTTTCAAACCCCCTGATTTTATCTAATTCTGCTCCAACTTAAGTAGCTGGTAGCAAGTTGAAGCAGACACTACCAACACCTGAAAATCCCTTTCAGAGAGGCTTGGTTTACACCACTGGGGATGAGTTCAGATTGCTGGCATTGTTCTACACTGAACACAAAACACTGAAGCATTAGGTCTTACTTGGAAAAGAAACATTTCCTCACAATTAAACAGGTTTTGCAAATATGCAAAGAAAGACATAGGAAAATCATAGGAAAATCTCTCAATCCCAGCAGTGTCAAACTCATTCTTCCTCCCCAATCTCCAACCAAATCACATTGCCAAAGTGGCTGGTGAGACACTGATGGAATTAAATCCTCTGACATAAAGCCTGGATACAAAACAAAAACAAACTTTGTCCCTGCCGCATCTATTTTTTCTTTTTTTTCTTGCATTTTGTAATGAACCCATACAAGCACGAAAGGAGTTGTGTTGGTATTATGTCTTTTTTAAAACAGGCAAAAGAGTTGTGCCAGACAAAACTGAACAAATTTTTATTTCACTTCAGAAAGATTTTTTTTTTATATTACCAACCTATTTCTCTTCATAACTAAAGGTGATAAAAAATAAATCCATAGTAATGAAAAAAACCCCAAACCCTGTAATCAAACTGCTTTTTCAAGTATGTTTCTCCCCTCATGAAAGAGCTGCATTAGCCACACAGAGCTGATTAAAACCCACATCACAAGAGCAGACTTAGCCCCTAGGCCCAGATTCCCTGGAGATGGGCTCAGCTGGATCTCCAGGACACAAAACTGGAGGCAGGAGGCAGATGGGCACATGCACAACTGACATCACTCCTGAAATCCCTGATTCTGACTACATCCACTGTCACAGCTCCATCACATCCCTCCAGCAGGAGAAATGGCACAGGAGCCACAGAGTGATGCTGGACAGGTACCATTGCTCAGGCCAGTGCAAATCTTGTGCTGATGGAGATGCACTCTGCAGAGTTACCAGACTGGAGAGTTTTGCCCACAATGTTTTTACAGAGCACAATATAAACCACATCCTGGTTATTTTGTACAGTCTGGAATTGTCATCTTCATCTATTGCAATTATGGAATCATAGACTCACAGAATAGTCTGAGCTGGAAGGGACAAGGATCACCCAGTCCAACTCTTGAGGCCAATGAAATATCAGTGAGGGGGATTCTACAAGAGTTGGTCCCTGCATTAAACATTTAAAACACGTGAAAAATAACTGGGGACAATCTTCCAAGTCACTATTAGTGATGGTGATAGGTTCAACTTTCCTTCCTCCCTCCTTATTTTCACTTCCTATTAATGCAAGAGAAAAGTGCAACTTTGCAGCATGTTTGTTCACATCAAGTTTTTCCTCAAGAACACATTTTGCAGTAACAAAATATGGTCTGTAAAGTCGCAAAGTGCACAAGCTGAAGGCACAGAGTACAAACACATAGGAAAACCAATTTCAAAATACCAAGTAACAAAATAAGAGATAAAAGAAAATTCTGGAATTCAAAACTCCCTGACAGAAAATACATTTATATGGGACCAACTCTTGAAAGGTGACAGGTTTTAAACTAACAAACAAATACTGCAAAATAATGAAACTTTATTCTTATCATTTAAGTAGAAGCTCCAGAAAATAACTTGAAGTTTAAAATCTAATACACTGACATGTTAACTAGTTTTAAGAATGTCCTTAATATTAAGAAAAGAGTGCAAAAAGGATTCTTCCATTCTAATGCTTTTGGAAGCTGCTGATTTTGGCTGCCCATTCCCACTTTGAAAGGATTGTTTTTCAAGGTGCATTCCTCACAAAGGTCACAGAAGAAGAGCTTGCTGATAGACCAGACCAAGGAATTTGTCTTTCAAAGTCTTTCCAACTGTAGCAGCAACTGACATTTCAATATATAAAGAAGAAAGTCCAAAATTCTTCTTTGAGGCATAGTTTGTGTCAGAGCTTGAGTATCAGCAGTTGCAAAAGGAGGCTCCAGATACCACCTGTGCTCCTCCAGTGTCTGTTCTGGCTAGGAATAGAAGCTGATCCAGTATATTTACTATCTGTATCCCCTGGAGCTTGCACAAGCTGATGAGCCATCTGAAATTATAGAAAAAGTTAAGAAATTCTCTCATGTTAAACTTCCACATTACATCCCCCAAAACACAGCAGTGTCTGCAAAACATTCACACACAAATGTCCATTCAGTCATTTCAGCCTACAAAAAGAGCTCATCATTTCATGGCAGGGAATAAAGTGAACATACTCAGCTGAAAGCACTTGAGGAAACTTGTTGGTAAGAGGGCCATAAAACGAGCAGAAGTTAATACCAGTACCAGAACACATACCACTCCCCAAGGGCTCCACGTCCAAGCAGTTTGTATGATTTATTGGCATGGGAAAGGTTACATTGCAGACAGCTGCTCCATGTGGAGACGCAGCCTCTGACACCTCTCCCCACCCTGAGAACCCAGAAGTGCAGCAGGACCTGTCTGGCCAAGCTGGGAGGGCAGGGCTGGATCTGTACTTACTGTAAGTTAACTCTTCTCCAGCTCTCTTGCGTGACTGGTCACCTCTGTGGGAGAAAGCAAAGAAAGGTGTTTTCAGGATAACCTCAGTTAAAGATGTCCCTGCTCCTCCAGCCCTTCAAAAGTTCCTACCAACCCCAACCATCCTGTGATCATCAGTAACAGTGAAACACCTTAGCACAATCAGCAGCTTCTAGAGATTCAAAAATAAATTGCAAACATAGTAATACTACTACTCAATTTACTGAAAGTATAAGCTATATTTCATAGATTTAATTAGCTCATCCTTTTGCTATAGACAGTAGGCTCGATCTCACAGAATAATTTTTTTACAAAATGGAGATGAGGAAAAAATGTTCATATGCAGTTGGAGCTTAAAATGTGCATAAAATTGTTCTCCTCGCTTTGAGCTCCTCAGCCAAACTTTATAGAACCATGTGAAAAAACTCTGCATCTGTCAGTCTGAAAAGATGCTCCTGAATCTTACAGACTCTAAGCAAGTTTGAGCTGACAACACTTGCTCTTTAAGCAGAAGATTTTAGCACTTAATGGTGTTGATAAGCTGTTGTTCTTCAACTATAAGCTGATATGCAATTACTGCTGAATACACCTCACTGTGCTGTGTTCCTCATGGTTATTGCTTTCAATCTTACTAATTCTGTAGGTGGCTGATAATAGTTCTGCTTACAAGTGCATTTTGCCAGTTTCACACTGCTTAGAGAACTAAACGTGACATTTCAAGTACTAACAGTCTGTATCCACAAAACCAACTGGTTTGAAAAATGTTTTTCTTTAGTTACCTGAAAATGAGAGACTTGGCTGTGAAGTTTTTTGGCTGGTTCTGTAAGGATGAGAGACTGCAGGAAAGGCTGGGAAGGGCAGTAAAGGACACTGACCATTACAAGGCAAAATGCATTTCAAAAAACCACTTGGTTTTGTGGATATAGACTGTTAGTACTCCAAATGTCACGTTTAGTTCTCTAAGCAGTGTGAAACTGGTGAAATGCACTTGTAGGCAGAACTATTATCAGCCACCTACAGCATTAGTAAGACTGAAAGTTTGACAACACCAAATTGTTCCCTTTTCTGTTTTGTTCTGTACATTACATTCTTTTGTCAGCATTACATGCCTACTCAGTTACAGAGTCTCACACTTTTATTTCTTGGGCCAAATGCACTGTTTTTCTCAGCCCAGGGTCTGATGGTTTTATTTTTATGCTTATCTCTCAAAAAATTATTTTCCTCAACAGCCAGCCTTTACAAGGAAAGAGTCTACACCACATCATTTGCATTTGGGTCAATGGTACAGCTCTGCAGGCCAATAGTTTACCAAGCTGTGAAGAGAGAGATGACCTTTGAGGAAAACCTTGACGTATGAAATCCAGAAATACACCCAGCACTAAACATACCCACATTTAGTGGATGTTCAAACTACAGGGCCAGACTCTCAGCATTGCACAGGTAACAGGAAAAATAAAGATATTTTCTCTTTATGAACAAATGAACCTCTTGGGAGTAGAGCACAAGGCTTCCCCAGTCTGATCTTATATTGTGAGAGTACTGCAGAAATGGTGAGAAGTGCTGTGCCTTTGTCTGGGAAGAAAAATAGAAGAGCACAGAGCAACAGGCACTGCCCAGAGGGAACAATTTACAGTATGAACATTTTCTGCTGTGTCTTTTACTGTTTGTTCCTCCCCCTTTCCCCCCTCCCCAATTCAATGTTCAGATGGGAAATGTTTATTTAAAATAAACACCTTGCCTGTATAAATAATTCTGAAAGTGAATTAAGGGAAAACTGACATTTCCAGAAGCACCATGAATAAAAGAGAGCTTATAGAAAATAAACAGCTAAAGTAAAGGCTGAAGTTGAACAGAACCATGATTATGCAGTAGAAGCACTACCAAAACCCAGGGATGCATGAACTGCAAGCAACCTGATCAAAAAATCTCAAGCCTTACAATCATCTCCTTATTAGGTACCTCTGCAGGGCTGTTAGTGCTCAAAAGACACTGAAAATAAGGCCTTATTTCACATACTGAATTGTGAAGGTTCTGCATTAACTCTTAAATTATTTCTTCAGTATTTTTAGGTGTATCCATTTTTATCATTTCAGCACTGTCCTGCACAATCACTACTAAAGATTAACAATTATTACCTAGCAAATCCATTCTGAATAAGCTCTCTTTGAAGTTTCTGGTCTTGAGCAGCATATTCCTGAAGCTCAGATTCCACAGCAGGGGGTAGAATATTTGGGATGAATTTAGAAAATAAAGCTGGTGCCATCTGTACCCATTCTGTAAGAAGAGAGAAAGCAGTAAGAAAATACATGGAAGAGATATTTTGTGACATTTTTACTGTTTGACAAATGTAACTTTATTTTGAATACATATTAGGATCCTGAATTTAAAAAAAGGAAAAAGAAAAACCCCCAAATCCACAGAAACCATGCGTTAAAGCAGAACAAATAATGAGACTGTTGAAATCAGATGTTTACATGTAGATAGAAGAATTACTATTTTTCTCAACCTCACCATCAAATTGAAATTCAGTTCTTACTGCGTCTCACAGGACCTGCTGAGTCTCTGGACACTCCTAAGGAAAGGCAACTGATGATCAGCAAACTCACTTGGATAATTAGATAATGATTGTAACGCTGTAATCCAGGAAATCTATCCCCAAAATGTACTCTTCTCTCTCCTGAGCCTTATTTCTAAAAAGCACAGTAGTATCATACAAACCTAGTCCTCCATCCCCAGCTCAAAGGAATTCATGCACTCCTCTCACTGATCTTCCAAAGCTTAGACAAACACTTTCTAATGTTCATAATATATGTCTAACCTGTACTAGTTCAGCTTCAGGACAGAAATGTGATTTAATTTCACTACACTGAACACTGTTTTACAGGAGCAAGACAATTTACCTTGAAGTTGCTTTAAGGCTTTAAGGCTAAGCAAGGGATGAAAATTGGGTTTACAGCAACTGTATAGCAAGTCCTGAGAAAAATAAATAGCCTTCAACTATTTCTGCAGCCAGACTTTCCACAGGCTGTAGGAGTTACCTGAAATTTGATCTTTACTTAGAAAAAATGGACATTTTTAAATTCACTGAGGAACATCACAAGTTTTTACACAATTCCCAAAGTCCAGCAAACTGACTGAAGGAGCACTCGACCCCCTCATCCATAGCAGCGATAGAGACTTTAAAAAGGACTGGCCCCAGTACTGAGCTGGGATTAAAAGAGAGTTTGGAACTGTGACAGCTGTTAGGAATTTCCAACCTGAAGAGGAAATGAAGGGAATGAGAAGAGGAAACCCCTGGCCACCAGCCAGAGCACTCAGACACCCACAGGCTCCTCTAATCCCACAGCACCTTCCCCTGGCCCCACCTTCTGCTCCCCCTCCCCAGTCACCTTCCCACCAGCCCCACCATACACCCAATGGAGCAATTCCATGGGAAAGTGAGCAGCACTGCCTCACAGGAACCCTTGCTCTGACTGATTCAGAATTGATCCTCAAGAACCAGGATCACCAAAGAACAGCCTTTTACTCCAAGAAGTCTATCCTGGGCTCTTCAATTACCCAAAATCTGGTTAGTCCCATGGTACCAACCCAAAGCAGCGTCTGCTGTGCTGTGGACAGCAAGACAGGGATCATCTGAAATGGAACACTGTGAAATCACAATTCCTTCACACAGAATATGAAGTCTGGTCAAAGACCAACCACCCTGAATTGCTTTTAAAAGTGTAATACTTTTATACTTATGTATATACCCTTCCTATCTTTGGTTCTGAACACTTTCTAAAACTGAAATTAGCACTGCCTTAAAATTGATGATGGAAGTATGTTAATTTTGCTTACGTAAAAATAATCTTTGCTTAAAGAAAGTGCATTTTGTACTGTAGAGTCCACTATATTTGTACACATGCTAAATATTGCACTACAGCTTTTTGTAAAGGATTCCCATTCTCATTTCTATTTCCATAAATAGGGACTGCAAAAATAGACTGAAGCTCAGGAACAATCCTCTCAAGCATGCACAGTAAGAAACTGTCAGTACTGTAAAAGGAAGGGAAACAGGTACCATTTATTTATGGACATTGTGAACACTTCCTGTTTCTAAAAACTTCTCAAATACAGGGTAAGGCCCTCCTCAGTTCTCCAAAACTTGGAAGATTCTTGTATAAAACTGACTGAAATCTGCAACACCATTTTCCTTTCAATATAACTGTTGTAGCATAAGATGTCACAATGTATTCACAAGTTAAATTAAGCTCTTCCATGAAATAATAACAACAAAACAATGCTTCATACAAGAAACAGTCAATCATTCACCTCATTCCAAATATCTGATTGCTTGAAGAGTGACTCTCAATACAACTTTCACCATTTCAATACTTCTGAATTCCCATGACTGATCCATTACCATCCTTCTTTCCTTATTTCTACAGAGAAGCAATGGATCTTCCCTTCTCCAGAACAGAGGGCTGGGTTGATTTTTTTAAAAGTATTTGGTACTCACATGGTACCTTGCCCAGGTGACAGACAGACAACAAGAACCACGGTGGTGGAACTGAGCATTATGAAACAACACACTCTGATTGTTAACTGTGCATTAGTTAGAAAGCACACACATTTTGGCAAACAAATGACAATCACAAGATGAGATCAGTACGAACATTTTTCCTTTTTACCTGGTCGTAGTGTATACAGGCCTTTCACAATATTTGCCATGGTTGAAGGAGTTATTTGAAACGGTGTTGACTGAGCTTCCAAAAGTAAAGCTGAAACAAAATTAACACAATCAGCAACTTGTCCAACCAAGAAAAACAGGCTCTTATACATAGATTTTCTTAATCAAAAAACCACAGTAATTGTGCTTTTTTTGGCACCTGGTGTCCTCACAAAAAAACCAGCCACATATCTGATTTCAACTTACTCTCAAGAGTAATAAAACATCACCTTTAGATAGAAGTATCCTACTCAAATTATGTATAGTGAAAATGTGTTATAACTTCTTTTTCATTCATTGGAGGTTAGCAGAGGTTCAGTAAAACCAAGCAGGTGATGGCTTTAAGTATTCACACACAGAACTGAAGCAAACTCATACCAAGTGTGTCAAACACCTGAAGATCCACAAATCCTTTACAGCATTTAGGATCTTGCACATAAAACTAAGATGGATTGAAAGTCTATGCATTTATAGTGCAAAAATTGTAAACTTCCAAAAAGAAAAGTTGTTCTTTTAAACACAAGTTAATAATTGCACCTTCCTCTTGAGGAAAAACCTGCCAAAAGCACATTTACTGTTTATGTTGTGATGTACAGGTTTTTATCCTTATTTGTATTTACATAAGCTTTGTACATAATCTGAATCACAGAAACACACACACACAAAAGAAAGAAATTAAGAAACGTGTAAACCAACTGCTACATCTTGATTTTTATTTCTCTATCAAGCAGTTGAGCACCTTTCTCTGCCCACCACAGGAGGAGAAATTACTCTTACAATTCTACCCAAGGAAAATGTCTCTTGGGCTTACATTGGAGAATCTCTGCTTTTTAAGCTTCAGAGCATCTCCAGTTCTGGCTTCAGCATCTGCCACTAGAATACTTTAAATAGAAAGAAAAATCTTGAGTAGCCTGTTTTTTCTTCTCTTTCTGAAACTATTTAAGTGGCTTATGTCATAGGGAAATGAAAACAAAGTACTTTTTTTAACCTTCAAGTAATCAAAGTTGTTATATTTAACTGTTATGAATGAATTGTTTTACAAAGAGCCATCTTAAAAGTGCTTGCTCATTTCAGCTGAAGCCTTGAGGGTATGAGAGCCTGTGATTTGTTCTGTAATGACATATTTACAGCCCCTTTCCTAAACGTTTGTCAAACAGCCTCTTGGCAGCCAAGAAAGTTGGAAATCACAGAATTGAAATGGGCATAGTGCTTTATGTGACAGTAATGCACAATCCAAACAATGTGTGTGCATATACAAATATTTATATCTTTAATTAGACTGTGGCCACTTCAGCCTAAGCATCACCAACAGATTTGCAAAGTACCCAAAGAACTGTGAATTTGCTCTTCATATGTAGACATTAAATTACGCAAAATAAATTATTTAAACCAAAAAATCTTGATTACTTTATTGCAGCTTTAGAAATTAACATTTCTTATCTTGCTTTCTGCAAATGCACACAACACCTGCTAAAATGCAGATTTAAATCACTCACTCCCGACTTACAGTCAATAAATACAAGCATGACAGTATTATGTTCAACAAGATAACAAAGTAATAGCATATATTTCCTGATTCTCAATAAAGAAAATTAAAGAATATCCCGTTCAATAAGCAATGCAGTATGAACTAACCCAGCTTGTCCAAAAGCTGGACACCAAGCCTCAAAAAATGAATGGCACTGCTGTAGGATTTCTGTTTTCAGAATGATTTCCATCAGAGCAAACAAGACTCCTCTCTGGATAGAAGCAAAATATCTCAATGTAAATTTTAAAGATGAAGTTGTAAACTAAGGTGCAAAGATGTAAAACTTCTTTGCACATGAATTAATCTTCAGTTTTGCAATGAAACAAACTTAGACATTAATTCAATCCTGTATTACTTCTGGAGAGGCTCACTCAAGGAATACAAACAGCTCTGCCAGACATGCTGAAATTACCTCTGTTGTTATTTTACAATCTTACAAAAGACTAACAAATACTAAGGCTTTGACTCTTACTTTATTAGAATAATTAGTCAGAGTCTACAACAAATTGCACAGACTCCTTCTACCCACCCCCAGAACTACACCTGCAGCATTTACAAAGAGAGAGGAGGGAGAGGCAAAATAAAGCTGAACCTCAGCTGAATGAGGGTGGTAACGGCACCATGATACCATCTGACCACCTCCACAGTGCTCACAAATTAACACCACATTCTACAGACTGAGTAACTAACAGGCAAACAAGTTAATTAAACTGGAAAGACTCTGGAAAATAACTCCTGGCAGAATCAAAGAAGAGAAGTGCAGATTCCCATGATGAAAAGTATTAAATGCAGAAAGATATAAAATACTTCGAAATATTCTTGAACACAATACCCAAATGGCCTCAAGGATTCTTGAGAAACAGTGAACGAACAGTATTGGAGTAGGTGAGGTGTGAACCTGCAACACTTCAGGTACTCTGCAGTAACCAAGTTATCCCAATACTGCACAGCAGCACTGGAGAACCACAGCCCTTGATGAACATTTAAGCCACTTCTTAATTACAGTGAGGCACTTGGGGCAAGACCCAGGAGCCCAGTAATTCCGGGAGTAACAGATGATATCTCAAGTTGAAATTCACTAATTCATAACTCAAGACTGACTTGCAGAAACTAGAGTTTAGCTGTTCTAAAAAGCTTTTTCTACCCTTCAACATTCCCTTGAAAATTGATTTATTTTACTTGCTGAAAATGTAACTTTTCTGGCAGAACAGTGAGACTTTTGCAACAAGGGGTTTTTTCCTCCCTCTGTAGTAATTTAACAGAATTTCTAAGTAAGCTATTTTAACAAATCATTCCTAAGTATGACTTAGGCAGATGTGTTCAAAGTTGTAACTACTCAACAAAGCACCTTAAAAAAAATTAGAAATCATATTCCCACTAAAAGCAACCCCAACAGCTTTCACACCAAGGCATTAGTCAGCTGTGCTGTCCAGCCTCCAACAGCAGCAGAACCCATTGCTGAACATAAACAGATGCTGGAGATCTTTGTCCTGCTGTACAAACTGTGCTTGTCAGGACTTAATTCCACTGTGTATGCAATGTCTGTATTATTGTGCAGCGTGACAACTTCAATACTTCCAGGGAATTGAGCCCTCACATAAATGCACAGCATTTCCGCCTTCTTGGGAAGATCTGCAGATCCCATGGAGCCAAATCTGTAGTAGGATAAATTACCTTTGCCTCAGCCAAATTGTTCAGGGTCCATCTGACCACACAAACCTTTCCACTTCACTGTGATAAAATCCCATGCACCTTGGAGATGGTTCCTTTATCTCAGTCCATGCAAAGCACTGGATTGAACACCAATGCCAACAGCAACTAAACAGGGAGGGAATTGCCACAGCTGGCAGCCAAAATGCAGCTGAAAGTTTTTGTTGTTGCCGTTTTGGGTTGTGTTTTTTTTGTTGGTCAGGTTTTTGTGTTTGTTTTTTATTGTTGTTTGGCAACAAATTTGGCATTTTTGGTTGGTTGGGGTTTTTTTACCTGCTGCCTGTTTTATTATTAAATTGTCTGATGAAGCTTGATCATGTATTACCTTTTCACTTCTTCAGTTTCTCCATGCTAATTACTGATCTACAACTTCAAAAGCCTTTTGAAGGAAAACTGACTCTCTCTTTGGCTTAACCCTCACCTTTGCAGTTATATCAAACTCCTCATGATCCAGGGGTTTTATCTTCCTTTAAACAGAATTAAAAATAACTTTTTACCAACTTAAATTCAGTGTAAGTTTGTAATGAATTAAAATGTAGATCAGAAAAAAAAAACATAAAAAAATGTTATTACTATGCATTTATCACTAGGCATTTAATAAAGCCACAGCTTACTTTAAAAATATTCATTACATAGACCAAAAGCTTTATTAAGTACGTAGTAAAAATGCTACAAAATAAATTCTGAGTCTTAAACACATGGAAAATATTCAGTGCTGTAAAAATAATAAATATGAAAAACACAGCTATAAATGTAGAGATATATGCTTTTGGACTTGTATAATTGGAAAATAGGGTGGTATTTTCACATTTATAATTTTATGAGGTCTTATTGAAATTGGAATGGTATTCCTATTTCTTTGCCAAGGAGCTAGATTAACCATAGTGGTCATTAACTGAGACTGTATTTTCCAACTTAATTTGAGGTGCTGCAACTCAATCAACATGAAACAAGGAAAATAAGAAACATAGCCACAAGTTTTTAAAATGGCCTAGAGATCCTTCCTGAAAGGTTTAGTTCAGAGACAAAATTTGCATGTAGATTGTTATTTAAAGAATTTGAATGTGTTCTACAATACTTGGTAACAACCCAGACTGCTTCCAGGATTGTTACAACACAATTACTTGGTCCTTAGCTGTCAAATTACATCTGTGACTCCAGTATTAGTGATGGCCCCCTTGAACTGCTGAGCGTGTAAATATTGATTATTCCATCAGATCTACAGAGCACAGAGGGTATAAAACATTAACAGCTACAAAAGCTCTCTGAGTTAGTCCTGCAGAGTGAAAAGGTGTCTGCTGAGGTCTAAGAAAAGGGTGACATTCATGTGACAAGAGTTTTGAAGGAATGGTCGACTTTCCTGGAACAGCAGCATGTCAGCACACTCCCCATGGCTGGAAAAGAAGTGGAACAAAACTGCAGGTGATTTTCACTATCAGTTATCTGTGTCCATCAACATTTGGAAGAAAAGGAAGGAGAACACTGAAGGTTAGAATTGGAAACTTGAAGTGATTAAACTATTTGCCAACATAAAAAAAAGTTAGAAATTAAACACTGAAATTCACAATCCTGTAGATGCATAAAATTCTTTAAAAATTATTTTTAATGAAGAACTTTAGAATAGTTGCATGCCTTCCCTAGATCTAAAAAAAAACCAACGACTTTTTATGCTACAGAACCCTCTTGCCCCCCAAATCAATTACTGTCAGAAGTTGGAACCTCAACACCTTTATATGTGGGGAAAATGTACATTAGCTTTTAGTTTCAGAGGAATTCTAACAGAAATCACCCTGGTTTAGTCTGGCACAAACCCACTGGTATTAACTGGTATTTTCTCCTAGTCTTCCACTACCTTTCTTCATTTTTAAGGTCCTGAGGAAGAAACCTCACTTTATTTTACCTATCCTGACACATATGCTAATTCTAAGGACAGAGTCACTCCACAGGCCATCCTGCCTTTTTAATATTTCTTTTTTAAAGAAATCTCCCCTTTTTTTTGTCATTCTAAAACTTAAAAAGCAAGAAATACAGTTTATGAACATGGCAGAGTAGAGTTGTGCAGATTTTCTTCTCATACTAACTTTTCAGAGATTGAGGAGAAAGTAAAGCAGTGTCTAGAGGCTGAGTAACATCCAATATATTGCAGAAGGAAAGGGCCTCAGTAATCAAAAAAGACATTTTTACAACACATTGCTTCTGTCATCACAGTAGCCACCCTGAATCCCAAACCAAAAAGAATAATGATTTCAAACTCCTGAGGGCAGTTTCTATATTAAAGCTTTAGTTCAGATTAGAAATGTGATTTTGAAGCAAATTCACTGATCATCCCCAGACTGCTGCTCCTTGGTTGGTATGACAGAGCTGTCTTGGAGCATATTACTTTAATTCCTTTCGGGTGGGATTAAACCAGATGTGCTCAAACTGCTATTCCCTGGCACTCTGTCCAAAGGAGCAAACATGAACAAGGAGGAAATAAAATTCTCCAAAAAGCAGGGAAAGGTCAGCACTGGGTCCTCAACACCAACAGGGAGACATTTCGTATCTGCTCCCTTTACACCACCCCACTTACTGATGCAGACATGGCCTAAACCATGCCATGAAACCCCAGCTCTTCCTACAGTGCCCAAACCTTTCAGATAAAAGCTCGTGGTTCTGCTGCACCAAACCTATAATGATGCTCCAGGCACTGCTGTCAAAACCAACTGAGGACAGACATTCAAGAACAAGATCATTTTCCTTATGAAACAGTCATTAAATGTGACAAGGAAATGAGAAGCACAAAGAACAACTCCATCAATGTCAGCAGCATACAGAAAGGCTGGGGACAATGCTCCCTGCAAGAAGCTGAGACACCGTGAGAGTGTTTTCTCCCCTTGTCAGGCATTTTATCTGCAGTTTGTGCATCAAGGCAGTATCAGGTTGCTTCTCATGTGCAAACTGTTTGAGACAGATGTCAAAATTGAGGGGGAGGGAAGAAATGCCACCTCAAACAGGGTGAATGTCAATTCAATCCATCTTTTCTTGTCCATCTGTGCCAAAGGGTGAGGCAAGGGGAGTGAATAAAAAACCCAGCACACATCAAAACAAACCCTGTGGTCTCTGTTGTAGCTGTAGAGTCAGGCCATGAACTTGGCATCAATCACAGTCCTTCTCTCAGACTTTTGCACTGTTTCTCTCAAACAGACTTCTGTATTCACAAACAAAAGCTGGACATGGCACTTATTAATGAAAGGCATTCTGTCAAAGCGGCACACAGCTGAAGAGATGAGGAGCATCCCTTGCCTCACTGACATCAACAGGCTTTGGGAGGTCAGCACAGCAAAACACAGCTGCTAAATACATAGGGCTAGGTGCCCACAGAGCAACAAACACCCCTACTGAGGCACTGCACAGCAACAGGAGAATCCCTGCCCAGGTAACATCCTCCCTGCTGCATTCATCAGCCTTCAACAGATATACACAGATCCATTCTCTGTAATTTTGCATTGCTTTCTACCTGCTGAATCAAAAAGCTGGACAATTTCATTGTTAAAGAGCTGATAACATTAGAGTTAACTTTTCTGGTACTTTTTAGAAAGCAGCAATGCAGTGGAAATATCTTTCCTGTTTTTATAAAGGAAAAACCTTTTTCAACATAAACAGCCCTTCTATTGAACTTTAATACACCTCCAACCAAAAAAAAAAAAAAAAATAAGGAGAAAATAAATCTATTTCTGAGTTTTTCTGCTTACAAGTCACCTCATGCAGGACTGTAGCAGGAACAAAAACAACATTCTCCACCACCCCTTCCCTAGTGACATGGGGATATTATCTGCACCTTCTCCCCCTCCACACTCATTTCTGAAGCTGCCTGTAAATAAGATGCTGTATCTTTGCTTGTTACATTCAGTTAAGCAGTTCTGCACACAGCAACTTCTCCCAAGCCATTGAATGCAGCAGTCTTATCAGCAAGAGCCAGCTTTAGCTTTGTAAAGAAAATAATGTTATAGTCACTTAGTTCAAATGTACCCACTTTAATCTGAAGAGCACTGACTTGATAAATGTGTGAGTGTAAAAGTGTTTCACAAACAGCTGTGTTCATGGATCTGTTATTGTGAGTTTTTATTATGGATTTACTTTAACTAATGAGAAGTCATCCAGATAGTCAAGTGCTTTTTTTTTTTTTTTTTTTAAATCATGTATCAAACCCCAAATGGAACCAAATTGGTACAGGAAAAATTTGCCAAAGTAACGCTCACTCAGGCAATATTTCCTCTGCAAGTAATGAACTGACACCTTGATCACTCAAATTTTTGCAACCAAGTGCTCAGAGAAGTGCTCCCAGCAGAGACAGGCGCTGATCTTGCACCTTCTTGCCTCCCAGCAGCCAGAGCAGGAATGAGGGGACTCAGCCTGGGAGAGTCTGAGTGAGTTCAAATGCCAAGGAAGAGACCGGGGGCTGCACTGCTCTTCTGGCTTCTCCCCCTTCTCTTTCTGAAGAGGAACAGGAATTTTTTCAAAAATCAAATGAACCTTACAGTCCTTCCTGAACAGAGCTTCAAACCGAAATGCCAGCTTCCAGGCTCTGAGAGAATGACAAGGTACCATAAACAAAACCCACTTTGTACAAACATAGCAACAAATTTCAGGAGAGAGAGCAGATGTTACTCTGACCCTCCAAGTCTAGATCACAAATGGATTAAACCAATTTTGTAATTTGATTTTATTTTCAAACAGAGGGAAGGCAGGCTTCTTCTCACTGAAGTAGCAGTTGCAGCATCTCTTTAAAAAACAGCACCAGGATTCCATTTCTCCACACCAATCACAACTTCCTTTACTTTAATTTCCAAAGTATCCCCAGTCACATCTGTACTTTTTTCCCCTCACAATAAACATGTTTTTGCTGAACCAAATCTGTATCAAATATCAGCAAAGAGCACTACATGCTGACACTGAGAAGCAAAGTAAGTAACAAACACTGACTTGCATTCTATTTTCACAGAGCCCTTACATTTCCAAAAAGCAAGGTACTACTCATCTATTTTGGTTTGAATTTCAGGAAGCTAGAAAAAACAGCTGAGAAAGGCAGACAAAAATACAATACTAGAAGTTTTTCAGCACATCTGCAGTACTACATCATGTGCAATGAATCTTCAATTATTTCCAAAGAACCTGTTAGCAAATTTAAAATTTTATTTAACTCAATTTCCAGATCCTCTTATCCAAGATTTAATTAAATCAGATCACAATTATGAGTTCATGCCTGTCAGTATTTATCATCTTACTTAGGAGGGAGATAAAATCCAAATAACTTAGCTTTAATAAACTGATGGTAAGACTGAAATGAACTCAAGGAAATGAACCTCTTGCCCATTAAACAAGAGACTTCATATACAGCAATACAGACAGCTTACCTTTATTTTTCTTTTTTTTTTTTCATTTAACTTCTGCATTTAACAGAGCTGGGGGAAAGTATTTCTGATTCCACACACACAACACCACAGGTCTTTTCCTTTCAACAGTTCACCTGCAATTTCTATTTGATTCTGCTATTATCACTGCAGAAAGTTAATCACTTAGCAACAACACATCTGACATCACCTTTGTCAGAGGTTTATCCACTGTTACACCTTTGCCTTGCTACTGGAAAAAAAAAATTCTTTGCCTGAAAAATACAAACATTTTAAGGCAATTATCAGCCAAATTTTCCATTACCTTGTTGCAGCAATCATCTTATGTTTCATACCAGTAATTCTCTTTAGCACAAAATAAAACATCAGGCCCATGGCTGGGCATTTCTCATTGTTCTGCTATTTTTAAGGTGATGTGATTGGCTCCTAGTGTCACTTTTCAGGATGGCAAGAACAAGACTTCATCAGTCAGATGATCGCCCATCCCTGTAGGGTGCACGCTCCCTGACCTTGTAGCCACCCTGGTCACCCACCCCTCTCCCAGGAAGTCACCTCTCAGTGAGCCTGAAACAAGAGCAAAGCTCCTTTCCCCCAGCCCTTGCCTGGAAAGAGCAGAGCACTGCTACCCAAGCAAGGACAAATGAGCAGTGAACTCCACTCCCAGTGCTCCGGTGCTTTGCCAGCTGCCCTTCTGAGGGGCCAAGCAGGCCAGCAGCAGCTCCCTGTGCTCACACAAACCCTCCCAGGGGTGGCAGGTTTCACACAAACACTGTGGCTCACCACAGGAGTCACACTTCCCCTTCAGTGCTCCTGTGGCTATCACTTGCAGCACACTGTGTTTGCATTAACACATTAACCTAAGAGAGAAACTGCTGGCAGCGTTCTGCAGCTCACCACCCACAGCAGTACTCGAGCACATCGTGACAACAACCCCAGAGGTAGCACAGTTCTTTGACCACACCACCTTCTTAATGCCACCTGTCAATATTTTGATAATGATGTTGAAAAGTAGCAGCATAAACAACAGAACAATAAAACACTCATTCTGCCATAATCACAAGTCACAAAGGAAAATAAATATTGGATCTCCCAGATCTCAAGCAAAACATTACTTCATACAAAGTCAGATTTCTGAAGTAAATAAGCTGAAGTGTGTCACATTTCCTCATGCCCCAAAGGAATTTGTATTGAAGTTCACTAATATTTGGCATTTTATCCCTATTTGCTGTGGATCTCCACAGTACCTGAAAGCACTGTGGCTCTCCAGGCTTCCACCATAAGAAAAATTCAACAGCTTTACTTACGCATTAGGTTGTAAATGTGCTTTTCTGCAACATGTTCCGTAAACAGCTTTATAAGGTCATCTTTTAAGTCTCTGTTTAACTTGGTTTCTATGTAAAATTTATTCTGGAAAATAAAACAGAAGTTTTCAAGTTTGTTTCTCATAATAGAAAATAAAGTCAACCTATTATTTCTCCCTGAATGAAAACAGTTCAGAATAATAAAGCTGTAGAATATTTCACCGGTAAAGTGTTTCCTTGGTGACTGCATTTAAACTAAATAGAACATTCCTGTACAACAAAAAAACGTGGGTGACAAACCTACTTACATACAGCCATACACATGTATTTTGTTTTCTGTATCTACAGATACAGAAAACAGCTATAAGTACAGCTATACTTCCATACTGATCCAGACTGGAGAGCTTGTATTCAAAACACTTCATTTTAGAATTCTTAGACATTTTGTAAATTCTCTTAACACCAAAATACAACTGGACATCATGTTTGCAACAAAAGAATTTTTTTTAATGACTAACCATTAAAATAGATGAGTTGTAATAATAAAACATCAGCACAACTATCCACTTCTGTGGTTCACTGAAAATCTCAGAGGATAGCTACTCAGAATGAATCAGCTGTTGAAATAAGTGATACATACAAATCTACACAAAAGTGAACTATATTAAAATTTTTAGGATTCCATTACTTTGACCGATTCAGCACTAATAAAGAATTCATTTCTTTGAAGGAAATTCAAAGATAATTCTATTCATGAGTTCCTCAAGGGCCCCAACACCTAATGTACTATTTGGTATCAATGCCCCATTTCCTGCAATTAATAGCAAAATTCTGTTACAATTAATAGCAAGATTTCTTTTGTGTGTCTTATTCATAGAGGTGTTTTAAAAGCTGGGGAGAAAAATTTGCTTCAAGATAAATCTCCTACCATGAAAAAGTTAACTTGGAAGTTGAACAGCTGAATTAACTGATTTAGACAAATGGTGTAAAAGAGTTAAACAGACAATCTAACAGAAAATCAATTCAAAAATAATCCACAAGAGAACTTATCTGAGATATTTACTAGAAGAAGGGATATCTTAAGGGAGAAAGGTTTTTCTATGTTTTTAAATCAAGTTTTTCTCCTATTCACTAAAGCATTTAACAAAACCAGAACAAAATCTCAGAACACAGAGCAATCTTTATGTTTTTGTGTGAAACCCATTACCTCAGCCATTACCAGAACTACAAACACACCGTAAAAATCTGTCCAGACAGAAACCTCTTAAACCTGTGAGAGAACATTCACCAGCAGTTATTTACCTTTAATAAAGATTGCCTGGTAGAACAAAGGCAATCTGAGGGCTGAATACATGCCCTTATTGTAATTTAAGTTTGTTGCAGTGCTGGACAACAGCCTTAAAATGATTTTTTTATTAAATTTACAAAACTTTCTGCTGGTGGTTCCCTCTGATACCCTGAATTTATCCTGCCTGTAGAGGTTTATCAAGGACTAGGACTCAATTGTTTCCCCTCACCTGGGCCTGTGAACAGAGATTGAGGGAAAGGCTCTGCAGACAGAATATCCTAATTAGAAACAGACTCACTTATCAGTAATGCTTTTGGTCAATAGTGAATTGCCATTGCAACAGAAACCACAGCAACTAAAGATACACTTCAAATGTTAAGCTGCACACCACACTACAGCCTTTCACCAGAACATTTTCCTAAACCAGTTTGCACAAGATGTGCAAATTACGATGTTTCGTTTTGCTCAGGGGCTGGAAAGCCTAAACTTTTAATTCTAATAATTTCATTACTAGAAAAGCAACAAAAAACCCCACCAACACAGCAGTTCCAAGACAGTACAAACACAGAAGAAATGTAAAATACTCTTCCCATTTGCTTACTTGGAAACACCTTTCAAAAAAGATGTTCCACTTTTGTGAGCTTAAACAGACAGTGAAAAAACATCTAACTGAAGTACTTCATTTCCAACCCACTGGAAGGAGAGAGAAGAGCTGTCACCTCCCCCATTCTTGTCAGGGGTAAATCAGGAAGATTTTCTGTATAACTTGTCACTACCAATGATGTGTCAGTATTTCTTGAAAAATGTCTCAAGTCACATAAAGGTCTAACTGACACATAAAAGGTAAGCAGATGTGAGTAACTGAGAAAGTCAGGTACAAACATTAATTCTACAAAACACCTTATGACAAAGCAATCTGGCAAATCTTATAAAACTCAGTTAAGAGGAGATCAATAAGTACTTGAAAGAAGAAAACACAGTATATAGGTGTGCTTATCACATCATACTCACATATATTTGTGTATACAAACTCACACAAAATGCCCTCTAGCTGATAAGCAACAAAATGCAACACCACTCAGTATGGATTAACAATATTTTGGAGGCAGTGAAAGTATTTTAACTATCCCAAAACCACAGTGCTCACAAATGTCAGGCTCATATAACATGATAAAATAACAGATTTGCAGCTGTATCTCAAAGTAAAATGAAAAACTGAGATTCTGTAAGAAAAATATATGATCTAAATTTTATTTTTTATTCAAGTAGAAATATTTTTTCATTCATGTGTGTAGCACATTGTGATATGTACAACCTGTAAGCACCTAGAATAATCTCATTTAAATCTGCAACAGTTTTCTGCAAGGAACAAAGCACTGTGTATGAAGCTGACTTCCAGTTTAATTTGCTTCACCTTCAATTACATCCCTGAACTTCTGAAGGAGCCCAAACCCACAGAATCTCAGAGGGTCATTTGGTCTCTGTGCTTTTCTGACAAATCTGCTGCAGCAGCCTAAGACTGAAAAAATCCATCACCATGTGAAAAAACCAAGTGCTCCCAGCAAAAGAAGGAAGAAGAAAAGTCCCTCAGTTGCAAGGTCAGTCCCCTCCTGATAAGCTTGGAAACACCCCTTTATCACCCAAGGTAAGAAATCACCTTTCCTGCTTTGGTATGTATCAGGAAAGACAAGTGCTGCTGCTGCTTTTAGGACACACAGGACTAAGACAAAGTATTATGCCATATTCCAGTTCTACATAAAAGTTTTAGTTTTTCCTCAGCTTCATATATTCTAGAAATGTTTAAATGTATATTAAAAGTTTTCCTAAGCAGCAATATAATTGTCCTTTCAGAACAAAGTCCTCAAGAGCAACTCAACAGCCTTGGAAACCCCTGATTAAAGCAATCACAGAAACCGAAAGTCTCTCCTCACCTCTGTCATAACGGCAGAGTTTAACAACTTGGTCCACTTCAAAAGGCTTTGAAAAGTATCTATCAAAGGAACTGCAAAGCTGTAATTTAGACTGTAATTAGGCTTTCACCTCTTGCAGTTGTTATTCAATTGTACTTTTGGACCAAAGAGAGGAAACTGTCGTTGCTGTATGAGAAAACTTGGTTAGACAGTACAGTGTAAGATTGTAAGAGTACCTGTACATAAAAGTACTTCCAAATGCACACTGGAAAAACTAAAAAACACATTTTTCACCCTGACTTCTCTAGATATATTTCCCACATCATGCACAACACTGAAATTATTTCAGTGAAAAAGTATGACAGCTAATTTGCCATTGGTCTTACAAACCAGCTGTACAGCTGAGCCAAGTCAGCACTGCTTTTGGCAGCAAGAGGAACTGACAGGTAACAGAACCAGATAAAAGAGCAGATTAGAAGACATCAGGTTCAAGAAAGCCAAGTTCCTCTTTTAATGCCACAAATCTGTATGGCAACACAATGCCAAAATACTGTAGCAAGTTACCTAAATTCACCGAGACACAGGAGAGCCTCCTAAAGGCTGCTGCTTCCCAAACTCTGTGGAATTACTAATGAGAAAAACTTTGAAGAGTTTGAGGTTTATTTAATCTATTTTTTTTCTTTTTTTCATTTCTAAGTGATGTCAAAACAAGGACAGGTTCTGGGAGAAGGACAAATTTCAAGCTTCAGTTATTCATTACCACAAAAAAAAGGCAATAAAACTTTAACAAAAAGGATGCAAATTATTGGTTTCTGAACCAGTCCAAGTACACCTGACAGTGCTATGAATATTATTTTGGCTTCATCCATCCAACACTTTGAATTGCTTTATCAAATGATGACGACATTTCCAAGCCACACTTCTTCCTGTCTTTTCTGAATGTGTACTATTTGAAAGCAAAAAATAATCATCTCCACAACCTGACCAAACGACGAAGCCAAAATTTAACAAGTCAATAAATGATCTCTGTACAAAAAGTTATGAATAATGAACTATTTGAGATGGCTTTTTCCCCTTTAAAACCAAAACTATTCTCCCCACTCCCAGGAAAGAAGTATTAGGGCAGAAACCAACTGCAAAACTCTGCTTGTAAAAAACATGGTTTCCCCTTCCTCTCCCCATACAATTTGATCTGTATTTTTAGGCAAGCACCAAAACTAGGCATGAATCATTAGTTTTACATGTCAGAAATCATTATAGCTGGATTTTATTCTTTTCATTTTCAGTCACCATCTTATATATGGACATATTTATTTGAAAAGAATTTTCTAAAACTTACCATATATATGAAAAGAGGCACAATGCTCTGCAATGCTCCCATATACTGTCCAAGAGCTACGTTAAATCTTTCAATATAGAGATCTGGAGGGCTGGCCTGCAAGAAACCGTAAAAGTCAGGTTGTAATTTGAACAAGAGAAAGATCTGGAACAGCATGGGCTATGCTTTCATAGCAAACTCAAACAACTACAAAGGATTTGATACACTAGGTTCACACAAAGCAAGCCACACATCATTCCAGAGTTTCTGCTCTAACTCCCTCCAGCAAAACCAGTCTCCCTTCAGGAAATAGGTTATCCTAGTACTGTACATCAGTGCCCAGCACAAGGTCCATTCAGTAAGAACTACAGTGAGCCTGTAACAAGCTGACATTTAGCATATGCAAATAAACACTTTTTAAAAAGCAGAGGTTTGTTTTGAAAGCACCAGCTGTCATGCCTAGAATTCATAACCAAATGTGCACAAGTGCTGCAGTGTGTGCTCCCACCCCCCTGAGCTTTCCCTCCACCAGAGCAGGGTGGCATTAAGCTGCTGCTTTGCAGCTGAGCTGGTGAGTGGCACATCCTCCAGCTCCAGGGAACACTGCCCTGCACAGAAAACCTTTCTAAGTCACTGCTGGGTCACCTCAGGCAAGGCAAGTGCTCAGGGGGTTCAGCTTCACAAAGAAGCAACATCTTCAGAGAGAATTTTGCATTCAGGGCTCATGCTCCAGGTTAGGCCTGTGGGAATCCAGCCGTGCTCCAACAGAGCATCTCCCTGGAGCCCCAGCCTAAACTTGGCTACACAAAACCTGAATGTGCTATTTTCTGGCTATAATACCCTATCTCCCAAAGAAGGGGATAAGGAACTTAAAAGATCTGTTCAGCAGCATGTGAAGTTAAATTGAGAAGAGAAGCAGAAGAACAGGAAGCACTAAGCACTGTTTCTGTTACAATATCCATGTGGAGGCCCCAGGGGAGCTGCACTGGAGCATTCAGAAGCGCACTTAGATACTCACAGCTGGAAGTGGAGCTACAGCAATGTCGTCCTCCACTATCCACTTCTCCACCCCAATCCTCCCCCTTTGACTACATACCTCTGGCCCAAGCCCTGCTTTGGTCTCTCCAGAGGGGCTGGGTGGCTGCCCGAGTTCCTACTGCTCACATATATAGATACACCTATACAAACCCAAGGGCAAAGTGCTGCTTGCCAATGAGAAGCAAAACTTCTCTTCCCCCACACTGTTTTCCCCTCAGACAGCACCAAGCCAAAAGAAGATGGAGAATACAGCGGTAACTGGGGCCTTGCAAGAAAACAAGTTCAAAGATTTTCCTAAAGCCAAAGCATCTGTGGCACAAGAAACATTCAAAGGCTTAGCTGCACCTCGACCACCTTATCAGAACTTAAAGCTATCTTCACAATCATTTTTCAACCTTTGTATGGACATTCACCAGCAGCCCTAAGAGAAGAGTTAAAATTTATGTTGATATTTTGCTCTATTAAGTATTCTAAATTTATGACCATTTTTTCCCCCTTAAAATAGCTTCTTTTGCCTCCCTTCTTAATATGCTTAATGAACACGTGGATAATTTTCACAGCAAACACCAATACAGAGCAGACAGTTCAGAAAGGAAAGCAAAACTGGCAAAGGAAAAAAGAGTGCTATTCCACATGCAATTGCCAAAGGCTATATATGGTTATTCCTCATTTTGATCATAAGGATTTAATCTTATTGCAAATGTAGTTCTCATGGGTGGCCAAACAAATTTTAGTTCAAAAATGCCAACACCATATAAAAGTGGCTATGAGCTCCAAGGACTCCCTTACATATATAGCTACATATACAATTTGTTGCAAATAACATGCAATGAAATCTGCATTCTAAGCAGTATGTATTCCTGCTTCACTCCTTTTCAACCTCAACTTTAAATACGGTTATACCCTCTGATTTGTATACAGCTTCTAACATGAAAGAAAAAGGAAAATTTGACTTGAAAGAACATGCCAGACAAAAAGAGACCATAGCCTGACACAGGGCACCGCTCTTCTCTCACTGATAGATTGCCTTTTTCATTAAAAAACAAAATAACAATTAAGCCAACAAAATGAAACACAATCAGAAGCTGTCTGGGCAGAGGAGATTTAATCCCAGGCAATGTGTGCAGACAGTTTGCCACATTTTGACAAGGGATATAAGCACTGATATCTCTTTTCCCCTCTGCAGATGAGAACTGTGCTAGTTCAGCTCCCAAAGGTGTCACAGTAAGGGAGGCTGTTTATGAGGGCACAACATCTCAGAATCTCAGGAGCCTCTAATGGAACGACACCTGGGAGCTGCCAACCACCGCTGTGCCTCACAATGAAGTGGAAAGCAACTGCTCTGGAAAAAGACAAAAAGGCCAAGAGATGTCCTGATGGCTTCAGAGGAAGTGCTGCACTAGTGTCAGGCAAGTATCAGACCTTGGTTTTAACCTCTGCAATGCAGAAATCAAGGTGTTGTCTGCTTTATCAGCATGACATGTCACTTTTCAATGTTATTCTCCTATAGTGTTTCATGTCAAGCCTCAATAGCCAAGACAGTAACAGCAACGGACAGCAAACAAAAAAAAAAAAAAAAGCAAGCTTGACAATCAAACTCTGCTCAACTAAAGCCTGACTTGTAAACTACCAAAATACCCAAGCCAAAGAGAAATCAATAATAGTATTTTCACAGCTCATCTATGAATTACTGTAATCTGTGTGGGGAAAACAGAACCATCTGTTTTCTGTTCATCACAATGTTACTGTACAGCTGCTCCGAAGTGCCAGACTGAAATCAATTATTTGCTTCAGCACAGGATCTTTCTCCACATCTCTACATTCACATTTACAGGACAGTAACTGGAGCTGGAATAGTTTATATAAAACTATTTGAATTTTGTAAACTAAAAAGCAGCACATGGCAACAAATTCATGAGTAAATAGAAGTTGCTAAGATTTTCATACTAAATGGCCATCATTACAGCCCAACTTCAATTTAAAATCTACACTTATTCAAATATAGCTATTACAAGAAAAAAAAACCCAAAAAAACTGCTTTGGCTGGCACTTTTTACTCCTGGTCCTAGTCCAGAAAAAAGAGAATATATATATTCAGCTGCTTAAATTACAAGGGATGGGGTAGAATTAAGCATGACATTTACTTCTTACAACTCCCCAGCAACTATTAAGTGTTTAAACCCACTTCTATCTCACCTAAGGTATTACAGAAGGTATTCAAAAATACAAAGCACACATTCCTAGCTTAAGGTTTTCCAGGAAAGAAGAGAATCCCTCATTCCTTCACTCCTCATCCTGAATCCTATCAAACTGTCAATTCAGGGGGTTGGGGATGGTTTTTTTTGTAAGTTTGTTGGTATCTTGAATTGTTTGGGGTTTTTTAAAACACTCAATACAGGCAGTTTAAATCCTCTCCTACATTTGCTCTTATCTACCACTCGTAGGATTAAGAACAGTTTTCCAGCAACAATTGTATTGTGTGTCTGTTCACAGGAGCACTGAATGCTTGCTTGGATTTCTCAAACTCTGATGCAGTTGCATTTGCTTAACATCTTCAGCTTGGTTGTGAGTCATCTGCATCTTAGAATAAAATACCATGGCTGCTGTTTAAAAGGTGATGTTAAAGACACAATTTCATCTCCTCACACACCACAGTGGACATCTCAGCACCAACAGAAATGAGAAGTAACAATAAAACACATTTGGGAAAGGATTACATACAAGACACAGTAAAAGAAAACAAGCAGCTGGAGATCCTGTGTGCTAAATTACTTTGTCCTTATTTGAAATCTAATACCTAGGCATTTCAAGGCACTTGTGGGCAAGAAACTATCTGAAAAAGATATGGGGTTTTTGAGCTTCAAAACCAGTCTCAATATCATTCTTAAACTGAACATATGAAATCAGAAGGCAGCTGCTGGCTCAAAATAACTCAGAAACAGCTCAGAAGAAAGCAACAGCGACAACAGTTCTGTGCTTGAGGAACACAAAGTTAAACTGTTTATGAAGAGTTGTCTGGCACAGCCAGCAGTATGTGTAGTAGAGCTTACATTCCTATGGTGAATGGGCAGCTCCATTTTCCTGGGAATATGCTCCCTGCCAAAATGCCAGCACATAGACTGCAGCATCCCTCCCACGCCTGCCAAGTGAAAAGGGAGAATGGCTATGACTACACAAATTAACCTGTTATTCATGTAAGTGGTCTGAATCTTCTAAACCACTCTTTGTTCTTTCTCAAGAAAATATAATTTGTTTGCCTTGCCTTGCAATGTATATGTGATGCCCAGGTCTACCTCACCAGACACTGGTATTATTAAAACATTTTACAAAAAACAGACATCAAACCAAAGCACAACTGATTCAAAGACTGCGTCTTCCTAGTCAAGCCTGCACTCAAACCTGTTCAAAGCCTCATGACATTT
This sequence comes from Pyrgilauda ruficollis, assembly GCF_017590135.1. Taxonomy (NCBI): domain Eukaryota; kingdom Metazoa; phylum Chordata; class Aves; order Passeriformes; family Passeridae; genus Pyrgilauda; species Pyrgilauda ruficollis. The sequence continues at coordinate 5,662,045 of NW_024513654.1, read as the reverse complement.
TCTCATGTAACTGTCTTAGAGCAGGTTAGCAGGTGTGGGTCACATTCCATTTCCATTCTACATGCTTGTAAAACAAAAAGACATTGTATCTAAAGACATGAAAAAATGTGTAGCAGTAAGAAACCTTCCGAAGCTTTTCCATCGATTAAATACACATTAATTTGTGCTGTACTTACTGGTATCTTTCTGTAATTGCACCAAGGTCTGCAGCCCCAGTGTAGTGTGACAAAACAGATAAACAGAGCTGCAGAGATAAACAAGCCTTTCCAAAAAGCTGCAGACAAGAATGCTCCTCTCAGCTTAACTTGCTGATGGTTGTGTTATTTTTAATGGCAATTCTGGCAATATGGTCACCCCTACTACTTCAAGTCAAAAGCCATCTTTTTGATGTCCACACACAGATATACAAACATTTATAACACTGCTGGTTTCAAACATCTGAGTTCAAACCATCCATATGAGCTGATTCAGTTCAGTGAAACTCACAGTAATAAATTCACTTTAATATTAAAGCTGCTTTTGCTGATACCTTTACCAGGATTCTCTGAGCACCTTAAAGCCCTCACTCAGGATACTTGACTTCCAAACACATTCTCCCAAGGAAACAGCAAGTGGGATAATACTTTCATACACTGCACTGACTGGTTTGAGAGCCAAGACAAAAGGCTGAGAAGTTGTAATGATTAATATCAGGCAGGAAACCTTTCTGGCATTGCACAACAAAGACTATAAACCTGCAGATCCTGGGGGCCAAACAGCAGACATGCAAATTATCTACCAACACCAGTGACTCCTCAGTGCAGTCATGTTCATTAAAAAAATATAATTCATCATCATAAAAAACCCCACCACAAACAGAAAACAACAGATCCCCTTTTCTCTCTCCTCTAGATAAATAAAAGGTACAACATGACAAATAAATGGTTTTCAGCCCTCAGTCATTTCAAAAAGGAAGTACTGAGTTTATTCTAAGTAAAATGAAAATATTGCACTGCACCTGCACAAAAGAGCTACATTTGTAACAAGCGGGCTCAAAGCCACAGCACATTCTGATTGTCAGTGCTTTGAGTACTTTCCAGCATCTTTTGCTGAAGTGCTAATGGGTAAAGTGCTTGATTTTAAATTACTTTATCAGAGTGCATAAGAATAAATTAAGCCAGAAACACCAGTGCCTAATGCAAATACAGTTTTACTCATTTTAAAGAGATGTATTTAATTTGAAAGCATATGTTTGTGTATCCACCCTACCTCATACATCTGAATGACTCAGCAATTACCCACAAAAACAGCTGACATTATTTTAAACCACAACATAATGAACCATGTCCATTACCAGTGAAATGTTTCCAAATAAAGCATCTTAGAAAAATCATCTGCATGCTACAGGCTTCACAGACCTCAAGACAACAGGAAACAAGTTAATTTGTGTTTTCTGCAGCGACACGTTATTTTTTTTAAGCTGACAAAATCCAAAATTCAAATCAGCTCAGGAATTAGGGAGATTGAATTCTCAATTACTGAAACTCTGCATGGTAAAACTCTGTCTTAACTAATGCAGAGAAGCTGGTCAGACATCAGCTGCAGGAAAGGACAGCAATCCTTGCTGCGAGTCTCTCCATGGCAGTCTGAAGAGGGGATCATTAACTGCCTGATACAGCAATGAGGGAGCTGGAAATGTCTTGGCATACAGGAGGCCCCACATCAGCTTGGTGACAAGTAATTCATCTCCTCTAAATGTACCATTACTCAGCAAGCACTGCTCACTGCTCTTCACCCAATGTCCAACATGCAGAAATACACCAGCCCAGCCACATTTTCCTGTGGTCTCTACCACCACTGAGAGTAACTCTCTCGAGCTGAAAAGCTGTGTAACAAACCCTCAGGAAAACACAGGGCAACAAACACCAACACCACACAAGCTGTCCTGCAGTGTGGAAAAGCAGATGTCACACAGGATGACCAGGGCTTGTTCTGGGTCCCAGCACAGGACACCCAGCTCAGGACACGAGTGCCCCTCACTCTGCTGACTCCTGCTGCTCAGGCAAGCACAGGGCTACACAGGCAGCAAGGGGGACAATAAATATATATAGGGAGTTTCTGCAGTGAATGCCCCGAAGAGAGAAACCAAACTCCATTAAGACTAAATCCGTGCAAGAGCAAGTCTGACCAGTCCCCTGAGGTGCTCCCACTGTTACTGTTTGGTATCTGGGTTTTACTGGTTTGGCTGTGGGTGAGTGGCTCCTGTAGGAGACAGCTTGCACTGGCATGTTGGTTCCATGCAGACACTGCAGCCCACCTCCCATTTAACTGTTACATTGCTATGCAAAGAAAGTGCTGCCCTGTCCAGAGAAAGGCATTGCATTTGTCTGCCATTTCAGTTTCTAGAAACATAGTTTTCTTACACACACCAACATTCCTACTTCTACTGGGCTACTTTTGCATCTCTGAACATTAAAAACCAACAACTTGCAACAAGTCATAGCTTGCCAAATAAACAGAACTCCTAAATGTCTATTGGCAGGTGAATGAGATTATGTCAAAAAGCAAAACACCACAAACTGTGCATTAAAAGGATTCACATATATAGGGTTTTTTTCATTGTTTGCCTGTGGGAACCAGAAACTTCCAAGCAACCAACATTTACAAAGTAATTTACTATTGTTGCTAGGGTAAAGATCTAGAACTGCATTTTCAACATACATTCCAGGTAACTGAATGTCACCAAAATGCACTAAGATTAAAGAAGTTTCGGAATAATAAAACACATTGTAGTAATTTCTTAAGAGTAAATTTCACAACCCACAGCTAAAACAGTTTCTTTATAGAATAATTTTTTGAGGCACGTGAGAGTTTTACCTCCAGCAGCTCAAAAAGATCCATTTGTCATCCAAAAGTCAAGTCATGCTCACACGTCAGACAAAACCGCCATGATGCACTCAAGGATGGTATTGTGTTATATTACAGGTGTGTCTAACCCACATAAGGAAGCTTTTGCAAGGCTAAGATTGCATTAAACAGTTGTCTCAATTATTCTTTTAACAAGCTGATGTTCAGAAGGCAGCCTTGTTTTTAGGCAGAAGTATTTAGGTTCATATGTGCTAAAGCAAACTTTAACATCAGCTGCCTCAGTTTTGGGACTCAAGAGAAAATAGTCAAGGATTAGCAAGTAAAGAATTTGGGGTATTCCCAAATTCAAATCAAATTAAAGCTGTGTATTACCATAGGATATATCAGAAGAACTGGCCAAACCTGTATAGCTGAAATGATTCATAGTTCTCACAAACAGAAGAAAAAATGCACAGGCTGCACCAGCTCAGCAGAACCAAGGCAAGGCTTTACTTTAAATTGTGTTCACCAACTCCAAGCAATTTTTATAGAACACTGAGGCTATCACTCCATGACAAATAAAGAGAACATAAAAGAGAAAAGAAGAAAGAACCTAGCAAATACCATGCCTATTAAATTTCTTTGTAAGGAAAGCCACAAGAGGAAAATAGTGCAACAAAAAGGACATCAGAGAGATCACAGGCTTCACATTTTGGGAATGCATGTTTAGCCAGAAATATCTGAGGCAGTTTAAGCATTAAGACTGTTTTGGGCTGACCTAAATTAGTTATCAATGTGTTAGAAGCACTGAAGAAGCTGCTGTATTTTAGGGTTTCTTTGTAACTGGCTTCTCTACTTCATGCACTGCAAATCAGTACAGAACTCAAACATCAGCTATGGAAGTGAAAAAAGCTTCAGGGAAAAATATCAAGCAGTCTTGCTGCTACAACAATGACAATTTCAAGTACGTATCTGGAGATTCTAGTCTAAAAGGAATGTTCAACAAGGTACACACGTGAAAACAACCATGGATGCACAAGTAAGATGCAGGGATGGATACGGATATACAAGCTGTATACATTAGGACTGCTGTAAACCACTGACATCTACAGATAGGCAAGAAAAATGCAGAATAAGCTGTAATGGAACTCCATATGCAGTAATTCTTAACTTATACTTCACAATCTATATTTAATTCACACAATTTTTTTCCTTTAGATTTTCCCTTTTGTGCTGCTTGTGGTTGCACAAGAACCATAAACAGTTTATACACATTTACACAGGAATGGCAGACATTTATCTCATGCTCAGTTTACACTTGACTGAGGTATTTACATCCCATATTATACTTAAGATTTCCCATTCTCCATTCTTTCATTCTATATCATATATTCAGGTTTAGCCACTGTTCTCCATGTGGTTGAGATCTCCAAGGTCCAGCAGTGCCAAACCTCTGGATTTAGTAGTTGGCTTTCAGTCTGACAGCCCACTAGTGAGTGAAGTAGTTAACAATTTTTTAAGTTCATGTAAATCAGTCGTAATAGCAATCCCCTCCACGGGCCACCTCCATACTGCTCTGATATAATCACAGATCCCAGGAAAGAGAGAATTAGATTGTGCAGCTTCTTACCTGCAGCTCCTTTGAGACTCTCTCTAAGTGGTTAGTTATCTTTTTTATTAGGTCACTATACATCTGTTCCGAATGCTGCTGGCATACACACTTATACACACAACTGCAGAAACAAATATAGGAACAAACAATGAACTTACAACAGTTTGCAATGAAGGGTAACAGACTTCAAAACATTTTGTTCAAGTTTCAATTTAGAGGATTATAGAGTTAATTGAATGATTGTTGAACTTTTAAATACAGTTCTAAGGTTGGAATGAGCTCCAGCAGGCTCTTAGGACTCCCCTGGAGACTCCAGGGTGTCCATCCCATTCCCCCTCCACAACTTCATTTTAACTTACAATGAGCTCTCTTAGAATGCACTTCAAAACAGTCAGGACATTTCTGTCAAAAGCATATTCCTGGCTTTTGTCTCTCCTTTGTGAATGAAGTCTCCATTAAAATAAGCAAGTTTAACAATTCTATGAATATTCTAGGGCAAAACCCTCACTAAAAGAAGGGGAATGCTGACAAGTATGATAGAAGTAGCATCAAAACCATGGCAGTGTTAAAAAGAAATGGCAGAAGTTCTACAATTACAGACCCAAGCATGAGTCTCCATTCTTTGTTACTTAAATTCTAAGAAAATTCCACACTTTCATAATAAAGATGCAGAAAAAGGGCACTAAAACTAATTCTGCATTCTATGGCTTTGCTGTGTTATGTCTGGTCTTCAGTGCCACCTTTGATTCTTAAGAACACTTTATTGCTTACATACTGCAATATAACATCTGCAAAACAAGGCTATTCGTTGAAGATATGTTTACAGCAGTTGTAAAACAAATACATTTATTACTTTCAGGAGGATGTTATTGGAGTAATCATCACTGTCAGGACTAACACCAACATTCATCTGTACCAAGCAGCTTTACTCTCAGTCAGCATTTCAAAATTTAGCTGCCAAATCCAAGAGGCCCAAGGAGGCTTCACCTCGTATCCTGGGCAAGTCACATCTCAGTCCTGCTCCCCTCTCCACTCCTCTGTGCCAAGAAATGGGACAGCAAGAAATTTAGGCCAGAGACTGCTCTTAGGACATGTGCAAACAACTGATTTCCAGGGAGGTTCAGACCCCAGCCTTGAATTCTGCAGGCTTTAAATGGCCCCAAAAGCCCAAACTACAAAGATGGCAAAAATCTGCTTATTTGGTGAACCATATTATTTGTTAAAAACCAAAAGACATCCCACACCTGTCATATTATTATATTTTAAAAATACTGAGTATCTCTAGTTTGCTATTATTTATATATTATCAACCAAGGTCAATCTTTTTTTTTCATATCAAGTCTACCAACAGCAAATCCTATATTGAAACAAGCAACTGCAGAAGATATTTTGGTACAATGCTCTTTGCTAAGAGCAAAAATATCAGTTTGGTTTGGATCAAAGAGAGAAACACTGATAAGAAAAGTGAGACTGATTTTTGTGATCTCTTACAAAATCAGCCAGCTGGGTAACCACAGCAAATGGCCACACATTTGTTTGCTACACAGCTAACCAGTACACAGCCACTTCCACAAGCTGACTGTTTTATTTGTATGCAAATAAACTGATATTTAAAACTGATTTTAGTGTAACACACACTACTGCTGCCTCTATTTCTGCAACATGTTCTGTAGTCAAACACCAGTCTTTCCATGTTCACACAGGGTGTGTTTACATTTGATTTGAGCACTTTTACTTAGAGGTTCCTTCTCCATTCTGAGATCCTGTTTTCAGTTCCTGATTGTGGGCTAATACTGTGAATCATCCTTGCCCTGATATTACCCAAAGAAGTCACAAGCTTGTTAGTTCTTTAACATAACCAAACACCTTACGAAAAGGAAATCCTAAAAAGGACATTAAGAGGGTAAGCAGTGAATGAATACCCAAGCTCTCCTGAGGAACAGAAAACTGCACTGCACCTGGAAGGCAGTGAAGACTGCCAGAAGACAACTTAGCTGCTCATGTTTTCCTCATCTCAAACCTTCCTTCACACCTCTCTGCCAATTTATCCAACCCTTTTAGAACTGGAAGTGACTATGCACAGGCAGGCTTTGGACTCAGTTGAAAACAGACACTAATGACACTTTGATATTTTAGAGATAAACTGCTCCATGGTAAATACCTGCACACACATCTTGGAAGCTATCGCCCAGCTCTCACTGCTGGGGAGTCAACACCTACAGCTATTAGTGACCACCTCAAATATAGCAAATACCCAAATATTTGGGTAACTAATAATGTATTTTGAATTTGCATTATGGAAAACTTGATTCCTTTAGTCAGCACAAAGATGACCAAGAATACTACTGTATTTTCATGTCAGTTTCACTGTAAAGAAAAAAATTCATATGTAGCTGTTTGAACCACTTCAAGAAACATTCCATTTTTCAGACTAAAGAACTGGCTTAGAAGTAGAGAAGATCTGAACTTCAAGTCTGCTACAGATTCTCAAAAATCCTCCAAGCAAACATCCTTATTAAATTCAATTCTTAAAAAAAAATCAATTATCCTTCCCTTGTCAATCTATCTTGTCCAGATTCTCAACCAAAGGAACAGTCTAAAAATATTTAAAAAAAAACCAAAAAAAACCCAAAATCGATCTCCTGGTTGGAAGAGGCTGTGGCAGAGTAATTACAACCACAGACATAATTTTTAAAGGAAAACTGACACACCAGCTTTACCAGTAACACTAAACTATGGAAAATCTTTAGCTTTGGTAATAGTAAAATATATCCAACAAACATCCATGCATCATTACAGTCCTGCACCAAGTGCCCCAGATGTATAGGGCTCATCCAGAAGAAACTCAAAACTCAGTAAATAAAACTTTTGAGTAGAAAGATGACAAGGATGAAGTCCAGTTATCTGCAAACCATAACTAGGTATAATTAAACCATCAACTTTGCACACCTACTCATTATCAGAGATCACTTTTGAGAGATGTCTTACTGTAGACTGTTTGCACATCGGGGATTTCAAGCTGGGAAAGAATTCTGATTACTTACACAAAAGCTGGCTCTCTTAATTCAAACAGCCATCTCAATTATTTATACACATGATGATTGATCTCTGAGTCCTGATAAAAGCAGTTCCAAAAGTTTGGAGAGGAAAGAGAACGTTTCTTGAAGTTTTCAATTGGAACTAAGGGGCAAAACTGAACCGCCTTTCTTAATCCAAAGTTTTAAACTGCAGAGAAAAGTGGCTAAGAGCAAGTGGGCATGAGGCAACAGAGCTGAAAGTCCCTAAAAACAGCCATCAGTGACTGGAGCTGGCAGCATTATTCCACAGAGGGCAACACCTGGTGAAGAAAACCAAGAGAGCAGGCCACAGTTGTGCAAGGGCCAAGGGTTTAACAGCATCTTGGGCAGTAAATGCAGAGCAGTCACCCACTTTCCATCCTGTTCACCAACACCCCGAATACCTGCCACCTACAGAACAAACATCTCCATTTCAGTTCATCTCAAGAAACGGCCAGGTCTCTGCAGCATTTTGGTTTGGAGCAGCAGTGTGACAGGGAAGCACTAGTTTAGCCTGAAGGGCAGTTCTGGTGTGTGATTAGATTCCTTTCAAATCAAACTGCAGCTCCAAGGCAGCTACAGCCCAAGCCTTCTCCAGACAAGAATGGAGATGCAAAGGAGTGTCCTTCAAACTGCCTAGAACTTGGCAAGGGGAGAACACAGCAAAACACCTGAGGCAAAACACACAAATGACAATTTACATCAAAGGACCTTGGCACCAGGTGCTTCTATTTCCTTCTACACATCAACCACACCAAACTGGCTCCTATTAGCTACCATAAAGAAGCCTTTTGATATAGCAAGTCAATTGCTTATCATGCCAATTTCTTTGGAGAAAAGGATGTTGAGTCTTTAATGCATTTCCTAGGACATTACACTAAGTAACTGTGATGGGGTTTATTTTAATGTTAGTGTCTTCAGCACTTCAGCATTTTAATTCTTTAGCATTTATTCCTTTTAACATGGTATGTCAAGATACGTATCTATTATTCACTCTACCCATTTAAACAGTACTGTTTGTCACATAACTTTCCAATTTGTCTCCTCAAAGGTACAAAATATGACATAAGCATAGATAACATCAAATAAACATTTCCTTCAAAAAAAATAGTTATGTAGCATTTAAAGTATTTCCTTACCTGTATATTTGTTCATAGGAGATAGGGATGTAGTCACCAGGACTCTGAGTTAAAAGCTGATCTATGGCACTATCCAACTTTGGCCAATATGTGCTCTTATAGTCTTCAATTGTTATAACATTCATTACTGCAAGAAAAAGACAAGAACAGATTTAGTAACTTCACCTAAAAGACTAGAAAAAGTGAACACTGTGATTTCAGATCACACCAGTAACAAGGCCAAAAAAACTGGGAACAGCTCACTTCCACCAAAATAAACTCATCTAAAACTAAAGCCCAGACTTGAATTTGTACCTTTGTATTTACAAGAATTAAATCAGAAAACCTGCCAGATCAGTGCTTTGGTATTTCCCTGAGGCCTAAGTAACACGGAAAAGCAAACTGCTGGGAGTTCTAGCATGAAAATATAATAATAAAAATTTATAAAAATATTCGATCAGACTAATAAATTATGTAACTTTGTGGCAGTTCAGAATCAATCATTAACAAAGCATCTTCACATTCAGGAGGACAAGCTCTGGCCAAGACTGGTAGGTTTTTGAATATTGCTTCCCAGCAGATGCATTCATTTCACAAGTCTCAGGTGGGACCAGCAGCTTCCTTGGTCTAAAAGATGATGCAATTCCCGGTGCCTTCAAGTGCAGTTAGGCTTCCAGGCAACTTTTCTGAATCTGCATTACAGTTCCCCTCTAGCAGGGACAATTACACTCCTTCTGCAGATAAAGATGACCACAGGGAAGAACAGGAGGTGTTTAAATTAGCGTTCCCCACTGCTCCCTGACCCTGAGCTTCCCAACTGCACCTTCTTGCAGCAGTGACTCAGGGCACCTTCACAGCCACAGAAGGGTTTGGATCTCCCTCTTTTCAGGGAGGATTTCTGAAACAACCACTCGTGGCTCAGTTCCAACAGGTTCACACCCTCCCTTCAAGGCCTTACTCGCAGCACTTCCTCGCTGCCTTGTCACACCACCACAGCTTCACAGCACCCACTCAAAAAAGCCCTCAGCAACCAACAGCACCTCAATCAAATCTATGATTTGAATTCAAGCAATGAAATCAAATCAACTCTATCAAAACAAAAAAGGATCAAAACTATCCTGCCTAGGAAATCTAGAATAACTTCTTCATTTGAACTCCACATGCAGGCCTGGCCTAAATGGAGCAGAGAATATAGACCATTTGAGACACAACACTGGAAAGAAATATTCTGGTTAGTAATGAATTTTAAATATACATTTAAATGTAGATTCACTGCTGGGTTTGAGAAGCAATATTTTTGAAAGGCATTTTCAAAGGGGTTGTGAGTGAGTCACTTTTGGCAGCATTATAAGGAACAATTGTAAGGAAATTGGCAAAACAGTTATGAGTATCATGAGGAAAATAAAAGACTGTAAAGAGAACATGGAAAAGAGAGAGGTGTGAGACAAGGAAGTGCTGGAACTCTATCTGTAGGAGCAAGTATTACAAATTTGTGTGCCATGTTAGGGTATTTCAGCCAGAAGCTTTTCTTAGAGGAGGATGTTAGTGCAGCACTCCTGGTTCCTCTTCGTCCAGCTGCAGCCATTGGTGCCCTCTTGTTTCTCTGTTACAGAATCAGATCTCGTTAACCTGAAAGTGTCTGAGCAGGCACCACTCCAGCTGCAGCCATTGGTGCTCTCTTGTTTCACAGCTGTTACAGAATCAGATCTCGTTAACCTGAAAGTGTCTGAGCAGTCACCAGGTCCCCTCTACCAAGCACTGCAGGACACTGCCCCATGAGCCCAGGCTGCAATCTGAAAGGACATCACTGTTTGCTAACGAGAGAGTCAAGGTCACAGGGCTACACAACCACCAGGATTTCAGTTAACAAGTCCAACAAGTCAGCTTCCCCATGAAAGAGCACCCATGCAGTCAGCAACAGCAGAGCACCTCCCTGGCAGTAAACTCAGCCCCTGTTCCTTGCCTTGCAGCGCCTTGTTTGAGTTCTCAACCCTTACAGAGCCCACACTCCAGGCAGATGTTCTCAGCAGCAGCTCCACACAGCACCCTTACTCTTCCTGCTTACACTCAGCAGAAAAACATGAGCTTTTGTTTTTTACTTTGCTACCCCCAAAAAGATGGGCCTCCACAGAACCACTCTGTTCCACAGAAATTATTAAGCTGAAGTCAGCATAAACATTAGACTAAGCCTTGCTTTTAAGATTACAATGTATAATCACGCCCACATCTGGTTTAACATATTAAATGAGCCATATTAATTTGAAAGAAAATAGTCAAGTAAGATTTGGGAACACTGCAAAATAATTTTAACAGGCTGTTGAGATGTTAATTTTTTATATTTTTTTACAATATGGAAAGAGAAAGCAGCAGCAGACAGCAAGGTTTGCCCATTAGACATGCTGCACAGGTAGAGAACAAAACACTTTTACAAAAAGCCCCATGAGACTTGCACAGAAAAGTCTGCATAGAAAATTTACTGATAAATTCACAGTAACGTTCCAGAAAAGCTTCATTCTCATTCAAAAAGTCTCTTACAAATACGATGTAATTTGATTTCCACACTTCAGTTCTGAAACTAAGCCAACCACAATATTTACACAGCTAAAAGTCCAAGACTACAAACTGAACAACCACTATTTTTATTCTTCTAATCCAGAAAACTTAAAGTTTTTAAAGTACTTTAAAATGTTAATAATTATCACAAATTAGTAAAGCCCTTTTTCTCCTGGCAGCTCTTACACACACAGAAGTGAAGGGTGGCCTGAAGACCCTCCAACTACAAACTCTGCAAGAAAAAGGCCGAGACCAGCAAGGAAGGAATCACACAGATCCTTAGCAAGGAAAGACAGATTGCCCTTTAATTTTTTATTTTTCTCTCTTTTTAGGATGTTATGCTTAAATGCTTATCCCTACATTAGGTGTTCAACATTTAAAAGGATTTGCCCAACAGCTTCCACTCCCGAACTGCAATTTAGTTGGTTTCTGGGAAGTGATACTGATATTTTGTAAGAAAGCATGCTAGAATGCTGGATTTTATCCAACTTCAGCAAGGCTGGGGAGCTGGGGCTTCGAGAGAAATCAGTCCAATAGAATCGAAAGAAGTCAGTATTTTCCAGAGAATTCAGCATTCTCCAGAAAATTATTAAAGACTTCACAAGTAAATCTTCAGCAACAACTGCTGCTTTTCCATACAAAAAAAAAAAAAAAAGTTCCAAAGGAAAACTTTAGGTGAAATGCAGCAGTGAAACCATTTCAGTAAAAAAGAATATGCATGAGCTATCATAACCTAGATATATCAGTATTATAGTCATAATGGAAACACAGTCTGCTTCAACCTACCAAATTCTTTGACATCCAGTTCAATGAAAAGAATGGCAAAACCCACTAAGACTAAAAAAAAAACCACCAAAAAAAATACAGTCCATCATGAGTAGGTATACATCCCCCATGGAACTGGTAACAAAACCTTACACACACTCACTTTTTCAAATCTGTAGCTAAAAAGCAAGAGACAGAGCAGGATGGCTGATCCAACCTACTGCCAAGCATGCAGACAGCAGGCTGACAATTATCTGTCATTTATTCTGGCAATAAAAATGAAAGAAAGCAACCAAGCAACTTTCAGAAGCTATATTTCATCTCACCAAGTGAGATACACGAAAATTTACTGCTCAATTAGCAGTGCACCCTACAATCCTCAATATTTTGCTAAAGTGTACAAACTCTTCAGGCAGCTGTCCAAGAGCCATGTACAGACTATGGCCCTGTGCTTTCCTGTTTCTCAGCCCCAAGTGCATGTTTTCACAATAGATTTTGCTCTGCCCCCCTGCCTGACACATCCCAGCATACATTAGCAAATTTATGAGTTTGCCCCGTGGTTGGCTTCCAATTCTACTCTATTTTTATAACCTGTTTCTCAGCCTGCTTGAGGCTGGTTAGTAAAAGTAACTTTTTCTTCATCAGACCATTTGCCCACGCAGCAGTGCACACACACTGCACTGAACAATGTTATGCAAGAGGGAATGCAGCACATTCAGTGAATCTGCCAGTGCACACAGCCACATGTGCCTGTCCCAAATGGCACTGGCATCAACAACACCTATCACCAACCTTTCTTGAAAAGGAGAAAAGAAACAAAATGGAAACTCTTCATTGTTTACCTCAATCAGGTTATGCTGCAATTACTATCACGGAAGAGTTCTTAAAGTACTAAAAGTTCTTTGCCTTCTTTCTTCCTCATGAAGTTTGAAAAATACTTTTCACAACACTACTGCTTTATAAATACACAGCTATGATTGACAACTGTAAATATTTCGTTTTAAGTTTACTACAATATAGAAGTTTCTTCTTAAGTTGCTTTAAGTAGAAGAAAAGCTTTTAAAGAAAAACTATTAAATGAACTATGCATTATTCTAATTTTAGCTCTCAGTCTTACCAAAATCTCAAGGAGAACTGGATTTAGCCTCTTTGAAACAGGAATGATACTCTATCCAGGACAGCCTCTGCATCATGAAGCAAGGCAGGAGTTGTTGCTCATCCAGCTGCAGAACTGCCTCATGCAGCAGAGAACAGACAACTTTTCCATCAGGCTAAGGACTGGCAAACTTCTCCACACACGTTCTGCCATTAGTGGGACAGAGCAGGCACGAGGAATCCAGCACATGCTGATTCCCTCTTAGAGAACATTTATATCCAAAGAGACCTTTCTCCCTTCTTCTATGAGTAAAAATTAAAGGTGAGTAAGGGATCCTCTGTCAGAGCCAGGATAAGAACAGGCAGGAGCCCACCTCAGCTCCTTTAGGCTCTCACTCAATACTACTTCACTGGACTTGTTCTGTTCACTTACATGTACCATCACAACTACCCACAACAAAAAGCTGTGGAAAAGTTCTAATGAACTTCATTTAGAGAATTTTTCTGTTTTGCAGAAAAACAATTTTTAAAAAAATCAGTAAAATATTACGCTGGGATACCAGTGCTGGAGAAGTGAAAACATGAACTCCAAAACCACACCCTAAGCCAAATCATGCTGCTGCTTCTCCCTCTCAGACATAAATTGTGGATTAGCTGGAAAATCACCTTCCCACTTGTTAGAGATCCAGCTTGAAAACCATTTTCATTCTGAAACAGAAGGAAAAACTAAGATTCTGAATGTCTGGAGTAGGACTTCAAGAGCCTAGTTTAGCAAGGTTGAACGACATCTGATTTCAACTGTCTCCAGGGTTTAGAAACCACCCCAAGGTACCTGGAGACCTGACAAGCAAGGCAGCAAAATGCCAGGAAACTCACAGAGCCTGGGAGTCTTAACTTCAAAGTAGGCAGCCTTGGCCATGTGCCACAAAAGCCAGGCTTACCAGAGAAGCAGAAGTCCAGAAGCCTGAACTTTGAGCTTTTGCTCACCTCTGGACGTGGACAGGTGAGAGAGCACTGGGGAAAGCAGGGAGGACACACAAAGCGCATTTCCCATGTAAATTTTATCGTGGTAATCACACAGTTGCACTTCCAGGAATGCTTTCAACTATCCAAATCCAAGCTTTCCAACAGTTCATGAGAAAAAAATGGTGTATTTTGCCCAGAAAGGTGACTTTTGGAAAAAAGCAGAACTGAAATGTACAGCAAAAAATCTTCCATTCCCTCAATCTTTACTAAGAAAAAAATAGGGGGAAAAAAAGCTATTTTTGTTAGAAGCTATACACAAAAGCCAATTTTGAATCCCCAAGGCCAGGATGGATGGAGCTCTGAACAACCTGGTCTAGAGGAAAGTGTCCCTGCTCAAGCAGGGAACAATATGGTCTTTAAGGTCCCTTCCAACCCAAACCATTCTCTAATATTATGACTCTATTTTTGGGGCTAAACTGGGTAAATTAACCTTCTGTCGTTCTTATCAGAACGTTCTTATCAGACCTTTGCAGACACTCATCCCTTCCTGGACAGCATGACCCTTCCAGGGGCTCTGCCCACAGCTGCCACCAGCAATCCCTAACAGGCTTCCAATTCATCTCTAGGTTTTTCAGGCTGAGAGACAAAAGACTAAAAGTACGGACTGAGTAAAAGGCTTCAGAACCAGCAGCAGCCGAGAGCCCTGCCCACGCTCACTCTCCCAGCTCTACAGCCACATCCACCGTGACAGCAAAGCAGAAGTTGGAAAGGTTATTTTCGCCTTCCAAGGCGCCTTAACCCGTGTGACTTCGCTTCGAGAACCTCTCGAGGCGAGCCCTAGGTCGGGGCAGGGAAGAGCCGAGCGCGGCCCCAGAGAGGAGCGGGCTCGGCGGGTTCAGCGCAGCAGGCGAGGCCCCCCCGTGCCCAGGCCCGGGTCACTCACGGAACTTGGAGGTCGAGGCGCTGATGTTGATGGCGGCGATGGCCCCGGCCGCCCCCACCCTGCCGGCGGCAGCCCCCGGCTCGCAGCCCCGCAGCCCCGCGCCGTTGTGCTCGGGCCCCGCGGGGCGCGGCGGCCCGGCCGGCGGCAGCAGCCGCTCGCCGAGCAGGTGCCGCCCGTAACCGCCCGCGCCCCAGTTGTTGTGGTTCTGGTCGTCCATCATAGCCTCGCCGCCGCCTTCCTCCTCCATGCTCTCCTCCTCCATGGCGGGCGCCTGGCTGCGGGAGCGGGGCGGGATCAGCGCCCGCCGCCCATCGCCGCCGCCTCAGGCCCGGCGGGGCTCGGCGGGCTCGGCCCGGGCCCCAGCCCAGCTCCGGCCGCGCCGCGCGACACTTCGCGCCCGGCGGAACGCGGCAGCCGCGCCGAGCGGCACCGCCGCGGGGCATGCTGGGGGATGTAGTCCTGCGAGGCGGGGAGGAGCGACTGGCGGGGCGCGGAAAGAGGCGCGGCGTCCGTCCCCGGCCGCGCCCGGGGTTCGCTGTTCCCGGTTCCCGGAACCTCCCGATGCCAGGGAGGGTTTCTCTGGAGTGGGGAGGCTCCGGCAGGGCCCGCGCGGAGAGCGGGCCCCGTGCCCACAGCGCCCCCTGGCGGGAGCGCGGCGGCCGGAGGGGCCGCCTCAGGAAAAGGGGCCGAGCGCGGTCGGGATGTCGCTTGTCACACCCTCCGCTCTTCGGCACCAGCCCGGGCCACTGCGAGGTGTCCCTACCCATGGAGGGCTTGGAAACAAATCATCTTTAAGATCCCTTCCAGCCCAAGCTGTGCCGGGAGCTGTGCAGTGCCTGCTGCTCCCTTCCATTCTCCTGTTATGGGGGGAATAACTTGCTCAAATAAGGTGTAAGGCCGTTTGTCTTGCAATAAACAACGTAACAATTAAAACGTATTTTTTTATTATGCTCTTCGCCAAGAACTGTATTATAGGACAAGGAGCAATGGATACAAATTGAAAGAGGGGAAATTTAGGTCAGATATTAGGAATAAATTCTTTACTGTGAGCGTGGTGAGACACTGGAACCGGTTGCCCACAGAAGTCGTGGATTCGCCATCCCTGGCAGTGTCCAGGGACACTTTGGATGAGCCTTGAGCAGCCTGGTCTAGTGAAAGCTGTCCCTGTCCATGGCAGCAGGGCTGGGACTAGATGGTCCTTAAGGTCCCTCCCAGCCCCTTCACATTCCACGATCCTGTGATAATATTGCCTAGAAGCCTTCAAGTACACTTATTTTAAGTTTAATTTTCATTTTCACCTGGGCACTGTGATGGAAGAATGGAAATGAGCAGTGGGTTTTTACTGAAAATAGATTTCCACTGTGTGGGTTTTTGATATTGCTTGGCAAGCAAAACAAAAAAAAAAGTGAAAAATGTAGATAAGATCAAAAGTGCCTTGCCTTCTTTCCAAAATGTCTCATAAAAAGTGAAAAGCACATCATCTTTTTTCCGAGGTTCTATTTTAGCATGAAACAAAGTTGTTCTGTTTTATAAAAGCAGAAGATGTCACTGATTTCACAGCAGTGTGGAGCCATCCCAGGTTGCTTTGATAAAGGCGAGTGATGAAAACAGTTTGTCCCTATTGCACAGGGGGGCTTTGTACATTTTTGAACTGAGAATGTTTTCCTTGGATGTAAAATCACACCCCGAACATCAATGCTCTGCTCAAACCAGCAGACATTTCCCTTCATTTTCCATCTTGGTAAACCCCAACCAGTGGCAATTTGGTCTCAGAGTCCAAAAGCTGATTTGGCACATCATGCATAGATCTTAGATTACAGCTTCAGCAAATTCACAGGCCTGCTCTGGCTGCTGGTTTGTTTCTATCCATACCTTCCCCACACCTGGAAAGAGAACAGACAGGACATTTTTGTTCACTCTGCTGCAATTTGTGCTCAGTGACTTGGATGTGCAGTGTAATGCAGGTATCAGTAGAGTCATTTGTAATGGATGTTAAACTTGGAAAGCTAAAGCTTTCCAAGCTTTAAACATTTTCAGCTTAGGTAAGTGTTGATAACCACAACTCTGATAACCACAAAGAAAAGTAAATGGAGTTTGCATATCTCCACTGCTTCGAGGAAGGCATGTTTGTGTTCTCAGCCCTCAGAGCAACTCCACTGCAGCCTCCCACTCATCTGCTCCTGCTGATCCCAGGAGTGGGTCTCTGATTGTTTGCCAGTGTTTAAAAACATCACGAGCTGAGGAGGAATCAGAAACTTACTCTTATCAGCAGAGTTTTATCTCTGTTTTACTAATTTCAAAAGTGCTTATGCTAACATCCAAGAGCAGTGGACAAACACAGCATTTTTCAGTTCTAGAATTACTGCTTTTCATTTTCAGTTCTAAAATGTCTTCTCTTTCATGCTCACCTATTTCTGCTGCCATCTCTGTAATTTACTAAACAGCTGGGGTTTGTTTTGGTTTGGGTTGGTTTGGTTTGGTTCGGGTTGGTTTGGTTTGGGTTGGTTTGGGTGTTCAGTTCAGTTTGGCTTGCTGGCTGGGGGTTTTGCCACAATCTTTAAAGGCACCTTACCCTTCTAGTTCCTTTTGACAAGGTTCCATTCACTGTGACTACACTCACTGCACTTCCTTGTGGCAGGAATCCAAGAAAGCTTAGGAAATACTTCACAAGCATTTCTCCTCCATCACCTTGTGCAACGAGGCGGCTCATCTTACCAATCAAACAAGGAGCCCTTTCTTGCCTCCCATAAGGCACAGAACAGGCTGCAACAGTCATCCACGGCTCATGCTATTCAAAACACGCCTGCACGCTGATAAAGGCACTATCAAAGGGCTCATCACTGCAGCAGCACTTGTTTTTGCACGGAGACTGCTCTGCACTGCTTCCTTTTTTCCTCGTCAGCATGTGAAAATTCAACTCAGGCTTTAAATACTGCCTTGGCAAAGTTAGGTTTTGAAATACCATAACTATAATTATTTTTGCTGTTAGCTGAGAATACCACATAAAAATTCAATTCTGACAAGACCTGAGGATCCTCATGTCTCTGGAACATCCCCGGAGACTTGAGGCTTGTCTCTGTTGTAACTAGCTCATCAGTAGACTGCAGCAATTTTGATGACAAAGTAACATGCAGATGTCACACTTTCATTTCAGTCTCCAGGATCTGCATGTAATTACCCAGACAAGTATCACAAGTGTTTTTTACATCTTCATCATAATTTTTCTCTCTTTTTTTTTCTTTTCTTTTTTGACTCACCACTTTTGTTAACCAGATCACAGCCACAAGCTTTGTTACAAATTAAAATTTCCTGACAGTTCCTGTCCATGGAAAGTGTGAGAAATATTATAATTATAATTATATATATATTATAATATATATTATAATATATACATTATTATAATCTTTAATATATAAAGAAATATTTTCTACACAGAACTTCACAGAAATGGGACTAAAAGGAAGCTTTTCCTTCCAGGTTCTCAGAAGCAGACTGGGATGTTTCCTCTAGTGTAATTTCAATTTTGTATGAACATTTGTATCAATCAGATAAGGGAATTTTGTTTTTCTCATTGATTTGTGTTTATAAAGCAGAATTATTAGGTAGCCCAGAAGAGCTGTTTCTGCACTCTGTGTCCCTGCTGGGTGTATATAGCTAGCAGTTAAATGATATATGATATATGAGACATGTTGGGAAAAGAAGTGTGTGTTTTGGTTTATTTCCTGCCACTGGTAATAAACATTATGACATGGATACAATTCTTATTTTAAAAGACATTTCTTCCTGATTTCCCAAGCACCAATTCCACTGCAGTCAGTAGGAAAGCTTTCATTGATTTCAATGGGATTTCAATCAAGCCCTAACACAGCGTGTAAAATGCTTTTCAGATTTATAGCTCTGGTTCTAAAAACCAAATTAAAAAAAGAAAATAATTCCAACAAGAAAGAAAAATTAATGCTGGGCAGAGCCTTAAATAGCAGTGTGTCAGGAGGAGCATGGAACACAGCTCTTTCAATGCTTAATAAGACAGCCCCTTGCTGAGTGCTGGCAGAGAGCAGATAAACCTAAAGGAGATTTAGGTGCTCGTTATTTTTGAGACATATTTTGACAACTGATGATTTGCTCAGGCGCAGGGAACTGAAAGTCCCATTGCAGACTGGCAATTTGTGGCATACCTCTTTCAACAGCAACTCCCACTTTGGGCAAGTTGATCAGTGTAAAGTTTTCCTGATTCCTGAAAAGTTATGGGATGGAGAGACCATCCTTAGTGTTTCTTGACTGCATGTAATTTGTGAACACTGACTATATACAGTCTCTCATATCATGGTGTCTCAGTTGGTCTCTGCCTAAGCAGGGAAAAAAATGGGAAAACACAGTTTATGTGATAAGTCCTTGGAAAATTAAAGGCTGTTAACACATTTGACCAGCATTATCAATTTCTGAGCTCGATGGAAGGCGTCAGAGCACAAGCAGGAATCACCTGCCTGAAGAGGAATAATCCTTGCCATCTTCCACAGGCAGAAGTTCTATTGTGAACAAAGGAAATTCCAGCGAATCCCCACCAAGACAGCAGGAGTGTGCTCATGCCAGGTGCCAGCAGAGTGCCTTTGGTGGAGAAGAGGAGCACACAGCCAGGGAACAACCAGGGAAGAGCCAGGGAACAGCCAGGGAACAGCAGGGTAGATGTGAGCTCTGATCAAAGCCGAACACCAGGTACTCCAGGGATGTCTGTGCTTTCCCTGTTCTGTCCCACATGGCTGCTTTGCAGGGCAGAACACAAATTCAGAGTCAAATCAGATCATATTCTCCTGAAATGAGCTAAAGAGTCACTCCATGGTCTGCTCCTGGTACCCTGGATGTGTGTGCAAAAACTCAGCTTCATAATTTGTACTTAGGCTATGTGGGATACTTTTACATAAGGCTCAAGTGTGTCCCTGCTTGTGTCCTTCAGCAAGGCTGTATTCCTACTTCTCAGCCTTACAAAGAGGATGGGACGCAGAACTGTGTGAAAATGTTTAAAATGAAAATGTATATTCAAAACAGCTCCCCTCTCTCTGTCTGAATGCTCTCACCAGCAAGATATTAAGAGCACAATGACTACAGGAGTATATGCACTGAAATTTTTCCAGTTTCCCCACTAGTGGTCCCATTCCCTGCATCATCTGTGCCTGGTGTGAGTGCCCTAGTGTGAGTACTCTAGTTTGCCATAATTAACAAGACCAGCCTCACTTAGATTCCCATAAAACCAGTGCCCTGTTTAAGCTCAGAGCTTAAGGTTCACTCCATACCTGTGCTGTGCTGTGTATGCCCTGTCACCTTTCTCTGCCGAGTGCTGACACGTTCCTCCCTCATGAATTATTTAACAGGATTATCTCAAGGTCTCTGTCACCGAGTTCCTGCATATGAGAACGGCTCAGTGTTTGGCCCATGGGAACAGGGACGAGAGAGCCCTGTCCAGCTGTGTGCCCTGGGCAGCAGAGCCACCCTGAGCACGCTCTGGATGCTCTGTCACCTCAGTCAGGCACATGAAGCAGTGTCCTGAGCCCAGCCCTGAGGGCTGCAGGGTGGGAGGTGTGTGTACCCTGTAAAACAGGACTGTATTTTGCTCTTGAACTAAGACAAAGCACAATTCTTTTAGCGTAATTGCACTACAATCACATTTGTGACACATGATACGGGTTAATCCTTCTGACTACAGGCATGACCAGACTATTCTGTCCCATAAGCAAATATCAAAGGGGATTCATGTTAAATAATAAAATACATTGCCTGCTATTCATTAGTAACCTCATTTTGGCTGTTTTCTGGGCCTTTGGTCAGCCAGTCTCATTTATCAACGAGGGCAACGAGGCTGGTGAGGGGCTGGGAGCACAAACCCTGGTGAGGAACCACTGAGGGACCTGGGGGGTTTATCCTGGAAAAAAGGAGACTCAGGGGTGCCCTCCTCACTCTGCACAGCTCCTGAAAGGTGCCTGTGCTCAGCTGGGGCTGGGCTCTGTCTCCAGCAGCACTGACACAACCACAGCACACAGCCTCAAGGGAAATGCAGGTTGGATATTAGGAAAAAGTTTTTCACAGAATGAGTGATCAAGTACTGGAATTCTCAGCCCAGGGAGGTGGTGGAGTCACCATCCCTGGGTGTGTTCAACAAAGCCTGGATGTGGCACTGGGTGCCAGGGTTTAGTTGAGGTGTTGGGGCTGGGTTAGACTCAATGATCTTGAAAGTCTCTTCCAACCTGGTCATTCTGTGAATCTGGGTGACACTGGGCCAGTGCAAGCAGCAGAAAGGACTCTGTGAAAATGTGCTCAGTCCCTTACAGAACCAGGCATTTGGAGCTGCCCAGGCTGTTTCACCAGGGCTGTTTTCCAGCCTGGCATTAGCTGCCCACAGCCGGGAGCAGGGGAATGGGAAGGTCATCCAGCACATGGGTACATCCAGCAACAGGCAGCATTTGGAGATAAACACAAAAGCTTCAGTTTTATTAATGCAAAAGGAAGAAGCAAAACAGCATGTAAATTTTCTGCTGCTTCATCATGTTTTCTCATCTGACTTGCTCCATTATCTCCCAATAATCTTCTGCTGAGCCTCTGCCTCCACTCGGGTGTGCAATCTCTTCTAAGATCTCTAAAAGCAACCCATTTATTTGCTTCTCTAAAAGGAAAAAGCAAACTCTAGACTTCCCAGTGCAAGTTTTGTTTATTTTGTCATTAAGTATTTAATTTCTTTCTCAGAATGTATTCAGAGAGCATGTGAGAGTCTGTGAAAACTTTGGTTCCAGTAAATAAGGTGCATTAGTGTATGCATTAACTCATGAAGTGACATTTTCACAGAATCTCCCAAAACTTGTGAGCTTTAATCTTAAACTCATGTTTCCCTTTCCAGTTTTTTAGCTGAGAATGCAAACATAAAGATGTGTTGAGTAAAAAAAGCACAAGAACTTTGGGGAAAAAAAAAAAAAGTGAAAAATATTTTGATATTACCTGATATCAATAGTATTCTCTTAGGAGTAAGAAACTTTTTTTGAAGGGATGCTATCAATATATTTATGTATGAAGTTTAGGAAATATTTGGGAGTTTTTCATGATAAGAGTGAATAGAGTGAAAGCTTTCCTTCCTCCTAGACTTCAGGCAGGTAAGTATAACAATAGAAATGTGGCTGTAACTGAGAGCCATCTATGTAACAAAACATTCTGGTCTGATTTCTCCTAAATAAAAATAAAAACCTGAGCATGAACAGCTCTCACCCTGCAGAGCCAGCTGTAATTGGCCTAGAGGTGGAGCCAGTCATCTGCAGGGCTGAACACAGAGCAGCAGAGGTTTTCTGAGCAATAAGGCAGGAAAACAGAAATAGTAATAATGTAAGTCAGGGATTTGCTTGAGTAATGGCTCTGTGGGTGTGATACATCCTCACCAATAGTGAGCAGCAGATTACTGGAAGGTTTAGAATATAGCTGTGATATCCACAATGGAATTTCTCAGGGGAAATGTGGGAAAGGAGCCTGGGGGTGAGAAACAATCTCTGCACAAATGAAAACCATACATAAAGGAGAAGAGAACAAGTAGCACCTTCCTCACAGAGCAATGTTTTGCTTCCATACCATGCAGAGCCCTGCTGCTGATTACTGTCTTGCACAATTTTTAGGTGTCAAGCAGCAATTCTCTTGCTATTTCAAGAACAGGCCTTTCTAGGACTGTTTAATCAGATAGTAGGGAAGCTTTCTTCAGCACACCTTTCACTGGCTTTCACATCTCAGGCATTCTGGAAAATAATTTGCACAGCACTTATCTGGGCTGGTGTAAGCTACCATTGTGCAGCAACAAAAGAGTGGGCTCCCAGTCTTTGTTTTTTTATCAGATACTGGATATCGACTTCCTCATTATTTGTGTTTTCTCAGGAAATGGAAAAATAGCATCCATAGTTCCTCCTGCTGGAAGACAATGCATGAATTCATCATGCCTTCAGTTTTAAACCTGACTGTTTTATTTCCAGGGCTGTAAGAGGAGAGATGCTGGTCCATTAAAACTTTTTGCCCTGCAAGTTGTCATGGTGGGGAAGGTTTTAAAGAAAATTATTTAAAAATTTTTAAGTGTTTTTTTTTATCTGCTTTCAATTTAATACTCTCAAAAGAAGGTTCACCCAGGTATTCTGTGGGACCTGCTGCTGCTTCCCACTTTCCATTCTGCATTGTCCAGATTTGACACCTGCTCTGGTTCACTCCAGAATCTCTGCTGGCCAAACTAATGTCCCCTCTGTAAAATACCTCGGGGTGAAAGGAATTACACAAATGTAAGAGGCTTTAGAGACAAGATTAAACACAGAAATAAAAAATGCAAGGGATTTTCATGTGTTGTTATTCAAGGATCAAAGGCACACAAATGCCAGCCTTTAGCCCTCATGATTACTGCTCTTCCTAGCACAGCAAGTGGCCTTATCTTAATCAAACTTCTCTATCAGTGCTTCAGCCTCATCCTCTTCAGTCTGCCCAGAGCTCTGGCATCATTCACCACCCACAATCTTGTCTTGTCTGGCTTCTTTGCTCAGTACTCTCTAATTTTCTTCCTACTTCTTCAGTTATTTCTTCCCTTCAGCCTCTCCTCCCCCGCCCATGTTGTGTTTGTGTCCCTGGCTTAACTTTCTCTCCTCCCTTCCTTTCTGGCAGCAATACAACCTCAGCATATCAAAAACCTCAAAGACATCTTTAACTCTCCCTCTGGACTCACAGCCTTATCTCCTTCCCTCCTCTTCCTTGGGCACAGTCCCATCACCCCACCTGGCCTGGCCCTTCTTGAGAACTGCTTCAGGTAACATTTTGGCATCCACCCTTTCTTAATCCCCCAAAGGTGCAGCTCTCCCAAGCAGGTTCTTTCCTCTCTTACAGTGGCCTGGTTTGTTTTTTTTTTTCATTTCCCCTCAACAGACATGGTTGTGTTCCCCTCTTATCCATCAAACCTAAACCACCTCAGACCCCTCTTGGGTTTCTGGACCCTCTTCTCCATTGCATCAAACAGAAGCTTCACTTTCAAGGTTCTTTACGATCCCGTTCTTGTCTTGCATTAAGTGTCAGGAAACCAACTCTGTCCTCTAATCCATTCAGCATAAAAGCCCTTATCTCCCACTTGTTAAAACACTCACTTAGGCACCTTTGTGCTTTTTCCCAGGCAGCTGTAAGTATCTGTGAAACTATCCTCATTATCCTTATAATTCTCCTGTGGCATTACGTCAATACCATCCTTAAGTGTTGGGCTGTGGGTTTGCTGCAGCCCTCTGACTCAGAGTGGCTCATGTGTCCTTCTGCCTCCCTCCCTGTCTATACCCATTCATTAATTGTCTGATAGTGAGGTCTGGGAAGCACAGACATCTCCTTTCTCTTCCACAGCCCCCACCACAGTGAGGTCCTGATCCCTGACCAGCTGATGTATTACAGCAGTAAGGGAATTAATCAATACGCAGCCTTTTCTCATCAAAATTATGCTTCAGGTTTTTTTTTTTTTAATTTCTAGTAGCAGATTTGTCCCAAATTCGCCACAGACTGGAGGAATTTAGATGCAAATGACACATATAACACTACCTAATAAAAGAAAGCAATGAACTAGCAAGAACAGAGATAAGCATTATTGAAGACTAATTCTGACTTCATGCCAGAATGAAAGAAAAAATAAATATGGAGCTCCTGACAGCATATCAGCAGAAAAGATAAGAAAAGGCAGAAGCATTCCTAGGAGGTTTTTTATATGTGCCATGTTTTAAATTCACACCTTTTCTTCTATCAGCTATTTGTAGGACTGGTAGAACTTATCAGGAAATAAGGATACAAGAAGAGGGCTTTTAAAGGAGTCTGGGACTAAAGCACCTCTTAATTGCCATCTTCTGATGTTGCAAAAAATATCTAACCTAACCCTGATTTTTTGTTTTTTCCATGTTAATAAGTAGCATTCACAGATTATGCTTCAGGTCGATCAGTTTCTCTGCTCTTGCCACGCCCTTTTGCAAGCTGCTCCTTCTCTGCTTCAAGACTGATTCACCAGGACAGATTTTATCCCTAAATCAAGGACCTATCCACTTGGCTTCATCCATGTCTCCTTGAAGTGAAAGCAGAATTCAAAGAAAATACTCTTTTATATTCATGTGGTCAAAACCGTTCTGTTTTGCTGTTAGACAACAATTTCTAAGCCATAAATCTTTACCAGGAGAACTTTTGCTGGCAGAATTATAGTGGCAGCAGAGCCAGTATAGCATTCCTAATTCCAAACACCACCAGTTTGACATATGCTTAAGTCTAGAACAGAGGGACTAAGCTTTTAAATAGCTTAATTCATGGCTGCAATTTCTTTAATAAATGTCATGCAGGATCAAAATCATCATGGACTTGCTACGAAACAACACAGTGAATGGAAAGCAATGCAGGAGGAAATAGAAACAAAATCAGCTTTATTTACAGTAAATAAAAGGGAGGGGGAACAATAATATCACTTCTCTTTGTGTGTGTTCATTAGTGTGGCTTAAGGCATGTGGAAATTTCACTGCAAAACTCACTGCTGCAGAGCATAATTAATGAAAGCAGAGAAGGTGCTACTCTACTGTTACAGAAAAAGTCTCAGCTGAATCTAACCACCTTTCATAGACTTTTCCTTCATGCAATGAGAATTAACACATTATAGGTGAACATTTATCTGCTGCCTTATGGAAGAAGTTAACATCTACATGAAGAAAATAAACAAAGACAAGAAAACCCACAGAAACCTAAACAAATAAGTCACTGTAGAGGAACTGACAGGATCAGACAAAGCAAATTAAATACTTAGAAATCTGAAATAACTAGCTTAAATAAAAGAGGTTGCAAATAGCCTGTCATATGTGTTACTCTCACAGACAGAAATTACTTTAAGTTCTGTTTAAATGTTTCTTCTGTAAGTGAAACAGGTAAAGAAAAGCCCATATGACAATAATAAAGGGAATTAGGTCAGCTTCTGAACTCATCCATCAGTGAAATGCAGCACATCTCCAGCTCATACAATTCCAAAATCATTTAAAGTGATTGTTTTCAAGTCAATCTTCTATCACCCACCTTTCTTTTTGCCAGAGGCCAGAAATAGCACCTCATAATTTATCTTCTATGTCAAGCTTTGCAGCAGCTAACCCCCTTCTGAGCCACTGAACTCAGTTTGCTGCATCTGCTTTCAATATTCACACTGGAACCACATTTTCTCTCTTGCATTCACCTGTCAAATATGGTTTAGGAGAACACGCTTCAGATCCTGCTAAGAAATGCTACATCCACAAGACCCAGAGCTCAGAATTCAGTGTTTGTGAACTCTTGAAAAGCTTATGGAACTTCAACTCATTGCAATGAACTAAAGCTGCTAACTTATGGGCTGGATGCCAGAGACAAATTGGCTGGTGATTTTTAAATTTATAAAACTGGAAGCTACCTTGGACTAAAACATTTAAAATTTCCACATAAATAAATGCTGAAAGCTTCTGCATTCTTTTCCCAAACACTCTGCATTGTGAGCAGTCTGGGACACTTACCTCAGATAAGTCACAAGCTCCTGGAACTTTTCTTGGTTCCCAGGTCAGGGTGTGAAACAAGAGCTACACGTGCTACAAGTGCTGGCTCTGTGAAGACAAGGCTCAGGCATGACAAACCCTTTTCCCTCCCCATCTTGCCCTTGATGCTCTGCTTTTACCAGAAGTAAAACTTGGCTTTCCAGGTGGAAAGCAAAGGCACTTTGGGCAGATGGCAGTTCTGGGCAACCAGGAGGAGAATGTACCACAGCTTGTGTTTGCCATTCAGCACATCCTTCCTTTCAGGAAAGCTGATTACAAGATCCCTGTGCACCCAGGCTGCTGTGCACAAGCTCTTCCTTCTCTGCAACTTGCCAGAAAATCTCTCTGGCTTTCCACATTGCCTTAATGGAATTTAGCCTGATCCAGTAGGAACAGCACTGGTAGAAGGGACCAAAACACTCAGGCCATTTATCATCTGTTGCAGGAGTCTATTGGAAACACATGCCCAGTCCCAGGGCTCTGCTGTACCAAGCACCAGAGAAGAGAGCAATCTGGCAGCAAATCTCTGCTCTGCACAATTTACTCAGCAGATGTTGGGCAGAATAAAAAGAACAATTCGGACAATAGGAGAAGTCTCCTGAAGCTGAACCTCACCATGCCAGTTTATTTATGTGTTTCCACACCCTCACTGCTAGGAAAACAGAGATTCACAATTCCTGTATGAGTGTGCACAGCAAGACTCAAGTAAATGGCAAATAGCACGTGGCAGTTCAAGTCCCTTTATGTTGGTGTCTGCTTCTTCATCTTTCAAAAAGCAGAAGCAGCAGCCATTCTGAGCTGGAATGCAACCACCTTTGTGTTGAAAAGGGAAGAATTCCCTTTAAGAGGTCAGTATCCAACCTCAGCTTTGTTCAGCACCACCTCCTGAATAGCAAGAATTATGTTTGAAGGGTATGTCCCTTTGAGCAGCTCCTGAATAGGAAAAACTATAGGAGACTGCACATTTTTACAAAGAGAGGATGTGCTCTTCCCCATTTACTGATCCAATGCTCAAAGAGCTCAGAAAACACCTCCTGCAGGTGCCAGGCTTTGAGAACAAAACAAAACAGAAAAAGAAAAATGGATATTCTGGTAACTATGGAGAGCCAAAAAAACCCAACATTTTTCTAGGTCACTGAAAGCAGGCAAAACACAGAAAGTGTTTTCTATTGCCACTCCTCTCTCCCCTGTGCTCCCCACAAACATAAATAGTTCTGTGATTCATTGCAAAGCTGCTCTTCCCTTGCTGAATCTGAAAGAGAATATAATTGCTTTTTCCATACACCAGTAACGATGACAGGGACCAAGATGCCTTTTTGACATAAAATGGTATGTCATTCATTAAAATTACTAATGCCTGAGTGGGAAGTTTTCAACAGAAGTGTCATCTTCTCAGAACACGCATTGAAAGGAAATCAGACAAATAGAAGTTTTCTCCTGTTTTGCACAGCACATCAACCTAGTCTGCAGCTTAACAAAACCTGTCTGCACTCATAGGAGCTGTGAGTTTGTTAAAACACAAACCTAAAGCTGATATTAAAAAATTAATTCTCTGTTATTCAAAGTGTGACCAAATCCGTTCCTAGTGAAATATTTCATCTCTCATAGTGCTTTGCATTCTAAGTTTGTAGATTTAGACAACTTTTGAATAAACATACAGCATTTGTTACAGCACTTCCATCAGCAAATGGAAAGCTGTATTAGGTTTAAGGGATTTGTTTCAATAGGAAGGGAGGTAACCAGGAGATGTGGCCAGCGAAGGCAGCATCCCCACCCAGTGAAGCAGCCTGGCTTCTCATGCAGTTGTCCTTTCCAGCATTAAAACCTCACAGAAGTTCTCTCCAGGGATCATCTCCCCAGCACTGCCTGGTGCCCAGTATCAGCAGCAGACCTGCCAGACCTCAGTGGCTTTCGTTCCAGGAGAACTTGTATCACACGGAATCCCTGTGCTCTCGTGCTACAAAAAATAACGTTGTGCCCTTGGTCAACAGCAACTTGTTCTCTGTCTGTCAGCTCCCTCCCTGCAAGGGCCAGTGCCCATCACACAGGGCTGGGAGATAAAGGTGAAGCATGCCCTTTTTTCTGAGAGCAGAGGCAGAGTGACACCCCTTTGCCTGTGATGCACCTCGCTGTACAGCCAACATAACACATCAATTGCTGATGCTATCAAAGGAAATAGCGTTTCCAGCCACATGGGAAATATGTCAGCAAAACAAATGGATTCAAATAAACAGCGGCAGAAGGCACATAGCAATATTGATTCATGGCTTTTTATCCTCTGTCCTTTTGAAACGGTCCCTTTCCAGCACGCAGGTTGCTGTGATAAATACCTCCTCCCCCTCCTGCACGCTTGACTACTGAGAATACATTTTGTGCCTTTATTTTATTTTATTTTTTTGAGCAGAGAGGGAAAAAAAAAGGATGAAAAAAGAAAAAAGACACCTACACTTTGTAGTGATTCTGGTTTTGAGCCATTAGCTTGCCCTGCAGTATCAAGCATAGCTTTGAACCTTTCCCTAATACAACAATGGCTGATTTGTATCAAGGTGCTTCTCAGTAAAGGCAAAGCATTTGAGAAAAACACTGAATAATGTGTCATTAAAAAAAAGGGTTAGCAGTAGAAATACTTCAAAGGAAGCAAGATCAAAATTTGTAAAGTGAGCAATTGAAGCAACTGGAAAAGTCCTTCCCATTCAGACAGGTCACCTATTCAAGTCCAGCCTGAATCAAAAGT
Source organism: Pyrgilauda ruficollis (assembly GCF_017590135.1). Classification (NCBI taxonomy): domain Eukaryota; kingdom Metazoa; phylum Chordata; class Aves; order Passeriformes; family Passeridae; genus Pyrgilauda; species Pyrgilauda ruficollis. Next base: position 5,632,828 of record NW_024513654.1, on the reverse strand, counting down.
GAAAATGAGTCTTCTGTAGCTTTGGAGAAATGAGATGAGGGGTCTCTCTACTGGGTTTACATTTGATAGACAGCCCCATTGCAAAATGAGCTGCTGTTAGTTTTAGCAAAGGACAGGGCAAGCTTGTAGGTTTGGGTAGTTCAAATTATTTCAAACAAAAATATTACACTATTTTTTGAATGAACACCACCACCAGAGGAACATTTTTTTCCACCTAACCATAAGAGCACAGAAAAAAAAAAAAAAAAAAAAAAAGTGCAAATGGTGTTTGTTAGCTCCTGGTTTATGAATGAATAAAAGTGAGGCCAAAGCTCAGGCAATGTCTGAGGGCTGCGAGCTTTCAAAAAACCCCGTGGTGAGGGTCTCAGCTGCACAGGATTGTCAGCCACCAGCAGAAGTGCCATCTCCTGCTCTCCTGTTCCAGCTCCAGGGAAGGACAACCTGCTTTGGGACTTGCAGACAAACAGGACTGTAAAAGAGTCATCAATGCCAAAATAAAATGAAACAATTGAGGAATACCAAGAAAGCTTTAACCCCTGTCCTTTAGCATACCTAATGCCCTGGTATCTCGAGCAGAGCAGTGCTGCCAGTTCAAATCTTGCCTGTCCCCCACACAAGATAATTTGTCTTCAAAGTTGAGGCAGTAGAAACAGAGAGACATTGCTGACCCAATGTTTGTGTCCTGAGTGCTCTCCTCAAAGGTTGCATAGGTACAAGAAGAGAAAAAAACCTTTGTAAACTTAAGGAACTGCTTGTGCTGACCTCAGGTTGGCACTGATCTTGTGACAGGACAGTCCCTCCTGCTCATTCTAATGGCACAACTCTCTAGAACCCCCTCCTTGAGCTCTGGGGTCCATGGCCCAAAGCACAGTTCTTGGGCAGGAATGTGAGGTTTTTAGTGAGTTGTTCTGCTAAATGATTTGCAAATGCCTATTCCCCTCCTCCAACTCTAGCTGCCCCTTTTTACTGCTATAAAAATGTTAGCATGGCTGCCTCTGATGTATATCAGAAGTTTCAACATATAATTTAAAAGCCGAAGTCATTAGCAAGCATCTATTTGATCACTGACAGCTGAAGCAGTGAGAAGAGCTATCATTTAATAACAGTTAAGGTTAAATATATTCCTGTAGTTTATCATCATTCACTTTCCCTAAATGCGTGACTTCAGGTAGTAAACTCTGCAGAGAAGGACAGTGTGAATTACATTGTGTGGCAGCCATCAGCTTTAACCTCAGACCAATCCAAAACAGGAGTCTGACAAACCATTCCAGGGATCATCATATGACATTAAACTCCTCGTAATATCATCCTTTCATGTATGTGATATATTGGAGGCAGCTCTTGGGTAGTTCTTAATGGCCCAGCTGCCACCACAGTGATGTATGCACTGTGTATTGAGGAAATGAAACAGGAATTATGCACAATGCATCATTTCTCCTGCTGCTGTCATTGGGCAGGGAAGACTGCAGCACCCTGTTGCTTCCAGATAAAAAAGGATCCTTAGTGCTCCTTGATATGGAACAGAACATTTCAGTTGGAAGGGATCTGCAATGATCATCTGGTCCAAATTTGTGCAGGTGCAGCAGACCCAGCAAACGAGGAGACACTGACCTAGAGAGACCAGATCCATTCAGAGAACCACACTTCATATCATGAAATACCAACCTGTGTCTTTCCCACCTGTGCTTCCAGAAGATTCACTTTACCAAACTCACCTCCTAAAACAAACACATTTCTTCCCTGCTCCAAGCTCTGCTCCATTCCCTGTTCCAAGGACAAAGATGGGAGAGTAAAGAGGTGGCCACTACTCTCTGATTCAGAACCTTCCACTCCCTGGACTGGTTGGAGCAGCTTTTGGATGCTCCAGCATCCAGCATTACCCTTTCAGTAAGAGAACTGAAGTCCCTCATACCAGTGTAAGTGTGGAGTATTAAATACTAATCTATAACTCAATGTACCTTCTGCAGGAGACTGCCAGTGCACAATAACAAAGCAAAAATAACAGCTATGTCTGTCACCTCTGCTGCAGCAGGCAGCTTTTCAGTCCAGCTTTCCTGGCTACTCATTTATAGCAGCACAGAGCAGGTGGGAACCATTGCTGTTCTATCTGGTGGCATTTTACACCCACTCTGACCAGAGAAGATCACTGTAAGGAGAGGCAAATACATAGCACAGTCTCCTGAAGACAAACATTTGGCAGCACTCAGTTTCCATCCTCACCATCACGCACTTGAAAATAAAATTAGGCTGTCTGGGCAAGCCTAATTGCAGGGCTGTAAATTGTGAGATGCTCTGGTAGGCTGACAGGAGATGGTTTAGATACTAGCAAGCACATCTAAGAGCAGGTGATAATCCCAGCTCCAGCCTGCACATCCCTTGCCAGGTCAGCTCACCTTTTGCAGATTTCTCCCTCCCTGGGGAGCAGGTGAGGCAAACTGACTCTTCCCAACAAATTTGCATCTGTCATTCAGAATCTATGTTTTCTTATTACAGAGCTGACAAAGTGACAGCAATAATTAATCTTACTCTGTATGGAGTTCATTGATATCAAGAAGAATTAAATATTGTAATCAAGTTAGCCTGTTGCAGATGTGTGAAGTGCTAGAGTTTATCAAATTCTGCAGGCACACAATTTGATTCTGCATAACAAGGGAGGACAATACTGACAAGACAGCAGAGAGCCAGCAATATGATGCAGGATTTCATGAATGCTTTTTTTAGCTCTTAAAGAGTGCCACACTTCTCAGCTGTGCAAAAGATGCCATGACATGTTAATGCATGTCATATCAAAATTGTCAAAGGATGCTGCACGCTGGCTCCGTGGGGATGTGCTCTGTGTCCAGATCTACATGTGCCTGCACAGGCTGCTTGAGAGACACCTGAATTCAGCAGCTCCTGGAACCAAATAACGGCAGAGTAAATGTGCACATCCATGAAGGTGTGAAAAGATGCCTCCAAGGGGATGTTGAAATAGAAGCAAAGCTCAACAAGGGCAATTATCTCTGTCAAAGGCTTTGGGTGATCGATGTCAGCTGCTCTCACAGTCGGAGTTGGGAGAACCACAACATGAATATTTGATTAAATTAGGCCAACCTGAAGTCTCTGCCAGAGCATGTGATGCCACAGTTTTCTATGAGACAGCAGGGTCTCTCCTTCACAATGGATTACATCTTTGTCTTGCCTCACCACTTTCTTCTTCAGCTGAAATGCTTTTAGCATCCTAACAAAAGGCACAGCTGGGCAATGCCAGGGATATCTGGCACCCTGTGCCAACTCAGCTCCTGTCGCCCTGCTCTTTTGAGTTCTTCTAAGCCTTCTAATGTTTACATTCCTGTAACGAACTTCCTCACAGACTTTACGTAAATAATTAATTGTTTTGCATTCTTTTCTGGAGGAAGAGAAATTTGATGGACTGTTGGTTTGTCCAGTGTCATTGGAGAGGTGGCACTTTCACCCCCCAATCCACTGTCACTTTTGGAAATCTAGAAATGTTGGAGTCAGAAATTAAACTGCTCTCTTTTTTACCTTGGAGAATCGTGTCTGCATCTTTCTATTTCGTGTCCTAAAGTGACAAGCTCCCTCCCCAGCATGGCCCCCACGAACCTGAGGTGCAATTACTGCAAATGGGCTGAGGGCACACTCAGCTGAGCTGATCCAGCCATTGTCTGCCTGCAAATCCAGGCTGCCCTGATCCTCCTTCCACCTCTCCTTCCCAGTTTAGATCTGTACATTCCTGCCCCTTTTTCTCGGGGCTGGCCCTTAGATTAACCCCCAACCTCCCTCCAGCTGATTCCATGCGCTAAGCAGGCAGATATCAAATCTGGGGTGCAAAACTGAGAGAAGCTTCCAATGGCACAACCAGTACAAAGCTAAGGGACAAGAACATGAGTGGGGATGCCAGAAGGGGGCAAGAGGTACAGCTCCTCTGGTGACACTCTGGAATTGGCTCAGCCCTCCCAACAGCCAGAGGAGCTGTTGTATTCAGGAGGAGCAAGTGCTATCAGACCTTTATTTGATGCTCCTCAGGCAGCAGAACAGCCTGGAGATTGCCTCCCCAGAATTTACTAACCCCTTGGCATTTATTCCCTTTTCACTCATGATGCTCTCCATCTAAGCTAGATGATAAATGTCCTGTACTCCATCCTGCTCTTCCTTGCCTTCGGAGAACTGAGCTGCTCTGCACTCCCTTAGGCACTATGAGCTGTTAACAAATCAAGCTGAATGTTTGCCTGCAAAGCCTAACCTGGAGGGAATGGCTTATTTTCTTTAGCAGCCTGGTCTATTGTTCAACAAAGATCCTAAACCTGAAAAGGTTGTAACTCAACCTGCCCACTCTGATTCCTATTTGAGAGACTTTTCTCCAGAACAGCCAGAATTTTCTGGCAGTTTCTCCCAGAACAGGAACTTCAAGCAACTCCACAGACCATCCTGCCAAGCTGTCACCTCTCCCTGTCCCAAACATGCCTCCACAAAGAGGGATGTCCACCTGTGCTGCTGACCCCCTTCTCCCCCAGCATGGAAACTCAGCTTTCTAATCCACTGAGGCAAGGAAAGCAAGCAGGAGTTGGTCAGACAGGGAACTTGATGTTTCCTCCCTAAGGAAGAACTGTTAGGGCTGGAAGAGACCTTCTAGCTTGCTCAGACTCACTCCTGCCACCACATACAGCTCTTCTGTGAAAAAATGGCACATAAATGGATCAAACTCTCTCCTTAAAATAATTAAGTCTGTTACATCTGTTGCAAGGCCACACTCCCCTAATGCCTAAAAGCTCTGTCAGTTCCCAAGCTCTGGTCCTCTTGCAGCTGGTTTATACTCATTTTCTCTGTTTGCCTTCTAACAATTCCATTGACCTCATATTATTTAGTGTTTCATTGTGTTCCTTCATGCTCCAACACTAACAAAGGAAGCGCAAACACAGGAGAACACATCAAGGAGCAATAGGAAGAATCATATAGCTTTAATCAATTATGAAAGGGTGGGGCAAAAGGTAGAGAATAGCCCAGAGCTGAATATTTCAGCAGTTTCCCACATAATAAATAAATGAAGAGGGACTAGAAAATTTGATCTACGAGTTCAAAATGAAACAAGATTCTTCCTGCAAATGGAACAGCATTAATAATGTCATACAATGGCCACTTCTGCCACTTCTGTGTCAGAGCTGTATTAATTGGGCTAAACAAACACAGCTGGAGAACCACCTTTGGGGAGGAAGGAAGACTTGAGAAAAAGAAATGAAATTGTTGGAAAGAGCCAAGGTGGCAAATTTGCTGTTGTTGGAATAACGTGGCAGAACTCAGTGAGGAATCCCTGTGAATGAGAGGGGTAAGTTCCACCTCCTGTGCTCTGCAGAGAGAAAATGAACATGAGGAGGTCATGTCTTGATGCTAAGCAAGCAAGAGCTTTTTAGGGCTATGGGAGAAGGACCAAGGTTCAGGAGCTGGGTAGGCCCAGGTTGGACCCAGCCAGAAACATCCTGAACTCTGGAAGAGATCATTTCCCTGCAGCAAACAAGGCTTCTCATTTTGGGTGGTTTGCTCTTTAAACAAAGCCATTCTCTATTCATGCCTCTCCAATTAACAGCATCACCTTCCCCAAAATTACCAGAATGGACAGCTCTTAAAATAGAGCTGCTTCATTCCAGTGAAACTCCCAAATCTATCTTGCTTGGCTTTCAAGATATTCCTTTGCAACGCCTCATCTTTTAATAACCAAGATTCAAAGTTTCCAAAGTCTTTTATAAAAAATCTCCTACAATGTGTCACATAATTGGATGATGTGATGGCCTTTCAGAGAACATCTTGAACCCAGGCAGTGGAAAACATCTTCACAGGCAAGGAGCAAAGAGGTAACTTAACAAAGAATCATTATAGGAACAATTAGGCTTTCAGCTGGTAACATCAAAGAGTTTATTTATTTTTTTACAGGGCTGGAAAATAGACCAGAAATGTTATAAAATGTTCCAGCTCATCTGAGAGTGAGTACAAAAGCTTCATGTGCAGTTAGATCACCCTTTCTAAGCTGAAAGCAAATAAAAGCCTTGTGATTAATTCTGTGAGTGCAAACCCACAAGAAGCTGGGGTCTGTGACCACAGTGCATTTAAGCTGCAGAGATGTGACTTGGTTTAGAGAAGATCTTGAGAACAAGTTAAACCTTTTTCCCTTCTCTCTTTAAAAATGTTTGAGCATTTTTGAAGTTGCACTGAAAAACTCAAAGATTGCTCTTTCTTTCCCTTAATTTAAAACACAAAAGCTTAGGGTTTTAGCAGCTGCAAAACACTTTTTCCATATTTTTTTCTCAAATAAAAACTGAAGCAATCTGAAAAAAATTGTATTATTGGTGCAATTCCCATTTTTGTCAAAGCTTTTGCCACTGAAAATTCTGGCAGATAAAAACTGAAGCAATCTGAAAAAAAAATGGTATTATTGGTGCAATTCCCATCTTTATCAAAGCTTTTGCCACTGAAAATTCTGGCAAAGGGGTTTTGTTGTTGCTGACACTACTGCTCCTTTGTAAAATTCAGGTGAATCACTACAGACAAGCACAAGCAACGCTCTTTATTGCACTATAAAGTAGTTTCTTGTTTTGTTTGAAGGTAGTGCTGGTTTCCTCCAACATAAGAGGTTCAGGATGAAGTGAGCAGGGGATCTGACCATACTCATTCCCAGCAGTAGAAGCTGACATGTTTTTTTGGTCTTTCATTTTCACATTTTCTGAACAACATATTGTGTTCTATGTCAAAGAAATGCTTGGGCCAACGCAATCCTTTTTAGCTTTTTTATTTTACACTTCTGTGGGAAGATGAAAAAAGTTGGGGGGACCAACCCACGAGCATTTTCCTCACAAATTCCTAGTTCACTCAGCAAACCAAAAAATCAATTCTTCATCCATTCCTAGTGCTCAGGGTCACTAAAAGTGAAACACATTCTTTTTCAGTAAATCATTCCTAATAAAAGGCACAAAACTCAGTGGGCAAATGCCTTTTGTATAGATCTGGAGATATACAAACTGAAATTAAACCAGTGTCTAGCATTTCTTTCTCACTGTAAAAGGCAGATATTGAAAGGGAATTGTTTTCTAGAAGTTAGTGGATGTGTGGGGTAAATTGTTCCATAGGTCCTGTGATGAATTTGTTATTTTTTCAGCATAAGTAGCATTTTACTATAGCAATTTCTTTACAGAGAAAGGTATTGGATGAATTTCAATGAAATATTTTCCTAATCATCACTACTATGAGGTTGTTTAATAAACAAATGATAGCAGGTGAATGGTTCTGCTTTCAATGTCCAATTTTCTTTAAATCCTCTCTTCACAGAAGGGGCCCTTGTATTCATGTAGAGAGAGGGGGAGGCAGCAGAGTGAGCAGATTCCTTGCTGATCTAACATTTTCTTCTCTGTAGCTGCCCAATTCCCAGAATGTCTCTGCAATATAAAATTCTAAGCCTTTACACAGCGCCTATCAGCATGGTGGGGAGGGGACAGTTTGATTTTCACCACAGGGACCCTCTTGCATTCATCAGAGCACAATTTAACAGCGATACTAAAAACAAAGCTAAGCTTTCCACCACGTAGGAAAAGAGAACTCACTCCTCTCCTGCTTCAGCCCACACTCTTTGTTCAACCAAAAAAGGTGACTGAGCTCCTGTCACCTCTCCAAAGCCCAGGGTTGTTTCGTTTGCAAGGGTTTGGAAACTATTTCCACTATTTTCTCACAGTTTTCCACTGAGGAAGATCTCCTCCAGCACTAACCCAGAAATCCTGAGCACCTCCTGCCCCCATCACATCAGGTCCCTCAGGGCTGCACAGCTCCCAGCAGAAGCAGTGCAACCCCTGCTTTGTGTCTTTTTCTCCCCACAGTTTCAGGAGACAAAGCACCTGCACAACAACAGGTTTTTACAGAGCTGCAGGGGTCCCACATCCTGTGCCAGTGTCCTGAAGGCAGCCTCAGTGCTGCTGTGCCAAGTCAGGGGATGCTCAGGGGACAGAGATGTGCACCCATCAGACCCAGCCCCTGCCAGCTCCAAACCCAGCTCTGCCTCCTTTGCCTGTCTCTTCCTTTGCCCTGGAAGAAGCTCTGGTGCAGTCCAGCTGTTATTTTTGCGTTTGGAAGGTTGAATATTTGGCTGGGGGGTGGTGAGCCAGGTCTTTGAGCAGCACAAGCTGAGGTGGCCACACAGACTGGACACAGCCAATGGACAGTCTGTGTCCAGACTGCCTGCAGACCTCTGGACAGCACCCAGACTCATTCCCTCCAGTCCAGGGCTACATTTGTACTCCCAGCAATCATTTCCTCGTGCCTCCTAACATTAGGAGGTACAGAGCTGGCATGAGAGGGTTAATCCTGGAAGTGTGAGCAGAGATTCACAGGTTGGGAGGGCACCTGGCCAAGTTCCTTGCTCTAGTGCAGTCCTCAGTGCGTCCACCTGCAGCTCGCTCACTCCAGGACACCGCTGGGCTGTACAAAAACATGACTTTCCCTTACCCACAGGCACACACATACACACTGAGGATGAGGCTGGAGCTGTAACTCCATGCTATGGCTTTGTCACAGCTGTCACCAGCTCAGGGAAAAGAGCTGTGAAACTCCTCTTCCATTTTGAGCTAACCACTGAGCAGCGTGTTAATGTTCTGGGTCAGCATCCCTGGATTTTCCTTTTCCTAGCATGCTGTTCAGTACTCTCCACTCTTTGACATCATGTACAACTTCTATAGCAAGAGAGTGCTTAATCCTCTCTGAAGTAATTTCTTTCTTCTTTTATGACTGGAGCCCTGGACAGTCTGTTATGCTCCAACCCCAGTGCTATATTTAACTCAACCATCTTGTTCATTCTTCCTCTCATCTACAGCTTGGCTAAAAGGAAGAGACTGCAGCCATGAATAAAATACCAGGAAGAAAGTCAAATTATACAAATTATACATGCTTTGAGGCAAATTCCAGCACTTGCAACATTGCCCATTCTGTTGAGGAAGGATTTGCATCCAGTTTACTGCTTGCAAGTGGAATGGGAGAGTTAGGAATTTAGGAAATGGGGCAGAATTTGAAACTGGTGAGAGAGCAGTAAAATTACTCTTGCCCTAAGCTGAGGGCTTGCTTTTGCAAATCAGGGCACAGCAGATGCAGTGGCCCAGGTACAGATTTTACTTCCAGAGTACAGATTTCCCAGAATACTTCCCAGCAAACTTTGCCTACCACTGTACAGCCCTGCCCAAGCAAAACTACTTCAACGTGGCATTTGTCACCACTTCCCAAACAAGAAAATTCCATTTGTCTACATTTAGATGCCACAGCACTGTACATAACTCATCCTTTCCCATGCTAGTCCTGACACCCTTTCCAAGACAAGCACCCTCTCATTTTGTTATATCTGCAGGAGGCAGACACGACACAATGAAGAGAAGAATGTGAATTCCAGCTGCCTGGCTCTGGCATTGGTCATATGCTCATCCTGCCTCAGTGTTTGAGGTGGATACACCCTTCACCATCTCATGCACACAAAAAGAAATTACCACAATTCACAGCAATCACAATCCTGCAATGTCTTATGCACAAAAATTAAACATCTTTGGGTTTTGTCCCACTACCAATCTTCAACATCTCTGCAGTTTATTTAATACTGCTTCATTCATGTTCAGCAGAAGCTTCCTGAGACACACAGAGATTGCACTGGGGAAAAAGAGCACAGATTTTCCAGATATCTGTGTCTAAAATGAACCATCTACCTACATGCAAATACCCATGAATACAAACAATCTGCTCTTCAGAAGTATGGTAGATTCAGATAATTTTTAATGACCCAGGGGAAAAAGGTGTCAGTTCTGCTTCTATTCTGTTGGTTTTCTAAATATGACATTTTTATTTTCTGTTTCACTGGAATGAAGACAACTGAGAGGCCCCAGGTTTAGCCTTTGAAATGTTGGTACAGCTGCAGGGTGACAGCTCACAGAGCAGACACCAGCACACACACACACAACACAAATGTCCAGGGAAGTCGAAATTCACTAAAAACCTAATGTGCTGGAGGAGTTCATCAGCAGTCACATTTTTAAACAATTTCAATCTGCTCCATTTCATATGTTTCTCTTGGTCACAGCAAAACCTCATGCAAATCTGCTGCATGTTCCCAGCAATAGAAGGGGCTCACATACACGCTGGCAGCAAAAAACGAATTTGAGATTTAAAACCAGCTGGACTCAAAACTCACCTACAAAAGCATGGCCCACCCTGAAAGGCTCTCCATTCCAAATATGCCAAGCAAGAACTGCCTCTACACTGAATCTAGACCCTTTTTGACTGTCTCCCTAACCTGGAACCGACGCCAAAATCACAGATGAGACAAAAGCACCAATATTTGTTTAGCAGCCAGTTAAAGGAAGAGAAAACTCCTTTCAAACTTCAGATTGGTCTGAAAAATGTCAGGAAAAAGGGAAAAGATGAGACAGGAGGAACTGAAGCCTTTAGCCCGTGACATGCTGCTCTCAGCAGGGATTTCTATCACAGACAGATGCTCAATATCCCTAAGCTCTCTTAATGACCCAAGTTCCAACAACAGCAGAAATTATTTCCCTGCACCCTTGGCCACAGAGAGGACTGGTGGGTGACAATGCCTCCAGCCACCAGCCAGGGATCTCTTCCCTATTCCCATTGCCCCTGTGACAGATAAGGGGGGTGTGGAAAGGGCAGATCTCTTGCACCAGCCAGGAGGGAGGTTGGAGGAAGGCCAACCCCCTCATTGTTCTGTGAGGCTGCTCACAAAGACTTTTTTTTATTGTTTTGTGTCCGTTTTGTTCCACCAGACCCACTCTAAATAGGCATTTTGTTTGCCATTAATGAAATCTGCTTCAGTTTCAAAAGTTCTGTTTGCAGGCTGTAATCTCAGTCCCAGTCCAATTTAAATATCTGTTGTTTTGGTGGTGGACTTCTGGACTACATCCCTCCAGCTCAATGCCAAAAACATAACGGAGAAAATTTCACCCACCGTTAGGAGCCATCTGGTTCTGCTGCTCTGAAAAGTGAGACAGATAAGGAGCTGTGTGATACCCATGTAAGGCAATTTGCTGGCCTGTTTATCATACCTGACTCTGGGGTGCACAGCTTTATTTTGATTTGATAAAAAGCAAAGGAGTACAGCTGCAGCACACTGCTGCTTCACTAAGTCGACAGATGGGCATCACTGTAAGGAAGCCACATGGCATTTTTTTGTTAAACTCAGCTCATTAGGTTTTATCTGCAATATGTTGCTGTATTGGCAGAAAACCTTTCAGTGAGCAGAAACATTAGCCAAAGTTTGTCAACAGATAGAGGGAAGATCCTATTGTGGAAGGATATGTGCTGGGGCAGGGGTGGGCTGTGATTGCTTCTCAATGCTCGGAAGTCAGCTCTTGAAATGTTTTTCAGCTCTCTCTATAATTTGTGCCATAATGGCAGCTCTGACTTGCATATTAATAGAGTTGCTATTCACAGCTTGTAATTGTTGGGGCATTTCAAGACAGTTCACAAATCACATTATCTGAATGGGTGCAGGAAGTTTGTCAGCAAAACCTGGGAAGTGGAAAATTTTCCTTAATAAAGGAAGATAGATGCCCAAATTCTTATAACAGTGAAAAGTTAATTTCTAAGCTGAGAGCCACAGGCTGTATTATTTTGAGGCAGCTTGGGTTGTAAACAGTTCTTTCCCATCTTGAGGAAAGATTGATTTAATTCCAATGGGCCAGTTTAACTCTGAGAAAAATGAAGCCACGTTCTGTGTGTTAGTAGCAGCTCTAGCTACAGATCGGCATATATAAGAGTAAATCAAATTATTTTCAATTCCCAGAAGAAATAATAGAAACTTTGAAAAGTTCCTCATTGAGGGAAGAAATCAAATGGGCTGCTTGGTGAGCTCGGAGGATTTCAGCAGCTGCTCACGTGGAGTCCCAGCAGCAGCCATTTCACAGCCTGAGGGGGATCCCACTGGGGTTTTAGGAGCTCTCTCCTGACACACAAACGTGCACCAAGTCATCCAAAGCCATTCAGGGAGCCAGGAGACAACCACACCTGCATCTCAGTCCACGTGAGAAATGTGCTTCCAAACCAGCCATCCTGACCATTCCCATTTTCTGATGTCAGAACGGGGTCTGGCAGCACCTGCTCTGGGCTCCTCTCAGATGGAGCTACACCACCTGCAGTAATGCCCCAGCCCTCAGCAGGCACTCAGCTCTCAGGAGCAAATTAATTGAAACACACCCCCAGAAACACACACAGTGTGGGTATCAGGGCTCAGCACCATTTCTCCCTGCACATCTCCAGCTTTCTAAAGCAAGAGCATTGAAAAGTATCTCCTGTTTTAATTTACAGGTGGTGAATTTAATTTTACATCAGGGTTTTCATTTACTTTAAATTCGAACTAAATCAAATTAAACTCATCCAAAATTTAATAACTCCAGCTTAAACCAAAGTGGGAATATCCATTCAGTTTTCTGGTTACTCTAAATTTACCAGTCTAATATGGTACTTTGAATTAAACCACACCAACTCAGAATCTAAATGTAACCTTAGTGTCTGTAAAAGAAAACATTTTTCAGTGATACAGTGAGCTGAGCTATGTTTTCCATTAGTGGAAAATGTGATCACATTCTGAGATACTTTATATTTTTACACTGGTTTTTATTTTTAGCCGTTTCTGTGTTAGAGCAGTGCCCATTATCTCACTCTAATTAAAGGTCACTGCTCCTGTTACTATCTATAGCTATAAAACTTGGTGGTAGGCTGCCATATCTTGACCCAAAATTAATAGATGTATTTTATACCGTGCATTTCCCCCTTTCTCCATGCCTGGCCCGTGTGCATGTCACAGACACTCTCCTGCTCTCAGCCATTTTAGGAGCTGTCTGGAAGATGCTGTGGCTGAGATCACACTCTCTGGGCACACAGCTCTCAGCATCAGTGGGATCAATCCCTTGAGCAGGGCTCAGCAGCCTGGGGCAGGCAGAGCTGCCACAGCAGGGAACGAGCCAGCCCTGCTGGTTTGCTCACCAGAGGAGCCTTGAGCCCTTGCTCTCCTCCCCAGGGACAGCTGAGAGCTGCTGACTTTGGTGACCAGGGTCCTGCTCCAGCAGTGGCACCTGACAAACCTCCGCCTTCAGCCAAAACCCCTTTTGGGTGGATTTGCTTTCTTGCTGGGTTTCTGCAGAGCAGCCAGCAAAGTGGAATGCTAACCCATAAGTAAAGTTCACTGGCATTTTTGTAATTCAAATAAAGAATACATTGGACTTGCAGGCAGCTCTCTCTGGCCTTACTTTACTGCCATGCAGCCAGAACTTACTGTACCGTGGGTAAAATGGACTCTGTGAAAGAAAAAGATGGTTTCATGTGTAGAAAAGAATAGCTGCAAAGTTTGCAATATGATTTTGACCTTTTGTTGTCATGTGCAACAGCAAAATAAGACACAATTATTTTCTCAGAAATAGTTCTATTTCCCAGTAGCCCATAAACTCCATTCATTTCAACACCAGACATATTCCTCCATCTCAAGCACTAGAAATTTTTCTGTCCTTTTAAATTTCAGTCTTGCTGGAGAAAAAAAAAATACAATATCTAGTCACACATGAAAGAGATAAGCTCCATGGTAATTGAATGGCAGAGATTCTGCACTCCAAATTCTGCCCGAGAGCCTGTGTGGATATTGCCTTTCAAGGGCAGAAAGGGGAATGGCTTTTCCTGATAACCATTGTATATATAGATACTACACGAAAAAAGCAAAGGGCATGGTGGGAGGGAATGGGAAAAAGAAATGGCAGGCTTCACTTTGGAAGAAACACCCCCAGATTTTACCTGAGACAGGGTTTGTACATAGAATTGGGTTTTGACTCTGATGAAAATAAGAAAAATCTTCTGGCATCCAGCTTGTAATTGATATTCATGAAAATGTGTGAGATTAATGTGCTCACTTGGCACTGCCCTTCAACCTTGTAATGAAAGCAGTCAGGTCTGCAAGGAGGTGCCAGAGGATAAAGAGGGACAGGAAAAGCTGAAGTGAAACAGGGCAGAGGGATAAGCAAACAGAATTGATTGATTGAAATATTTCCTTGCTGGAATATTCCATATTCCAGCTATGGAATTGCTGGCCACATGCTGGGCTCCTTTTCACCACAAGCACTGGAGTTAGATGAGATTTACCCTGACTTGACTTACCCCAGACCTGTGCTGTTCTCTGTTGTGCATCAGAGCTGGATGCAGTTTTCCAGGCAGGGGCTGCATGTCCATGAAATCTCTTGGAAGATGAAGCTGTCCAGTATCCTGTAATATGGATTACATATTACAGGATATAATGCTGCTACTTTTTGTTTGTGCTGTTCCCTCCATCCTGCAGAGGGTCAGCAGTGTCACCTTGTCCTTCCTTTTGCAGGAAACACAAATCCATGTCCTACAATCCTCCAGCCACTCTTTGGAGGATCTGGCCCTGCCTTTGAACACTGTTGCTCTCTAGCAGAAAACATTTTCAGCTCTTTGCCATGTGCTGATTATCTCAGCAAGACTTTCAAGTGATTTCTAGGAGGAGGAGGAGGGTATTGAGAGATAGCAGGTCATTCTGTCCTCTGCCAGTCATCATCCTAAGGGACATTTATGCCAGTGTTGGCCATGGCTTGGTTCAGCCTTTTCATCAACAGCTTGATGGAAGGACTAGACCACCATATGGTACTCAGTGAAATGTCATTGTGCAGCCAAAGCAACCATCCTGATGGCCTCCAGGATTAGCCTCAGTGACAGTGTCTGCACTACAACCCACATAACCTCTCAGAAAGGATGTTTGTCTGGTGTTCCAAAAAAAAAGAGCAAAAAGAGTTAGGGGCTCAGTGAAGCCATTCTAAGGAACAAACCTGGAGTGATGCACACCTCCCTTGTTTATAACCCATCTGACTCCACCTACCCTGTGGTTCCTTCTCCCAGAACTGTGCAGCTCAGTGGCTGTACAGCAGATAATCAGCTTCACTGCTCAGCTCTGCTGGCATGCCAGAACAAATATGTGTGCAGCATGTTTGACATCAGACCTAAGCTGCTTTACAGTGAAAAAAAACCCAAACTTGAAGCTGGTTGTGGGAAATAAAAAGTTAAATATTGCTACTGAAGTAGTACCACAGAACCTCCTTTGATAACATTCCTGTGCTCCAGGTTTCTCCAGAAGCCATGTACCCTGTCATCTTCTATCCCCATCACACGCTACAAAATATTCTCCAGGGTGAGGAGACAGCTGTTTGTGGTGCAGGAGGGAACAGCCAGTCCATCTGGGAAATAAAAATCCCATGACAGCCTTTCAATATTTCTAAATAAAATGTTATTTCCAGTTATCTGACTTAAAAGAGGTGAGTAAAGGACAAAGTAGGGACTTTTCTCAAAAAGTTTAGCTTAACAGGAAGTCCAGTTTGTTGCTAAAAGCAGTGTCAGAGGATGTTTTCAGGCAAATCTAACCAGTTTCTTAAGGCTAACAGCAGAGTGTGAGCATTCTGGGGGAGTGCAGCAGGGGCAGGGTCTGGGGAGGAGCTGCTGCCAAGACAGTGAAGAAGCTCTGCAAACTGAGGTGCCTACTGAAATAACACAAACAGAAATTTTTCCTTTTCAGTTTTGCTAAGAAAATCTTACCTTAAAACACTCCCACTTAAGGGTCTTGAAATAATACACCAGGACAAAACCTGCCTCTACTTGGGGATGGGGCAAATTTGATTAAAAAAAGAGAGAATATTGCTTTGGGCCCTGCTCACCCTTTCTGTGCAGTGCCCTGATCACTGCACATGGGTGCTGCTGCAGGAGCTGCATCTCTGCAGGTGCACTCTGCTGTCCCCTGCCCTCCCGTGCAAGTTTCACACACTGGTTGGACATTCTGTCTCCCTGGGTGCTGCAGTGAGAGCTGGCAGGAGACTGAAGGCTTGCAGTTCCTGCTGACCCTGGTGGGAAGGGAAGGGAAGGGATTCAGAATCCCCTCTGAGGTCCAGCTTTGCCATTCTATCTCATTAAAAAGGGTTGTTTGTACCATTTTGAAATAAGTAGGTCAGACAACCTTTACCAGTGCTCCAGTCTACTCATTTTGCTGCTGATGTGGATTAGCACTAAGAAAGTAACATTACTCTTTTCTTAGGTGAGGCTGCAAATTACCTTCTCGTATTCAATTCATCACAGAAAGAAAGGACAGCTGAGCTGCCCACATCTCCATTTGGGTTTTCTTCTGTATATGTTTTGCTTCCTTACCAGGACTTCCCATCCTCCCTTTTGTATCAGCACAGAGACAGAACCTTGTTAGGTTGCCTCTTTGTATTTAAGAAACCTAATATACCCCCCTGCCAGCACTGAAAAACACAGAGGAAAGAAAAACACTTTCTGACCTCCAAAGGATTTTATGAATTAAGTAGATCCTTTCTTTTTCACCAGGAACCACAGAACAAAGCTGGTAGTGGTTGGTCTGTATGAAGTCAAAGATATCGGGAACTGATGCAGCTCAGTATTCAATGTGCCATTTCCCCAGAGACAAATTCCCTCCAATTTACCTTCCTGGATTTGCTCCTCTCTTCTTTGGCCACATTGTCTTCCCTCTGCTCTTATCCCAGTGCTGAGGAGGGACAGCATTGAGGTCCAAGCTGATAAACAGCAAATTAATTCTTTCTGTGCTTTAATTGACTTCTGAGGTCAGTGAGGACTCCATGGGCCAGCTTTTCCTTATCTCCAGAGTAACAGTGCATATGGAATGGAGACATTTATATCCAGCTCCAGGAACGGCATGATAACTGTATTTATCTTTCCAGGTGATTGTGCCAGACTCATCACCATGGTACCTGCAGTGCACTGCCTTTTAGCCACAACCTTTTGCTACAGAAGGTTTTTGGTGGCCCTCACCCCCCTGCTGGGAGCCAGGAAGTGCAAGGGACCATTGATGCTGCTCTTGAGTTATCTGGGGAGGAGGGCAAATGTTGGTGCTGTTAATCATTCCTCGCTGTTTGCATCCTGGCTCACTGTGGTATGCTAAGTGCCTGAGCTCTCCTGGCAGGCTGAGGGCTTGTGGATTATTAATCACCCCTACTCTCAAATATATAAATCATGATCCCAGTAAAGGCAAAGGAAGAGGAGCAGCAATCTCCTGTTAACCCTTGCAGCTCAGAGGATGCTGTCTGTCCTCATCTGATCTCACCAGAAGCCCTGCTTTGTCCCTGTGCCAGTCACCTCTCCAAGAGAGAGGCCCCTGTATTTTTAGAGTCTCCCCCAAACCTGCTCTGGCAGCATTCTCACATCTGCCAGTTTTGGGGTTTTAGGCCAGGCTCAGAAGGTTAGGACTGTGAGTTTCCAATTCCCAGACTCATGTACTGAGGGAAGGCAGCTGGCTGGACATCAGACCCCACTTCATTCCTTGTGTGAGCGCATGGAACAAAAGCACACAGCCCTGCTGCAGACAAAAGTAATGTCGGGGAGAGGGAGGAGACACTTTGGGCATGGAAAAAACACATGGAAAATAAGCTTGGTGGGATTCTCAGATCCATAGAAATCAGGAGCATTTAATAAAAATTCCCAGATAATTGGGTGTTAATACAATTCTCATATAGAAAAGGAAAAAAAAAAAAAAGAAAGAAAATTTCCTCCTTCACTCCTTCTGAATTATTCTATATTTCTGAACTGGAGCAGACCTTCCTCAGCTGATCTAAATATTATATCCAATAAATAGTTATTGGGGTAAGGCTGCACCCAAGCCAAGCCCACAGGCTAGACAGTCTTCTAGTTTACAGGAAATTTTTCGAACTGTAGAGCCCTTCATCAGTGGCAGAAATCCATATTGACTCCAACCCCAGCTAATGCTGCTCTCAAAAGCCAGAGGAAACCACTGCTCAGGCTGGACCCTCTTTCAAAGCTGCAACAAGATCTGTAATCCAGGAATCACATTTTCAATCAAGCTCCAGACAGTGCATAACCACACCACGTGATGTATCACTACACTGCTCCAGCTCATCAGAGCTAGGAACCAATTTAAGGTCATTCTAAGTAAATTTGCAATAAACAATTAGGCTTAAAAAGGGTTATTTTCCAAATGTTCATGTTTTTATATAATATTTTTACAAGGCACTGATATTTCAGGTTAGGAAAGAAAAAGGAGTGGGTAGGGTAGGTTTTTGAAAAGAGAAAATGTTTCAATAGGATTAAGATGTAGTACTAAAAAAAAAAGATATTTTATGGCTGAAAATTTCCAAACCAGTGTTGCTTCAAGTGATTTATCTCAAGAGAGCCTCGTGGTCTGAAGACAGAAAGGTTCAGCTCAAGTGATGCTGTCTCAAGACAATAATGCCAGCCCTGATTCCTTCCACCTCAGTTCCAGGGAGAAACTGCCGGCCCAGAAAGAAGACAATGCTCACTCCAGCTCCTGGGCCAGATCCTGCATGCAAGAAAGATGCTGCTGAGATCTTCAGGAGACCCCCCTGTGGTGGGAGGGAGCTGGCTACATCATCAGGCCAGATCTACAACAAAAATCTTCCACCAAGACAAGATTTTATTTCAGGCAGACCTGTTCTTCCCCAGACTCATGTGCAGACATGAGGTCTGCCCATGCCAAGCATCCTGGGCTGGTTTGGGAGAGGAGGAGCTGCTGCTCCTTGGAGCAGAAGGCAGCTATTGCAGCAAAAATCCACAGTACGTGCTCTGGTAGCATTTTGTCCAATAGTTTGGCCACTTTAAAATTAAATATAGCACAGAATGAAAGATTATTGCTAATTGTTGTGACTTGCAAGTATGTTTTATGCTACAGCACAGATTAATATTTTGAGGTTCTTTTCTGTTGTGCTCCAATGTTTATAGCAAATAACAGTAAATCTGGGTTTTATGTCACCATAAGTTAGCCACAATGCTCCAAGGGCCGTGCAGCAAAGCCAAGCAGCAGAATTCCTAATTACAGTGATGACGAGCAAGAGCTGAGCTCTCAGTATTTCTCAACACTGGTTTGATTTCAGGTTGAGCTGTGCCCTAACTAGGCATGTTTATAGAGATCACAGAGGTTTGGTTTGTGAGCTTACACAGCCAGATTCTCCTGTAAATCAGCACAGGCCTGTTCCAATCCCCTGGAGCCCTGGGCTGCAGCCCCAGGGGAAGGGTTGATGGCAGTGGAGCTGCATCCCTCTACAGCAGCACAGCCCATTACAGCTAAGAGTTTGCAGCACCAGAGTGGGTCTTAAATATTGTAGGTTTTGTGGGCTAAAAGGATTCACATGTCCTTGGAGCAGCAGGCAGTTAGCACAACTCTGGAGGGAGGCAGAGCTCTGCACAGTCATTTTCTGTTACCATCTGAGCAGGGCTCTGTAGGCACTGTCTTGGTGGGTAAAACTCACCCCTGTGAACACACCCTGCGTGCAGCACACCTGGCCTGGAAGCTCCCTTCAGCCTTTGAAGTGAATACAAATGGATTTATGCAAGGGGAAAACTCCATCCTCTCCAAATTATCCAGGCCTGGAGCTAAAACCCCCCTGATGCACAGAGCTGCATCCAAGATCTCTGCAGATGGGATTGGGTCAGTGCAATACCTCTGCTCAAATTTAGATTGACAACTACAGAGAGCAGCTGGAGCATCCCTAAAAGGAAAATACATCTGATATACTCTGCTAAGAAAAATACATTCCCCACTCTGCTAAGACTCAACAGGCTCAGCATAAAACATCTACAGCACCAGCAGTGCCTCAAGAGCCATAATAACCAACCTCATCTGCATAAATTAATCAGGTATTTATAAATAGCTAATAAAATGGAGAAACTTGTGTGTGAAGCAGGAACAAAAAGATGTGATTATGGTTAAGCAAACGTGAGCTGTTACAAAGTTTTCTCACTTACCTGTGATTAAGGCATGGCCAGGTTCAGCCTCTTGTGCTCCCACACAAGGGTGAGGATAAGCATTGGGATCCTATCTAGGGCAGCCTGGGAGGGTGGAAAGCCAATGTATTCTTGGGAAAACAAATATTTTTCTGTTGGTTTGGGAATGCTGTGGCTCACAGAGCCACATGGGGATTGTTGGCTGGCCTAGATGTAGCTGGAAGTGATTTTTCACATGGACAAGCTCTCAACTCTCCAGGCAAGGAGGCTTCCATCCCCAAGAGCTGCTTCAGGGAACCTGCTCTAGCACAGAAAAAAAAAGCCATTCTCTAAGTAATGATGCCAGAAAGAAGTTCACTTTATCTCAGAAGTTGGATTTACCTGGACACAAAAACCACTGCAGAATACCTGCAGAGCAGCAGCGGTCCCAGAACAGCCCAGGCAATCAGTCACAAATAAGCCATCAACTCATCCTGAACCATCTGGAATTGTTGAATCACAGTTGCTTAGGCTGAGAAAGACTTCCAAGATTGTAGAGCCCACCACGAAAGCGTGTCCCCAGTGCCACATCTGCACATCTTTTAAATCCTCCAGGGATGGTGACTCCACCACTTCCCTGGGCAGCCTGTTCCAGTGCTTGACACTGCAAGCTTTGGGCTGAGAGGGACTTTTCCTGAATGGGAAAAATAAACAGGGAGGATTTGGAAACAGCCAGGATGAAGCTCAAGTTGTATTTCCTACACTCTCTTCATACAATGAACTTCTCCAGGGCCCTTCTGCAATGCTGTGCCACCCAGAGGGGGCAAATTCAGCTTTCTGCTGCTCTGATGGCAGTGCCTTTGCCCTCATGTCATCAGCAGATATTAACCAATTTGGGGTTTTGATGTTTTCTCTGATGCCACATCTTATTTTTCTGATCTCCCTAGGAGTAAATATTGCCAGGAGCAAGACTCTTTGTAGAAGAGCTCCTGAATCACCTCTCCTGTTTTCTGAGATCATTTGAATTAGACCAAGAAAGCCACCCTGTAGTCATATAAGCTACAGTATATTGAGCATACTCATTTGATTACAATTACTGTGGTTTCCTGGACTAATATTTAAATGGAAAAAGACATTCAAAATGAGCCAATGTTAGGTATAGGCCTCGCAGGCAAAACACTTACTGTACTGAAAATTTGGAATACTGCAATATGAGGTCTGGGGGGAAAAGTCATACCTAAATACTTTATGCAAATTGTAAGAATGTAAGGGAAAAAAAACCCCCAATACCAGAAACACTACACAACCCACCAATTACATGTTGTTTTATGGGCAAGTTCTTCAGCAGAAAGCAGTTGAATCTTACATTTTCCACAATGAAATTGAAAATGCACTTATATATAAGTATAGTGGATTGTGACGTTGTGAAATATTGCAGGGTTTTTTCATTTGCTTTTGCAGGTAGTTAAATTTTAGGGCTACTTACATTCCCCCTCATCCCCAAATTTAAAAGGCAATAAATTGCTTTAGTGTTTTCAATTTCTTTTCCTTCAAGAGATGCAAATTGATTGCCTGAGTCCCTCCACAAACTCTCTGCTTATGAAAAAGGGAGAATAATTTACAAGGCCATTGTCCCCATCCAGCCCCCCTTTAGCTCCAGCAGGATGGAGAGAGGGTCAAATCACCCCACAGTGGGTGCCCTCCCCAGCTGGTTGGATTTTTCCAGGAGTAAGGATCATTCCCTGAGCAAAGCCTTGCTGCCATTCATGACAGAGATGCCACACAGCCTCTGCTGCAGATTTGCAGAATGGAAACCTGCAAAGCCTTGAAGTGTGAACGGGGCTGATCCTGTTAACTGATCCTGTAAATAACTCGCTGCCCGGGAAGGAGAGATGCTGAGATAACTCTGAGATGAGCCAGGGGGTGCCCAGCAAAGGGCACATCCTCCCCAGCCCTCCCCAAGTGTTACACACAGAAATCCTGTAATCCCACCCCCACCCTCATCTGATATCCAGTGACAGGCCATCAAACATCCCCTCTTTATTAAATTCAAGTGTGAACAAAATCAGCAAAGAAATATAGGGTTTAATTAATGTTTGCCTTCACCATAAATGAAAGAGAACTTTAATTTTTTTTTGCTGTATATTACTAATCAGAGTCATTCAATATCTTGGATGCTAGTAAATTAATTCTGAACTAATGAAGTTAAAGGAGGTCATTTGTTAGAGAAAACTGATTACATATCGAGATCTCCCAGGGACCTAAATGAGAAAATCACTATAATGAAAAAATATTTTAAATGATGCAGGTCAACCAAGTAAATCATTAAGGATGTAGGGGGGATGGAAATATTAATGACACCATGACAGGGAAATGCCAAAAGGGAAGTGAGCTGACATAAGCAAGCAAAAAGACACTTACAGCACAGGCAGGCTTGGTTCTTTTTTCTCCTTAGAATGATTGAATCACACAAATTTCATTGCTTGCCTCAAACTAATCACCTGTGTCCAGATATTTCAATGACAGCAATGAACTAATGTGCATTATGCACAAAAATTTATTTGTATGGCACATAAACCTGTTTAGCAATATAAATCACAGTGCTACCTAAGGCCAAAATATGGGCTGTATTCTACAAGGCAGGGGAGAGAATATGCCAGGGGAAAGGAGGAATCCCTGCTTCTCAGAGTTTTAATTTCAACAAACAAGCAGTGGTGTAAGATTTTGTGGCACAACAAGCCAGGCTAGGATTTGAACAGTGGGAGCAGTGTAGCCTGGATGTGCAAGAAATACCCGAAGGACTGCAGCTCTGGTCTGTCCAGCCCAGAAACCCCACTGCCTTTGGATGTGCAAGAAATACCCCAGGGACTGCAGTTCTGGTCTGTCCAACCCAGAAACCCCACTGACTTTGGATGTGCAAGAAATACCCCAGGGACTGCAGTTCTGGTCTGTCCAGCCCAGAAACCCCACTGCCTTGGGACCAGTTTAGGGACCACCTCTGAGCCTGGCCACTCTCTGCAGCCTGCTGTCCCCCTGCTCCTCCAGGATCTGTAATGACTGCAATAGGGACACAGAAATCTCTGCTCTTCCTGCACTATTTAGATCCACTTCACATCTGCTGGATGAAATTAAATGTGTTTAGCCCCATTTTGAATCTCCTAGGACAACCCAACCCAGAGGTTCACTGCCTGCTATGAGAAACAGCAATTTTTTTCACCTGTTTGACACTTATTTCCTACTAATTTGAAAGAGCTCCTCCACCCAGAAGCAGTGCAGAATTTGGTGAGAAACACTTCCAAGTCCACCTAATTCATGACTTTAATAACTTTGATTATATCTTTCTCAGCAGTAAAACAAGTCCCAAGGCTTTGTTCCCAGCAAGGACGTCCTGGATCCTG
Source organism: Pyrgilauda ruficollis (assembly GCF_017590135.1). NCBI lineage: Eukaryota > Metazoa > Chordata > Aves > Passeriformes > Passeridae > Pyrgilauda > Pyrgilauda ruficollis. Next base: position 5,609,648 of record NW_024513654.1, on the reverse strand, counting down.
TGGCTGCCACTGCACATGGATCTCATGATTTCTAATCATATCTAAGCAATATCTCTCTCCTAACTGCTCAGTGCCAGTTCTGAGCATTGTGTGGGCAGGATTTAAGCCATTTTTTTTCCCTATGCCTTGAGTACTCTCATGAGAATCCCCAAAAAATCCCCTTTGCCACATTCACATAAACGCTGCAGATGTGGAGGAGCCCAATCCTGCCTGGCAAAGCACAGAGAATTCCACACATCTAGGCAGCATCTGATGTCATGTTTGCTGAGTTTTACTGAGCCACTTTACAGGGCTTCTGGTTACTCTCAGGAAAAAAAATAAAACTCAAAGGGGTGACTGAAGGTAGAAACAAAACAAGGCAGAAGGTGCAAGTCAACCCACGGGGAGTGGCAGATGTAGTTGGTAAAGAAAATTGCAAAGTTGCATGGTATGGCTAGAGAGAAAAAGAAGGGAAAAAAAAAAGATAAAAAAACCCCAGATCTCTGTTCTATATTACCAAGATGGGATCCTCTCATGGATTCAAGTAGGGAGAATTTAGAGAATATTACAGGCGAAATGAATATACTACTGAAGGAGAAACAGCAGTACCAAAAAATTCGTTGAAACAATCCTTTATGAAACAGGAAGACACTGTTCACAAAGATTACTAGAAAGTGGTTTATCCAAAGGAAAGAAGACTCTGTAGTGATTCTAGATCACTAAATCCACTTTTCAGGATTTCCTGACCAAATTAGCCATAGAGAGATACATTAGTCCCACAGAGCAGATGCAAAGTATTTAAATGAGCACATCAGGCAGTTCTGTCACAAAGAGATCTAATTAGATTTGAGGAGCCAATACCTCAAGCAGAGCCTGAAAGAGTGATCAACAGTTTACAGCTTGGAAACCTCCCAGAGCTGGAAGCCAAATCCTTTGGAGCATTTAAACAGAAACTCATCCCCTCATTAAATGGAACATTTGCTGAAATTCCAGGAAATCCTAGGATGAAGCTACCATACTGATGCTGCACAGAAAAAAAGGCAATGCCATTTATTATTGAGGATTCTGATTATTTATTTCTCTTTTAAACACAGGTACTAAAATCAGTGCTACAAGGCAGATGACAAGATGGAGATTGCTTTCTCCAACAGTAACAGTTTCTGATCTTTTAGTGACCAGTTGTTTAATTGCAATCTCCAGATCAGCAATAACAGCAATTGATTTGTGTTCATTAAAACTCTGTTGTAGAACCAAGAACTAACACTGATGTTTTGCAATGTAAAGATAGCATTAGGCTGAGTTAAGTAATTACATCAGTTAATATCATTTTGATGATTTCACTTCCATGTAAGTATGCCTTGTATTGAACCAAATACTAGAATTCCTGTAAGAGCTTCATTAAATAAATATTCTCCAAGGATGGAATTAGCCATGATTGCTTGTCTCTTTCTAACTGGTCTTTCAATGAAAGTTTTCTGCCAACTTCAAATGAGAAAGCAAACACTCCAAACCCAGCTCTACTTCATTTTATAGGGTGTATCTCCTTTTACATCCATTACATTGAAATATTATGAAAGCAGGTATGAATTTTAAAAATACATCTGGAGTTATTCAGTACCTGACAGAAACCCCTCAAATCTCCAATTGTTTGTGTGTAATGCCCAGGAGAAAGAGCTGCCATAGCCAACTGAAGATGCTGAGGCCAGTACAAATGAAAAACAGGAAAAGGGCAATTCCAGCCAGCTGAAAAGGAACAGATGACTGACACATGTAGGGGGAAGGGAGGAGGGTTCATTCCTGCAGGAAAGCACAAGGCTGGTTTAAGTTAATTCTACACCCAGAAATACACCTGTCACCTCACTGGCACCTGGGAATTCACTTCTGCCCTACCCCTCTGCCTCTGCTGTGTGAGTGCTGCCCATGAAATCACTGCCCCACAAGCAGGGTGGAGAAAAACCACAAGTTTCAAAGGAATCTGCAGTGTATTTGCTCTCACCCCAACAGAATTAGTAGGGCCAGAAGTATCACAGTGATGTATTTCTCACTCCACTACCTCTGTGTGGAGGGTGGCATTTATAAAACAACTAATTACTGTTCAAATCATAAGTAAGCACTAAAGCTGAGTTTCATTTTAGTCAGGTGCATAAATCTTCCTCACCTATAAAAAAGCTGGAGCAGATGTACAGTGGCTGAGCATGCCTGACATCACCATTCCATGTGGTTGATCCAGATAGAAAATGAGTGATGGTTTGCCATGATTGGTGTGCACATTTTGAAGGCAGGATATTCTCCATGCAATAATTTCTCCATTCCTAACCTTGAAAGAACCGTATATTTTTTGCATATGTATGTACATATATATTTAATTGAAGGCACTGATAGATCTTAGTTCCAATGGTGCAAAATAAAGTGCTCCTCTGACAGGTGTTCATCACAGTTTGGTAACACCTCCCAAATTTCTTAAGATATCTTCACCTTCTAGTACTGCAGCCTCTGGAACATATAAATTCCAGAATTTTGGCCTACAGAAATGATTTCTGGTTGCTGGTGGAAATTCAGGCTGCACAACTCAAAATGCACACATGGTCCAGCTGGAAGAGGACACCTGTGAAACCTGCCCTGATGATAATTTGGAAAAAGAGTGAAATTTATCATCAGCAAAACACAGGCATTAAATTTTTTTTTTCCAAATCATTGGCCAAAAGACCCAGTGGATCTATTACTAATATTTAGCAAAATTATTAGCTTAATAAAAAAAAGAAATTAGAAATAACAAGGGTGTCTCTGAAGAAGACCACTGACACTTGCTGTTGAGGAATTCCTCTTCACCATTTAACACAAGACCTTCTTGCAGAGATTCTTTCTCATTTCTAAGACAAGAGTGAAGTTCAAAAGATCTACTGTTAAGACACATCCGATAAATTCCTTCTTTTATTTTCCATGCTTGAAGGGTTTCTGCCCCACTGGCAGCTGGCAGCAGATCTTTGTTCTCAGCAGCTGAGATGGTGCAGGAGAATTCAAGTGAATTGAAGCACTGTTTCAAAAGAAACATTTCTGCCTCAAGTCCAAACATTTCATGGCATCCTACCATGAGAGGCTAAAGGAGGTCTGGTAGAAAACCACTCTGGATTCTAATCTTTGTTTCCTACAGCTGCCAACTGGAGCATGGCAATGAAACCATGGGGTTTGCACCACCCAAAAATATTGCAGTCTCTTGGCTGTGAAGGAGGAGTGGGGCTCAAGCTGCAGCAATCATCTTCCCACCAGTCTAATCTTGGTGTAATTAGAGGATCACTGCCAAACAGGAGCATATGCTTTGTCCAAAAATCTCAATGCAAATCTCTGTGTGTGTCTGTGTGTGTTGAATTATTAAATTCAGAACCCCATAGCAACATCTATGATAATACATCCTACTGCTATTATTATACACAAGAAGCTCTAAAGTCACTTTTAATCAAAAGAGATCCTTTTAAATCTATACCTGGTTTTAGTGACATTCCTCTTAACGCAGCTGATGAAATATTAAACATGCAATTACTGTACATGCTCTATAAATGGCTTTCCTCTTATGCAGGCTGTATAGAAGGCTGTGTCAAAATGAGAAGGAAGTTACTTTTCTCCTGAGTACCTTTTTCCCAGAGAGAGATTCAAGATCAGGTTGAAAGCATTTCACTCAGAAGTGACAAGAACCCCAACCAAATACAGAATTAATTATAGAAAAAAAAAATATTAAAAAACAGACTGGAGGAGAGAAACCATCAGAGCTCTCAATTGCTGTCCTGCAGAAGGCTGGGCAGCCACACTCAGGCTCCACACCTGGTGTCCCATCTGGAATGTGTTGAGTCACCCACAAAAGAAAGGGAAAGAGGCAATCTTCTCAAGAAAGCTTGTTACAGCCTTGCAGACACATACAAAAACCACAGGATAAAGGTTACTTTGTGCTCATTTTTCTAGGGAAACAGCACTCAGAAATGAGAGCTGCCACAGCGCAGTTGCTGACACAGTTCATGCTCCACACAGAGTGAAAAGGGAGGTTCATTTTGCAGGGTTGCTGTTGCCATCCCACTTTTGGAACTGCAGCCTTATCCAGTATTGATTGATGGTGTCTAATGGCCTGATAGGGCTGTGCTGCTGTAATTGTATGTGCACAGGCAGTTGTCAGGAAAGCACCGACAGGAGCATTTGGAGAGCTCACAAGGCTCTTAGTAAAACACAGCATCACCAAAATACAGCTCCTCCCTGCAGTCACTGCAGCATGTCCCTGACAGGAGTAACCATCACTGGCACAAACAGGTAGAAACCTTACAAATCCAGTCTCACTGTAGGACATTTATTACCCTTGGTGATTAGAAAACTCATTAGGAACCCATCACATGGCTGCTGATTGCTGCGGCTGTGGGCAAGCTGCTCGCCATTGAAACAACACGCACAAGAACAAAAAAAATAAAAAGAAAAAAAGCAAGTCCCTTTTGCCATCATAGGGACAAATGCTCCTGCTCCTTTACACACAGCATCCTTCCTCTTGGACACTGTCAACAGCTGATGCAAACTGAGGGAAAAGTCTCCTATACTGGGGCACTGCTGTCTGATCTTCCCATGGTTCTCCCACTCTGAAATGGAAGAAGCTGGCTGCCAGACTGGGCAATCCTCTCATTCCAACACCCATTCTTACCTCTCTGAGCTGTGCCAGAAACCCTCATTCCTCCTGGACCTGAAGCTCCTTCTTACATTTCTGGCTCCCTGTGGCACAATTTTCTTTCAAAAAGAGCATCATCAGTCCTTTCTTATTATACAGAATGCTTTTCAGGAAAAGGCATAGCTGGAAGGATCCCAACAACTGGTATTTATCCAGGAGACTGATAATTGTATGCAACATGGGCCTCAAAAATTATTAGACAGCTCTGGCTTTATAAAGATGTGAGGTAGAGAAGGTCAGGCTAAATGCAACAATCCCTTCCAGACTTAAACACTATGAATCTGCTAAAAGATCATTTGTTTTATTCAGTGTCTCATAACTAAATGATTATGCTCACCCTTCCTCCCAGCACATCACTATCAGTGACAGATGCACAAAATAATACTGCTTCAGACAGAATGAAAGATAATAGGCTCAAAAGAGGAAAAAAAAATTAATCTACAGTATTTAGATATTACTACCAGGAGGCATGAAGATATTACTCACTTTGGTCTTGCATTGGACAGCAACATCTGCATCAAAACAGATGCATTTCCACAAAAGCAATAAAAATTACCCAGCTGATACAGCATCTGATATATTTGTGGTATATTGCATTATTTCCATGCAGCTGGAGTCCTGCAATCAATATCCTAGTACTCTGGATCTGGAAAGAGGTTCTTTGTTCCCTTATAAGCCTGGATCTGGGATACTGGATGAAAATCTAAATATTTAAAGTAATATTCAAGTTGTTAATCTATTCCACTAAACAGTCTTTCTGGACATATTCCAATATAAAGTAAAATGCTTTGTGCTGCAATGGAAGAACTACTGCTATTAAAAGACTTAATCCCAAATACACCCAGCAGAGTCTGAAGGGCTGCTATTTTTACCAGGTTTGTATTTTACAGAGAAGCATTAAGTGCAGGTTACAGCATTGGTCCACACCAATGGTTCCCCACCATACAAAAGCAGAGCTTTGCAGAGCCAGCAAAGCTGGAATGTTTTAGGTGGAAATACTGCAGGTTTAAATATCATTAACATATTTTCATCCTTGTCTCCCTGATTAGCCTTTCCACAGCAACAACTTTCCCTGGTGCCAGGAGAGATTCACCAGTAAAGTTTGCAGAAGCAGCCACAGGATGGGCAGGGACACGCCGGGCTTGGTGACACAGCCTGAGAGAGGCACCAGGAGCTGCTGCCCCACAGGACAAGGTGGCCCTGGGCAGGGACAGCAGGAGCTGCTGGACAGCCCAAGGACACCAGAGACACCTGTGCTGGCAGAAACAGGAAAACAACACACCCATCACAACAGCTTCCCAAAAGAGAGCTAGGACTTCCTTCGGCAGCATCCTGGAGGGAAGTGCAGCAGCAAATGGAAATCAAAGCTGAGTGGAGACAGAGGATTTTACTCCAGAGAGTGTCCAGGGCAGAAGGAGAGGTTTTTCACAGCCCATGTTTGTCTTGCTGGCTGCCCACAATAACCAGAAGGGAGGGATGCTAGGAATGAGGAATGCAGCAGTCTGAAAGTATCTGCAAGTATCTCTTTCAGTCTCACTAGGAAATAATTGTTGTGGCAGTTTGGGGCTTTTTGGGAATACAATGCATTTAAATGAAAATGAAAGGGAGAAAAAATTATATTCAAAGCTACCCAAGGATTCAGGTAAATGCTATTGCCCTGTGTGGAGAATGGATAGCTGAAAGCAGTAAAGAAATTATGAGAAAATAAAGCACTGGACAGGCAGCAGGAAATAATCAAAAAGGATTGGGAGACAGGAGTCTGATTTTATGAAGGATTTTATAAGGGATACAAGAACCAGCCAGCAGAAACTCAGTGTTAGATATTTAAGAGCAGAGAACGACAGACTGAAGAAGAATTCTGATGGATGCAAAAGGAAAAAAGTCCTCAGATATTACTTCAGAAGGGAGATGTACAGCTGAAAACAGGGAAACATTGCAGAGGAGAGGATGGGATTAATTCTGAATCCTTCTGCACTCTGCATTTTTAAGGCAGCAGTGAAATGCTTGATGGCAAACAATATGTTCACAAAAAAGGCACTAACAGGCTTGTGCTTACAGTGACGTTTTTCAGGACATTTCCCTTTGATGCAGGCTTGTTACCTCCTCCTCCCAGCAGCAGGGATGATGCCCATGCAGACAGCTAAAGACATTTTAACTGCTCTTTCTCCCTGGTCTGCTGCAGATGAAGTACAGCAGTAGCAATGACAGTGCTCCCCCAGGAGCAGGACTTGCTCTGGGGACGCTGGAGCCAGGTCAGGTTTGCTGAATTGGCCTCTGAAGAAGACTTTGTTTGGTTGGAGACCTGCAGAATTCACTGGTGACAAATTAAAGGGGAATTACTCTAAACTGCTTCTTCAAAGAGAAAGGACAACACTGTCCATCCACTGACACTAAAAAGCAGATGAGTCACTGGAAAAGATGAGTGTTTAATTCAATTCACCATCTTTCATATTCCAGAGGGTATAGAGGTAATTTCTCTTCAGGCTGTGATGAAGAACCAGCTCATAACTTTAAAAGAGTGGTTTAAAATCCTGGCTTTGCTGCATGGTGTTCCCAGAGCAGAGAACATAATTCAGCTTAACCCATACTTGTTTTTCCACATGCAAAAATAAAACACTCACACATCTACATTTACCAGCCAGGGCTCAACATCCACAGCAGGGCTGGCTTCAAGAATCTGATGTCCAGGTTGACAGAATGCCAAATAAAGGACAAATGTAGCAGTAGCCCTCTTTTCAGAATCAGTGCTAGTATTTTTCATCTCAATATGTCCATGCCATAAAAATCTTTCTGACCAAGCTTTTGCTTTTGTAGTACCTGACACATTTGGAAGAGCAGCTCCAGCAGGGCAGTTGGAAAAGCAATTCCAGCATTGAAACAGTTTCACCCCACCTCATCCATCCCTTCCCAAACAGGTTTTGAGGAGAAACTCTTATTCCCACAGCAGGGAGAGCTTGTTCCTGCTGCTAATAAATTCATATTACAAATGGTCACCAGTTCATAAGTAATGGTCTGACATCAACACGATAAAATTCAGTAAAGACACAAATAGAAATCAAACACAAAAACATGAGTCAGGGGTCACTGGTTCAGCAAAATCACTGCAGAAATGGAGTTTATTAGAGACCATCCAAATGGCACCATCACCCTGCACACACAAGGGTGGTCCTGCTCTGGGGGACACTGGCAGATGTGTCATGTGCAAGACAGGGGAGATGGACATTCTGCTCTACACACAGCTGAGAGATCTCTGCTGGAATATTGCAGCTGGATTTCAGCATCTCACTAAGAAAAATTGAGAAAATTTCAATTCAGAGAAGATGAACAAGAATCATAAGTATAGACAAACACAAATTACAGGGAAAGTTGGAAACAATTGGTTTAATTTTCACTATAGAGGCAGAGTCACCTGACTATAAGGCAAAATGTGTATCAGTCTCTAAGCACGTAAAAGCAGAACATAATTGAAAAAAGACTAGATAAATGTGATCCTAGGCTAGATAGACCTGGTACTGCAAAGGAATGGAGGAAGAAGCAGGGACTGACCTCTTAAGTGGACTCCAAGTTAAATATAGCAACATATTTAAGATATATTTTTATATCATTATAGAGATATAATATTGTATGTTATTTTGTTTTATTGTCTTATATTAACATTTATCATTTTTATGTTTTCTATTTAATATATTTGATATAATTATGTATATAAATATATATTTAGGATATACTTAGGATTTGCTATCTATAGCATAGGATGTACTACTGAAATAAAGTATGTTATTTGTTAAATACTCTGAAACATCACAAAGTAAATCTCAAGGATATTAATACACTGAAAAAACCCTGCCAAGGCAATACCTGCACACATGTGTGGCATAAGCATTAGGACATACAGGTAACATGGCTTGATAAAACATCAAAATCAATTGCACTCAAAATACTGTTGCTCTCAGCAATTACATTTCTTGTAAACACATTAAAGGATTGATTCAATAATCAATCCTGGATTCATTCAATGAAACTATAGCCAGGAATATTCATGTTGATCACAAGGAAAGTTACTAAACCTCATTCAGCTAATAACATTTTCTAGCTTGAAGCTTGATACCTTTATGGAATTTGAGCTAGCAGAGCAGCAGATGATATTCCTACTTTCCATGCAAACGCATAATCCTTTTCTGAAGGCTACTAAGCTCTTTGCCACCAAAATCAGTGGAACTCTGGCTGTTTACATCGGATCTGTGAAAGGCTTTGAAGATGAAAAGAGCTGTGCAAGTGCTAAGTGCAGCTATTTTGGCAAGGAATCTAGACCAGAAACACAGGCTGTTACACACAGGTCCTATTGTTTCCTGTCATCCTTGTCAGATGGCACAAAGCCAGCAAAACCCAGGCAGTCTGATAAAAAGGACAGAGGGAAAAAAAAATCATTTTCCTAAGGATGCTTTCAGAGGCACTCTCAGCAGAAGGGCACAGTAAAACTCGGCTTTGTGTCCACTGCTAATCCTTACTTGTATCAACTCTTTTATTTGTTCTGACATGGTCTGTGATCAGTCACTAAGTCAGCATTTAGGGAGCTCCCCATGAACATCAGTTCATGCACATCAGCAGGAGAAGGGTGGGGAGGCTGAGGTGAAGAGGCTGGTGGCAAAAACCAGCTCAAGTTGAGCAGGAAAAATAAGAATAGAAAGATTGTTCTGAAGAACCCAGAGCACAGATGAAAGAACCCTAGAAGGTTCAAATAGAAGCGAGCAGGTGCAGGGTTTGTTGTTGTCTTTCTTGTGCTTATTAGTTGTGGGGTTGGTTGGTTTTTTTAGACTAAGGAGTCAAAAGACTCACAGCTTAGAAAAAAGTTCAAAACAGAAAAGCTATTTAAAAATGGCATTGGAAACACATGCTACAAGCAGGTAGAGAATTCACACCTAAAGAACTATACAAACCAATTCCTCAGGAATGTAAATAAAAACAGAGTAAACAATGAAGAGAAAGAAGAGGAATCGAGGGGAAGGTGAAAAAAATAGCTAGAGATAAACAGGCTGGGTTTAGGGCACGACTCAGAAAAACCACACCAACATAGTATTTTAAGAGAAGTCTTGGAAAAGTCTGCAGGACCTAACTGAACTTATAAATTAATTTCATAAAATCTGAGCAAAAGTGGATGAAAGACCACAAAACTCAACCCAGGAATTATTAGAGGACAACAAAATATAGGTTCAGGTATCCCAAAACCCTGCAGGCTCTGAGGGCTCCAAGTAGAGAGCAAGAATCACAAAGACACTGGAAAGAGAAGGATTAAGTTGCTATTGACTGCAGATGAATCAAGAATATTGCAAGATCCATGTGGTTAAAGCTGGGGTTTTTCACAAAATTCATAACTGAAGCAAGTCAGCAGCCTGGAGGGAAGCAGATGAAGAAAACTCATTGGCTGCAGAAATTGCTTCAGGTAAATGGTAATGAAATACATGGAATAACAAGGTCTAATGATACAGAGTGGTGGGATCACAGAATTGTGAATTAAATGGAATAACAAGGTCTAATGACACAGAGAATGTCTTATGTAATTTCTGTTGTTGCATTGAGTTAACAGACATGCTTCACTTCCAAATTTGTGGAGCACAGAGGTAAGCAACCAGCCAGGCAACATCTGTCTTGAGCTTTGCAGTGTATAAAATTAAATGCAGTGTCAGAGAAATGTGGATTTGAGCTAAAGCCCACTGGGGCCAGAAATGCCCAGCCACTCCTGCAGGTCCAGCCCCAGGAGGAGCACAGGGAATCTGCTGTTCCAAGACAACTGAGCACCACATGAGCCATCCATGATTCAGGCCATTGCCCACAAACACAGCCACTGTGCATTTACAGAGTCTTTCCTCATTTCCCACCTTGTATTTGATGCAGTGGGTCAGGAGGATTTCAGAGGGTTCCTACAACAGCAGAAGACTGAGGTGTTGGGTACACACCTCTGTGACTGCTGGAAGTGTGACTCCAGCTTTTCTAGGATCAGGCTCCTCTTCCTCATGTGTCTTTGCTTCACAGAGAGGGCTCAAAAGGCTCAGAGGGAAGCAACCAGCAGGAGAAGGCTGCATGATTTCCTCATCCTCTCCACCCCATTGTGCATTTGCAGGCTGTGTGATTTGGGACACAGGAGCCAATGTCCCCCTGCTTTGTGTCTCTCCTGGATCCCCATCCCCAGAAAGATGCAAAGGGCTGCCCTGGGCCCATGCATCCTAACAACTCTTGCTAAAGCCAAATAAAACGGAGAAGAGTAAACTTAAAAGCAAATGCTGGCTGTCATGGTGAATTTCCAAACAGTCTGTGAGTCACTTAGAGGAAGTTTCTACATGCTTATGTCTTCCAACTCAAATAAAGTAATTAAATTATCTTAACTACTGAGTAGAAAAAGCTTTATTATTGCAATAGCTAGGTCTGCAGATGAATCATGGTGCCCTTACACAGCACAAGTGGTTTATCACAAAAGTCATCCAATTGCCTTTTAGGACAGGTGGGATTTACTAAGAGAAAAAAACCCATGCTTTTTAATGTCTAAGTAGAAAATGCAACCCCAAACATTGCCTTTTCTCAAAAAAAAACCACATTGAAAAGGAAACTTTTAAAGGGGAGAGGCAGGCTGCAAAGCTGTTCTGACACTGGTGATTAAATCCTGAGAAGTTAAGTCTGTGTTGCTCTGCAGAAAGAGATGAAAATACCAGCAGCCCATAACCAATACCTTCTGCAGGCTGGATTAGTGTTATTGACAGCAAGATTTTCCCAGAACACAAATGAAGAATGGGCCATGTATGATCCATGACATGGCCACACCACTGTCACAGGATATGCCATAATTCAGAAAAAAACAAAGACAACATGCAAAACTGTGCCTTCTATTTTATCAAACATTTCTGGGGGAGGTCCTGAAGCAGGCTCTGCTTCCATGTCATCAGCAAAAGCAAGAGAATTTTCTAAATGACTTAGCAACCAGCATGTTAAGGTCTTATGTCATTCTCACCAAAGTAACCAAAAACAAGTTGCTGAGTATTCAACACTTTTAAAAACATGGTTAAGACATAAGAATGCTTCTCTCACATGCCCTTGACAGAGAAAGACTGCTGCATCCAGTTTTACAGAGGCCAAGGAGGGACAGACCCTACAGGGAGAAGGATTTTTGTGGGTAGCTGTACTGAACCTTGGACTAGACAACTGCCCCTCAGTCAGTGTGAATGAGGGCTAATAAAAGCTGTGGTAGGTCAAATATGGGTTTGGGTTTGTTTTTTTCTTCAAAAAAAGGCACAGGAGAAAGGACAGTGTGGTGCTCTGACCTCTCAGCCCTGTTTTCTCTCGTGTAATGGGAGTTGTGACTGTCCTTTCTTTTTCCGTAGAGAACTCAGATTATGAAACCAGAGCAAGAACAAGTCACGTACAAAAAAAATGTTCCTTAAAAAGGCAAAAATTAACCACCCTTGGAAAAACAATGAGGGAGGAATGTGAATAACACAGCATTTCCCATGGCCTGTATACTTATCTCATACCACAACGATCAAGTGGCTTACTTGTCTCTACCCGTTACAAAAGGGATTCTTTGCATTTTCACGTGGTTCTGCTCCACAACCAACCACACACTTTTACTACTTTGTCTTAGCTATTTTGGTGCTTAGATACTCAAATCCTTTCCCCTTCCCCCCACTAAGTAAATTTTCCAGGCTAAAGTTCAAAGTGAATTCCAATGTGATTATATAAACACATGCATACTGTAGATTGACATCATACAATGCTATTCTTTGTTGCTGGATTTTTTTTTGTCTTTTTAGTTTGCAACAACTTCAGTATGCCTGGCTTGCTACCCTAAAATAGTAGCTTATTACACTCTACTGAATATAATAACACTGCATTTATTCCTCTGGCAGTTTGGTTTTCGCAAGGAAAAAAAAAGCTCAAGATTTAATTCATAAAAATAGACTTGCAAAGGAAAAATAAAAGTAACAGACCTTATGAATCTCTCTGTTTATTAAGGCATGTGAGTAGTGGAGTGGAGAGAAAGCAGGTTTATATGTTTCAGTCCATCATGACTGTGAAATTGAACTGTAAATGGTACCTAGTGCAGCCAAGTGAGACAGACACCATGCCAGGAGTTAATGGAAATGTGGAGAGCTTTTCTTTTTAACAAAGTACTTGAGCAATTATTCCAGTACACCCGCAGTGAAATGAGATAAAGTTAGGCTGCGCATTACAAAGGCTGTTAACTGCAAAATAAATTTACTGACAGCCATTGGGAACCTTTCATACCCCGTTCCTTTTTCTGCACCTATTAGCTAAAAACTCCAAGCAGTGTTGGAGGGGCTGAGCAGCCAGCGGGGTGGGAGGTTTGTCATGGGCAAATCTGCTGGGCTGTCACACTCACCTGGCAGAGAGGAGGGGTTTGGGGATCCATCCAGCCCTGCCACCAAAGCAACCAGGCACAGAGTGCTCCTGACAGCCCTGAAGCTCTCAGGGCTTTGGGTTGATACTAACATTTCACTGCAATAGTAAAAATACAGAAAAATACAGAAAAAAAAAAATGGACAATACAGAAAAAAAGTACAGGAAAAAAAATACAGAAAAAAATACAGAAAAAATACAGAAAAAAATACAGAAAAAAAACAATACAGAGAAAAAAATAGAGAAAAATACAGAAAAAAACAATACAGAAAAAAGCAATACAGATAAATGCAATACAAAAAAAAAAAAAGCAATACAGGAGAAAAAAAAACACAACAGAAAAAAGTACAGGAAAAAAATACAGAAAAAAATACAGGAAAAAAAAAACCAGAAAAAAAAATTACAAAGAATTCCCAGCCTCACCTTTCCCATCACTCCCCTGGCTCTCCTATGGCACCAAGGAGTTGAAGGTCATGTTTGAGGCTCAGCCTAGCACCGAGCTCCAGGGACAAACAGGATGAAGGGCAAGTCCTCCTTGCCCTCTAAAACTACCCTTGTGCCATGGTTTATTAAAGCTCCCCTCCCTGCAGCCCCAGCTGCTCCCCAGCAGCCGTGTGGCTGCACCAGCGTGTCCAATGGCCAATATTGATCTCCTGGGGCACAGCTCACCCCATGTGCACGGTCAGGCAGAAACCCTGCCCAGCTGTGTGCAGCCTCCATCCAAAGGGGAGCTTGGCTGGATGAACTGTGCAGGTGGAAACACAACCACTCTCTCTCAGTCAGGGAGCTGAGAGGAGCTTTGCTGCCTAAGAAAATAAAAGAAAATCTCAAACAGACATCAAGAGAGAAAGGCTGCCCGTATAGAAAGTATTCATCATTGATCACAATGGTGAATTTTCTATGGATTTTCCATTTAAGGAAAAAATCCTTCCCTTTCAGAAGGGCATTAGAAAGCACCACTGGTATGTTATGGATTACATACCAGAGGAGACTGGCCTCAGCACCTCGTGAGAAACCCACTAGGGAAGCCAATACAGGAATGATGTTAAAATGTTTTGAGAGAGCAAACCATTTCTATATCAGTTGCAACTCCTGTTTTATAAAGTCCTTTATTTCCTAGCAGGGCCCATGCTTAGACCTCTTTGATGTATTTTTTGTGATAGTAGCACACTGTCTTTTTATCATGGTATTTTGAGAGCATCTCAAATGCAACCCTGCATCAAACACAGCACCTTGACCCAGAGTCAAGCCACATTTTAAGTAATCCCCATGACATCTCTTACATCAAGTGAGCTCCCTTTTGCATTTCCAGTGCAGATAAAGTGAGAGCTATTCACACACAAGTCTTCTCTTGCCATTCCTGGTGTCTGTGCTGAACTATCACTCTTTTCAGCAGGTGCATTGACTTGGCTAGCTCTCCCTTCTGAGCTCATTGTCATGGCTCGTTGCTGTTAGCCTCAGTTACACAACCCCTGAAAGCACCCCTCCCTCCTTTTCAGGGAGGTATGATTTGAAGGTCTGTACCCTTTGGCCTCACAGCTATTATTTGTGGCTGTCAGTCAGAAAACAGAAACTGGAATGAAAACAACCAGTGCTCTCTCCTCTGTAGCAGACCTGTCACTGCCACTTTCTCCTGACTTTATTCGACATAATCAAAATTTATTTTGTTGTCCTTGCTCATGTGTCTTATACAAGCACCCTACACATGACTAACCAGCACACTCTCCATCCCCTCCCTAGCCCTACCCCAACCCCCAGCAAACAAGATCCTGTTACCTGCAGGAACTGCTCTGGTTCCAGCCCTGCTGAGCCATACACAGGCGAAGCTGCCCTCGCACAGCTCCTCCCTGCTGAGGAGGGACACCATCCTGCAACAGCAGTTAGACACGAAGCCAACCTGGACCCGGGGGAAGTGACTGCTCCGTCCTGCCCAGAGCTGCTAACGCACATGGACCTGCTCCTCTTCTGCCTGGCAGCATTTCCATTTCCTTGCACGTCTGTCAGATCCTTTCCGTGTTGCTTTGCCTTTTGTTGTGCAGTGTAGCAAGATGCCAGCTTGCTTTCTTTTTGTTTTTGCACTGTGTGTGCTCTAGATCTAACATTATGCTTCAGATGCTATCGAGGAGCCAAACGTGACAGGATTTCAAGGTTGGCCTCAAGGTGGTTAACTCTGAGAGTCAGCCTTTCAATCACCATCAGATACCGATCAAACAAAAATAGATGAGGGCTGACAGCAGGCTGGCTTATTATACCCTCTATCTCCAGCTGGTTTACTTCAGGATGTTTTCATCAAGTGAGTCTCCAGCTCACCTCACTAGTATGCAAGGAAGGCAGGAGGGGAAATGGGAAATGGTTGTACAAAAATGGAATAGTTTGTGATTTATAGCTGAAGAAAAACTAAGACAATGGTTTCCCCCTGATTCACTAGATGTAATTGTGCCTCGAGCATCACCATAAGACAAAGCAAATCCCAAAGATAAAACCAGTCTGAGGGAGGAGAGGGGACCCACAGCTGCAAAGTTATCATTTCAAGATGCAGCTTCTCTCCCTCCTCTTGCATAAACATTACGTCAAAATGATCATAAACCCGCAGCTGCCCAAATGGCACTTGTATCCTCACACAGAGTTTACTATTGACTTCAAAGGAACAGAAAGATACTGAGAAATTTTACCTCTAGTTTTCCATGCTGATAGAGATCAGGGAGATTTGTAGACTTTGATCGTTCCTTGTTTAATTCAGGTCAGATGGAGCCCAGTTGAGTTGTGAGGGTTCAGCTTCAGCAGGGGACTCTACACCCCAGCCTTTCTTCTCCTCCAAAGCATCTTCTCCTGACCCAGCTGATTTCAAACTCTCCTGATCAGATCTTGGTGAAGAACTGCCTTTTTATTTATCACGGGGACTTCCTGTGATTATCACACAGGTGTCTCAGGTGAAGGAGCTACACTGTTGCTCACCATTCTAGCCTCAAAATACATTTTTAAAAAAAAAGACTTCAACTGCTCTACAGTTCCATGACCAGAGCCCCCTAAATACAGGGACATAAATCAATGTCTAATAGAAGCTCCAATATTTTACAGACACTGCTAATTTTTGCACCTGTAATCAATTTAAACAGTGATTATGAGTGTAGCTGACCTAAGAATGAGAGGATACATGAGAAGTTTTAGCTTCTCATTAAATACCTGGGTTCAGCTTTCACAGATTCATCACTTCACCTGAACAGGTTCTAGACAATCCTAAAACTATCTGTTCTCCAAAATGTTGTCTCTACATGTTATATTGTCTTTCCAGCTTGTCTCACTTTCAGCAGAGATAAATGTCTGTGTCACAAGGCAGAACTGTTGTAGCCCCCAAAGCACAACATCTGAATACAGAGCAATATTTACATGAGAAGGAACAACAGCAAACCACAGGTCCCATGCAAAACCCTGAGCCCACAAAAAGCTCTGCAGAAATTTGCCTCTGCTCTGGCTCCCTGTGCAAAGCCAGATTTGGGGGGACCTTCTCATCCATCATTCCTTCTGGGCACAAAAAACCCATGAACATTTCATTCCCCAGTGGAGGAACACAACCCTACTGCTGTGGCTACCAAACCCCACCAAATGTCATGGCTGTGGCTGAAAGTCTATTCCTAGGATCCAGAGAGATTCCCACACCCACTATGAGAACTGGGTAACGTGGTCCCAGCAGGATTAAACCCCTTACCAGGGTGAGGGGGAGCTGAGGTGGAAGGACACTGGCATTGCAGGGGTGACAGGCCAAACAACATTCAGGTGCCTCTGGATCTCACATCCTCCAGTGAATTATGAGGGGAAACAGGAGCACCTTACCACTGACTCCATACAGAGTCACAGCTCCTGCTGAAGGTACCAAAATTACCTGTCTGGAGTTAGAGGGTCTTTAAATCCCACCACTAGTTAAGGGTACATGTAAATGCTGTTCTACCTAGTGGGATTTTGACCTAAATTTGCTAATGATCTAACAACCAGCCCTTTCTTCCAGGGGCAGGATCTTAGAGCTTCCCAAAGTAGATGCATTGGCGGGAGTTAAATGTCACCATCTACCTTTGGCTGATTAAACTCTGTTTTTCTCCATCTGATACAATTGTAAGAGCGCACCGTGCTGATCAGGCACACATTTTGCACAAAATGTCATGCATGTTTATTATTAGATTAAGCTGCAGTAGGTTTAATTTTAGATCTTTTGATTCAAGTGGTGCGATGAAGATTAAATGTTAGGCATTATTAAAGATGCAGATGTGGACATATTGAATTATAAACCTCATTAAGTGCGACGTCCTAGACAGGCTTCTGAGATAAGCTACAAAGGACTTCCTTACTTCATACCAAAGTTATTAAAATATTAGAAGGTAAATCTAATCATAAAAATATTATGATAGAATGAAACTGATACTTTAAAAGTGTTATTACAAAAGACTGTGTTTCTTTCATGTATAATTACTTCCTTCTCAGTTTAGATTGCTGGACTGATATTAAAATGCAAGTATTTTTCCTCTTTTGAACACACATAAAAAGTGAGTATAATAGAGCCAAATTTTGTCACTGTTTTCAATGCCTGAGCCTTGAAAAATCCTCCTCCTCAATGTCAAGTTTTAGTTCTCATCAAGATTAAAGTTATCCACTCAAGATTACATCTGGTGGCAAAGCCATCCCCACTTGCATGGATGTGGGAGTGGCCAAGACAGTTATCACATTAAATATATATGACACGATTTTGGGATGTCTGAGGTGGCTAAATTTAGAGAAGGTGGTTTCCACTACAGAATGGTGGAACAGGACAGTGATTCATGAAAAGATAAAGGCACATGGGATGGATTGTCATATTCCCTCACCAAATTCTTTAACATCAGTTAGTTACTATAACTTCCTCTTCTGCTGTAGAAAAGCAGGGGATATACAATGAAATTAGAAAGGGCAAAAGAAGAAAGTTTCAAATACATTCAACGATTTTTTTAAATTTTTTTTTTTTTTTTTTACCAACTACATCATGATCTTGTGGGACTCATTTCTGCGAGTTTATGGAGGTTCCCTGTCATTCCCCTGCCCAAGATTCCCTGTTGGCCTGGATAATAAGAATCTCACCACTCACTGGTGAGGCCAAATCATCAATAAGGTATAAAAGCAGTGCTAGCCCAGACCAGCAGCCAACCAGTGACTGACAGGTGGGAATTCCTGTAGGAATTTCATAATTGCACAGTCTAGCCCTTCCCTCGAGAGAGTTTTGCTCTTAATATCAAAACCAAGATATTGCTCTAGCACTGCAGAGCAACTGCAGCTCTTTGAACCCATGGGCAGGTACAAACCATCTCAGACTCCACCAGGACTTTCAAAGATTTTGTCAGAACTCACTGGAAATCCATATCCAAGTTCTAGAGAAGTTCTCACCATTTCTGCTAATATTCCCTCCATTGCACGGCAAGGCAGAGCTATGATAAAAAACATTGCCCAGTTATTAGATGGATGGCTTCTTCCTCCAAATTTAGACATCAAATATTTGTCCCATCCTGGGCCACCTCTAGAAAAGGTCCACAAAATCCTTTAGTTCAAGATCATTGTTTTCTTAACAGGATTTTCTTCTATTTCCCCATTAAACTGTGCCAACTCTGTGACTGCAGTAGATAAATGCCATTCTCATGCACTGAGATAGCAATTCTATTTCTCATTTGCTAAACAATTGAATTTGTAAAGCAATATAAGGATTTAAGAGAATCTTCTATAGCTGTGTTATGTCAACTGAATGAAGTGACCACAATGGATTTGATCCATGATAAGATGTTTGAATTTTCTTGTT
Source organism: Pyrgilauda ruficollis (assembly GCF_017590135.1). Classification (NCBI taxonomy): domain Eukaryota; kingdom Metazoa; phylum Chordata; class Aves; order Passeriformes; family Passeridae; genus Pyrgilauda; species Pyrgilauda ruficollis. Next base: position 5,590,755 of record NW_024513654.1, on the reverse strand, counting down.
TGCAAGATTTGCTAGATCTGATAACCTGTTTTGTCTCTCAGCATACAGAGCAGGTCTCTTTTCAGATGAAGCTGGGCAAGAAAGCACCAATTTATTTGATTGCATTATATTTTACATTAGATGTTCCTTTTGGGATTCTTGTAAAAGCTGGCATTTATTTCTATCTATCTGTCACTGACTGGAGGTACTTGATGTCAAAAATGGCAAGATAAAAAAGCTTGTTTCACAAATAAACCGGTAGGAGCAAAGCTACAGCAATGATTTCTGTAAAGCAGGCAATCATATTCTGGTGGGTTAGAGTTTGAATATTGCAACCATTATGAGAAATTGAAAATAAAACGTGAAATACCTCACTGCCACTAGGAAGGGAACTGAGGAACAGGGAAAGCAAGACTAGTAGCAGATTATCAAAATTTTAATTACATTTTTCCAGTAGAGAGTTACCAATTCTCCTGCTTCCTTTTGGTTGCTTTTGTGTGTGACAGGCTAAATATTTTTAGTAAGAAGTTTCTCCTTTACTAAAACCAAATTCTATTTAGCACTATTTTTTGTAGTGAGCAGAATAAAACAACAGGATTTAAAAAGAAATATTAGATTACTTGTGAGGGTTTCTGAGAAACCCTCTGAGCGTGGTTAGGTACTTTTATCTTCATTTCCTTGTCTTTTGCAATTTTAATTTGAGAAAATGCACATACTGTGGAAAGTTCAGTTAAATATTTCATTGTTAGTGCATGCTGCAGAAAGCAAAAAAACCAACATAATACTCTGAAGATAAGCTCTTCTGCATTTGTTTTGGTGGGTAATTTGTTAGTGTAAATGAATAAAAAATCGAGATTCCTTCCAAGAGCAGACACTGTGAAAGAAGGTGAAAAGTAATAAAGCACCGTGATGAATTCAGATGTCACAGACAGAACTACTAAATAAAATACACAGATGGGGGAGTCAGGGCTGTTGCCTTTCCTTCTGCTCTACAAACACAGGTCTGCAGAGCTCAGATTATTTCTGAAGCTGGAAGCTATAGCAGCTCCTCTACGCTGGTTTTGAGTAAAACCAGCCATGACAGCATCAGCTCTTGCACAGCCTGTAGGTTTCAGCACATGGACGACTGTGAGATGACTCACCACGCTCTTAATTGCAGCTTTGATCATTAAATCTCTTTTGAATTACTGAAGGCTCTATTTCCGCTTTCCAGTTACAAAAACCATCAGAAAAGGATTTGAGGTTTCAGGTCAGAAAGTTCAGCTTTGCTTTTTAAATCCCAGCCTCGTTCAGTGAGGATCCATAAAGGGCTGCAAACACCAAGACAAAAGCACAAAACAGATCACAACAGACCAATCTTCTTAGCCTTGAGCATCCCATGTTGGCATCCACCTCTTCATCCTCTCTGCCATTTCCAGGCCAAAACTTCTGTTGCTTTGGTAACCCCCCTAAAAGCACACATGTTTTCATTGTGCTTGGCCTGCTTCTGGCACTAATCACTGTTCTCACATTCATGAGATGCTGTTTATGGCTTTTTTCAGCGAGATGTTCTGCTCAATAGCCAAGGAAGGCACCACTAGATGGCTCAAGGGACTAGTGGGCTGCTCCTGCTTCCCAGAAATCCCTCGGCAGGGCACAGGGTGCTGACCCCCAGAAGGTTGGGCCACCAAACCCAGCTTCTTCTGGCCATGGAGAAGCCATTTGGACAACACAAGGCAGGACTCAGCTTTGCCCTGTTTGGAGCAGCCATCCAGCAGTGAGATCCCTGTGGCACCACACACTGACACCCCTCAAACAAAGCAGCCTCCACGTTGTCGTGCCCTAAAAGAAACAAAAGGGCAGATTTGCCTCGTGAAAGGGCTCGTCCTGTTCTGACAGAGCCCCATTTCTGTGCAGTCTGTCTGCACTCAACAGAGGGACAGGATGAGCCCTCACTGGCACGCTGAGTTTGCTCAGAAATGCTCCTTCTGGCTTTTTTCCCTTGCACAGCCACACAGCTCCCAAAGCAACTCGTCAGTGACTTTTAATTGGAGCCGATGATTAACGCAGTTGGTACTCGTAATCACCAAATGTTTCCTTGCTGTAAATGTAAATCCCTTCCCTGATGGAAGCTCAGGACCCTGCCACAGCCCAGCTTGCTGGGACATTTCCTCTGTGCAGAGAAGGAATTAGGCATTAGCGTAATGGACTTTTAAATCTCTCTGGTTGTTGGCCCCAGAGAGGTGCATCCAACTGGATGCCTCCAGTAGTTAATTTGTTCCACAAATGGAGAGGGGATTTTTTCTCTTCAGAAAGCTTTTTAGTGGGACAATTTCTCCCCTAGCCAACATCAGTTTGACTTCTGCAGAGTCACTTTAGATTTGCAGTGATAAAAAGGAGGCAAAACTCATCTCCTTATTATACAGCTGAGCAGGTCTGCTCAGGGAACTGCAAAGAAAGAGCAGGGGGAATATAAGAGGAAATTACAAATAATGTTGATAAAAGCAGCAAAGAACCCCAGTTCTTATCCAAGTGTGTGACAAAAAGTTCCCCAAAACAATTCCATTATTGTGTGATCTTTTCCTACAACAAAACTTATTTCATCTATTCCCACTCTTTGGCAGCCCTTAGGTGGTCAGTCTTGCTCAAGTCATTTTCTTATGGAGGTGGGTAGGAGTTGCAGCATTTTAAATATTACCATTTTAATATTTAAAGTTTCACACATGCAGTAAATACAGATTGATAAGCTACAGAAATCTGGTCAGCTTTACCTGAAATGCAGCAGTACAGTAGCAAATTTTTCTGGGATGTTTAGATATGAAAAATGGGTCAGTTCACTTATTAAAAGAAACCTTTTATCTTCCAGGAGAGCTTTTGGGCAGCCAAGGACTCATTGGAGTCTCCACAAGCCTTGTTTTTGTCAGACTTCTTACAACAGGGCAACATAAGCAGGTGAAATTAAAACTGCCCCGTGTTAGTCAGCAAGAAGAGGGCCCAGCCCTCAATTAGTGACACCACTACTCAGCCATGTGAAAGAATATAATGGATCTTGGCTGATTTCCTACCAAGTTTTCCAGACCTCACTCTGCTTTTTTGACTTTACACAGTAAAGTCAGTATCAAATTTAGCAGGACTAATCAGCCTGCATTCCTCTAATGGGCCCACCCCAGCATGTGGGGATTTGTTTTGTTCTCTTGTTGATCTCCCTTCCTCGAGAAATCAATGTTTGAAAAAGACACAGAATAAGGTCTTTGCAACACTTTCATTCCAAGGCCTCTGCTTTATCCTCACTTTTAGAGCACATTAATGATTTTTGATTAGCAATTTCAGAGAAAATCCACAGGAAACATCTTTCTGCAGGACTGCAAATGATTCTGCTCTTGCTGCAAGAGCCTTGAGCACCTCAAATAGTTACCCTTAACTGGGGAAACTGATGGAAGGAAACAGAAGAGACATAAAAGCAAAAGATCAGCAGAATTCACACAAGAAATTCATGCTGAGGTTTTTAAAGAACAGGGTGTGACCAAAAGCCATTCTAGTCCAGTGAGGCATTTCAGCATCACCTCTGAGAGAGATCTGCTGGAGAAAACCACAGGCTGGTTGGTCCCACCTTGAGTCCTGGGAAGGGGATGACTCCTGGTGTTTTTTGCTCCATTTCCAAACATCTGAAGGAATAGAATGTGACTGGGAGGAGCTGGGGTTTGTAGTATGTGTTTGTAGGGGAGCAGTGCTGACACTCCTTCTCCTCAGAAACCCCCAGGGCAAGTTTTAGGTGTCTGAAAGCCCCTTGGCAACATGAAGAATTTGGCAGGGTCAAGCAATCAAAAGCAAGAGGAGAGCTTCACTTTTGAGCATCACAAGAATCAACAGAGATAATGACTGTACTGTTTTCTTCAGGCATTAGTATTAATAAAATTCACTCTGAAAAGGCCAAGACATTAAGTGCTAAGCAGATGATGAGCTCCAATTGCAGCAATTACTTATTGACTGTTCAATGTGCCCTGCTTTTTGCTAATGTCATCCTTGTCCTCTTCTTCTCCCTTTTCCTTTCTCCAAACATTACCCAAGTCTTTTTAGGCAATGGACTGTGGAGTGAGACTTCATGCATCTGGTGCTTTGTTTGCTGATTACAGTCTTTCAAATTCCATTCCTACAGTGATTTTAATTTTTTTGCTCCCCTTTGTTGATTTATGGGGCTATGTGTAGGTTCTCCAGCCTCAATCCAGCCGGCTTTTTTCACAGAAACACAATTATTACAGGCACTTTTTATGCCTTTTGAAGTAAAATGATTCAACAGCTTCTGATATGTAAACCATCATAAGGTCATGTCAGTTTGTTTAATGTGAAAAAAAAAGAAAGTCAGAAAGTAAAAATTTAGGTAAGAAATTAAAAAGCCCAGGTGTACTCTGGATCTAGCAGATCATGTGGTCTGAACAGATTTCTGGTGCTCGTTTCACTGTGGAACCTTGCTGCCCTGGTGGGGTGCTCCCATTAATGGTAGTGTGGAAGTTTGCTGAGCCATGAGAAGTTTCCAGTGCAGAAAGTTTCCTGCTAATTTCACTGAGTTTGAGAAATTACCAGAATATAGGCTTCATTAAGAGTTGCTTTTTTATGCAGATGACAAAGAGAAATTGCAGCCAGTGGTGTCTTTGCTGAAAAGACTCCATTAGACTGCCATTAGTTGCTAATAATATATCATAATTATTTTTATAGGGTTAAGCCTGTCTCTTTCCTCATCCACCTGCCTTGCAGAGATAACCTCCAAGAATACCCTGAAGGACTGTCAGGCTCCAACTCAAAAGCTTTCCCTTAGCTAAATTTTCTAAACAATTCATTACCTATAAAAGATTGGTGAGAATACAGAGATATGGCCCTTTCTCTTTCCAATTTACATTCTCATAAAACTCCACTCAATGCCTAGTCAGACTCTGGAATAATTTGATTTTTCTTTCATTATTACTATGCAAAGATATTCTCTGTATTAGTGAAATATCCATTCATTCTTCAGAACACATTTGCTGTTAACTACACAAACACTTGACTGTAGTTAAAGAATTGTTAATCAGACGTGTCACATATCTTATTTGAAATATCCATTTAATTTATTGTGTGTGGCATGGTTTTCAAAAGTTTGAGCTTTAGTGGTGCATATTTCTACTTGAAGATGAAGAATAAGCTCTCTGCTAAGACATATATTTGTGAATGTGCACATGTGGTTGGAAACACTAAAAGTTGATATCCATTTTCTTCTTAAATGCTTTGCCTTGAAGAGAAGCTTATCAGTGAATCTGTCAGGTCTAATGCAGCATCTGCTGCCTGACCTTTATGCAAGTGTGTTAGATTATTTTAATTGTGAAGCTGAGCACCACTGCTGGATAAATATGAACAGCAGAGCAGCTGACTTGACTAAGTCTCACCAAAAGGCTTTTTCTATTTTTCTGCTTAAAATCCTGATTCTGCAGCCTGAGTCCTTCTATGCACTGGACTTCTCTAAGCCTGGAATTTACTCCAACATCCTCAGGAGAGGAGCAGGTAAATGATCTGTCCCTAGGACTAGGCATTGGTGACTCGAGCAGGAAACACTGATGAGGTTCTGCAGCCTAGACCTGAGTGTGAGATGAACCAAAACCCAAAATCACCTGCCAGCAGTGAGGGTCTGGCACAACAGACCCACGGCCACTTGGAGAGCAGGGCTGGCTCAGCTCACCATAACCAAGCAAAGCTGCTTGCATGGGAAGGTCAATGACTTTTTCTGCCACTGTGGAATGATATCTTCACACAGCACGAAATGCTAAATACTCATTTTCTCAAACTGAATTAACATCATTTAACTGAGGGCCATGGATCTGCATTTCCATGGACTTTGTTTCATTGCAGGAGCTCTAACTGGTGGCATCACCTCACCAGCACATTTGAATCCCCACTGCAGAGACCCTCTGAACAAAAGCCAGGTTTAATTACAATATGAAAATTTCCACAAGGAGAGTGAATCAGACTTCCTTGTACGAAATCAGAAGATGCTGCAGTGCTCTCCAGAGAATGCAACGTATGTAACCAACAGAAACAAAACCCAAACTGAAGCAAATGGCAGTATGTTCTGAAAAATGTATCCCAGAAAAAAAAAAAGTTTAAAAAAAAAGTGAGACGGCAGGGGGTTTTCATATTCTATTTGAATAATGCTAAATTTGCAGAGATGGAACTTGGGAGGAGACAAAAACTACTAGTGCATTAATATTGAAGTTTCAGGGAAAAAAACAAGAAGACATCTCCATTTGTGGAAACACCAAACCCAACTGGACGTGGGCAGCCTGCTGCAGCTGACCCTGCTTGAGCAGGGAGGATGGAATACATCATCTCCTGAGGTCCCTTCCAACCTAAATGATCTTGTGATTCTGTGACACTGAAAGTATCAGAATAGGTTTTTTCTTCATGTTTTCAAAGGGGGTTTGTGTTTCTGCCTTAAGCAGGAGGGGAGATTTCTCTTCCAAAGTCAACAGTTCTAGTTTGGAAGTGCTAAAATGCTTTTAGAAGTTTTCAACTGTTTTGAGCTGGCATTTCAGAATGACACAGATGAAGTATAATTTTTTTTAAGCTGGGGTGACAGAGAGAGGAATAAAGCCTAAGTGACTTCCAAAAGAAAAGAGATCATTAAGGTTGGAAATGACCTCTAAAATCACTGGGTCCAGCTGTTTACCCAGAACCACTACCACCACTAAATCATGTCCTCAAGTGCCACATCTACATATTTTTTGAACACTTGAACACAGGGATGGTGATTCCACCACTTCCCTAGATAGCCTGTTCCAATGATCTTTCCATTTGTGTCAAAAAGAGAAAGTCTTGTTTGTTTTGCCAAGATAACTTGATTTTTTACTATTATTTTTAGGTTCAGCCCTAGAAACAAGATAAGAAAAATTTCCATCTCAGGTTTTAAATACAGTTTCATGAAACTTCTTGATCTCTAATATAAGTTGTATGCCAAAAAAAAACCAAGCAAGTGAAACCACACCACAGGAACACTGTTCTGGGTTTTGGGTGCTTTCAAAGCTCAGAGATGCTCAATTTATTCCAAGCTACAGGAGATATAAGCAGCTTTAATTTAACATTTCAAGTTGTGAAAGACGAACTATCAAATTTCCATCTCATATTTTCTGCTTAGATTTGTCCAAACAAATCAGCATATTTCAGGAATATTTCCACTTATTTTCACCTACCTGGTTATTACAGAAGACTTAACATGTACTATTTCCTTTTCTTATCCAACCACTTGAATAACATCTGCCCTCTTCGTCAGCTTCCTAAAATAACCACCTTTGGCATGTTAGAGAAGATTTTTCATTCTCTGGTGCAAAACAGCAGTCAAGCAATGAACTGGGCTCAGCCCAGCAAATATTTAATTTGGCAAGTGCTAAGTTTTAACTTGTGATATCTCATCTTTGCATTCAAATGTCCAAAACAGGTGATACATGTGTAACGCTAATAGCTAGAAGAAACACCACAGCATTCAGGAAATAGCTGCAGGGGTTTTTGCTATGGAAATTATTTCTGCTTAAAACATCAACCCAGAGTAATTGTATATTTTGTTTAGAGTGACAGCTGAATGTATTTGCTGCCTTTTGATGGCAGATAAGTGGGAAGGAAAATGCACTCTCTGAAGGCTTTTATCAGAGAAAATCACTGTCAGAAAATTGCACCATGTAGCACAGCAATATTTCCATACTTTACTGCACTTACAGAGAGAAAACTGTTATTAAGGCTAACAGGGTGTCATATAAAAAGAGATGTTTCTTTTCACAGATCTTTTATTTGGCCAGAATTTTTCCCCCTGCAGTTGCAGGGGTTGGGAGGCCATTTTAGCAGAATTTAAAGCATTAGACTTCTCAGTGAAGTGCAGCTAATATTGTAACGAGGGGATCCAGCAAAATTCCTGCTGGCTCTGAAGACTGTGATAAAACCCAGGAGGGGACAGGAAATCTATCCACCTGTATTCCCAATGGCCAGCACCCTGAACCAAGGAGGGAGCAGAAATCCATCCCTACAGCCTTGCCTTGCTGTTGAGAGCTCCGTTGTTCTCAGAGGATGAGGATCATCCCTGTGGTGCCCTTCGTGCCTGGTTTGTTGGACATTTCAGAGAGCATCAGTAAAATCAGCTGGGCAACCACCCACTGAAAGGAGCTGCAGGAGAGCTGTTGTTTTGGAGTTCCGTGGAGAACTTCAGTCTGCCTGAAGGGGAAAGAGCTTGTAAGGGACCAGACTGGAGAAAAACAGGGTGGGCTCCAGCCCAGGAGCCCTGTGGTCTGCTCCTGCTGCTGCACTGACTCACTTTTACTGAATTCACCAATGCCCCAATTGCCTTCTGCTAAGCATGAGCCCTGACTCATAGTAAGAACAGCTATTTCTGCTGTTGGGGATGAAACTCCCAGTGGACAAACCCCTGCAGATTCACAAGAATCATCACAGCAGCTGGAAAAGCGTTTCATCTCCCTGTGACTCAACCGCGCTGCTAATATTTCAGTTATTTGCAAGTTTTGTAAACAAAGCTATTCTGGGATGCTTTGGAAGCGCCAATCTCCTTCTCCAAAGGCCAGCAGTTAGTCATGGCTTCATTCATCAGAAGCCCCTTTACTTTGGGAAGCTCTCACCTCACCCTTGTGCTGCAGCTACTCCTCCACATTCCCTTCACATTCAGGAGCACAACATCTCCCAGATCCAGCCCCCAGTGCCATTCTCTTTGCTCTCTCCATGGATTATTGCAATCATAAAAGCAGCAGCAGCTTCCTGAAACAGATTTCTTCTCAGCAGAGGGGTGAAAAATATCCAAGCCTTCTCTGCCATCTTTCTTGGCAAGTGACACGATCTGCACCCATTCTTTCCCTTTAAAAAGATTTGAAATTAAAAAAAAGAAACAAACTCTGAAACACTGCTTCTAATCCCAGAGTAGTATTGGCACAAACATAGGTGAACCTTCATCCCACTGTCAGGGAAAAATTAAGTGAAAAAATGAAGAAAAAATCCTCTCTTTTCCATGATAATCCCACCCAGCTGGAAGCTGCAAGCTGTATCTGGTACTACAGCAGGTCCCCAAGGTAATACTGCAAAAATTCCCAATCCAAACCTTCCACTTTGCAAGCACAGAGCAAGATCCCATTCTCCCCTGAAGACCAGGGAGGTTTCCTGGCTTGTACTAGGGACAGTTTGTTTTCATTAGGAAGAACTTCCTTGGGGAATGTTGCACAGATTGACCCCCAGCCCTGAATAATACAATTTGAACCTGCCATTAATCGAGTCGCATAACTCATTTTTGCAAGTAAAACATCCTGAGCTGTTTTTTGGGGGTCCCCATCACAAGATCCTTTGAATCTCTGTCCTTCTGATGAAACCTCCTCATGGCAGAGTAATTATTGTTGTTCTCCACACAGATAACTATTTCCTTTTGTGTTTCATATTATGGATTTCCTCTTTTAACTACATGAACTCCACTCAGCATTCAGAAGTATCAAGCACAGCACTGAAACAACTTCTTTTTCTTGTCCTGCCCACACTCAACTCTTTATCTACTGCTTCTGCAAGGAGTTGTTTTTACTTTACTTGAGATACTTCAGCATTCCACTAGGAATGGATAGAAATGCTGCAGATTTTATTTTCTTCTTAGTAATTGATCAGATGGAATGGAGATAGCTCTACACAAAATAAAACCAGAAAACAATATTCTCATAAAAGCTGTTGTGGCTTATGGCCACAAATTGAGCTTATTTTTAGTTTAATTTTAATTTAGTAGAGAAAGAGAGGATGGGTCTAAATGGACAAAACTCACAGAGATTTCACAGTACAAAATAATAGCAAAAATCACACATTCTTGACACACAAAATAGAGGACAGTCAATTCCTCTTATGAAATCATGACCATTCTGCATTATGCTCCTCTTCTCCCTTTTAGGAAAGTCATTGTTTCTAGTTGTTTAAATGAGGTAAATACAACTACAGAGCAGGACCTTAAAGAGAAGGAGGAAAATTATACAGGAATGGACCCTGGACGTGGCCAAAGCCCATCCCTGCAGAGTCCATCCACTCTAGCACTGAGATACCTGGGGAGGCCACAAGCTGACATGGATGCATGTAGTTTCTCCACATTTTACAGTTTTTTAGTTGCTGTTGCTTTACAAGAATAGATCCAGTAGGGTTATATGTCCAGGTATTTCATTCTGGACTCAAGAAGATAACACACCTGTTTATCTTTAAAAAAAATAGACCCATTTCCTGCACTTTTGCTTGAAGATATCACTTTTTCAAGTGATAACTAGAGAAAAATAGAGTGTAGGAATGTGAATAAGTGATATTACACAGGTTTTCTAAAGAGAATTATTGAAAAAACCTTGCAGATCACATTGTTTATTTCCCTGAGAATTAAAGACCAAGAGGGTTGTACAACATTTTAATATAATTTTAAGCCAGCATTATGTGAAATAAAACTTATCTGAACATTCTCCTGTCTTCTAAAGAGGATTTAAAAAATTAAGCAAAATACTTTCCATCGTATCATTTGATACCTGATCACACAACTTCAACTGCTGCTGCCAGGAGTACCATTTCTCCATATTTATGGGGTTTTTTTTACATAGTCCCACAGAAAAATTTGGAAGTTTACCTGCAGAGCAGGATCTCAGCATTGCTACGTCCAAACCCAACTCTGTGTACCTGTGAGTGAAGGCAGGATAGCAAATCAGAGGCACTTATCACCTTGGTTTTCTGACTTTGAGAAGGTGAAGTGGAGAATCTTCTGGATGAGCAAAACATCCTTGCACAAAACTCACTCTCACAGCATGAATAACTTCAATATTAACAATTCATTTCATTCAAACTGAGAAGTGGTTGGAAATAAAGGCACTCTCATTTCCCATGACTATCGTTCTCCACGAGCACCAGGAGACACTGAGATCACTGAGATGGAACTTCTTTCATTTCACAGGAGAAAATGCTACTCTGGAAGCAATCAGTGGTCAGCAGAACATAATAGCAGCTGACATTTCAGGTCAATATGAAAGCAGTTAGGAGCCAGCCAATTTGGAAGTGCTCCAGTTTGTCACTTCATTGCTAACGAAGACAATGTTGCAACATGTTTTGTTTAATATAAAAACCAGGATAGAATCATGGGAGAATTATTTCCCTCTCAGCTTCACCCCCCTCCAATCCTCTTTCCAAATGCAATTGTTCTATTTTTAAAAAGCTCATTTGTTCTTATTGTTCTTGCATCAAGCTGGCTGCTCACCCATCTGTCTCCCACTGTGCTTAAAAAGATGTCATGATCCTGCAGTCCCAAACACACTCCTGATGTTTCCACTGAACTGAATCACATCTGCAATGACAGCTTTCACTTAGGAGCAAAGCTATGTTTTAAAAAATCACAACCTTGCTAGTCAGATTTCAAATGGATTTATCAAAAGGAAAAACCAAAATAAAGCCCCAAACCAGTGCCACCTCATCCAAGGTACCAGGATGCTCACTGGTTGAGACATTAAGCAAAGTTTAAAGAATTCCCAGCTTCATCATGCATGTTGTTTGAGAGAAATAGAACACAAATGCTGTTGGGAAAATGAGTCTGCCTTTAGGGCTACCCTTCACCCAAATCCCTCAGCAGCACCTTGAAAAAAGTCCCAGCCCAAGGAGATCCCACGGGATCCCTCGGATCTGTGATGGCAATATCAGGTGAAACACCCCTGGAAAATTACCACTTGCTGCATGTCAGAAAAGAAAGAGACAGAAAGTGAGCAGGTAACCAAACCAATGAGTTCAAGTAACCATTTTCAGGGTTTCAAACAGAATTCTTGCAATGATACACTATTTTGCAGCTTCCATTGCAGGGAAAAACAGTCTCGTGGGCAAAATCAAACCACACATGCCTTTACTTGCCTAATAGCAGTGAAATGTGATGGAGAGAGTCGGAAATGTAACACACCATCAGTCCAGGTCCCCTCATGCTCCCTGCTGCCCCAGGTTTTGGCTGTCTTGTAGAAGGCAGCAAGGCCTTCAAAGCTGGGGTTGGCTCTGCTTGAAGCACAGCCTCCTCCAGAAAAACAGCTCTGGTTTTGGACGAGACCTCAAGTGCAAAGCAGTATAAACACTGAGAGCTTTCAGACCTGGCACAACCTCCATCAGAGTTTCTGACCCTAAATAAGTGCACCCTGCTTCTATCAGTGGATTCCATCATCATAGTTTGGGATTCAGCTAAGAGGCCCCAAGACTCTTTGGCCTCGTGGAAAATAGAGATTTAGGCACTTTTCTCTCTCATAAACTTCTTCCCTGTGAATAGAGAGTAGACACACACTTGCCCTCAGTGTGTTTCATGGAGTAAACAGGTTTGACAGCTGAGAATTTTTGGCAAGAGCTGAAAACAAACTTGCATTTTTTTTAAGAGGATTAAAGCAGACAAACAGCCACACTACTCTCCCCAGATGAACAAATCCTGAGGAGACCTTTTTTTTTTCTTATTGCACTAATGAATATTCTGTCACTTTAGCAGACCAAACATAATTGTTCAAACTGCTATACTGAGACTAATTGCCCTGTCATTTACAATTAGAGGTGTTAATATGGCCATTAAGATGTGACAAACATCCTGAACACCCTCCCAGGTCAGCAGGATGTACAGAGCGCTCTAGCAGAGGGAGTTAGAGGTTGGGGACCTCAGCAGGTCTGGGTGCCATGAGAAACCTGACAAGGCAAGGACATGCCACAGCTTTCCTTCCTGCAAAACCCCTGCTGGCTGTCAGCAGGGAAAAGCAGCCCAGTTCAGAGAGGAGTGGCACCTCTGCCACACCTCCAGCCCCCTGAGTCCCGGCTTCCACATCCTGCAGCTCCACCAGCCCTTCCCTCCTGGAAGCCAAGCAAGGCAAGCGGTGCCACAGCCTCCTGGCAGCAATTTGTCATCAGAATTAGGCTGGGAGCTCACTTATAAGGTTTTCAAATGGAAAGCCATCTTGTAATAAGTTTCTTCTGTCCGCAGAGCAGCCGACACACCAGAGAGGGGACTGTGAAGCCTTCAGTCCGTATTCCACAGCTCGAGAGTGCAATTCACCTCCCTCTGCTAACTGAGCTGTTACAGCTTGGTGGTGTCAGCTTGTGGGGGCAGCTCCTGGACTTGTGTGCCATATGAGCTGGAAGAGGCTGCATCTGCAGGAAGACTCCGGTCTCCAGCTACATTCTACTTGGAGATGGTCTGGAGCCATTCTGTTCCAAGAGGTCAATTTTTAAAGAGGCAGGAACAAAAACATCCCTCTCTAAAAATAAACCAGCTCCTGTGAAAAGGCCTGGCATTCCCCTGTCAGGTTTCAGTGGCTGGGAGAGAGAATAGACTGTCTGGTGCTGGCTTCCAGCCACGAGGAAGTTCATATCTAATATAATCCAGCCACGTTAGAAAAAACTGAGCAGATAAGAAGCCAAACCCAACTCAAACCACAAAGCCTCCATTTAAAATGTGTTTTGACTTCAGAAGGGGGACAGGAAAAAAGAAGAGAAGATTACAGATTCAGGGCCCAGTGCTCCTCTCAACTGCCCCAGATTTATACCCATTATAGTCCAGAAGAGTTGATCCAAATTCCCCTTTGCTGTGAGAAAGGAAAGTGCTTAACTTACATCAGCTGCAAAAACATTTCCGATTCCTTATCTCTTTCCTAATTACCATTCAGGGGACAGTGTGATGTGTGTCACGTCCAGCCTTTACCCATTTTTTCTGAAGGTTAAAAATGTCACAACGGGTGTGGAGTAACCAGCATTTCAAAAAAAAAAAAAAAAAGTTTGTCGATAGAGAAGTCTGTTATTGCAAGTCCAATGAGAAAATAATGCTCTCTTTGTACTTGTTTTCCCTTGACAGACAGCTTAAATTAGGTTGCTGAATAACTTGGTACATGTACAACAGTAAACCTGTCACAAAAGCATGTTAATCAAAGCACAACTGATACTTGACATCCCCTGGTGAAAGGCATTTTTACAGTGTTTCATTAAAATTGAAAGGAGGATTAAGAGGCCTATTTCTTGATTAATGTCTCTCTCTGACTGGGAGATGTAATCCTATCCATAACCTCAAATTACTGGAAACAAAATTAAATTTCTGCCAGCAGATCATTCTGAGCACATATGACACAGGGCACGAAAGTGTTCATTTCTTTACACTTTTTAGCCAACCTGGAGACCCTTTGAGTTGCAAAAACCACAGTGGGAGCTCTAGTTACACTCCAGGCTACAGGAGATGCTGTGGAAGAGACCCTGAGACCTATAGGGGTTGGCCAAACATTTTGAAAACATTGCTTTTAGTGTCAAAAATTATTATAAAATGATGAGACAAAATCCTTGGTGACAAAGTAAATCAGAGTGATGGAGACAGAGAAAATTTCAGAGGCAGAATTTTAGGGGGAAGGTATTCTACCACCTTTGCACGCCACAGCAACAGGAACAGGGAAAAATACTGCAGCTGACAGGGCATAGCAGGGTGTTAGTCAAACACCCCGAGGCTTTGGGAAGAGGCAGGCAGTCTGGAAGGAACACAATGTTGGAATTTCTGTCGGGACACATCCTGGCTCTCCTCTCTGCCAGGTGACAGGGATCCTCCTGGGATCACCTCCCTCCCTGCTGACCCACAGTGTGATGAGAAGGGGATCCTTCCTCCCCACCACCACTGACCCAAGGCCAGGAATTCCATGTCAGGAGTGTCAGGAGTGCTGTCCCAGCAGGGACAGAGTTGTGCTGGGCAGTCCCAGCCCACAGGGCAGCCAGCTCTCTGCCAGCCACCTCAGCCTCTGGGACATTTGCTTTCAAACCTCTTAAATCAGCAGTGCCCAGCGCCTGAGTGCCCAGGAGAAGGAACAAAAGATGATACAGCCCACACTAATTTCAGCCTGCCCCACACCAGACAAGGCAAAGGTCAGAAACTCAACAAACACAGCCCCAGCCACCTGCCAAAATCCCCATTTCAGAGCATGCTCTGCTCACACTCCATGGCAAAATCCTGCCTGGCTAAATCACAAGAAGGCCAAACCAGCTGCATGTCCCATTCAAACCAAACAAACCCACGGCCCAGTAGCTCACTTCATGGCTGCATCTCCCTTACACACTCTGTTTCCTCCAAGAGCAAACTCCAAGTGGGATTTTGTGGCAGACCTGGCAGCCATAAGCTGGCTTCTCAAAGGCAGATTAGATAAAACCACTCTGCTCTTTCAGTCACTTCTGCCTTGAAATATTTTCTGGCTGCCTCAACCTGATGGTTTATCTTCAGAAGACAATAGTTGAGCTAGAAGCCTAAATTCCAAAATGCACAAGACTCTCAACAGATGCTCCTCATATCTCTGGGCTTCAGTAGTCCTCTCACTCCCAAGGCCATTAACACGTAGGAACAATTTATTTCAGTAGGAAAGGGCTAGAACTTTTCCAAGCACAACCTAAATGCACTGAGATGTTAACAAGCCACCCAAGGCTACATCATGTTTCAGCTTTGATCTCCTCTCTGGTCGGTCTGAGCATCCCTCCCCACTCTCTGCAGGGCAGGGCAGTGTTGCAGGGGAAGCCCTGGGGTTTCAGGACCTCTCCTTGGAGGTACTGCCACAGTCCCCACTACTCACCATTTCTGCCCACCCAGAGGTACTGAGGGCAGGTTGGAGTCCTGCTTAGCCATGAATAGCTGAAAAATTTGCTTAAACAAAAGAAAAAGCCCCAAGACTTGTGTAATACTGGAAGGTGGCATAGCATGAAACCCTTGTTTTTAAAACGACATTCAGATATGTTCATGTATCTGACTTGCATCCTGATCAAGCAGCCTTACTCCAGATTTCTGCAGAGAGGATGGGCTTGAAACCCATCCACACCCTCCTTAGATTTTTCATTCCCCACTGACTCCTTGGCATCTCTGTTCTAAACACCTCTGTTCTCACCCCTGTTTACAAGAGCAGGTTAAAGCAGTCTGTGGAAAAAAAAGGCAGAGTTCAAGCAGTGGATGGGGCTGTGTTACCCTCAAAGTGTTTTAAGGGCAGTAAATATCAGGGCTCTCCTCTCCCTCCCATAAGCAGCTCAATGTACACAACAGGAGAGCACATCTGAGAGATGAGCTTGGAGATACAGCCTTTTATAGCATCTGCAATAATTTAATAAGCTGCAAGCTGCTCCCAGAGCACATTTATGGGAGAGAGGGGTTGTTGTTGTTTTAGCCTTTGCAGCTTTGCTAAGCTTTGAACCGAGGGTATTGGGTTGAACAGCAGTAAATGCACTGTGAGTGCCTGATATTTTCCATTACACCATTTATATCATGTAATCTTACACCTGACATTTCCTGTTCTTACACTATATCCACTGCTTGGGAAAAAAAAAAAAAAAAAGAGAGAGAGAGATGGGTGTTTTGTTGCTATTTATAACATGCCACTAGATCTTAGTGAGCTTTACCAAAGGGCAGGTTAAAGAGTAATTAAAAATCTAGTCAGATTATTAAAAAAAAAAAGGAAGGAAGGATGTATCAGGCATTCAAAACCTTCAGGGTGAAGTCCTCTGGAGCAGTACTGAAATAGACTTTTGTGGTTTTGTTAATCTCACTTTGAAAACTTAATTTATTCTCATGAAATAACTTCCTTATTTGCAATCTAACTTGTAAGAAAATATTTACACCACATACACTGGCTTATTTGTCTATTAAGTGAGCCACATGGCATCTAGACTGGCAATTTAAGTGGGAACAGACAACAAATGAATGGTGCAGAAAGCTACACCTTAGAGAGCCACAAAGGCTGCTTCAGACATGAGCTTGAATAAAGACTAAAAGAACCATTTCCCAAGGCAGGAAAGGAATCTTACACAGATCACTGGGGAAGCCACAGGATCACCAGAGGGGTCTGCTCCTCTGTTGCAGGTGTGTCAGTGTGCAGGGCAGACCCCAAAACTCCGATCCAAACCTCTGCACAAACCATGCTGGACCACCACCCCCTCCAGCCCTGCCCTGCAGTGACTCCATCAGCTCTGGAAACAGGAGCAGACCCAAGGGAGGCCCAGCAGGTTGAACATTACCAAACACAAGGAGCCAGCCCTCCTGGATTCTGGCTGTGCCCGGGGCAGATGGACAAGGCAGGCTGAGAATGGTGCAGCCCTTTGCAGGAATCTGGCAAAGCTGAGCACTGATCAGTGTCCTGAGGATGCAAAACCTGCCTGGCTGCTCACTCCCTTGGGCTTCTCGTGTTTCTGATGCTGCTGAGGGGGGAGGGAAGAATGTAAAACAAGATTTCTCTAGCTGCCCTCATCTACGTTATGCCCCTTTTAAGCTTTCTCCTCATATTTCTAAGTACAGACACAGCTCTCATGGCACAATGTGGGCATAGATACCAACCAAGGACATGGTTATCCTGCTTATTTGCTCTAAATAGGGAGAAACAGCAGGTCAGTAAGCTGCCAGGGGAAGGAAAGAGGAGATTTAGATTTTCTGCATTTCAGCAGAGCTAGAAACAGTTAAATAGGTCACCCCACTTTGGTAGGTTATCCCATTATTGAAGTTGTAAGCAGTGTTGGAGCATAAAGGTTTTGGGCACAAAAATGTCTATGGTTATTTCCAGAAAACAAATGTGTTTTAAAAAGCTTGAGTCTAACACAGAGTCTGAGTGGAGGGAAATACTGGAGTGATGGGACTTTTAAAAGGCCCAAGGTATAAGCATTTACACAGCAACCTGATCTGGAAACCAAGAAATAGGAAGATTAGTTTATTAGGAGGTTCATTTCTTTTCTGATTTCTGTAGCAGAGTGTTTTTATCAAGTGAAACCACAGTCAGTGCCACAGCCAGTCAAATATAACAAGTGGGAGTGAGAGGGGAAATAATTCTGAAATCTTTCTAAAATGAAAAGCTTTCTTCTAACTCAGGAGCCATAAATAAAATCAAGTATTTGCCCTCAGGGAAGAACACAACTCAAATTCAGCTGGAGGAATCTTTCACCAAGGCACATCTTTGCCCTCCCTGTTACTGCACCTTCTCCTCACTCTCTTCCCTTTTGGGAAGTCTCCTTTGGGAGTCAGAGCCACTCTGCA
The DNA here is from genome assembly GCF_017590135.1 of Pyrgilauda ruficollis. NCBI lineage: Eukaryota > Metazoa > Chordata > Aves > Passeriformes > Passeridae > Pyrgilauda > Pyrgilauda ruficollis. The sequence continues at coordinate 5,572,754 of NW_024513654.1, read as the reverse complement.
TTTAATAGCTGTGCACTACCAAAAGTCACCCTGAAGGAGCCAACAGAGCCAATAAAAGCTGGCAAGGCTGATTTCCAACAACTTCATTGCCTGAAGCAGGACTTCAGCCTGCAAGGCTTATCAGGCAGCTGCACACCCCAGCCAGCCTCACACCTCCCTCCATCCCTGGCCCAGGCTCTCCCAGCACCCCCAGCCTGGTCCCTGCAGGACACTGCACAAATTGCAGAGCTTTTTGCTGGTGCAGGATTGTTCTTCTTCCACAAGAAACTGTTCCAGGTTGGAGGGCTTATTTCAGGAGGGGTTCACAGCAAGCCAGTTTATCACACTAAAAACCATTTGCAATCCAAGTCCATTGTCCCCATCCATCTGAAAACCACACAGAAGCCAAACAAAAATCACATGTGAAGGTCACCATTTTCCCTTTCTTTCACCACAGTGAAAGTCTTCCTTCCTTCCTTCCCTCAAAAGCAAAACAAACCCTGGAACCCAAAGCAAATCTCTTTTATGAAGTGGGGAAGGACAGTGCAATGAGTTGAATGATGTCAAGATGGCCAAAGACTTTCTAAGTCTTAGATTAGCCACAAATCCAAGTGCAACAGGCCAAAACACTTTTTAATTCCACCCGTATAAAACCAAAGTCACTTTCCAGTGAACTCAGTAGAGCTGCTCCAAATTTACTATGGTATAATTCAAAGTAGTGTGGAAAAGGAATGTATAAACAAGGTCTTATTCAGGCTGGCTTGTGACAAATGGTGACATTTTCTTCTTGGAATAAAACCTGTCAAAATCATGTAATTAAGCAGTGACTGCCTTTGCTGAACAGAATTTATTTTCAAACACCAAAAACATCCTGTATGAAGTAAATCTGTGCTCTTGTTGTTTTCCAAAAGTCTCATTTCCAGCATGACTTACAACTGAAACAATCCAAAAGTGTGTGCAGCGGTAAGGGGCTGCTGGGGCAGAACTGCAGGTGTGTTTCCAGCCTGGCTCTTTCTGCATTCCTGCTTTGCCTGTGTATTCACAAAAGGTAAGGACTCTTCCAAAGGTGTTACACCTCAGAGCAAGAGAAACCAGCCCTCGAACAGATGCACCTGTAACTGGTCACAGGCTGCTCCAAAGTGTGTTACAGCTCCTTTGCAAAGAAAACAAACCACCCAGAAGCATGCTCCCACTGTGAAACAGTCCAGGGGAGACCTGGGAGTTGTTTTTAAATAAAAGCAGCGAGCACAGCTGCTGCTGTTGAGAGGTGGGATTGCTCATTTTGGGTACAGCTGCCTTGTTAGCAGCTCTCACTGTACAGAGGACCCTGAAACTCCACAGCTCAGTCTCCCAAGCCAGCAGGATGCCCCAGAGCATGCAGAGAGCAGCAGCTTCCATTGCTTCCAGACACTCAGTCAGCAAAATGACCCAAATCCCTCACAAGCAGCAGAAAAGAGAATCCACCAAAAAAATAAACCCAAAACAAAACAAAGGCAGGCAAAACCCATGTAAAACCTCCCCTTTTGCAGGAAGAGGAGGTTGCATCCCACATTCAGGTGTAGGGGTTGAGCTTTTCCAGAAAAAAGTACATCCCCACAAGGCCCAGCTAGGAATGTGCCTGCAATAGCATGGAAATAATAATACACCAATTCTCCAACTCCAATAACAACACTGGAAAACGCTGAGTTTGCCGAAGCTGATTCACGGGTCTGAGGGAGGGGGGGAACAAAAGGTGATTTTGACACATCTTGTTCCTGCCTCCTGTTTTTCTCTGCTTCTTTGAATTTTAAAATTCAAATGCTATAATTGGAGTTGAGTGAAAAACAGAACTTGTGTCATATGAGAAACTGACATTCTGGCATGTTTTTCCATTGAATCAGAACCAAAAAAAAATTTAAATTTCTCGTGAAGTGACAATCCAAAATAATCCAGTTTTGAATCCCTCCATATTGATACATTTTAAAATTTTGTTTTGAGAACATCAAAGCAATGTGGCAAATTAAATCCTGCTAAAGTATATCAACATTTTGTGTGAAGAATCCAAACAAACACAGAAACAAGGATTTTACCTTTCCAAAGCAAAACAAAAATGTTCCTTGGTAGCAAATATCTGTGCCATTGACACCTCTCAGTAAGACATTCTGATTTTGATGAAATTTCATTTTCTGTCAGAAAATTGTTTCATCAGAAACTTTAATGAGCTTTCCTTCAATGCAAACACGTCTGTTTTACTCATGCCTAGGAGAAAATGTCACTGTGCAATATTTTGCTTGTTGAGGTGCCTCCCCATTAGGATGAGGATATTACATCGAGTCTGATTTGGTTTCTCCACATTCCCCCCTCCCCATGCACAGCATGCACATCTATCATCTGATTAAAAACATTATTCATCTTTATATAAAAACATATATTTCCTAACAAGCCAAGACGTTTATAAATAACTTATAATACTACAGCACAGTGCTAAACATCATGATTTAGGATGAAAGAAGAAACCTTTCTGATCATTGTCCTTTAGTATTTCAAAGCCCATTTTTCATGTTTATTTGCTGTCACTGGCGATAAGTGATTGCCTTGCTGTATTGCATTTCCTCTGCAATGGTGAGTTGTTTGCAAAAGGAATGGAGGACAAGCTGTCACATCAAAGAGAAAAGACTGAAACCCACCAGGAGGTGAAGCAGGGGTTTATTGTCTTTTGCCCTGGGTTTTGACAGTTAATTAGCTCTCATCCAATTTATGCTTGTGTGGCAGCTACAGCAGGGTCACCAGCACAGCTCCAAGGTGAGGCCAAAGCAAAGGATACAAGGCAGGAAAAGTTGTGACACAGCCCCAGCAGAGCAGAGGGCTTCATCTCTCACCCAGCCACAACTGATGGACTCGTTCCCTAATGAAGCCTTTGACTTGTTTGTTTTTTCCCTCACCACACTGAGGACTCTTTCAGCAGCTTTGGGCACTGAGGAATTGCCAAAGTGGCTGCTAAATTCAGCAGTCAGAGTAGCAGCATCTGTGGAAAACGCTGCTCCTTCAACTTTCTTTTTGTCAGCTGCCTTGGGCAGAGGAAGAGGAGGAAGATGACAATGAAGGGCTTCACTGAGATGCTCTGCAGGGTTGGACTTCACTGCCTGCTCTTCAGGACCTTACCCACATCTTCTGGCACCCAAAGATTTTCCAAGGCTTGGAAAAGCAAGTGTTCTTCTCCCTCTTATTGCCTGTTGCTCTCTCTGCTGCTTTGGTGGGTTTTGCCACCTGCACAGGTTTTGCCTCCTCTGCCAGCTGGAAACCCCAAGTGCAGGGAGAAAGCAGAGCCCAAAGTGTTGTCCTGGGGCAGGAGCACAAAAGCAGGATTTTCACTTCATGAGATAAACCTTTGATCAAATCACAGGTCTCAGCTGCAATAAATGCTGGAAGAGTGCTGCCCTGCTTGATGCCGAGTGAAAAGCAGCAAGGTTTCACCTCTGAAAAAAGACTCTGGATCAATTTAGAGGTCAGGTAGATGTCTCAGGGGAGTATGACAGACAGTAGCACCAGAAAAAGAATTGGAAATGAGATGCAAATTCACTTTATATTAAACATTCACTGAATGGGAATTTGTAGACATAACTGAACCAGTCAAGGCTCAGAATGGAGAGCCAGCCTTGAATACTACAGAGCTCCTTGGCAATGTCCAAGATGTGCCCCATTTCCAAGTGAAATCTTCATACCTTGTAGAAAGCACCTGCTGCCTCAAAAAATAGTTTGTTTTTTAGAATTACCTGATCAGACCTTACCCAAGCAGAGAGAGGCAGTTTCCAGGCACACAGGAAGCATCTTTCCTGCAGAGACACTCCTGAAGAGTCAGCCTCATTTAGCCACATTAAATATGGAAAGCACTGCACTACAACAGCACTGGCACAACATCCAGCTTCCTATCTCAATATGCCAGCTTCCCTGCAGCTGGATCCTGATGAGATCCAGGGGCTGAATCAGGACTGCCCATTCCATGCTGCCATGATGGGATGCTGGATGTGCATCCCACCAACAACATCACAGTCCTTTGTGTTCTCTTTGTAAACAACATTAAAAAGTCACCAGTAAATTGAAAGTCTGAAGCACACAATTATCCAAGTTTCTATATTAAAGTCACTTCTGGAGAAATCTTTCCTAAGTGAGCCAGTCAATTACAGGAACCATCCCAAACACCCCCCCTACTCATAAAAGCTGGAGCAGACTGGGATTTAAGCTCTAGTGAGACACAGCCACAAGCTCATATGAATCACCTGCAGGAACTGAGCTTGGGTCTCAAGAACACAAAAGGCTGAGAGATTCCAGCTGAGCATGAAGAGCCAATCCCCAAACACTGGGCCAGCAACAGCAGGGGAGCTATCACCTTACCCAAACCCACCTGGAAGTACCAGTAGAGTCACCCTCTCAAATCACTGAATCACAGAATTATTTGGGTTGGAAGGTATCAATTCTTTATCTTATTTTTCTGTTGGGGTCAGGATTGAAACGCTCAAGTTGTTATTTTTTGTTCAGACTAAGATGTTTATTATTTCTTATCTATATTACAGTCTTAGAAGCCAGAGTTCTACAGCACTTCACTAACAAGCTACAAAATGGCCCTGTATCTATCTCTACAAGGTCTTTTAAGGAAAAAATATCCAATTAAGAAATGACACCTAAATTATTTTTTTACTTTTAACCCAATAACTAATCACCCATGCCCTGAAATGCAGACTTTTCTGTCCAATTACAAAATACCACCCAAACCCATGAAAAAGAAGGTGAAGAAGGTCCAGCCACCACCCTAAAACCTCCATCTTGCTTTATAATTATTACTATATTCTAAACCCTTAAACTCTAAGTTTTCCACCACGTGATACTACACAATTCTATTCAAACTACACACCCATAATCCCAGTTCTATAATTCAGTTTTGGAAACCTTCTCCACGGCCTCAGGTCAAATGCAGTGTTCTCTTGAGGGTCTGTGCCTTTCAACACAGCAAGTCTAAAATTCTCAGCATCCAGGGTTCCAACAGGAAGGGACCTCAAAGATCATCTATTCCAAACCCCCTGCCATGGACAGGGACTGCTACCATCACACTGTGTTGCTGAGAGACTTGAGAATCCTTGAGTATCCTTGAGTTCCAGGATTCAAAGCACAAATGTCTCTTTCCTCTGACGCCAAGAGGCTGAGACCCACCTCTTCTGAACACCTACAGCTAGGTGTGATGATTCTAGCTCCTGCAGCCCACTCCTAATATCATCTGAAACACCCTTCCAAGCTGCAAACCCCCACTGCTACCCTAATGAAGGACGGATGTGAATGCAACTGGTACCAAAGTGCTCTCACGAGACGCACGCAGCAAGCGAAACAACAGACGAAACTCAGCGCGTGGGCTCGTGGCTTTGTGTTCCTCTCAGCTGTGAGTCATTGTGTGGGGTAGAACACTGCCTTCCTCCCCCAAAATATCATGGAAAGTAAGCAGTGCCTCACGTTACACAGCAGGGGCCAGAGCTGTGTTACTCACAGGGAGCCTGAAGACTTGGCAACATCGCAGCCAAGTCTGTCAGTGACATTGCACACAGGCCATTGAGCAACCAGCAGAAGAAAATCATTTTAAGTCATTCTTGATCCAGCAAGGTTCAGATAAGAAATAGGATAAAGGCTCTTTCAATTCAAGGTCACCTACCTCCTTTCTCTTCCTGGAAAGCTTCTTTGCAATCTCCTCCCTTGCTGTGGTGAGCGCTGTGCCCAGCACAGGTTCTTCCCTGGGGTGATGTGATGTGAGGCTGCTGCCTGGGGACTTGGATGCAGCACCTGGGAAGGCTGCCAGCTGGACAAGGCAAGCCAGCACCTCTTGCAGATTACCAATGAGTCCAAGCAAGCCTTTTTTCTGCACAAATTTGGAAGTTTGAGAGTTGGAACGTGCACGCTAAACACTTCACAGAAGATTTAACAAATTTGCATTGGCAAACATCGACTGATTCAGCTCAGGACTCCTCACCCTCCCAAGAAGGCACATCAGGTACCTACCCTGGTGTGTGTTACCTGAGCATGTCCCAGTGAAGCACCAGGAGCTGCTGCACTGCTCTAGCTCAGGCACTGCGACCATTTTGCAGCAGGAGCATTAAAAAAAAAGGTACTGAATAGTCCACTCAAAGGGAAAGCAAGTCAGAAACCCTGAATGTGATTCTTTGGCTTTGATCAGGAGATGGTTTTCACCTGTAGGTGCTTGTCTCCATCAAGGAAAACAAGTTCCTTCATAGCTGCTTCAGGTTGTAATCATAAACAGGAGTGGCAGCCACCAGAGAGAGGCAAGAAACACACACAAATATGCACATTGACATCAGCTTTCTGCATGTTACTGCATAAAACTATTGTCCACTCTGGGACAGTGACCAAGCCTCTTGTGGGCCCTCCCTGAACCAGCAGTTAATGATGTAGTCCAAGGAGTCAGGAAAGTCCCAGATGCCACGACCAAGGCAGGAGCCAGCTCTGCTGGAGAAAGTCCCAGTCACACAATGCAGGAGAGGGATTAAGTCTTGGCCAAAGTTTTGCAAGAGCAGCCAGGATGGGCTTTGCACCCACACCAAGGTTTCTCTCAGATGTTTTTGGTACTAATTTCCCCCAGCCCATACCTGTGAGAAGCACCAAACACTCCTCCACTGTCTCTCACTGAGGATTATCAGCATTTTTTTAGGTTTACTAAAAGGCTGCATGAGGCAGAAGTTTGAGACCAATCACAGCACTTAACCACCCCCTTCCCTCAAAGACTTCTTGAAATAACTGCTGCTGCTTGAAGAACCTGAATACACAGCATAGGCAAGACCCCAGCACACAATGAGCTGCTTTAAATGTCTCTTTGCCTTTGGAAAAAACACAGTGAAGCTTTTGAGAATGAATTATAGAAGGTAAAACTTCTAAGAGAAGATCAATAGTTGGACATTCTTTTCATTACAAAACCATACTGACATTTTTGACTTGTGCCTGTATATCTTTTGTAGTGGAGCTGTAAGTGAGACTCATGAGAGAGGGTTGCGGGGGATTTTGTGCTACCCTCAACCTAATATTTTTATAAACATCGCTTTTCATTTCTTGACTGCACTGCAGATCCATTATGGACGAGGAAAGCAGTCCTAAAACACAATTAAGAGATGGAGTCATGAGGTTGCAGCCTTGCAGCTATGAAGCAATGACATCAGCACAAGGAACAGATAGAAGACACACTAATCCCTGTTAAAGGGGGAAGCTGGCAAACAATGATTTTAAACCATTTAAATCTGCAGCACACTGAGCTGAGGGTGCACGAGGCCGGAGGAGAGCTGATGCAGCCGTGCCAGTGGATTTCTCTGCTCCCTGGGGCTCGAGAGGCACCCTGCTAGCAGGGACCCTGGGGAGCTGGATGAGCCCTGCGTGCCTAAACAAGCACACAACACACACAGCTTTTGGTCTCATCACCCAGGGACGGCAGGGGATTTCTGCTGGGGGCCCCCCTGCTGACACAGAGCAGCCTGGTTCTCACAGACCAGGCTCAGCTTTATGTTCAGCGTGGCACAGCTCCAAAGAGATGCTTTATTAAAAAGTTTTTCCCAAGCCTTTAGTCCTACCCACATCTTCAGTGCCTTCTTAGTGCTACAGGGGAGCTCAGAGCCCCCAGAAGTTCTCAAGAAGCCTCTGCACACAAGTTACAGCACAAAATCATCGAGGGCACTTTTCTGGCAGGTTCTTCTCCCTCCCCTCACCCAATTTCAAAGCCTTCAAGCGAGTGCAAAGCTTTTGGCTTTGAGCGGTCAGTGGGAAAAAATAAACAATAAAATAAACCTGTGGGAGGAAGAGATGTCAGAGGAGAAGCAGTAGAGCAGGGCAAAGTCTCTGCTCACCAGAGGTCTGCTGGCAGCCAGAGATTGTGAGGCACAGCTGGCAGGAGAAGTGCCACTGCACAATCACTCAAAGCAGCAGTGCTTCTTTTAGAGGCATTCAGATGCCTGGGCATCCCACCGAGTCTCCAAATAAATAATATTTGATTGTGACAAGTGCCTAGCATGCTTCTGAATGCAGCAAGAAAATAATGCACTGATATTATTAAAATATTACAGAGGCACAAGTCAATCCTACTCATCCTATGAAGAACAAAAATAATTAAAAAAAGAAAAAGACCCAAAAGCCCACACAATTGATTAAATATAATGTCCTCATCAGCATTAGCAATCATAAAAAAAACCACTTTTCTGGCAAGGCTCAAGCTACCTGCAGAGAATTCACTTTCCTTTTCTCCTGACAAGAAGCTCAAGGAATAAAAATGGCATCCATCCCTCTTTCCTCTATATGCTCAGTTCTGCTCCATATGGTGCTGCCTGATAGTAAATGAGAAATTAAAAACATTAGCACCAGCCTCTGCCCTCTCCTCCCCCACTGCTTTCTCCCTGCACTGGCTGCACAAAATCTGCTGGCCCAAGCTGGAGACAAAACCATTTAACTGCTGAGCTCTGGAGTCACACGTGAGCTCTCTCTTGTCTCCCTAGTTCATAGATGCCACTTTTGCCAAGCACTCACAAGTCCTTCTGAATTATTTCATCTTGGAAAATGACACTATTGACAGACTGAAACTCACCCCATGGATTATTTATTTTTTAATTTAAATTATATTTAATTATTTATTCATTTAATAATATTTATTTATTTATTTAAAACAGTAAGTTAAAATACAGAGACAATAATAAATTAAAACTAAAACCTTTGAGTGTGAGGCAGGCAGCAGTAAGCTGTAACATTATATACCAGTCCTTCCAAAGCAGAATTTTTAGAGAGATCTTCTTATTAAAAAAAAATCAGAACTAAATTTTCGCAGTAAATTCAAGTCACAATCTGCAACTGCCACTTTGCTTTCTGTTTCAGATCCCTTTAAAATTATCTTCATCATGTGCCATGTGCAGTTGGTTTCTTCACAAAAGTACTGTAAAAGACGATGCAAACATATATTTTTTTTCAATAATACTTGGGAGCAGTTGAATGAAAAACCCAAGAACTGAGGGAAGCGGTCAGCAAGCACTGAATGGGTTTTTTTATTATTCCTGTAGCACCCAGGGTGGAGGCAGGAGCAGGCAGGAGGTGGCTTGGAGGAAGCTGTCCCTGCCCATCACACTCTGAAGGGGTCAAGGCCAAACAGAGGAGGGGAGGTCACGGTGAAAGGGGCAGGGTGAGCGTGACAAATCCCTCATCACACGTGCAAACACATGAGCTCTATGGATTAACCTCGCAGGAGAGGCAGAATGATCATCCCATCTTTGTGGGCATCACAGCCTTTGGAAAGGTTTGAGCACTGAGGGTAATTATTATTATTTTTATTATTTTTTTTTTATTATTATTATTATTACCACAGCCACAGCCTTGGCTTTCACAGCCCAGGAGCCTGGGGAGATAGAGACTGTGACCATCACAGAATTGCACCATGTTTTCGACGAGAGCTTTCAAGAAACATTGATCCAACCTCTGCATGAATCTTTCCCTGTTTGTCCATGATCTGAAGCAGCAGCAGAAGGGCAAATCCTGACACCTGGCGCTGCTCACACGGTGTCCATCTCCAGGCTGCCCTTCAGGGTCCCTGTGCAAGCTTTGGGACATTGTTATCATCACCCTCCACACCAAAAATTCCCACCAAGTGGATAAGGCCATAAAGTGCCTCAAGCAGAGCTCGCTCAAAAGGCCTGGAGAAATGTGCAGAGTTACAACAAAATTTTTCAGTTACAACAAGCAATTTTTCATCCATTCTGTGAGAAGAAGCTTGTTTCAAAGTAAAAAAAAAAAAAAAAAAAAAAAAAAAAAAAAAAAAAAAAAAAAAAAAAAACAAAAAAAAAAAAACAAACAACACTGATAACTGCCAAAGCTGCCTCAGACTTCTTGACTGCCACATCAACAAAATCAATGTCTACAATTCACTCTGCACCTTTCAGCCCTTCACTCTGCACCTTTCAGCCCAGCACAAGCCAAGTGCAGGGAAAATGTCCTAAAAAGAGACACTGGCTTTATCTCTTAGCAAAACCAGTGCAACCTGAGCAATCCCTGCTCTTCCCACTCCACTCCCTCCTACAGGAAGCATGGCAGGTGTTTCCCATGAAAGGATCATGGAGAACAAGATGCATGGAGCTTGCAAACTGGGGAATAAAGAGGTGACAGTAGCCTATAAATGGAAGGGACTAGAGAGAAGAAATTCATGGATAAAAGTGAGAAGCAGCCTGAAACTAGAAATGGAAAAATCCATGTTGAGTGTGAAGGAACTCTCATCAATGCAGAGAATTACAGGGCAAATCATTTACCTGGAGAACCTGACTAGATATGCACAAAAATAAACCCAAACGAAAAGACACTTGAAGGGAAATAATTCCCTCTCTAAATAGAAGATTCTTTGTGATACACCCCAATATTCACTCAATCTCTTATAAAACACACCTAGTCAGAAAACGTAGCACAGCAGAGATCCAGAAGTGAGCCCTACCTAGTAAGGCTTTGGACAGAACAGCTTTCAACTTCCTGCCAAACCAAGGATTTTTAAATTAAACATATTTGTGTCATATAGACTAAGAGAGGAATCTAGAAAAAGGAGAATGCTCCTTCTCACTCAGTTATCTTTCCAGTTGGAAGGATGATGTCACATCATGCATCAGATTCAGGTGAAAACACCCAAGTACCTCCCCTGGGTGAAGGAAAAGCCCCAGAAATGAATCAGGGGGTGCTTCGAGGGTCTTTGATGGTTTATGACCCCTCCCAAAACATGGGAGCACAGAGGAGCCAGTTCTGCCCCATCAGAAGGGATGAACACCCTCAGGCTGAGGTGTGAGTGTGACCTTCCCCAGGGAGGTGTAGGGGAGGACAACTGCCAGGATAAAAAACTCCTTACCAGGCTCAAAGCCCGGCTTGCAGCCGCTGGGGTGGGTGTTCACCTCCCCTGTGCTGCGGGCAGCACCACCACACACCCAAAACCCAAACCTCACCCCCTGCCCCCCTGGGGTGCCAGCCTGGCCCAGCAAAGCACCCACAAATGGGCCATTGAGTCATTAACCATCAGCATTCCAGTCTCTCACAGGTACATCCCAATATTATTTCCCTCCCCGCCTTCCAGCGGGGTTGCACTCACTGGCACAGGGAGATGCAGCCAATAAAAGCAGAGATGAGATGTTCTTCCTGCGGGAAGGAGGGGAGAAAATCAGCTGTGGGATGAAGCCAGGCTGAAAAAAAAAAGGGTAATTCCTTTGGATCTGCAGTACAATTCCTTCCAGACAGCTGTTTGCCACCTCAGATATGTGATGTACCCACCAGCCTAAGCTTTGGTGGTGTGCTGAAATTAAAGTGTTACGAGCAGAGCCTGTGCAAGCTGGCACACAGAGAAGGGCAGGCAGACCCCATCCCTCCCAAATTCAGGCACAATGATCCCTGCCATGGCCTGAGCTCCACTGGCAGATGTCCCCAGGGCTTTCCCAGGCCTTTGAGGCTGTTCAGCCAAGTGTAGATGCTGTCTGTGAGCCCCAGCACTGCTTTAGCTGCTCTGTTTGAAGGGGTCTGCAGACTTGGGGCTCAGTGCTAATGCAGCACAGGGGCAGGAACGGCTCTGAGGGAAGCTTAAAACCAGGATAAACAACTTATTCTGGGCAATGATTTTCTCAGTATTTCAAGCAATGTGGTGCCAGTCACCCAAAGGCAGGGCTGTGAGTCTCAGCATTAACACAGGCACAACAAAAACTGCTTTTCAAAGTCTGGCTTCCTGCTAACACTGTATTGCTTTATATTGTACCATAAAAATTCTCTGAATGGCCATTCAACAAGCCAGGACTTTTTTCACAGCCCTACCATGTTACTGATGCATGTGAGGTCAAGAAATACAAATAGAGCAGGTAATTAGGAGGGAAGTGTGTGGTGCTGTGCAAACACATCGGGCATGGGATGATTTTCTGCTCTGGAGAGACAGAGAAAATGCATTTATAGAACTACCTCTTGTTGGTTTAAGCATTCATGAAAAACCAAGGACTTGCAGATTTACAAATACAAGATTATCAGCCTGTAGTGTTGCAGTTCCTCTTTTAGGGTTTGAACATGGGGCTCTGTAGAGACCTGAGAGACCAAACTCACCAGAAAATGAGATATCAGGGACAACCCTTGGAGAGTAACAGGTCACATTCATTGCTAGAAGAAATGAAGAGAAATGCTTTGCAGCAAACAGAGCTGTGCACAGCTTCCACCAGCAGAAAACATCAGGCTTTGCTGTCTTGTTTTACACTCTGGAAAGCAGAGCATGGATACCTCCTGGATACCTCCCACTTGGAAAAATCAGTTGCCCTGTCTGCCGGGAGAAAAATCCTTCCTTTGACACAGAAGCAAAATATCAGAAGCTTTTCATTCAGCTTGCCTTAGCCACGAGCTCTGCTTGCTTCTGAGTCATTTCAAGATCTGGTTTGATCTTGTGTTTCACTTTCCCCTGCCAAGCTGGCAGCAGCCCACCTGTTTGCAGGTGCACCTTTGTGGGTGAGGGTATGGCAGACAAACAGGGCATTCTTGCTCTTAAGAGACCCCGTCCTGTGGCATCAGGCAGTATTCAGGTGCTGCAGAAGACACACAATCATCAGCACAGCAATGCTGTGCAGTGACAAAACCCCTGCACAAACACCCAGCTGGTAATATGATTATGCCCTGAGGAAAAAAAAGATTGATAGTCCTGCTGATTTTACTGTGCAATAACCACAGAAGCTGCCTTTGTCCACGCAGTTCTCTAATCCTTTCCTGAAACATCACTAAATCCCCTTGCCTGGCAAAGGTGAGCTCTCCAAGTTGATAACACATCACAGAAAGAGCAAGCTAGAACCTCTATGTTCAGCTGGGACCTGTAACCCTTTTGCTCATTAATGAAGCTGCAGACACCAGAGATATTTTTAGGATGCCTGCAAACCTGTTATATTGTTATAATCCACAACTAAAAACAACTTCCTATATTCAGCTATATAGTAAGACACAGGATGTTACAGAAAAATAAAAAGTAAAATATTTTGCAGTGCTATTAAAAGATCCAAACAGTCAACACAGAAAAAGCTTTACCTGACATAAGGCAAAAATTTAAATAAATATTCTTCAGTGTTGTAATTCCTGGAAGCAAATTTATTAGCAAATTTAAATTAATTCTGCTCTAGGCATTAGGATACACTATCAGTTACTCCCTCACCCTCCACCCCCAGGGAAATATTTCCCTATTGCTGTCAGTCAACTGCTTGAATGCTTGGAGTTTACCAGCTGCATAACATATATTGATTTTTGATGAATGACATCTCTCTCTGGGCCATTACGGTTTTGTTTTCAAACCTTATTTAATTGTTCCCCTATTTTTCAGTGAAATAAATGCAAAGTGTTTATTCTCCAAAGGCTGTAAACAGAGATCTCAGGTCTAGTTTCTATGACAACCTCACTTGATACAGCAAACCTAGATTATCTCTAATGACAGACATGAAGTTTAAATTGCACATTCTGCACAAACAGTGCACTGTTGACCTTTTATTGAAAAATGGAATACAGAGTGATTAGCATAATGTGCTATGTGAAAGGAAAAATTGTGGAATAATGCAGATTGTACTTTAATCATAACTACAGTGCTAATCTCTAGCAAACTGTTTGCCAGAACGTGAAGCTTTAAGAATTAGGATTTTTCTCAGGCACCATTTTCAAATTCTGTTAGATAGTAATGCTATCACATTAAATAGTTATCAGATAACACTTGCTGCTCCTGCTATTCCTCTCCCATCACAGTTTTTAACAGGGGAGCAAAAGTGGATAAGCTTATGTGGAAATATGATACAAAAAATTCCAGCTATGAGAACTATTTTTAAACCTCCTGAAGGCATTTTTTTTCCTCATGCTTACAAATTGGTTTGGAAGTGAGAGCCAAAAGACAGAGTCCTTTATGTCGGGTGCTGTCTTCCAAAACCTGCATGTTCTCCTAGGAGGGAAATTTGCATGTGTGTTGGTGAATAAATCCCAGCTCATCCACAGAGACAGAAGCTGCAGGAGGCATTCTGCTCTGCAAGAGCAGAGATGGAAAACATCTTGCCTTCACATTCAGCAAGTTTTGGCAGGCTTTGATTTTGCCAGCTTCAGTTTGTTGTTGCTCACAGAAATGTCTGCAGCAGTTCACAAAATGTGAATTCTTTGGGGAGTTTGCTGCATGAATTGAGGTTTCCCCTGGAGCTGAAAGAGTCACACGCTGCTGTAAGGGGACAGCAGGCTGTTAAATCTGTCCTTCCCTCTGCAGAATACTTTTATTTCTTTTAAACTTTCATGAAATAATAGGACACATTTCTATTTACTGAATGATATTTCAGCTCACTTGAATTCAGTATAATCAGTGAACAGTCTGGAGACAACCAAGCAAACAAAACCCTAATTAGTATCAAAATACAGTTTTAGATGGTAGAACTGAGAGGTTAATGAATTGGGAATGAGGCAGAGAAACTTTCCTCTCTGCATTACCCAGAAGTAATGCCAAGTTGCTATTGTTTTCTTTCCTGCATTTCTAGAAGAAAAATTAAAAGTGGCAAATACAGAGGAAAATTATAAAAGTACTTTCCCTTGTGTAGTAGAAAGCGTTGGACTATTCAAGCCTGGTCACAAACACTGCAGTCACAAGAACTCAGCTAGCACCCCTTTTTCTTGCAGAGTATGATATTCAGCAACTAGATCTTGTTAGCATCACATCAAGGTGGTCTCTTCATCATCCCTATTCAGCAAACAAGCCAAAAATTATATTCAGGTGCTTGTCTACAGAGCAATGCCATTATAGGAAACCTATTCCCTCATTTCTCTCTCACTCTGATGGATTTATGCCATTAATCCTGTCAGCTGAGTTGTTTTTAACCAGCAGTCAGGGCAGCAGCAATAATAAAAGATTTTTTTTTAGTCCAGGAAACCCCCAGTGTACTTGTGTTCTATGCAGCTATTCACCACCACTGCTGTTCTCTGCATATCAAGATATCTCTGGTTTTCAGTGTTTTCCATTTGGCAGTTTTACTTTTTTCTTAACAAGCATTGTCTTCCACTACAGCAGCTGACAGGAAGGAATCCATTAATTTAAAAGGCATCCACTTGCTTCCACATGGAATTATTATACTTGGAAATGTAATCCTGACATTTGATATATCAGATAGCAAACTGTGTGTTTGGGAAGGTGATGTGTCCCACACTTCGGTATTTTTAAACCCTTCAATGCTGCCTAAACTTGTCCAGTGAAATTTGAACTTCACTGCCTCATGTGATGGCAAAGAGAATTTTTGGTGCTGCTCACCTAGTGGGTTATGGGACAGAGGCTGTATTGACCATATCTGCACAGCCATTCAAAGGTCACCACACATTTTATAAATATTTTTTTTTAAAAATCAAAGTAAATATTGACAAAAAATCGACAGCAGAAGCCAGCATGTCTGAACAGTGATGTTACAGGCAGCCTCCCTACCTACTACTATGTCTAAACACAAATAAATTACTGCTTTAAGAGACACTGTAAATCATAAACCTATTTAAAGAGAAGCTCTCACCACTAGCCTCTCTGTCAGACAAGTACATTCCCTGGACTTTTGCTTCCACAGGTCAACAGAAGGGAAAAACTTCCTTGCTCTTCTGGCATATTCCTTCAATTTCCTGTGTAATACTTTTAGTTAGGATACTGACCAATTCTGGTACCTGCAGTTAATTCTTCTCCTCTGTTTCACAGTTCCTTCAGGCACAGTTTGCATAGCTCTAGTCACTTGTACAAATATTTAAAACCAGCAAGACAAACCAAGCATAACAAATCCAGAAATAAAGCAACTCCCACAGAAGCTAATGTTTACCCAAAAGGGAGCATGAAACATCCCACATCTCCCTCCAGACAGCCTCCTCTCTCTCTCTGAGGTGGGATCTGATGGTGCTGTGGGCAATAAGGACCAAAGAGCCAAAGTCCTGCAGTTTCTGCATTCCCACCTTGGACCCTTTGGTGTTGAGCCATTCTATCCTATTCCATGACCCTGGAAGGGCTGCAGCTCCTGCAGGTGCAGAATTGGAGATGGTGAAGGTGAATTTGTCAATCTCATACACAGCAGACACAGACACTGTCAGCCTCACCATGGGGCTGACATGGTGAGGAATCACCATCCTGATGGTCAGGAATCACCATCCCCCTCTGTCATCCCACATTTTCAACCAAGCTGGGATATGGCCACCCTGGCAAAGTGCATGAAACAGTTCAACTGGGCAAGGAAAATAAAAAAAACCAAAACAAAACAAGAAACCTAATTAAATTTTGCCATCAAAGTAAAACACGCTGTTAAGAACACAGAAAATTCATGCTGGCTGCTACAATCACCTTCCTGCAGTAAGAAAACACCTCCTACAAAAAGTCAGGCAGCTGAAATACTGTTTGTTTTGCAATGAACTTTTAGCCCTACAGCACAGCCAAGCATCCTTTTTTTTTTCTTCCCTCTGCAACACAACCAGCTCTGCGAGATGCCAGACAGCTAGGAGAGCACTCCAGGCTGGAAACAAAAAGATACTATTGTCTTGGGACTGCCGGAGTCATTGTTCCTGCCTATACTCATCCCACCTCTTCTGTAAGGCTGACAAAACAGTTACAGAGAGCTCTTCCACTCACAGCTGCTTCACAAGCTGCAGATCAGAGCTGGAGCTGGAAGAAGGCAAGTGGCAGAAATTAAGCATAATATGCTCAGTTGCTGCTGTAAAGACCAGAATCAGGAGTCCCAAACAGGTGTAAGAACCCAAACTGTGTTTAGCCACATTTTTATATAGGCACAGGTAGCTCGTTCTGCAGCTGAAACTGGTTTGCCATTCACTTAGAAACATTTCCAGTCCTCCCCAGCACAGGGAGCTGAGATACCCAAAGGGCCACCACACCTTTAACTCCCAGCCATGGGTACCTGACAGACCCCACTCTGCACTCCCTGTGAGCACAGGGAATAGTGATGGCTCTCACGTGGTACCCAGATGTTTTCTGGGGCTCCAAAATAAAACATCCTGCGATTCAAGTTCTGTAGTTAATGTATGCTATTTCTCTACAGACCAATCAGGATGCTTGTACAGTCTGTACCTCTATGTCCTTTGATCCAAGTGCAAACTAGATTTTTATAAGTAAAAATTAGGCTGATGTATACAGTTATATGTTTTAAAAGCTACTTCTAATTTTAAGAAAAAGGTATTCATAAAAAAGGCTTCTACCCTTCACAACAGCTTCTGCTTCCCCCATTTGTTGGCACTTTTTTCAAATACTCTTGTAATAGGAAAGGACTGCTCAAGACCTCCAGCATCTATCATGTTGTGAGTTCAAGCTCAGGTCTTGAACTCTGAGATGAGTGTGTTGGATCAAGGGATGCTGGGAAACTGCTGTCCCATCTATGGAGGAGATCCTTAGCCAGGTCAAGAGAAGCATGAGGGTAAGATTTCTCAAAAAAAAAAAAAAAATTCTTCAAATCTTTATCTGCTCTACCCTCTTTCTTGTTTTCCAGCAGGGTGATGAGTTGACACAACACCATAAATGAGTGAATGTGAAGAGACAGAGCAGTCCCCAGTTGGGTGATGTCCTGCAGTTAGGGTGGCTCCCAGCTGTGCTGGATTCCTGCTGTATTGATGGATTGTAGAAGGATTTGAGAATTATATCATCATCCAGAGCCTGTGAAAAACAAGATGAGAGTCAAACTGCCAGGCATGATAGGAATGTTAGCAAAGGTGTCTGTAAACTTCTGCTGACCCCTTACACCAGCCAGGTCGAGAGCACTTTTATTAATGCTAATGCTTTTCATATTAGTGCTCACATAAAGAAATCCTGCTGACTGCTGGGTCAGGGAGTTCACAAGATGTGTTGGCCACATCAGCAATACACTGGTGATTGCTCCTGACATGACCCCTCAGCTAATGAAGGGCCATTTGTGGGGGAATTGCTTTTCACGCAGAAGAGGTCTGTGATGAGGGTGTGGAGCACATCTGGAGCAGGACAGGCTGCTGTTTGTGTGATGCACTAATGAAAGAGATCTCCACCCCACTGAGACACACTGTGGCTGTGCCAGTGACATGCACCCCTGCGTTTCTTCTTCCCATTCCTGTCACTTAATTTCCCCGTGCACAAAGCACTGCTCCCACTCCTTGTTGCTAAATGACCAACACCCCTCTATTTATGACTCCTCCCACCAAGTATTTCACCTGTAAAATTGGACTTTTTGAAGTCCAGGTCAAATATACAGCTCAGCATTTCTCATCCTGCACATCTTTCTTTTGGGGTCCTGTCAATTGGCTTTCCCAGGGATAAAGGCTCAGGTGCCCCCCAGGACAGGGATGGGAAGTACAAAGGGCTCACCAAGGAGCCCCAACCTGTTCTATCATTGTGTTAGGCAACATTTCCACTTCCTTTGGTACAAATCTATTCCTGTGCTTGCCTGGGCATGAATCTATCACAGAACAGTCTGGAGAGGGCTTTAGGAAGTCACCCAGACAGGGACTCTGGCACTCCTGACAGATGTGTCTCTAACCTGTTCTAAAAACACTCCCTGAAGATCCCCAAGAAACTGGGTCTGAGAAGCCACCCTTTGTGCCACTGTAAATCAAGATATCCTCTATTGCTGTGTCTTTGCAGGACCTCAGGAACATCCTTCACATCATGTAAATTATCCTGTTTTGTGATAGCCTGGAGGCTCTCTTCCCTAGCAGATAACACCTTATCTGTTTACAAAAGACCCTCACAGATTTGCATGTTTAATTTATTTGTGAATAATGGCTTCATTACCTAATAGGAGGGGCTAAATGTATTATGGGGAGTTTAATAATTTTCACACTGAGGAGAACAAGTTACCATAATAACGTATGAGTATAGAGATATTACATGATCCTGGGGAGGAAGGGATTGCATGCAAACCTACAGAATCAACCAAGCAGAAAATCTAGAGATCATAAGCAAGGAACAGTCATGCTGAGAAATTTCCCTTCATCACCCTGAAAAGAACCTGCTGGGAGAAAAGAATTCCATGTTATGCAAAATGTCAAGATGTCAGATACTCCTTTTCATCCCTCAGAGCAGGGTGAGGCTGTGTCTAGCTCAGCAAGCCTTTTCTGTTGGATCTGTTGTTCTTTGCACAAATCTGGTGTCATATCAAGCAAAAAACAGCAGTAACCCAGGCTGAGGATTTCCACCCCATCAGAAACCTGCAAAAGCTTGGGTTCTTCTTTGGAGCTGTTTTTCTCTGTGGTCCAGGAGGAATATGCAATAAAAAGCTCTTTTTAAAATTAAAAAACACCCTTTTCCACAAAAGGTTTTAACTTTCATGAGCCATTGCTCTCCAGCACAAATACATTTAGTCAACATTCCCAGCTGCATCATTAGCTTCCCACTCAGGTGGGAGGGAGGGGGAACGAGGCAAGGGTTCACAGCTGTATCACTGCTGCTGGTAGGGTTGCCATGGAAAACAGAGCTCCAAAAAGCAGCAGAGGACAAAGAATGTGAGGTCAGCCTGCAACTTCAGGACATCTCCCTGGTCTCTCTCACTTTTTCTTCACAGCACAAGTGGCAAAACTTCCTCCTGCAAACATCTCCAGCTCAGCCACCAGCAGGGCTGGAGCCAGCCAGGAGGAGAGGGACCATTCCTCTTCAGGCAAACCAGCTGCAGCTGACAAAATAGTGCAAAAGTTTTTAACAAGAGCTGAGTTGCTGCCTCAGCCTAGGGCTGGCACATTAAAAAGAGGAGGCCATGTGTCCAAAAGCTTATCTGTTTTATTCAGCTGTATCAACTGGCCTAAAATGACATTGCTCTCCTTACAGCTCCCCCCATGGAAATGGGAGTCATTTATCAAGCAGGAATTTCCCCTGAGCTGCCTTGACCTTTTCTGTTTGATGCTGCTTTTTCACTGTGATTTTTACACATTTAGGGGATAGTCACACAGACTAATTTTAAATTAATCATAGGCTTATATGCCCTATATTATAGTGGGACCACAAATGCAGAGACATCTTGGAGCCCTCCAGTATCTTACCTACAGCATTAATTTCTCCTATACATACATTAAATATGGAGTTAAGTGGATTATAATTATTTCAGTATTGTTACAACACACACCATTATGTATACTTAAAGCAAGTTCACGAAACTTAAAATTATACATATTTTTAAGGAGTCCTAATGGCACCATTTGATGTGGTAATTATTGATCTTGGCTTTCTGTAGGAAGAGCACTCAAACAACCATCTAATTTCACACGTAAAACAGCTGTCACATGGTAATGGCATTAAAAGTCACTGAGCTGATCTACATTCAAAGCCATGCCATAGAGGTGAAAGGCCCTGTAGCCAATTATTGCTCCTCCGAGCCAGACAGTCCCCAAACACAAACAACATGTGCAGATCCATCCCTCCTGGTCTTTAATTAGAGCCTGCCTACCCTCTGTAGCAGCAGCAGAAGTGAGAAGGGCACATGTTAGGCAGTGGGGAGATAATCACAGAGAGATCCCAACGTGCTCTGTCTGGCATGTCCTGTAAGTTGTACACAGGAGCTAAACCAGCAGCAAGAGACAATGGTTGTAGTGTCCACACTGCAAAACATCTGATTTTCATGGAGCTGATAAATAAATGGTATCCTGTGCAGAACATCCCAAGTCTCTTTTTTTCACTTCAATGACTGTGTCAGTGACAGATTAATGATTAGTGGATTTTCTGGTAGTTGTGGGTACATAAGGAATGCAGGTTTGCATTGCTTATAAAGAAATAACTTTAAAAAACATCACTGGCACAATCTGGTACAGCTTGAGTGAATCTGGTGAATCTACCAAATTTGCAGTGACTATGAAATTGGGCAAAAGCCAATAAAAAAAGTTTCAAAGAAAGGTGCCAGAACAGCCAAAACCTCTTAGAGACTTTATAGCCAAAAAATCTCACCTGGCTGTTGTTGCAGGTTCTGACATGGAGGACTCCCATGCCCATATTTATCCTTACACCTGCAGGTTTCACTGGCTCTGAGTCCAGCCTTTCTGCTAGAGTTGGTCCAAGTCTGCTTCTGGTTCCAGGAAGAAACAAGATTTTCTGAAGTTTCCCTGATGCCTCAGGTTTAGCTTTTCTGTTTTTCAGATTCTGTGCTGCTTTAGTGTGTGGGTCTGGGCTTCATATGAGGGGATGGTGAGCTCTGTGCACAGAGCAGGGAGACAAACAATTCCTTCTCTAGCTGGGGACCAAGGACAAATGATCCTCAGGCCCAAGAGCACAAACAAGGCAGACTAAAGAGAGAAAAACAAAGATGGGACTTCATGCAATTGGACAATTAACTCCAATATGCAAATGGAGCAGAACTTATGAAAGTGAGAGACCCCGTGACTAATTGTGCATTTTGTGGCCATTTTGAGTTGTACTACCCAAGGTGGATCTAT
The DNA here is from genome assembly GCF_017590135.1 of Pyrgilauda ruficollis. Taxonomy (NCBI): domain Eukaryota; kingdom Metazoa; phylum Chordata; class Aves; order Passeriformes; family Passeridae; genus Pyrgilauda; species Pyrgilauda ruficollis. The sequence continues at coordinate 5,551,373 of NW_024513654.1, read as the reverse complement.
TGAGGCCTCCTAATAAATCCCTACTTTATTCTTTCACTCCATCTAGTCTCTGTTCTCGGTCAGCCTTCACAAGGCATCACCCCTAAGAACCCACTCTGCCACTGAGGGGAGGGAGAATTATCCTTCTGCCAGGTGAATCCCCACCATCCCAGCTGCTCCCCACTCACCACAGTCCCCATCTGGCAGGACCAGGTTTCTGGCACGGAACTGACACAGCCTGCTAAAAAGAGTGGCCAAGAGATGGTCAGCCTGGACAGTTCCCTAACCCAGAGCAGGTGTGGCAGCAGCATGCACAGGGATTGATCCCCTGAGGATCTATTCCCCAATCCCAGAAAGCAGCTCGAGAATGGAAACAACCCCCTGCAATCAGCAGACAAGGATCTCAACATCAAACCAACACACCTGAGTCAAACATAGTCCTTCTCAGAGAAATCTCTGCCCTCCTTTACAGTGCACTGACTTCACCACTTACTCAGAAACAGGCTAGATATTTCATTTCTGAATTTTAAGGGCAGCAAATTAAAACATCAGAAAAGAAGGGACTGTAGAATAAATAAACAGAGCTGCACCCATAACATGCAAGTAATTACTTATTTTTATACAATGCAAGTCAGAATCCATACATGGGGTTTTTTCTGTTTTCACTGATCTGCATGAAGCTTAGTATGGATTTTAAAAATAAATGGCAGCTTAAGAGTTTCCAAAACAATGCTGTGAATTTCACAGTCAATGAGTCAAGAATGACCAATACTTAAGGAACGAGCAGCAGGAGCAGGCTTCTGCCTTTCCCCCCAGAAACAAATGGAGATCTCAGAGCAGGAGAAACTAACGGAGTGCAGGGAGCGGGAAGGGAGGGTCTGACACCGTGCCCTCAGAGCTGTGGCTCAGATTGATGAATTATCTCTGCTTGGTTAAATCTCTGGCATTGCTAATCAGACAAGAAGCATAAAATGGAAAGTTCATTAGCAAGATCATAAAAGAGTCAGACTGACAAAGATCATTTGACTTGGAGATAGGAAGGTCAGTTACAGGAATCGGAAAATCACTTTATTTAAGGAAAACAGGTTTGACCAGAAGCAAGTCAGAGTCCAGAAAAGACCTGCACTGGGATTCTGTGCAATGGTCTGCTTTATTTCTGGAACATAAACAGGGAAACATTTCCTTTGACAGTGGATAAGCTAGACTTTCTTTAATCAACATTGTGCTGGCGCAGGGAAGGCTGGACAGTATCAGCTTTCTCCCAGGACTGATTCACTTATCTCCACCCAGACCCAAACATCCCACAGCTCCTCTGCAGGAAACACTTCCAGCACAAGTCACAAGATTGTCTCAAAAGTAGAATTTGCTAATTGTTTTGAATTATACGTCAAGGGTTTACAATATGGATCACTGCCCACTTGGGATTTAAAGGAGATTGCTAAAGTAATTTTGAGATTTCAGGATCATTCAGAAACTCTGTTCCCAGAGGTTACTAAATGCTCTTCTTATTACTACTACAGCCATGCTGCACTGGGGGTTGGATTTTGTTTCTTCAAGGGTAGAAGGAAGAGGAGGTGAAATTGTGGTGGTTTTTCTTATAATTAGGAGGAAAAAAACCACAATGTGTATATTCTCCATATTTAGCCTGGTTTTCTAAAGAAATGTGGAATAATAAATAAATATTAAATTAAAAAAAATTTAAATAATAAATAAAAGGATCCTTTTCACTTTTGAGGTCACTACCTTATTTCAGTCACATTTGGGAGACAAAAAAATGGCAAAAGGATTCATGCACATCTCATGGAGGTGAATCAGGTAAAAAAGAGGCAAGAAATTTTTTACTGCCTCTGCAGATAACACTACAACCTGAACTCAGTTAGGAAGACTGCGAAACCAGGAAATTTCCATTGGTGCCTTTGTAAACCTTGAATAAACCCCACAAGAGACACAGAACTGCAGGAAATTCAGTCACAGCCTTGACACATGCAAAAAAATTTCTTCTCGTCCAACTCCTCTGCCTGGAGATGCTCCATCAGCCAGGGCAGCCAACTTCCAGCAAGCAGTTTCCTTTCCAAAGAAATAGGCCAGCCAGAATGGACAGAGGCAATTAAGATATAAAAAATTAACAGGTTTGTCATTGTTTCTATACAAGTCAGCAGTCAAGAGAAAGCCACTAGTCAAGGTTTTCCTGCCTCAGACCTGAACCTTGCCAATGCCGCTCTCCCTGTAGGACTGAACTGTGTCCAGTTCCTTTTTTTTCCCCTTGAAAAACCAGCACTTTCCCTACCCTACCAGCAAGAGTTACAGTGCACATCAGGAAGGAAACATTAAATAAATGTGGATGGTATCTAAGCACGCTGCTTCATGCAGGATTAACTTGTTCAGGATACATTTTGGAGAATGGTCCTTTATGTTTATCGATGTCAAATCTAAATTGCAGTGGGAGAAGGATCCTGACCACAAAAGAGCTCGACAGTTTTACTGCTAGGACACATAACACAATAACCATTTAGCCAGATTAAAGCATACTGAGAGCTGCATCAAATATTGTTTAGAGCACATAAAAACCGCTTTAATATTTAAATGTATCCCATGGCTGGGCTCTTTAGATTTGCTAGATTCACTGGGGCTGCACAGCTATTAGCTTCTACATTTCATCTTCAATTCCTCTTCACAGTAGGAGAAACATAAAAATGAGGGTCACTGCTTGGTCATTTCATTACCCCTGGCAGAGAAATGTGCTTTGCACAAATGAGGAAATATTTCAGATGTAGATTGTTGTAATGTTGGTGTGACAAAATAAAACCAGAGTTAAAAAATAATAACGATATTATAATGGTTATTTTGTAGAATAACATTAAAATAATATGCAGTGTAGCAGTGGTTCCCCTATCAAAGAGCCTGATGTATGTCATTGTCATCATTTAAAAGGTCCATTAGCAAGAGCCCTGGAAATGTATGGCTCAAGGTCACAACCAAACTAAATGAGACTGAGCAGTAATTCAAAAACATTAAACTGTTTACGGTTAGAAATCTAATAAATAAATCCTCAGTACACACACACACACACAAATCTTAGCAGCAAACTCATCCACAACTCTTCCTTTATTTCTGTGAAAACAGAAGCTCAGTGAAAGAAATTTATAATCTACTTAAAGGCAGAAATGGATTAGATAAAATATCACTTGGGGAGATGTGTGACTTCATGCCACAGCCATGGATTAGGCTGCACAATCTGTTTAGCCATGGGTGCCCCTGTGACCCGACACAAACAGTGCCTTTGCCCAAAGCCAGCAGCCACAACAGGCAAAAAATGGGCAAGAGCCAGGCAGGGAGCACGGGCTGGGCAGGCACAGAGCCCTCACTGCCCCTCTGCCTGGGGAGCTCCTGTGGCCACGGGAGAGGATCACCACAGCCTCCAGGAGGAGGTTCAGTGCAGAAGAAACAGGGAAACAATGCAATTTACTAATCACAAACTGGGAGGGAAAAAAACAGCTATTTTACTAACCCTAAGCTCTAATTATATAATATAAAGCATGGCATTTTATCTATATTCTAAATATGTGAATAAACAAAATTTGATTTTCAGTCGTATTCTTCTTCCCAAAAGAATTAGTGTGAGTTGTGTTCCTCTGCTTTACCAAATATAAATTTAGATGAGAATGCAACATCCAAGAGAATCACTCCTGGTACTGAAGGAGAAATTTTCTTGAAATGAGAAACCCAGCATTCCTTACTGCAAGGTTATTCCTCTACAGCTCTCTGGACTGGCCCTGAGCTCACCCTCAGATCCTCACCCTGCTCATGTCCTGGAGGATCAGGGCATATATCTTATGATGATCTTATGATGATCCTACCAAGAATTCCTGTGTGTAAGAATCACTGAAGCTGGGCGTGTTCAGTGCAATCAAAGTCACAAAAATGTGGGAAAAGTAATTTATGTGGTTTTCAGGAGAAATATTTTAGAATATTTAGACACATATACCAAAAGGTTCCCTTATGAGCAATTAATTTTAGAATAGCCTCCAATGCAGAATATTAGAATCTAAAGACTGAAACCCAGCTGAATATTAACAAACACAAGAAATCTTTTCCAGTCTTACTGTTTCTGCCTGAAAAGCATTCTCCTAAACCTCCTGGTTTAGTACCACTTACTTTCATAAGCCTTATAAAAATACCACAAATGGAAACAAGATTCCCTAACACAGAATCACAGAATTGTGATGGAAACACATGATGAAACACAAATGCAGTCAATCAGAGAAACTGATTCTTGGGGGGAAAAAATGCAGGCAGTGTACTCTGCTGCCATTCCTGTAAATGGAATTCAGCTTCCAGGTAACTTACATGCCTTGCTGACAGAATGTTTTATAGATGTCACAGTGATCTTGTATTTCATTTCCTAGCTGGGTGTGGGTGCAAGGGAAAAGGCCTTTGCAGCAACTGTGCTAACACTTCACATCTGGCTGTGCTCAACAGCTGTTTGAAGGCTGTCAGTGCCTGGAGAACAGTGGCACACCTCTCTGGAACTTTAATCCATGGCAGCAGCTGGATGCACATCCAACAAATCATAAGTTACATATGAGGAAAAATATTACTCTGTTAGCAATTAAGTCACAGCCCTGCAATGAGTAAATTGCAAAGCAATGCAGCTTTGTCTAATGACTGTCAGTTGACCAAAAGAGCTCAGGGATATGTAACACATGCAAAAATAAAAGCCCATACATCTTGATTTAGATACATTGAAAGCATTTCCTCCAATATGGCTTTGGAGTCTTCCACCAGAACCTTTCATCCAGGCAGCCCCCGCTCCTATGCACACAGTAGCACAGCTCCTACACACAAACCCCCTCTGCCTGCTGGCTCCCTCAATCAGGGTTCACATCTTCCCTGCAAACAGGATATGATTCAAAAGTGACATAATGCACATTCATCCCAATCTCCCAATAATCCCCTTTCACCACTTGTGGAAATGCTTGGTCAATAAAAGGTAATGATATTATTGCAGTAAGTCATTTCCAAGTTAAGTGCCTGGCTCTCTGTCTCTGGGACCCCACCAACAGTCAGGCTCCAATCCAGCAAGTAAACAAAGGCTTCAATTTTGCAAATGATCTCATTTACTAGGGGTCAGTCCAGATTCTGTTTAAATCAATGTGAGCCTCCTGTCTGTAAAGGTACTTGGGACCAGACACCTCAAATGGAGGGTCCCTCCTTTCCCTCACGCTCCCTAAATCCTTCCTTTGCAGGATTTGTCAGGCACTCCATGATGCCAACCCCTCTGTGTGTCACAGAGTCACCAGGCAATCAGGACGTGCTGTGGCAGCCCCCAGGGCTGCTCTCTCAGCCAGCTGCACCCTGGGGAAGTGGACTGTCCACCTGGTGGTGCCCAGCTGCTCCAGCCCCAAATTTAGACACCACTGAGACACATCTGGCACCTGCAGTGGTACCTGCAAGGCTGGAGGTGGTGTGCTCCAGAAAGATTCAACTCCAGTTTCACTCATGTCTGAACTCCTTCTTCTCCCCATGCACCAAGGCAAAGCTCCACATCATGGGGCAGGGAAGGGACGAGTGACAGAGCCCAGCCCAACATCCCAACAGAGCAGGCAGAGCCAGCAGCTGCAGCTCTGGACACACAAACCTGGCAGCCAGCCCCAGGGCACAGCAGTGAGGGCACATCTCACCTGGGATGTGCACATCTCAGCAGGGTGACCCCTGCTCCCGTGGCTGTCACCACCTTTTTCAGAGCCTGCTACATCTCCAGTTAGGAAAAGTATCCAGCAGCTAAATAGAAAGCTTTTAAAGGGAAAGATTTCTAGGCTTGGATCTGACAGGATTTCCTGGAGCAGTAAAGTGCTACTATTTATGAGATGGTCAAAATGCTGCCTTCAAAAACACCAAGTGTCCTTTCCATTCCTTGCAAAAACTTCTGTTGCTGAGGACTGGAATTGATGTTGAATTCTCTCCCTTGTAAAGAAAGAAATAATCATTGGAAAGGAATAACCAACAGCAGAGCTGTGGAGGAGTAGAAGGACTCCCCCAAGAAGTGAGAGCAGCAGCAGAAGGTGGTGGCAGGAGAAGGAAATCAGGTTGTCCCAAAGTAGTTGGCACTGGGAATGGGAAAGGAGTCCATAGCCTCTCCCACAAACCCACCAAAGCTCTTACAAGCAACCACCCAGAAACTTCTAACTAACAGCAGCCTGACACGGCCCCAGCATTTATATTCATCCACCCAAACCCACAACCCTCCAGCATCCCAAGAAAGCCATCTGACAGGAAATAAAGGTCCCTGGAGGATCCCATGCACACTCTCTGTACCTCTGCAGGCTTTAGCAGACACCAGCATTCCCTGCTGGACTTGCACTGTGCCACCACAGGCTGCTCGTGCTTACCAAGACAGAGTGCAAGCCCCACAGCACAAGAGCAAGTGGAGCAGGGCTCCACTTTGCCAGGCACAAACATTTCATGGGTATTTCAGGTGTTTCTAATCCCTCCTCTTCTGTAGGAGGTGTTAGATCATTTCTGTCAACACACACCCTCGCTTCCAGGCAGGGGCTTGGGGGGAAATCAATTTATTCTTTGTTTGTTCTTCTCTTTTCAGTCCTAACTGCCATCATGGAAATCTGAGGGGCTCCCATGGAGACCAGACCATCCTTTTCCCATTTTATCAGTCCCACACACCAAGCTGTCCCCTCAACCCCAGCGCAGGGGGGACCCACCAGACAGGGAGCACCATGGAGCTTTCCACTTAACCATTCATGAAGAATGGTTAAGAGCTCCCCAGGGGAGCTCCCAGAGCAGAGCTGTGGGCTGGAACAGAGACAATTCCTAAAACCCCAGAGCAGAGAGGCAGTGACTTAATGACAGTTCAGCCCATGCATCCAGAACAGCAACTCATTTGTTGTCTGAAGCTGGAATCCACTTTGTGTGATGACAGATAGCTTAGGAGAAGCAGATCCTGCCTGCCAAGAGAACTTCAAAATGGACAAGGGGAAAGCAAAAATCTGGCTAGAAACCAAATGCTTTGCCAAACCTAGATAACACACTGTTTACCAACAGCAAACTAGATTAGGGGAGGGGAAAAAAAAGGATTTATGCAAATGTTCTTAATTTAATAATTATGATCAGATATGGCTTTGTTTCTTCCATGTAATTTGTGTAATACAAATAAAGTACAAGGGCTCTCTTCCCCTATAGGAAATGAGAATTATTAAACATTGCACCGAAAAGCAAAGGAATGTGTTTATTGACATGAAAAATGATCCTGCGGATACAAAAGCTTTTGTATGTTAATTGCTAAATGTCAGAGCAATTTAGAAAGTGGTTGCAGAAGGAAAAAATTCCTTTCCAAAACAGAAGTGGCTTTTCCTCATCCACCATCCTGATTCAAGGCTGCATCTTGAAAGTATTTATGGCTGTGTTTTGATCGGTGACATTGGGTTAGTACCCAAAAACATCCTCACTTCATATTGATGTGGTTACTTGCTAGGAGGCATAAAGGAAGTGAAGGATTTCCTCCCAGTTTTATTACTGAATGCTCAAAATGTTTCCTGGGGTAAACAGCACTAAAGCCATCTGGTTTTTTTTTTTTTTTTCCTTTATTTTTTTCTTTTTGGAAACAAAAGTAGAACAACCAGGCAACCAGGGAATGGAAAAATCCAGGTCTGGAGCACTGCTGTGAAAAAGGCTTTGCTCTGGAAGAGGGAAGGGGAACAGCCACAGGTGTCCTGGGCTCACAGATACACTCAGCAGCATCGAGAGTCTCTGCATGTGGTGTCCCTGCTCTTCTGTCCCGCTCCACAAAGGAGAAGAGAAACAGAAAATGTGTGATTCAGCTGCCAGATAGTTAGAGATGCTTCAGTAAATGAAACTTTGGACTGGAAAATGAAGGAGCTTCTTCACATCTTTAATTACAGCCTGTTGATTTACTGTTCCGGGTGGGGAAACAAACCAACAAACCCAAACCTTTGCAGTCCTGATGGAGAAAGACAGACAAAGAAAACTTACCATGCATTCATGAGCATATTTGCAGAAGGAAATGAATACACTCCGTCCAAAACCTCTTTGTGAGCCGTGCAAACCCTTAGAGGTGCAGAGCAGCCACTAGCAGAACCAGTAGCTGCACTGAGTGAAAAACCAGGACATGTTTCACCATGATAAAACAACAGAAGCTGCAGAACACCCCGTGGGGCTCTTCCCTCATCCAGCACCTCCTGGAGAACCTCTGGCTGTAAAACCTCAGGACAGCTCAACCAGCGCAGAGGGAAGGTTGGTGTGTCATGGGATGCCTGCCAAGCCATCCCTTCCATGTGCAAAACCTTTCTCTGCCAAACCATAGCCAGCCATGGTCGTGGAGAATTCTCCTTTCCTAAGTCTCTCCTCAAAAGGTGCTACTTGCACAGCTCTGCAAAAGTGGTCTGTTAAATTAACATTTCTTATCTCAAAATTTACATACAAATACATACTGTATAAACCTCCTATCAAACTTTAAAACTTCTCTACAAATTCATTTCCCACAGTGGTCCTCACAGCCGTGGACAATCCATGGCTTTCCCTGGAGGAAATCACACAGTTAAACGACTTATCTGGTAAGCTGGGCTTATCCATAAAAATTTATTTATTCCAATTACAGAGCAAGGGGCAAGGAATGCAGGTGATGCCAACATCCCTGCAAGTCTGTTACTGTTAGGCTGGACGTGATATACACACATGTGATTAGGGTTTAAGAAGAAAAAGGTTTTATTTTTTGTGTTCTCTAGGTTATATACTCTTAAAAAATCATGATTTTAAGTTATTAACTACACCATAATAACTTATTATATTTATTGGTGTAAAGTAATTAGCATCAATATAATTGGTAAAAGTTTTATACAAATTTAATAAGGCAAGTGTACACATTTACTTATGCATGTAGTCTAGCTTACAAAAATTTTCATGTACCTTTTTTAATTTGCTCTTATGTTGACAGCTTTGTCTTCTTCTTTGCTATGGACACACTTGAAAATCATCAGTTGTTATTTCTTCTACTAACTCAGTTTTGCTTGTAGACTAGCTGTCAAGCCCCTCCATACTTCCCCTTTTATTTATTTGATGATAAATACAGCTGATAAGGATTCTTGGAGGGTAATTAATTTCTCACTAGTTAGAGTAGTTTCCTCCATACTAGTCAACATGGGAGGAACAAGGTGCCTCTGGAAGCACCTCTGCAGCTGCAGTCACACAGCTCAGCACTTGTGCTCCTCCATTGATGGTGGTGGGTTCAGGCAGAAGGACCACAGACAACCCTTGGATCTCTACTGTCTTCCAAGAAACTGCAAAACTTAGAGGATGAAGAAAATTGCCACCAAAACCATTTAAAGGCTGGGGAGGAGGAACTGCTCCCAGTGAGAAATTTGATGGGTGGGATTTATTGAGATTATCAAAGAGAAGACCAAGGGTGACTTGATTACAGGGCATTAAGTACCTCCATGGAGGGAAAATACCAGCCATAAAGGGCTCTTTAATCCAGCAGGGAAAGGCTTAACAAGAACCCAAGGCTGGAAGCTAAAGCCAGACATCTTCAAACAGAAAATACAGCACAGATTTTTAACAGCAAGAGCAAGCTGGCAAAGGATGCAGTGGATTCCTCAGTCCATCCTGAAGAATGCTGCACAGCATTTTTGCTGTGAATGGCCCGCTCCCAGCAAGGGCCAGGCCTGCAGGGAGCACTGCTGAGATCCTTCCCCTGCACCCAGCAGAGCTGGAGCCATGGGAGATGCTGGAAAGGGACAGGGACTGGAGCTCCCACAGCCTCCCTGTGAAGGAGCACCTGGCTCTGCACCATGGCCAGGTGAGAGATGGGCAGCAAGGGACAGTTACTACTACAGAAGAGGGAAAGATTCATTGCAGCTGCTTAACAGATAAATTTGAAGTCAGCCTTCATCAAAAATAATTCAAATTTACTGTAACAGATTCTGGCTTTCCACCTGCAGAGCAAGATTGAAGGAATATTCAAAGAAGATTAAAAGACAAATTACAAAGCTACTGCTTTGTAAAGCATTTGGTATCCTAGTCATGTTTGGGATTCTTCCTCCTGCCTGACTAATTATTTCTATTTCCTGTTTTCTTTGAAATTGCTACTATGTTCTGCATTGCTGGAATCTCAAATATTGTTTCATGGAACATGATTGTATTTGTGCATACCACAAACTCCAGAGATGCCAAATTCCTTTTCATGCTACTGCTCCAGCTCTTAAAAAAGTATTTCCTATCTCCAACAAATATCAACAGCTCTCCCCCAAGAAAAGTGTGAAAACTTCAAACCCATATAAAAGTGTTTAACCACTAAAACAAAAAAACAGTGATGAAAAATTATATTGCTCTATTTGCACTCACTGCCTGCCTTATTCTGCACTCAGACAATTTGGTGAAAAAAAAAAAACATTGGTGGCCATTCATTTCATGAATTCCTTTTATTTCAAAACATGATGATTTCCTTCAGCTGAAAGGAAAGTCTTGGAATTAAAGCAGAAAACAAGGAAATTATGGATTTTTCCTAACACTACCACTGATTAAGAGATGGGCCCACTATCACATAGATGATTTCTCTTTTACAGAAAAAAAAATTAAAAAGTTAAATTATTCAGTTCCAGGAAATTCAGCTTTTTGTGCTTTCACATCTGCAAATGGATGCATGGTCAGCTGATGGGAAGCCAGATGTATTTCAGCTATTAGTTATATTCTCTTGAACAGTAACTTCAGGGGATTTTTTTTGTATAAAAATCTTTGATTCTGCAAGTAAACTCCCACTGAAATTCCACTTTTTAGGTACTTCCCTGTCCCCAGCCAGTGTCAGGCTGCAGCCTGCACACGTGTTGTACAGTCTTTGGCCCCTCCTCATACCCAGGAAGGTTCTCTGCTGTCCTGCTTCTGTGTCCTTCTCCCCACACACCACTCCTATTCTCATCATTAATGGTTGATAAATAGCTAATGAGTGGCTTGGACATTCGGGCCTCCCTTTCCATCTGGGCTACATGCTATTTTACAGGCCCTGCTAAATCTTTATTAGATTTGGGTGCACATTATTGATTTAGGTAGATGAGGTCGTTGTAACCTCATCTCAAAGAGAAAGGAAGCAGGAGAAGCCAAATGTAATTCAGCTGTTATTTTCTGTAGCACTGCAAATCAATAGCAGGGGAAAAGTCAAAACAAAACCAAAAAGTGTCCATTAAAAAAAAAAAAAAAAGTCATAACTGGACCTTAAACCAAATGCAATGGTCTTACAGGCACTTGGAAGCAAAGAACTGAGATGGGCTGTAAAAGTTAAGAGCTTTTCCCATTTTAGCACTACAGAATAGGTGGTAGGTCCTAGTGAAGAGACAACGTTAATAAAATACCAGGCTATTCCTAGGGCAAAGTGACATCTATTTATAGAATAAGAGCACTTTACCTAAGGCACAGTGATGGCTTAATAAAAGGGCATCTTTTGGTTAAGTTATTTTTACTCCTGTTAAATGGCCATATCAGCACATGCAGCTCTAATAAAAGAAGAGCTCAGGCTTTATGCTAAGCACTTTTGAGCATCCTGTCAGAGGTAACTTAAGCACAGAAATCCTCCAGAAAGTCTGGCATTCAGGGCTGGTCCCTCTGAAAGATTTCAACCACACTGTCATCACTTGCAATCCTATGGATGTGAACATCAAGAGTGTACATGGGTTCAAAAGACCTTGCATAAATCCATGAAAAAGGAGCCTGGAGGTACTTTAGGAAAGAAATCCTTGCATAGATGTGTGCAAGAGTTGTGTATTCATCCTTCCCTAAGGCCATTCCATACAGAGGGCAAGGTGAGCCTAGGGGGAGGGCAGCACTGGCACAGCTGCTGTGGTCACTGGTGGCTCTGTGCCTCTTCCTCCTTCCCAGCCGTGGTGCCAGGCCAGGCTGTCCTGCCCAGCTCCACCAGCAGCTCACAGCTGTCAGTCCAAAGCAGAGGTGACCCCAAGCTGAGCACCTGCCCCTGAGACAGAGGTGCCAACTCCAGCTCAGCACCCCCTTAGCCCTCCCCACCTGGCCCCCATGAGAGAGGGCCTCTCTCTTCATTCTCTGTTTTGGAGAATGCAGCCCAGGGTGGCAAATTCCACCAGGCAGCAGAGCACTTAGCCAAACTCACAAAGGACTTGTGTATTGTATTCCTAATCCAGAGGCATTTTGGGATTCCCATCCTAAAGCCACAAACCAAATCACACAAAAGCCATTTTCACCTGGACTCGGGGGTGTTGTTCCCTCCTAATGCACCGTGACAGGCTGCCTGGCTGCTTCCAAATCACAGCTCTTTGATCTCCTCATTCTAAAGGAATATGAGATTCAGGACTGCTGCTTGTATCCAGGAGCTGTCAAGTTCCACTAATCTGCCTCCCTCTCACATGACAGCCAGCTGGTGTTTACCTCTGCAGCCACATTCTGGTGTGGAATTCCAAAACCAGGGAGCATGCAGGGACCTTGGGTCACCTGCACACCATCAGCTCCTGCAGGACTTTGTCCAGTTTATGGCCAGACCTGTGCAAACCCCTCTGTCCTATTTAGCAGGTGGATTTGGTTACCTGGAAGAATTCCAGGCTGGCAGCACAACTCTCTCCCTGCATGAGCCCTGGCAACTCAGCAGTGCAAGATCCAAACCCTTTATTCACCTCTGTGTTTCACCTGATATGAGCAATGCTGCTCTGAGCGCTCATTTTCAGCAGCATTAAATGCTCAGCTCACCAGTGTGCGATAACAGTCACAAAGAAGTTTCTCTCTCTGTTTTCTGGCAACAGAAACCACAACAGAGCACAATATATTCCATTTTACTGCACCTGTGACCAGCTCCCACCAGGCACTGCAGCCTCACTGCCCACCAAGCACAGGTACATCTCCAACCCTTTGCTTTAAACCAGCCAGGGAGCCAACACCCTGGAAAGCCATGTGATTTCTAAGACACTGGAGAAGAACTTGGAGAATTTTCAAGTTGTCCACACCTCCAGGCACTTCTGCAACTGATGCTGAGTGCATCAGCCTGGGCTGTTTTGAAGCTCACACCATAGGATCCCTGCTATGCTGCAGCCTGCAGCTGAGCACTAAATGCAATCCTCTCCAGCAGTGATGTCTGGGACACTCAGAAGAAAATGTGACCATATCTGTCCAAAATATAATTGAGAAACTACTGCCACAGGGACAGCACATGGTAGCCTTCATTTACCCTTTCATGGTTTCACAATTATGCTAAAAAGGTCAAAACATGCCTTCACCAAACTGGTTTGAGTGAAAAGTTTTGTATTTCTATCTGGTGTCAGGGATCCTCCCTCCAGCTCTTTCCAGATGTGCAATAAGAGCACAGTTCCTCATTTTCCTCATCTTCCAAAGACCAGAAACATCCTTGGATCACAACCACAACAAATTACAGCAGCCACCATCACCACAGCTGAATGCAGTGAGTGTGTGTGAGTTTTATGTGGCCATGTGGATGCTCATTTTCTAGATAAGAAGACAAGGAGAAGCTATAAAGTGAAAGGTTTTTGTTTGACCCAGTAAGGGTCTTCATGCACTCTCCACTCCCTCACTCCAACTTAAAACCAATTCTCTCTTGTTGGACTTTGCTGCTGCTACAGCCAGAATTTCCTTTTTGCCTCATTAGCCAGAGCAGTGGCTAGTTTTAAAGCTTTGTTAACACTTCCTTCCTTCTCCTCATCCATAATGCTCCATCAGCCATCATCATGGTTCAGTGATAAAATAATGAAGAAAAATGTACATTGGACAGTTTGCTGAGACTGCGTGCTCTGCTAGTCTCAATTCTGCTTTTTGTTAATTCCTGAAGCACTTCTGCCAGGCAATACCTACTCTGAAGCAGGAAGCAGCAGTCCTGGAATCCCAGAATCCCAGGTCTGTTTCCACACAGCAGAAGAGGGAGATGCTGCAGTGGACCTGGCAGTTCTGCTCCTTGGATTCCCACTGGCCATGTCTCTGCTCCCTATGGATACACCTGAACATGTGCATGGAGCTCAGAGCTCCTCAGACACTTAGCAGCATCTGTGCCAGGAAGACACAAGCTGTGAAAAGAGCCAAAAGATCCCACATGCTTGGGAAGAAATACACCATGTAGTTAACCATCAATGTACACAGTTTATTCCCTCCCCACCACATCCACACAAAGAAATCCTTGAGTCACCGCAGCCAAAACAGCAGTGACATTTCAAAGTAGCCACACTCAGATTAACCAGCACTTTTGTTGGCTCCAAAAGAGTCAACACAAGCTGATCTTACAGCCCCAGACACACCAGGCTCCTGCTGCCATTCATGTGGCCACAAACAGAGATCAGAGTCTTGTTCTCATCCTTCACCACTCAGCACCTGGGCTGGCTCCCTGCTTGGCCCAGACCCAAAACCAACATTGTCTGCAGCAAACACAGAACTTGTGGCCACCTGGGCCGTGGTGCTCCACTGGCTCTCGCTCAGAGCAGTGTCCCCTACAGTTACAAGCTGGAGTACATAAGAGGGATCATGACAAAACAAACACCAGCACGTCATCCTTAATTCAGAAATTGTGCTCTGTATTCCCAACCACCACCATCAGACACCTCGTCCTTCAATGTATAGACACTTTTCAACCTGCAGACCAAGAACCCCGGGGAATCCTGAGATAATTCTACAAAGGGTAATTAAGAAAAGCGAGTCTGTTGTTAATGGCCTTAAATTAGCTCTATGGGGATCCACGTACTCACTGAAAAGTTTTTTTAATAAGAGAAAAGGAAGGTTTACATGGACACTCACTGCACAAAGAGTTCATTCTCCAGTGTGGCAGCAGTCAGAGAGAGACACCTTCTTGTTCCCTCTCCTGCCCACATCACATCCCTGCACTGTCTGCCCCTGTGCATTGCTGACCAGTTCTGCCTGTGGTGACCTCCTGCTATGCTTTTGTTTTACATAAGCTCAGCCCATGAGAAGCGAAATCAAACAGCAAAAGATCACTGCACCGAGATGTAAGCAGAAGAAAACTTCTTTCCTGAAAGTGATGTTCATAAAATTGAAAACAAACTAACCTGGAGACAGCTCCTGTAACACAACGTCACTGATCAAATATTACAACAGGCTCGCTCTGAAGAGAAGCCCCTTGCCTTGCCACATGTGCCCAGTCCTCTCTAAACTTCATTAAAGTCTAGTAAAAAATAAATAAGATAAATATAATTTGCATTTATTATAGGAATTAGAAGAGCTTGCCAGATGGGGAGCTCTCTTCCAGCAGGGCTGTTGTTTTCCAGGAGAGACAAGCACTGGCACTACCCAGCTGTTTGGGGCCTGTGATGTTCCCACTCCTGGAAAACCATCGCCCCTGGCTTCTCCCTGTAATTAGCTGGTGCTAATACCTTTGGCTGGGCTCTGGAAAAGTCACATTCTGAAAGATCACCCTTGTGAACAGCTGTACTCAGGAGACAGAACGTCACCACTGCAAGCTGTCAGCCAATTCATCTCCAGAGAAAGTCAACGGGGCCAGAAACTAGGAGTTCTTTATCTCAGGGCAGCAGACAGCGGGGCTTTAATTGCTGAGCTATGCTAATGAGCCTGGTTTGTGACACGAGGTGCTTGGTGGTGGCTCTGTTTGAGAACACCACTGTCACCCCCCCCGGGGGCACACACAATCAGCTTAAAGCTGCAGCCCTCTGGATACAGAGCAGAAATCATGTAGGGGTCCCCTCAGCATGGCACCTTATCAAAGGCATCAGTAACAGCTGCTCGTGGAGTGGCAGGAGCCTCTCCTGGGTCAGCTCCGTTCTGTTCTCTCCTATTCTTCCCTCCCTTCACAGGTTTTTTTTTTCTAAATTGTGAGTTCTGTAAACATCGCTGTCAAATCATCTGCAGGGGAACAAAATGATACCAAGAATTTAGTGTTTCCTCACAGATAAGAGCTGTGTCTGGTTTAAAAGGAGTTAAAACAAATGGTACCCAGGGAAAAGCAAACAGACAAAAGAATATCAGCTGGTCTTTCTTGCTGACTTCTTGAGTCAAACTCTACTTCAGCCTGTGTTTCACTTTTTTCCTTTTGGGTTAGGGGCTGCAGTAATGAAAAGACTTATTTTAACACTCATATTTTGGAAAATAATCAGAGAATCACGGAATGGTACGGGCTGGGAGGAATCTTAAGGATCATGTATCTTCAACCCCACTGCCATGGGTAGGGAACCTTCTGCTAGATCAGGTCACTGAGAGCCTCATCTTCAATACCTCCAGGATGGGGAGTCCACAGCCTCCCTGGGCAAAATAATACCCCAGGTGGACACAAGGCTACAGATTTCCTTGTCCAGATATCAAATGCTGTTTCATTTACCCCATTAATGATGAGGCTTGCTTGCCACAGAAAGCCCAAGCCACATTTCCATGGGTAACGCCAGGGCTCAGCATCTTTAAAAATCATTAGTACTTAAATGTGGCATTATCATTCTTCTGGCACTACCCAGGGATGTGTGCAGGCATCGCAGCCCCCGTGTGCCAGACACTCTGCAAACATCCATTTCCCCAGTCCCTGAGATCTTTTAACCTGGGGATCCAACCCCGCACACACTTGAGTAACCATCAGCATCTCATGGCCCCACTGAAATCAACACAACTGATGAATGGAATGAAATCAGTAATTACCCATGTGCTTAATTATTTGCAGAACTGGGGGCTAAGTGCTTCATTTGCAGCTTGAAAATATTGGTTCTAATCTGGTGTGCCTCACTTTGCACTCAGTCCCACAAGGAGCAGCGTGGTCTGGCCTAATTAAGCAAAAGCACTTAACGAAGTGTTTAACTTGAAGCATGTGAACAAACCCATTGACTGAACACTGCATTGCTGGGTTGGATGGCAGGATGGGGACCCCAGCCCAGGTGTTAGTGGGACAAAACTGAGGGAAACATGACCCAAACCCCAAACCTGTCCAAGGCCACGTGCTCAGGGTGTTGGACACCCCAGGGCTCCCCTGGCTGCTGCCCACAGGGTGGTGGGAGAGGCAGGAGGATCCCCCAGTGTGTCCCCTGCTCCCCTCCTGGGTGCCATCCAGATCTGTCTGTGCAAGGGGGTGCACCCAGGCAGTGCTGGGATTTAAGGAGAAGCTGCAAATGTTCTCTGTAATTAACTGAGTGGAAGCCTTCATGCTCAAAAGCTCATCCCTCATTTAACACTGGCCACAGCTCCCACTCTGCAGCAGGGGAACAGCCCAGCCCTGCTAGGCCCACGTGTCCCTGGGGAGAGGGGCAGAGGGGACATCCCTCACTGCCAGACTGGGACAAACACCTTCCAGGGGCACAAGACTTGCAGCCAGACCCCTCTGCACCTCTGCTTCCCCTTCTTTTTTTTTTTTTTTTTTTTTTTTTTTGCCAGGCTGAGGAGTACCTGGAATGGGCACGTGCATGAGGAGACTCTCAGCTCTCCCCAGGCCTGGGCTACCTGGGACAAAGCCTCCAACCATGTCTTGCTTCCTACAAGCCCTAATTTTAGGCCCTTTAGGACACAAAATAATGATAACACACTCCCTGGAAAAAAAAAAAAAATCCCCTTGGGCCTGTGTAAAATTAGCAGTGTGCTGACTGTCCCACTTTCACTCCTGCTATGTGGGGCAGCCTGGCTTATTAATACACTGGACTCATTTCAAGATCCTTTGCTTTCCCCCTTGCAAAGGGAGCCTGGGGGCAGCCAGGATCTTCTGCTGCTTCTGCCAGCAGTGCCAGAGGTGCCCTCCTTACCCTGGCAGACACAGCCCCCTGCACACCACCTGGGAGGGCAGCAGGAGGGGACAGGGAAGATGGAGCAGCTGCAGGCTGCCCTGCTCTTGCAGGGGAGGAAGAGGAGGGATGTGCCCTTTGCTGGCACAACAGAACCCCAGCAATGAGGGTGAAGCACAGCTTGGACTCTCCGAGGGGGAGAGGATAAATTCAGGTGCTCTCCCCTTCCAGGGGCTCTGGCAAGGCAGCAGGGATTCAGTGCCACTCCTGGAGGGAGCTGTCCTTCTGTCCTGCACACACACAGACACACACCCTGCCCTGGAAACACAGCACAGCCTAACAGGAAAACTTCTTGGAAGTGCCATCATTACCACAGTTCAATATTAGTGTAAAACACAACCCCTGGCCCGGAGCTCAGAGGAGGTTGGTCCCTTCAGGCCTGCTGTCTGCCCAGGTGAAAACCTCCTGACAGGACTCCCCAGAAAAAAGGGAATTTCAGAGCTGCTGTGAGCTTTCTTCCAGTTGGAAGAAAAATCCCAGCTAAACTGCAATGTGCAAGGAGAAACCTGGGGAGAAGAGGGTTGCTGATCTCTCCATATCTACATTACAGCCATTTAAGGAGAGGGAACCTCAGCTAAAATAACAAAGTTTTCAGAAATAAGGTTTTTCATAATGTCACACAGCCTGTTCTTTCACTCTGACCTGCTCCAACATTGTTTTATCTCACACTGTTCACAGTGAGTGTTGTGACACTCCAACCCTGAGCCAGCTCCCCTGTTAAATACTGATTTAACCTCAGCTCAAACAAAACCTCAAAAAATTAGCACTCAGTTTGATTCAGATATGGAACACAACAGTATATGAAGAGAGAGAGGAAAGGAAAGATTTGGGGGAAAATGATGTTGTGTACCTTAAACAAGAGGAGTGTATAAACTGCCTTGGCCCCACACAGCCTCAAGAGCTAAACCTATGAATCAAATACATTTCAGTAAATTAAAAAAAAAAAAAATCTACTGGAATGACACTGTTTTTACCTGTCTAGGTTTTTGGTTTGGCGCTTTTTTTTTTTTTTTCCTCCCATGGGGACAGCAAGTTGTGTTGCTTGGGTTTTATTTTTTCCCCTTTCTACAAGGTACATTATTCCATTTAAGTGCCTGTGTGTGTTTATTAATAGAGCAGAAATGAGTGAACAAGGAGCTGCTCTGGGGAGGCTGAAAGCCTGCGCTAGAGCAGTGAATCAGAGGAACAAATCCATTTAGGAAAATGCTCATTTTAAGACAAGTTCCTTTCACATTTGAGTTATTTTCCTCTACACCCCTAACGCAATCACATCCAGTGACATGCCAGTCCTACAACACCATGTACACACCCCTGGCAGGATCCTCCAGCTGCATCTCCTGATGTTGTGCTAAAAAAACAATCAGAAAGTGACCAACAGCAGCT
The DNA here is from genome assembly GCF_017590135.1 of Pyrgilauda ruficollis. Taxonomy (NCBI): domain Eukaryota; kingdom Metazoa; phylum Chordata; class Aves; order Passeriformes; family Passeridae; genus Pyrgilauda; species Pyrgilauda ruficollis. Next base: position 5,532,249 of record NW_024513654.1, on the reverse strand, counting down.
CACACTTGCTGGGAAGCAATGAATGATCACTGGAAATGTTTAGAAAACATCCCTCAGTCGGGCTGTAGAGGAGCCCCTGTAAGACTGGCACCATCACAGCTATTGCTGCCAGGTAGTGGATGGAATATGTGAAACCTGAGATGATTCTGGCCCTTCACAATGTATCCTGTACCCTCAGGTGAGCCCCAGGGCTGCAAAGACCTCCTGAGCTGGTGGGGACATCTCACAGCTCCCTGCAGAGGCACAGGGGCATCACCACACACCCCAGAGCAGGGAGAGCATCCTGCTGTGCCCACTGCTGCTGACAAACCCAGAGGAAGGACCTGAGGAAATGCACACACAAAACCCCACACAAATGTGGTCACAATCCCCAAAGCAGTGGAAAAGCAGGTCCCCAGAGCTGGCCTGGAAAAGGGAGTCAGAGGAAAGTCAAAAGAAACGGAGTCAGAAGAAAGTGAGGCACACGGGGAAGACGTGCCAGCAAACGTCACCAGAGAGGGAAAGCACAAATTGTCCACTTGCCAATGAAAGGGGTTTAGTAATGTGAGAAGAAATATTTCAAGAGCAGCTCATCACTTACCAGAGCCCCCCTCAGCTCTGGCAGTGACACCTGACAAAAGCTACCTGGGGACCACAGAGCTCCCTGAGGACACCAAAGGTCACAAGTATTTTATTCATTACTGTCCCCAAAGGGCATTGTTATTTACTTGCTGTCAGTATCTGTGCTGGGCAGTTTAATCTCTCTCTTGGCTTTGCTAAAATCATTTCCCAGCCAGTGGGGGGCTGCTGCTGGGTCCAGCAGAGCCAGGACAGGATTGTGCCCAGGATTGTGGCCGTGTCCCCCAGCAATCCCCAGCACCAAACCCGTGGTTCCAGCTCCTGTGTGCTCTCCAAGGAGATTAGCTGATTTCAGACAGTGCCTCATGAAAGCTGAGCTTTTCCATGCCAGGATTTGCCTTTCCAGCCTGAAAGCACACGGCTGGAAGATTGGCCTGGCATTCAGGCTGCAGCATGTGACTCTTTAATGAGGGAGGTCTATGAACTGCAGGACTAATGCACACAGCTCCCCTACGTGACCTGCTCCACTGGAGTGGAAGGATTTTTTTTTTTTTTTTTTGTGATTAAGGCCCACTATGGGGAAACAAACCTATTCTTGGCTCTTTCACAGCCCTAGCAGGTGATTATGAGCAAATTCTATAGCCATGTTCTACCTCAGGAGTGCCCCACCACAATAATGAGATAAAAATGCCCTTTCTCACAGGAGGATGCAGCAGGTTCAGGAATTAGAGGGATGAATGTCACAGCAATGCTTGTAAAATGTAAAGACTAAAACTGGAGCAAGCCCTGCAGCGTTGGCTTTGAAAGCCTCCATGGAATAGCTGGATCACAGTGGTCTTTTGGATCTCTGAGCAACACCTGCAGCAAATGTGGCTTCACTGCTTCCCTCCTCCCTGCCTTCCCAGCCAACAGCAGCCTGTTTGCAGAACATCAGGAAGGAGAAGCCAGCAAGCAGAGCAGCTGCTACATGGCTGGGTGTCAACAGGCACACAGGGCACCAAGGGACAGGTTTTCCTCACTCCAACCTTCAGGTGCCACCCTGCTGGCTGGGCTCTGGCTTCTCCTGCACAAGGGCAGCTTGCTCCTGAGCCACCTCTTCCCCCACCTTTAACATTAAGGAGGAAATAAATCAAAGAGACTGAGGTACTCAGGCACCAACATGGCAGGAAAAGTGTCTTTTACCCATTTTTAGTTCAGTATTTGCACACTTACACTGACAGATATCGCAGCTAAAGGTGCCCAGAGGCTGAAGGCAGTCCCTCCAGGAGCAGGGATTTGCTCAGAGCCTGGCAGGGGCAGCAGTGCCAAACCCCTTCAGGGCAGTAATGAGGAGAGCCAGGCACCACCCAATCCCCTGGGCACTCCCATCAGTCTGTGTCACCTTGCTCTAATTCTCTTCTGAACAGTAATATAACATTTTCTATCTTTTGCTGGAGAAAGTCACAAACGAGAGAAAGCGAGTGATTAAGTAGAGAATTGCTAAAGTGGAGCTGCCCTGAGGAGCTGCAGCCCCAGCCCATGTGCAGCCTGTGCTGCTTCAGTGAAACCAATGCAAAGCCAGCCCTGCCCAGCTCACAGTTCCACCCCTGATGCCACAGAGTACCACGAGTAACTTTTGTGCAAAAGCTTCTGCTGTTCTCCCACCATTCATATTCAGAAATATTGTCCCATCTGCTCTAAATTGCTTCATACTGGTGGGTTTTTTTCTGGCTTATTGCTACATCTCTCTCCTCCCTGTTTATACACATTATCTCCTGGTTTTCCACAGAGCAAGTAAAAGCCAACCCAGATTTTCATATTTCACACACTTTTCTTTTTTTACTTTTTCTTTTTTTTTTTTTTTTTTCTAAATCACTTCAGTACTCCCACTGCCCTAGGATTAGTCCAGTTTTTTGCGGGGTTTTGGGGTTTTTTTTTTATTTTTTTTTTTTTGGGTTTGGGTTTTTTTTTTTTTTTTTTTGGGGGGTTTTTGGGGGTTTTTTTGGGTTTTTTTTGTTTTTGCAGCCACAGAACAAAAACATTATGGTTACATAAAAAACCAGGACTTTCCATTGCTCAGAGCCACGGGAAGGGAGGAGGGCAGAGCTTGGCCACTGCCACAACCACAGCCAGCGCTGCCAACGTGCTTCAAACCACGCTCAATCCTCTGCCAGCGTGGGCAGCCTCTGTGTTTGCTCTCTGTGTCTACAGGAGCTCAACAACCAAGTTGTGGTAGCAGAAAAATGGCTCAAATAGCTCAAATGACAACGGTTATTATGGGATGGTGCTCACTGGACAGGGGAGAGCAGCGCCTGCCCCAGACCCCCAGGAGCAGCAGGGCTGGGTGAGCAGCCACACCTCCCTACCCTGCTCCCTGCTCCCTGCTCCTTTTCCTAAATTCAGGTTGATTTCTGACCTTAAACTAAAGGGCTTCCCTGGAGCATCCAACGTGGTTTCAGTGGAGGTCTCCTCTTTACAATGAGATAAAAATGTGTCTGATCTCTTCCTCACATGCCAGCAAACAGTGGAGGAAAACAACAGAAGCCTCCATGAGAAAATATTTCAGCTCTTTTGCAAAGACATAAAAATCAGTGATACGAAAAAACGCTGTATTGAAGCATCTTAAAAATCTAACCCATGATCTTTTTTCTCATTATAAAGAATATTTTACAAAAAAAAGTCCTTCAAGGAGATGCAGCTGCCTGCATCCAGCGAGCAAGAGGTATAAAGCCTGCCCTCAGACAGCATTTCAGGCAGCATTTAATAAAATCCCAAAGATCTGAGTGCTGCTTGTCACACCATATTGTGTTTCTAGGAGTAGTTCTAAACATTTAGATATAAACATCTCTGTCCTGTTTAAAAAATCTCGAAGTGCTGAAAGTGTGGCTGTGTCTTGCCTGATGCAAATCTGAAAGGAACTGGGGAGAGAAGGGGGTTGGAGTGAGGCTGAAAGAAACACAATGAAAAGCAGCAGCACCACCAGACAGTCCAGCACAGATTATACAGTTATGGATTTACACATTAAAATATTAACATGGTGTCTCTGGCAAAATTCATTCATGGCAAGTCAAAGACACCGTGACTGCATTTGTGTAAGTCCCAGAATTTGAGAACAATTATTTTATTTCTATTTGTTTCATTTCATAGTAACTTTGACCCTCATACATCACTCTATTCCGAAGCATGTTGAACATCTTTGAATTCCAGTGTTGTGATGTTTTGAGACATTGCTGAAAAACAACACAGCAGCTCTGTCTGCTGCCTTAAAGAGAAGGAATTCTGGCAATTTTAAAAACTCTATTAATGCGAAGTAACCCTGCTCTGAGAAGGATTTCACCTTTATTCCCTCTCTTGCAGGCACTGTCATTGCAGCAGCGTTTCTCCACACCACAGCCATGGCCACGACCAAAATAACTGTTTAAATGAAACCATCTGGGTTCTGCATGGATGAATTCATGGTGGGAGGTTTTCATGAGCGGCAGCAAAACATATCTGAGAGATGGGTGAGACCTGGCACGTGCCAAAATAAAACAGTGACATTTTAAAAATTTCTCACAATTTCTGGGAAAAAGAAATCAGAAATGGTAAAATGAGAGGGTTTAGGTGTTTTATTACAACAAGGGCAAGACACTCAAGCTTTATAGCTCTGATGGATACAGTTGCTGAAACAGCACTCAGAAGCATTCTGAACAAACCATAAGGTTTTAAAACTGTTGTTCAAATACTGATGAATTCCATGTGTTTGAAACTCTTCCATTTCAGTAAAGGCTTACAAGTACACTTGTCAAAGGGTACATTTTGCTTCCAATACACAATATCCAAATATATTTCTTCCAATACATATCTAGGCTCTCAGGAGCATCATTAATTTAAAGAAAAATCCACCCAAATCACAGTACTGTTCATTTTTTATTATCATTGCTGATTTTTAACCTGATATAAAATCAGTTCCAAAATCAGTTGCTTTTCAGTAGCATGCACTTTCAATTTTTATAACATCTGGATGTTAAACTTAGAAAAAAGTTGTCCATTATTTTAGGACATGATGGTGTTTATTTGCATTCTATTTACTTCCAAAGAGAAGAGCACTCATATTCATCCAGAAAACTACAATAATTTGGTACCAGGACAAAACTGATGAGGAAAACAAAGATGAACCCTCCAGAAATTTGAATGGTAGAGGAATCTTTTCACAATTGAACATACTTATGAATAGATATTTTTGGTTTTGTCAGCTGCTCTTTTTCCTGAGTAGCAAAAGTGGCTCTTTGTGTCTCAATAATCTCAATAAAATCATTACTAAAAATTAATAAATAAAGATAAAACTAGCAGGAGTCTTCGCATTGATTTCAGCGGAATCAGGATATAATGAGCTTGTCTTTTTAAAGGATCAGGATCCAGGGACATATGGGAAATCTGCATTTACATCTGTGCATGTGCCTTTATATCTTCTAAGTGGCGTATACCATCAATTGTTCTGCCTATTTAGAAAATAGGATTTAAATATTTCAAAATCGTTCACAATTGAACATACTTATGAATAGATATTTTTGGTTTTGTCAGCTGCTCTTTTTCCTGAGTAGCAAAAGTGGCTCTTTGTGTCTCAATAATCTCAATAAAATCATTACTAAAAATTAATAAATAAAGATAAAACTAGCAGGAGTCTTCGCATTGATTTCAGCGGAATCAGGATATAATGAGCTTGTCTTTTTAAAGGATCAGGATCCAGGGACATATGGGAAATCTGCATTTACATCTGTGCATGTGCCTTTATATCTTCTAAGTGGCCTGCACCATCAATTGCTCTGCCTATTTAGAAAATAGGATTTAAATATTTCAAAATCGGTTTTTCTCTGTCTCATCTCTACATTCTCGATGTCCTCACCTCTGCTCTTACTTGCAGGTCCTTAAGCAATGCCTTTTCTGTTCTCCTTCCCTGGCAGTAAAATGTCCTCATCACCACTCTTGTCCACCACTAGCAAGCATGTCCTTGGCAATCTGCATGCCAGCAAGGGTTTGAAATGCAAACACATCCATTTCTCCCTCATAAGCTGGCTCTGTCGTTGGAAACCTTGTTTTTTTTCCATGAAAGTTTCATAAACAAAATTCCATGACACTGAATTATACCTCACTTTAGTTATTCTGCTACTGGAATGGACCAAAATGTCCACTTTTTCATTTCTCCAGCAGCCCAAGGGCCTAAATTTGAATATCCAAGGTCAGGCTGGATAGAGCTTAGAGAAATTTGAGACAGTAGGGGTGGAATGGGATGATCCTTAAGGTCCCTTCCAGCCCAAACCATTCTGTGACTGTGTCCCCAGCAAGCACACTGTGTGAGCTGCTCTCTGTAGGGTGGTGAAGTGTGTTGGCACTGTCACAGAATGCTGCACCCAGCCTGCACAGGCTGAGGAGCCCCAGCAGCACAGACCTGAGCTGGGGCACAGGGCAGAGCCTGGAAACCAGCTGACAAAGCTCCAGGTGTGGCTGTAAACAAGGAATCGTCACCCAGGAGTTTCCAAGAAGCTCCATGGTGATCTATCCTCAGCTATGGAAGATCCTTCCTGGAGGAAAACATGAAATCATCTCCTAATAAAGCAGCAGCTGACACAGCTCAGTGATAACTGAGGGACAGGATTGTTCACTGCCAAGGAGCTGGATGGGGAGAGGCAAGGGAGTCCGAGGCACCTCAGGGGGAAGGATTGAATTCCCCATCTTCATGGGGAGCACAGAGCAGGCAGGGATGTTCAGAGCAGGCAGGGATGCTCAGAGAAGGCAGGGATGCTCAGAGAAGCTCAGACAGGTTTGGGATCCTGGTGGTTCCTCGGGATGGAACCTGAGGAACAGACAGAGAGGCAGAGATCCTCAGGGCTCCCCAGGTTCCTGCCCTGGCTCTGCTGGATCTCAGAGCTCTGGCAGTGCCTGGCAGAGCCCACTGCCTGCTCCCTCTCCTTTTTGGGGTGCCAGCCCTGGCACAGCCATCAGGGTGAGCCTGTCTGCTGCCGAGCACCATCTCCATGGACACGCTGTCCTTCTGTCTGCCCTGCCTCCCCAGGGCCCTGCTGGGATTTAAAAATATCCTTTCCCAGACTCTTAGCAAAGACACAAATCTTCTGGTTTGCAGTTTAGCTCCTAGGGCAGCCCATGGTACAAATACTGGGAAGCTGCAGGAGCACCAGGCCATTTGGACACCAAAGGCATAAGAATTCCAAAGGCTTTGCATGGAATTTCAGATTGTATCTTTATTTTTAAAAGATAAAGGGAGGCTGTGCAGGGAAATACCACCCTTCAGGATCCACCCACTACTACAAACAAAATGCTGAGCTAGAGGAAACTTGGTCTGAACCTATTTTTATGCTCCTCTTCAGTTGTACACAATGTCTGAGGGTTGTACTGAAGCAAAGGATGCAAATCTTCCTGTGCTCCTGGCATTACTGGTGCAATTCCCACCGGAGGGCCATGTTAAATTTAGAGCCCACAATTCATAAAGGAAGCTGACAAGTTGCAGAGAGTTCAGAAAGGAATGTGAAGGATGGAAAAACAGCATTTACAGCTGCAGGAGCTTCATCTATTTAGCTTGTGAAAAGAGGAGTTTAAGGGATGACTTGGTTAAAGAATATCAGTGCTCACAAGGAGAATTAAATGTTGAGATCAGGGTCCTCAATTAGCACAGGAAAACCTTGACCCTGAAAGCAGGCAAGTCCTGGCTGGAAACATGAGGCACATGTTTACCAGTGTAAATAGTGAATTTATTACCACAGCCAGAGCTGAAGCAGACAGGATGACTCTTCATTACAGGGGGTTTTAATAACATTTGAATGTTTTTTTCCTGAAAAGACATGTTGAAATTCAAACAAGCACAAACAGAACCAGCCTTGTGACCTGTATTATCCAAGGGAACAAACAGTAATGCTTCCCTTTTTTCACATTCATAGCCTTCTCTTCCTTCCACCAGCAGTCCTGACAGTAATTCCAAGTGTGTAACAGCTGAGAGCATAATTCTGATCACTGATCCTCCTGGCAGACCTGCTCTCTGTGCAAGCACCAAGATCTCTCATCACTCTGCCTCTCAATATAAAATATAAAAGCCATAAAACACCATTTAGTGACACTGGTGCTCCCTCCTCACTGCCTGAGGCCAGAGGCCAGCACAAAATCCACTTCCTCACTCCCCTCCATTTTCATGCTGGTGCCCACCAGCAGCAGAGAATCCTCTGACATACCAATCAACCCTCAGTTATCCATCCTGCATTTCCCTAAATCCAACCAGCCCTCAGTTATCCATCCTGCATTTCCCTGATATCCACCATCCACTGTGCTGTCACCCGCTCCTCTGTGTCCTATCCAGCAGGATCACAGAGAACAGATTATTCCCTCTTTTGAAGACATTTAAGACCATTTTCATGCCTCACTAAAGTCTCCTCCTGCCTTGACAGCACCAATTCTTCCTCCCTTTCCTGAGAGGCCGCAGCTCCCATTAGTTTTTGCTGCTGGATTCCTTCCAAGTGGTCTCCTCCTGCTCAAAACCCCCAAAACCACCCCCAAAACTCCACGTGGGGCTGCAGGCCTTCCACAAACACACACCAAAACCCCAAGCTCTGTCACGTGTGCCTGAGAGCAGAACTTGGCCCTCTTTTAATCCCATTGCCTTTATCAGCCATATAATGTTTTGCACATTATCACCCCAATTATAGAGGCTTGTAGGTGATAATGAGATTGCACTGGATATATTCCAGCAAAGCACATTCTAGGTTTTACTAACTTCATTAACCAAGAAAAGCTGGTTAATGGCTGAAAAGTGCAATGATGCACATAATCACACCAGTTGCTTTGCTACTACAATTATATTATTAAGATGGATCTTTGAGGTACAATTTTCATGTATAATTAGTGGGTTATCCCTTCAGAAAAAAAAAAAAAAAAAAAAAAAAAAGGCAATTCAAAAGCACCCAAAGGTTTGAGCAAAATAAGCAAAATAGTTCTTACTGAAAACACAAATGAAGTCATGCTCTCAGGTCAGACTGAATGGGATTTGTGAGAAAACAGGAGTGCAAGAATTTAGAAACTGAACACAGGCTCCTTGAGGGTGTGAAATGCCAAAGCTGCAATCCACTGGCACACACTGGGAGCACCCAAACCCAGTGGTGTCCAGGGGTACCCAGGTTGTGACTTCTGAGTTAGCAGAGCCCAGAATGTATCAGCAATGTAAAACATTTAAACTGATTAAAAAATTATTTCTTGGTGTTCTAATGACTTCTGTGTTCTTCAGTTGTTTATTTTCTAGGACATCACTTTCTTCCCAATAGGAACAAGTTAATTTTCAGATCAAGAAACCAGCACCACCAAGCAGGCAGGACAGTGGAGAACCCTCTGGTCACTCCTTTACCAAATAACAAAACAGAAAATGAGTGTAAATTTTCACAAGCAATTTCCAAGTGCAAGCCTGATTTTTTTGGATTGCTTTTCTCTTCCAGCTAAATTGTGTTTATCAGCTAGACAGAAAATGCAATGACTGTTTTTCACTAGGAATTTTTTACTAATTTAATCAAGTTGTAAGGAGAAATGCTATTATCCTCACCATGCAAAATTAATATATCAGGAACTTATCTACTGTCTTGCATGTGTGCTTGACATTTATATGGATCATTGCAACTAATACATATATATCTCTTCTGCTTGGTAAAATTTCACACAATAAAAAAAATCTTCAGAACTGAATTTATGATTGTCTAAAAGTCGTTGAATTTGGCTGGCTGGGCCAAGCAGCTTAGCAGGAGACTTTGCTGGATTTAATCAGCTAGCCAGACCTCAGAAATTCTGCTGGAATTCTTGCTGCTATTAGAAATATGCACTAGCATTTGCTAATTCAGTTCAGAACTGATTCAGAAACTAAAAGCAATAAATCTTCATGCAAGCATTGAGCTCTCTCAAGGATATCCTGGAGCAGTGATTGTTTGGAGAGGAGGAATACATAAAGGAATGTAGAGTGTCTAGCCAAAATTTTATTTGAAATACTCTTTTCAATGAATCCAGAGACTTGTCCAAAACAGAAAACCTCTGATTTTTCCCAAATGCATTGACTTGGCTTTCCACTTCCATGAGACAAGAAAGCAGGGGCAGCAGGAGATGAAACCAGTACACAAACTCTTGGCCACCCCCTTTAAGCAAGGAGGAATTTCATCACTGATATTAAACAGGAGTTCAATCTGCACTGTGAGTCACCAGGACATCTTTCTGTGCCTTAAGAGCTCCGTGGTCTCCTGAAATCTAACAAAAACTGCCAACTTTGAGAAAAACTGCAGGTACTGTGGCAAGGCCTGCCATGATAAGCACATAATTAATGTTTGCTGGGCTGGGGTTTCATTTATTATTACTCTGGAGTTAAAGAAAAGCGTTAAACAACATTACCTGCAGGCAAAGCCCACTGACACTCCAAAATTCAATGTGTGAAGCCTCCAAAATACCCCCAGGAGGCACAAACCTGACCCAGCTGCTGGGGCAGACTCTGACAGAGGCACATGATAACAACCTGCCAGCACAATAAGCTCCAAAAACGAGCCCTGGCTGCAGAGGAGTGCAGCAGGCTGGGTTTAACCTCAGCATCCCCAAATGCACAGGTCACAGGGTGTGTCAGCAGGTGCCATTGGCTGCAGCTGAGCAGCTCAGATCAGAGAGCTCCTGCTCCCCAGATACCTGAGTTTGAGATCACAGAATCACAGAATGGTTTGGGTTGGAAGGGATTTTAAACCTTGTTCCAGCCCTCCTGTCACAGGCAGGGACACCTTGCACTAGACCAGAGCCCCATGCAGCCTGACCTTGGATACTTCCAGGGATATCCAGAGATATTCAGTAATAATAAAGTTCAGTAATATAGACCTGATTTAATTCATACAAAATTGTAAAATTAGCACACTTCCTGTGCCATTTCAGGCTCACAGGATCTTTGCAGAAGTACCTGGTTCTCCATTTCAACATGGATTTGCTGTAAAGGGAAATCACATTTGACATTTAGAAACTGAAGTGCTTATAACATTTATTATTACATTTCCCTGATATATTAATAAAATGCATAAACACAAACTGTTCCTCAACAAAAAAAAGAAATCAAACCTACCTTTTGGAAAATCAAAATACCATTTGTTTTTCTCATAAACAGTATATATGAATTTCTATGCCACTTTGACATCCCTCTCCATAAGTCAGTGTATCCTCAGGACAAATATGGTGCTGCTGATAAACATTTGGCTCTTGGCTTTATTTGTGTTCTGCTCTAGTTTGGATGGGCAAGTCAAAACCCTGGCTGGTTGTCCATGACCTTTGCATTCTCCTTTAAATTCCATGCATTTGCAAGAGATGATGGAAGAGCTGATAGTGCCTGCTGTTTATCAGCCATGATAATTAGATTAGATACATTTTTGATTGCAAAAATAGTCTTGTGATGGATTTTCTTTTCCTTATTTTTTACAGCTTCTATTTCCAACACTTTCAGCAGTGCTCTGAAGATTTTTAAGTCTGTGTCCAGGAAGCACTTTGTCTCCTTCAGCTGACAAACTTTTCTGGGGGGAGAGGAAATACATTTCTCTTCTCTCTGCACTGTCAGAGCATGAAATCTCCTCTCATGCTCTTTGCTGTCAGCCTCCACAGAGGGGGAGAGGGCTCAGCTGTCCCCTCCAGCCCCCACCCACCCCTGAGCCCCCCTTCTGCTGCAGCCACAGCCAGGCTGGTGCTGGGCTGGGCACTCTGGGCTCTGCTGAGTGCTCAGCTTCACTTGACCTGGGTTCAAGGTGCCATTGCTAGAGATAAAACAAAACAGGGGAAATGACAGCATTTTGCTGGAAATTCAAGCACTCAAGAGTCAAGCAGAGCCATGTTTAGGTTGCCCATATAACTTTCTGCTGTGATGAGCACATTACTTCCTTGATGACAATGATGTATTCTTGGAAGCACCTTTTATTTTCTGCTCTCAGCTCTTTCCAGTTGTCTGCATGATGTGGAGCAGCAGTTCTTACAGAGCTGCTAATGCTGTGTGCTGTTCTGCACTTTCAGTGGTTGAATCAAACTGAGGGACAGCTAAAAATGCACCATATTCCCCACCAGCTCTGCTGGCCTGGGTAAACATTTGCTGCAGTAACCTGAGGACTGTCATGTAACTAAAATGAGTGATCTGGACGGTCACTCCTGCCCCCAGTGCAGTGAGGGTTGTGCTCCACACCCTGAGGGAGTTCAGTGCCCTGTTAAAGAAACACCTGGTGTGTTTGGTTATGCTGAAATAGCCCCCTGGGCTCAGCACAGATCAGACAAGGTGAAACCACCACTGCCTCCTTTGCAGTCACATTTCTACCTCCTTGAAGGATCAGCTGCTTCCACAGTACAAAAGCAAAAGCACACCTCCAAAGAAAGGCTCCCAAAACCAGAGCCATGTTTGTGCTGGCTTTTACATCCCTAATCCTCCATCACAGGGAGTTTTTTGCCAGTAAAAAGGGGCTAGGGTGACCTCTTTATCCTTCTTACCAACACTGTCATTCCAGCTCAGGCCCTCCTTTTTCTGGGAGACACCGTGCCTGGGATCCCCCACCCTCCTCACACCACTGACAAGGAGCAGAAGCTTCCTCCCTCGTGCAGCCCTCCCTTTTGAGAAGGGAAACACCAGAGGAAATTCTTCTCCCACAGGCACATCTGATGCCTTGTGAAGGCTGACCTAGAACAGAGACCAGACAGAACTAAAGAACAAAGTAGGGATTTTATTAGGAGGCCTCAATGGACATGGCCTCAATGGACACACCTTGGACAGTACAACTCAAAATGGTCACAAAATGGATGAGCGGTCACGGGGTCTCACACTTTAATAAGTTTTGGCCTATTTGCATATTGGAGTTCATTGTCCAATTCCAGCTTTAGCCCATGCAGTCCCATCCTTCTTGTTTTTCTCTCTTCAGCCCACGTTGTTTGTGTCCTTGGGCTGAGATTTGGATAATTTGTCCTTGGTCCCCAGCTAGAGCAGGAATTGTTTTGTCTCCCTGCTCTGTGCACAGAGCTCACCATCCCATAATGTGAAGCCCAGACCCACACACTAAAGCAGCACAGAATCTGAAAAACATAAAATCTAAAACCTGAGGTATCACATTGAACACCAGCACTGGGGCCTCTGAGCAGACCCCAGGCTGAAGCTCTACTTCCACCACTTGTGTTTGTATCCTCCACTGAAACCTAACTCACCCATGTGAGTCCCACCAGCTGCTTCCAATCTTCTGAACAGGATTGCTCTGTGCTATAAACTTCAGCTTTCCAAACACAAGCATCATCTGTTAAGCCAAAAGCTTTAGATAGGATTGCTGAACACCAGGCTGGGAGTCCAAGCAGCACAGGGCATATCTTCCCTGTGTCAGCAGGCACCTCGTGTATTTTCAGTGCTGTCAGAAACAAACCACTCCCTGATATTCCAGAGGGGGGGGGGAAGTCTTCTAGAAGTGGTGGTGAAGCTAACATTTTAAAAAGACCCTTCCGAGAACTTGCCAGCCTCCTGGGGGAGCTTGTCAACATCTCCCACATTAAATGAAAGCCACTTTAAAATCCACAGGGGTTTTGAAGAAAAGCTGGAACATATCAAAGCTGCTGGGATGGCAAGCTTCACAACGTGCACAATACATCAACACTTACAGGCAGTAAATCCTCCCCAGCCTCAGGGGAGCTCACAGCCCCCAGAGTAAGCCCTTTCCTAATGTATCTCTCAAATGAACTGCTAATCTCCTCTCTAAACTTGACAGCTGTCCTGCATGCACTCAAACCCCTCTGTGCTTAAATCCTTCTATCGTTCTGGTTAAGTCACTTGTTAGATCATTTTTGCTTTAATACGAAGAAAGAAATCTTTCCTCCAACCCCAAACAAACCCCAAACAAAGGCCTATCCATCCCGCAGCTGGCACATCCCCAGATTTCATACATATCTATGTGTGTGTGCAGCATTCCCAGGAGCAATCTTGGACCTTACAAATTCCTGTGGCCAGTGGGAGCTCCCCCACCAGTTTCCCCAGCAGATTTCTCGACCCCAGCAGATCTGGTGGCTTCCTGTGCTCAGGTCAGCCCAAATTTCTGACACAGTTTCTCTCTGGTCTGAGGGAGCAGAAAACTTTCCCCTTGGCTGGGCAGAGTTTGGCCCCTGGTGTTGAATTCCCAGTGCCAACAGCTATTTGTCACTTCTGCTGCAGATGAGAGTCTGCCAGGGTTGCTGTGCAGCCCTGCCACAAGAACTCACATGAGACACCACCACGACAGCTGTGCTCCTACACTGCCCAAGTCCTGACAAGGGCTCCTAAAGGGTACTTTGGCACACTCAGAAATAATCCCAACTTCCAGCTGAGGACAAAGCAGTAGTTTTTCATGCAGTTCTCAGTGTTTCAAACATAGAACATTTCAAAGCACACCAAAACACCAATCCTTCCTAGAAGCAGCTGCTTGTCCATTAGCTCTTCTTGACCACATATTTTGTTTACTGCTTGAAACTGAAGAGTTTCACCAAGACATTGATTCATTCCAATGCCAGCAGTGGGATTCCCTGCTCTTGCACCAGCACCGTGGCTGGGTGACCCCAGTCAGCTGGCACGAGCTTGGTGCAAGTCTGACAATGCCTGACAGCTCTGCAGGGACCTGAGTGGAGCTGTTGAATCTTTGCTCAACACCTGGAACCTGCAGGTCCAAGGGCAAAAGTCAGGACAAAGAAAGTAATGAAATAACTCCTGCAACACCCCCCAAACACTTGGATTGCCAAGGCACGAGAGCTCTGCTGAGCTGATGGTCAAACAGGGGATGCTGTTACTGCAGTGCTGGTGACAGGTGTCTATCCTTCACAATATTTTCCCAGTGAGGATATTTTTTTATGCTGCTCTAGGTTCTTCATCACTCCCTGCATTGGCAGGGAGGGGAACGGGGCCATTTCCCTCTCTGCCTGTAGCTACACACACTGCTACAACAGTGATATGAAATTATTCACTCTGCCTCTTAAAGTGTCTACAGAAGATGAGATACAACAATTGCTCCAGGAAGTGATGCTCGACCACTCTGACTGATCACCCTGCGCCCTGTCACCCATCTGTTACCTCTGCCATTCCCTGCTGGCTCCAGTGCAAATCAGACCCTGAAACACTCTGCTGAAGAGGGCAAAGGTCTGTCACACAAAACTGCATCTCAGGGATGAGCTCTGGGCTCAGCCTGACACCCATAACTGTGAAATGTCCCTGCAGTCACCCAGTGCAGAACCGTGTCCCACACAATGTGGTCTGGAACAGAAATTTCTTTGTGAATGTTTTCAGTACTGAAGGGAGTCCCATTTCCCAACCAGAGAATTCATGCTCTGAAACACGGCTTCCAGCCAGCTCTGCTCCCTGCGGCCATCCCTGTTGTTCCCTGGTCCCTGACACATCCATTTCCCAGGCACTTCATGTGGCTGGAGAGGCAGATCCAGCCTCGTGGTGCCCCTGGGGAGGTACTCCTGACACCTGAGCTTATGAACCTGCCCATTCCAGATGCAAACAAAACACTTGGAAAGCTGTTTTACCTGCCAGAGGAGCATCTGTTAGACTGACAAATCAGGGCTGTGCACAGGGGAGAGATATTTACTTCTGACACAGCCCCACCCACCCTGCTCAGCCCAGCAACTCTCACCGGGGGCTGGAAATTAATAAGATCTTTGCATTGTCAACTCCTCTTGCCCAAATGGAAAAGCACACCTGATGTTTCCCAAAGGAGGATCCGGTTCTGGGTGGCCTGACTGGATGGGAACCATCAGGGGCAGCAAAGGGGGCTTGTATCTCCCCACCACAGTCTCTTGTCCTGCAGCATGGCACCTACTCTGCAAGGACTGACCAGAGGGGTGACGGCTGGGCCACCAAAACCTGGGCTCAGCAGGCCCAGCAGATGTGTGCTGTGGGACACTGCTGCCTGTCCTGCTGCCCAGGGTGCCTGTCCATCCCCCACTGCACACAGAGCACTCAAAGGCTCTTCGTCAGGCCCATCCCTTCCTAGGGCTGAATATTCCAGACTGGTTCCCCATACCTGAGCAGCATCCAGTGAGGGTACATACCTCACCTGAGACCCCAGCCAAACCTTCTCTAATTTAAATAATTAAAACCCACTTCTAACAGGGGTGCAAAGAAGAAATCACCTCTGCCCCACACAACTTATTGGCACCAATGGGAAGGCACCTGCTGCCCCATCTCCATGAGCTTACAAGGCTCGCTGGAGCCTCTTCCCCCCGTACAGCGCTGAGCTTGTTCTGTGCCTGTGCCGGCCGCTCGGACGGCACCGCTGCTCCCCGCCGGGCCTGTGCCTTGTCGGGTCCGGCTCACACGGGCTGCTCCCGGATCATCCTGCGGCTCCGCTCCCGGTCCCGGTCCCGATGCCGTTCCTGATTCCGGTCCCAGTCCCGGGCGGAACTCCGATCCCGATCCCGATATCCATCCCCATCCCCATCCCCATCCTAGTCCCGGTCCCGCTTCTGATTCCGATCCCAGTCCCAATCCAGATCCCGATCTCTGTCCCGGTCCCGCTCCTGATTCCGGCACCGGTCCCGCCGCACCTGCGGGACCGGAGCGCGCCCCGACCGCTGCCGAGCCACGCCCGCATCGCACTCAGCCAATGAGCGCGAGGGAGCTCTGTTCGACAGCCAATGGGAGCGCGGCGGCCGCGCCCCCGCCCCCTACTTGAGGCGCTCCGCGCGGCCGCGCGCTCGCAGAGGCGGCGGGAGCGGAGAGCGGGAGCGGCCCGGGAGCGGACGGCGCGCCCGGCGCTGCCCGCACCGCGCTCGAGGGAGGGGCCGCTCCCATGGAGGCATTCCCGGGCACCAAGCTGGAGCAGCACCGGCACCTCCCGCCCGTGGAGTGCCTGCCAGGCGCCCGCTACGGCGGCCGGAGCCACAGCGCCTGCGGGAACGTCTTCAACTCCTGGAACGACTACCTGGGGCTGGCCACGCTCATCACCAAGGCCGTGCGGCCCGGCAAGGGCTTCGGCCCCGAGCCCCCCTCTGTGGTGGTAGCGGCCGCCGTGCCGCCGGCCGAGGAGGAGGAAGAAGAGGAGGAGGAGGAGGAAGAGGCGGCGGGTCCGTACTTCGAGGGCGCGCTGGACTTGCACGACCTGGACCTGTGCGGGCACCACCACCACCACGGCGAGGGGCTGCTGGAGGAGCGCTTCGCCGACTTCAGCCCCTTTCCCGGGCGCGGCGGCCCCGCCGCCGTGGTGTTCGACTGCTCGGGGGAGCACCCGGGCCGGGAGGGCTCTGCCCACGCCTGGGGCGGCGTGGTGGTGGCGGGGCGGCTGCCGGCGCACCCGCGGGCCGCCTCCCGCCTGCTCAAGCCCGAGCTGCAGGTCTGCGTCTTCTGCCGGAACAACAAGGAGGCGGTGGCCCTCTACACCACGCACATCCTCAAGGGACCCGACGGCCGCGTCCTGTGCCCGGTGCTGCGGCGCTACACCTGCCCGCTCTGCGGCGCCAGCGGCGACAATGCCCACACCATCAAGTACTGCCCCCTGTCCAAAGTGCCGGCGGCCCGGCAGCTCCGGCACGCCCGGACCGCGCTGGGCAGGAAGGGCCGCTAGCGGCCGGGACCCCCGGGCCTCGCCCCGCGGCCCCCGACGCTGACGCTGCCCCGGCCCCCGGCCCCGGCCCGGGGCGGCCGCTGCGCGCTGGAACGCGCGGAGCCCGGCACTGCGAGGCGGAGATGCGCTGTGTTTGTTTATTGTAAGAAAAAAATATATCTATATGTGATTTTTATGGAGACGGCGAGATCTGACTGGGAGGGTGTGCAAGGGGGGCTCCGAGGGTTGAGGCCGGGGAGGTGGCGGGGGGCTCCGGAGCCCCGATCCCCGGGGCAGCGCCGCCTTCTGCCGCCCGGCCGGCCCCAGCGCCCCGGGACAGCGGGCGGGAGAGCTGTTCTGCACTGCCAGCTAATAGCAGGGTGTTTAATTAGGGTACAACACTCCGCCTTTCAGCTCTTAAAGAGAACATCCCAGCGGTTTCCTTCGCCGGTTTTACAGCCGGTGTGCAAATCGCCATCGAAGCTGCCCTCGGTAATTCACAGCTGTTCCCGGAATCGGGCGGTCACCCTTCCTCCCGTGGGCACCGATGGTCCCGCAGGTCCCCGTGTGGAATACTGAGCTTTAGGGAAGGTCTGAGGGGAGAAAACATCCAAGTGCGTGTTTGAAAACGTGCTGGCTCCGGGCTAGAGTGCAAAGCGAGCCTTGCTGCTGACAGAAAGGCAGAAAGAGTGGCAGTGAGCGAGTTTTGATGCAGCTGTGTTTGTGGTGGAGAACGGGGGAAGCCTGGTGGAAAGAGACCTGGACAAAGCAGAAAGCTGTGACCGTAGGAGAATGGAAGAAAGGGAGGTTGTTTATCTTCGACAGTTCAGAGAATGTGGCTTTAACTCTTTGCAAGTAAAAGAGATTACCCATGTGGATAACAAATATCCTTAACTCTACACAGACTGTACAAAGCATAAGAATTAGGCTGAAGTCCTGGACCACTCTGGGTGATGGCAGTTCCTTGGTACTGAATATCAGCCAGCACTATGTCACTTCTAATCCCCAAGAGAAAATAGCTTTTTTAATTTTTTTTTTGTTTATCTGTTGTTGTTTTGGGTTTTTTGTTTGTTTTTAGGGTTTTTTTGTTGTTCTTTTGGCTTGGTTTTTTTTTTTTTTTTTTTTGGTTTTTTTTTTTTTTTTTTTTTTTTGTTACCCAGAGGTAGGACAAGGAGCAGCAGCAGTTTGGAGCTGAAGAGTACTCTGGAGCAGAAAGATGGGTGCTGGAGTTTTCAGGGCAGAGGCTCACACTGCTGTGTGGCTTTGCCAACACCTGAGATGGGGAGGGGTGCTCAGTCCACAGGGGTTGCCCTGACAAGAGGCTTGTGGAGGAGCTGCTGGGGCATCACCAGGAAGATGGGAAAGGAGATAGGTCCTGACAGAAGAAGGGAACTAGGAAAGTGAAGAGTAGTCCACGCTTGTGTGGTTTCCTTTTGAAAAGCTGCTTAGCAGGGTGGCAGATGGGGTCAGGAGAGCAGGACGTCAAGAACGGAGTCAAAACGTGTGGGATGGGTTGTGGATGAGGACCCAGGGTTCATTAGTCACTGCTACTGACTCCCAGCCACAGCAATTAGGAGGGAGAATCTGATTTTGTGTGGAAGTGTTCCCTTAAATCTCCATCAGATGGCTCCAGAGATGGTGTCAGGTCTAATTATCAAATGCAGTGGGGTTTGCATTAAATAACACTCAGTGGCTGCAGCAATCCTTGTGCCAGCCTTGTGCTAAACACGTGACATTTTGTCTCTTGCTCTACGGGGAGTGCGCCACAGGCTCTTGTAAGCTGTTAAAGTTAGATGTGTTTGGTTTTGTGATTCCTGGTCCACGTAGGTTTAATCTGTGTCCACCACACATTAGAACTGAGCTCCAGTGTGATGCTGTGAGAAGAGTTTTCTTCTGTACTTTTGTTACCTCCTTGTGGGAAGTTTGAAGATCCTTATATACATTTTAATGCCGTTGACTGTTACTGGGCACAAAAGCAAGAAAGATCAAAGAAAATCTGTCTCGGGTGTTTTCTGAGGGTTAACTGGGGCTGGATTGGAGGTGTTTGCCATGTCCCTGCCCCACCTCTCTGCTCTTTCCATTGAGCTGCTGTGCAGTACCAGCCCTACAGCAACGCCTAAAATCCCTCAGGATAACAGAATTCTGTGTCCTGGATGGCACCGGCCTTCTGCAGAGCCTGTGGAAGAGGAAAACTTGTGTCCACAGCCTGTAGCTCCTGGTTCTGTTCTCCAGGGAGCTGCAGCCTTGCTCTGGAAAGGCCAGGAGCTGCCTGGCCTCGCTGCTGCCCAGCACCGGGCATCTCATCAAAGGCTTAACAGGTAAAGTGGAAGAGTAACAGCTTCAAGACCAGTTGGGGGTGGGGGAGGTAAAAAAAAACAAACAACAAACCTCAGAGTACTGCAGAAAGATGACAGGACTCAGCAAAAGCCAGGCTGACAGCAAGGCTCTTCATTTACTTTATGTAATCATTCAACAGGACAATTTGCTCTTTAAAGATTTACAAGTCTGAGTGTAACAAAAACTAAACCTTAAAGGATTTTTGGATTGCTTTTTTGAAGTAAGCTCTTGTGATTTCTGGCGTTACCAGCACACTCCTTGCGGCACTGAGTGAGCAGAAACATGCTTGTTCTTGGTCACTCTGAAAAGGTTATTACAACAGACAGTGTTTGTGTTGCTACTTTGACTCCTTAAATACAGGGAACTGTTTGCATTAGTAATTTAAATTCTAGGAACAGCAAAGAGCTTAATCTCAAATCTATGAAAAGTGGGACACTATTTTCACTCTTCTGCAAGCATTTGCAAATCAAAATATTATGGTCACCTGTTTAAACTTGTGCATGTAAGTCATGGAATCTTTTCTATAGTGATAGTCTGCCAAGAGGAGTGAACACAATATTGGACAATCATCCTCAGCTGGTGCTAGTCTTGGCAAAAAGCCAGCTACTTTTAATTAGAAACTACTTTCAGCTGTATAGGAAACTTGATTCAGCTGAAGTCAGGTAAGTCTGTGCCCATCTTCAGTGGAAATTCTGTTTGGGCAGGTTGCTGTCAGTCTGCTGACCAGTGCCTCAGGTAGATGCCACAGGACCAAACCACAACAGCTATAAAATGTCTTTTTTTGCAGTGCCAGTTTGACCCACCAGATGTATAGATTGATTTTTACTGGAGATGAGTTGCTAAGAGTTGCATGGGGAGGAAGATACAATTCTAAAATGCCTGTTTTCTGTACAAAACAAGTGATTACTAAAAATGGAACAAGGCTTAGCAAAGCCTCCTGCCCAAGAGAGAAAGGGCTAACAGAACTTAAAGTGCAGCAAGGGGAGGGTTTGATTACCAAACTGCAGTGGAATAGTTTGTAGAATCTCCATTCTACTGTAATTAAATGCATTAAATTTATTTAAGAGGAGGACCAGACAAAGAGCATCATCAGCTGCAGCTGATCCTGCCATGGCAAAAAAGGGAAGAATTGGGTGTTTTTGTTACACCACTTGAGTGCCTACTTCTTGCAGTGCTGCAGTAACCCACGGGATGGGCACTAGTGCCTGAATGAGAGGTACATTTTGGATCTTGCATTTCACTGACCTAATGCCTTCCCTTGGTAGGCTGGCACCATTCAGCAGTACCCTTTAGCCACAGGAGGAAAACTTGCTTACATGCAGCAGCTCCTGCCAGTGACAGCAGCCCAAGGACAGGGAAATGACACAGATATCTTTCATTTACAGCAAGACAAGCCTTGCAGTACTCTCGCTGTCTGAGGTCCTCCTGGCTGCCCACCAGCCCACCCCAACGTCCTCCTGGCCTCACTGAGCTCACCAAAGTCATGACGTGTCCTGGGCTGCAGTTGTGGCTGTGCCCAGACAGGAGTAACACCACAGCACCCTGACAGTTCTCATAAATATGGATTTTGTTAAAAAATGTCAGTTTTTACAGGTAAAGAACTCTAGAGAGAGCTTAAATATAATGCTAATTAAGCCCCCTTCTGCTGAGGACCCTGATGGCCCTCAGTCCTGCCCATGGGCTGGGTCAGTGTCTGGACTGCTCCTGGAGCAGGAAGGAGACAGCACTTTTCATACCTGACACTGCCTTGCTGGAGATTTAATCCAGCAACATTTGCATCCATTCAAAGAGCAGCAGCCTCAAGTTCTGCCTTCTAAATACAGCCTGTGACAGTTTGTATTCTTCTAAGGTCCACTGAAAAATTTAGCTGTTTAACAGGATGTGACTCAAACAAGGCAAAGACTGACACAGAACTCATTTGGCAACATTTTCAGGTAACCAAATTTTGTGTTCGTGTTTAATGGTGGAGATGGAGGTTTGAGCTGTTGGATTTGGTCAGCAGAGGTTTTTGATCACTGCCAGTATTGTGTCTAACAGATCAAGCAATAAAATAAGCACACTGGCATGCGTGCAAAGCTCACATCTCCCCAGCCTCTTCTCAAGCTGCCCAGTCTTGAGAATGTAACACTCACTGACAACATGACCACAATCTCAAATAATGCAAATTAATAACACAGACTGGGAAGCACCTTTTGCTGGTGCAGGGATGACTAACAAACACTCATCCTGGTGTGAAAGAGTCTTTGTGTGGATACAATTAAAACTGCAACTGAAGGTATAATCACTATTTACATATTACAAGGCTGGAGAAAGGCAAATGTTGTGCCTGTCGTTGATAAAAGGCTGAAAGGACCATTTGAGAAAGCACAGGCCAGATGGTATCACTTCAGTTCCTGGGAGAATCAGAGGAAATCCTTCCAGAACATCTTTTTGGGGACATGCAGAAGTCAGCTGGAAACAGCCAGAATGGAATTACTGAGGGTAAGCCATGCCTGGCTCACCTGCCTTCTATAATAAAACATCTTTGTGGACAAGGGAAGGAGCAGTGGATGTTTTTCATCTCAGCTTTGACAAGGCTTTCAGCACTGTCTCACACACCATCCTTGCACCCAGCTCAGGATGCTGCAGCCCACATAACAAAGGGGGCAGAAAAACTGGCTGAATGTCCAGGCTCAGCACCGTGGGCAGGGCGCTGGGCTGGAAGCATCCCCCAGGCCTGGAGGCAGCCACAGGATGACACTGAAGTGGGATCCCAGCCCAGACACCTGGGACAGGGCTGCTGGCCAAAGGGATGGACAGGAGCCTGCTGAACTCAACAGGGAGCAGGGCATGGGCCTGCCCAGCCAAGGAAGGAGCCCTGCAGGGGCAGGCTGGGCTCAAACAGCTCTGGGCCCTGGCAGGGGAAAAGCAGAGCCCAGGCTGCTTGAGCTGGGCACTGAACTGTTTGGGCCTGGATCCCAGCCTAGAGAAGGGAAGTGTCCCCCTGAGTTCACCTCATCTTTCCTGTGTGCTATTTGGGGTTCCATTCCCCCCAATT
The DNA here is from genome assembly GCF_017590135.1 of Pyrgilauda ruficollis. Lineage (NCBI taxonomy): Eukaryota > Metazoa > Chordata > Aves > Passeriformes > Passeridae > Pyrgilauda > Pyrgilauda ruficollis. Next base: position 5,509,776 of record NW_024513654.1, on the reverse strand, counting down.
CAGAGTTCAGCAGAGGACCAACACATTGTCCAGGGGCTGGAGCACATGCCTGGGAGGAAAGGCTGAGGGGACAGGGCTTGTTCAGCCTGGAAAAAGGGTTTTAGGGGAGACCTCACAGCAGTCACCCATTTCCTACTAGGAAGTTACCTGGAAAATTCCAGCTTTCCACAGTAGCACACAGTGAGCAGAGACACACAGGGCAGAAGCCAAAAGAGAGAGGTTCAAACCTTTTGAGGGCCACAAAAATGACCAGAGCTGGAGCACCTCCCCTGTGAGGAAAGCCTGAGAGCTGGGGTTTTTTAGCCTGGAGAACAGAAGGTTCCACAGAGCCCTAACTGTGGCCTTTGAAGGGGGGCTGTAAGAAAGATGGGGACAGATTTTTTGTCAGATTTTGTTGTGATAGAAAAAGGGGTAATGGTTATAAACTGGAGGATAGTTGAGTCAGATTAGATACAAGAGGTTTTTTAACAATGAGGGTGGAAAACACTGGCACAGATTGCCCAGAGAAAGGGTGGATGCCCTATCCCTGTAAACATTCAAGCTCTGAGCAATGTGACCTAGCTGATGTCCCTACTCATTGCAGCTACACTGATTTTTCACTCTGGAGCCAGTCAAGCATTCGAAGGGGCTTCCCAGAACACCTGTGCAGTCCTCAGTCTTGGAGGTCTTCAAAACCACACTGGACAAACACAGTTCTAAGTACCACAGGAATTTCACAGCCAGCAGTGGAGCAAGCTCCTGGGTCCCCTTTAGCAGCATCCAGTGACACAAAATGCAAGGACAGCTGAAGAACAGCAGCAGCCCCTACTCCAGATCCAGTAAGCACCATTACTGGATGGCTGCTGGTCTCTAGTTCCATCCTTTTTGGGACTGTATAAAGAACAAAAAATACATTCTTTTTTTATGCTTGGAAAACACTACTTGTCTGTAGGAGTCCTGTGACTCAACCAGCAATGACAAGATAGGATCCAAAGACACAAAAATCAAGCCCTGGGAGCAAGTTTTCCCCAAGAAAATACTGGCCCTAGATAAGCCAGAAGAGGGCAGGAAAAGGACAAGAGGAGTATTACAACTTCTGTTCACACTCCAGGTTTCTCAGGGAAAAACTATCCCAGGTGTTCTCACCTTCTCCTTCAGGTGTTACAGAACAGGTCTGAGAACAGAAAATGATGGTTCAACAGTTGTTCTGCATGAACACATGGTGCAGGACTCACCAAAAAGTCAAGACACTGCAGCAGCTAATTCCTTAACTTGTTTATTTATCATTGAAGAAACACACAGCAGCAAGTTCTGCGTTGGCTTCAGTGTGACCAGATTGTTCCTTGTTGTTACTGCACCCCAGCTTAGAAGTCAACACAGCCATTACTACAAATCACTTTTTTGGAAAGGGAAAGAATTGACCCTGAAGACAAAGAATTGAGGGGAAAATTGAACAATTTCTCCAAAACCACACATTTTAAATATGACAATATTTATAAATCCTTGAAAGGCATGAATTATCCAGTAATGGAAAAAGCAGTTGTGATATTGGCAACAGAAAGTACATAGCCATATGCTTACCAAAACACAAATTGTAAAAGCTGCAAGTTTGATTTGTACACTGCAGCAGTGTGTACATTACTGGAACAATGACTGCAAAGTGGCCTCAGAGGCATTATGGATTCAAGTAAATCTACAGAAAATATCCCAGTGTAGCTAATTCACAATGTTTATTGTATTCAATTCGAATTTAAACAACTTACTGAATTTAGATAGTGATAAAATATCTCAGAAACTGCCTGCCCTCAAAAATACCTACGTAAAAGAGGGCTTTTCTACTTTTTGGCTAATTATGTAAATTCTTTTAGCTCTGCTTTTTCAATAATTCCACTGTGTGAACAGAGGTGTTTTCAAATGCATGTCCTGTGACAATAATACCCCATTCCAAACTAAGAAAGACTAAAAATAAAAAGGGCAGCCTGTTTTTGGTGCGAAAGAGAAGCTGTACTGAAGACAGCTGTTGGGCTTGCTTCTTTTTATTTTAGCAACAAATGACCCATGGAATAAGCATCATTTGATATCTCAAAAACTGGCATTCAATTTCCAACCTTCTGCTGTGAGTTTTGTGCATGATCAATCTATATGAGTAAGTAATTCATGCTTTCATGTTACCTCAAAACATTGGTTAAAGAATTCCAATTCAGAATGTTTATAAGCACAAATATAATCTGTGGATTCGATCAAATCAAAGCTAAAACATCGGTTAAACTCTGTGATTCCCACTTAACGTCGTACAGTGGTCCACCCTTCTTCATCTGTCTCGTTTTTAGTGCGGCGTGCGGGCTCACGCTCCTTCTCTGTTTTCCAGGATCCTTTCTCCTTCTCCCCGTCCCTTTCCCGCTCTTTGGATGCTGCTGGGGGAGCAGAAGCTGGAGGAGCAGCAGGAGCAGGGCCTGACCTCCGCGCCGGTTCCCGTTCCTCCCCGCGCTCTTCCCTCCTGTCGTCAGCGCGTCGCCACGAGCTCGCTACGGCGCAGGAAGAAAGAAAAACAACTCAGTCATGCTCCACCAGCAGCCTGCGAGAGTTCCAACAAACAGCCCTGACCCTGGCAGTGGGATTTACTGATCCTCAGCCCTGCCAACAGGGAATATGATGACAACGGCCAAATACATGTTTTGATTTTATAGGAAACTAACAGAACTACTCAGAACTCCTCTCGGGTTTGGGATTGTGGTAAGCAAGCCCAGTGTCATCTTTAAAACACAGTAACTGCAGTAACAATGTTCCACTGATGTACATGGTTTTATGGTGCAAAAACATATTCTTGTATTAGCAGAATTAAAATCACAAAAGTGTCTCCTTAGAAATGACTGAACCCTGAAAACAAAAATCCTGACTTAAAAGCATTTGTGGAAAATGTTCACTGTTAGTAAAAGAGAGGAAATTGCTCTTCAGCCTGCTGGAATCAGAGGTAAAATGGTACTGAATTACATGACTCCACTGGTAGCAGCATCCACCACCCTTTACTGTATGAAAAACTGTTCATTTCCACCAAAAGGATGCTAAGAGTTCTGCCCCAGCTGTGTGTGAACAAAACTGTGGCAGATGCCAAGAAGTCAAATCCCAAAACTTCCTGATACATTAAAAAAAAAAAAATCTCCACACTGAGAACACTCTGCCTTTCTGTCAGCAGCACTCCTGTATCTGATCCCATGTTCTGTTCCAGCCTGCTTCCAAGTGCAGGAACAACCACATTTGGGGCAGAGACAAAGTGAGATTCTGAAGGTAAGAATGCCAGAATTGGAAGATGTGGTGGTCCCTCCAGGCTAAATGGATTTGCTGTTATTGTATTTTTAGAACACAGCAAAGGATTAATAAATATATGAAACTAATACAGGTCTGTCATCAAAATTAATACCATTAATAGTGTGAAACCCTCATTCACAAATATTTCCGTCACATTTTAATGGTTTTAAGGAAAAGAGTTTTAAGAAATTACTTTCTGGGATGTCTGTCTTGATAATCTGAACACAAGGACTACATGCACCCAGAACACAATCCTATGAGAAATGCATACTTGAAATGTTACCCTCCTACTGTAGATGTGAAATGCTACTAAGACAGAAAACAGCACAACTACAAATAGTTAAGATTCCCTGAAGAATTCTCAATTATGCCAAAAAGCATCAAAGGTGCTTTTTATTATTTTGTTTATGGAAAGGCAGTTTAAACACAGGCTGAAAATAAAAGCTATTCCCATGTGACCCCTCCCCAGCAGTGTCAGGAAGAGGAGGCTCTGTGCTGGGTGAAGGACTTTAGGACACTAGAAGGAACCTACGCTCTTCCCGCTCGGATCGCAGGGGGGGTCCTCTCCTGAGGGGTGGCTCTCTGTCATCACCACGTCGGTCTCTCATGTCACGACCACCTCTGTCCCACTCCTCACGACGACTTGAATCTCTCCAGCTGGAAGTTTCCTCAGCTGGCCCTCTCCTCCAACCGCCATCATCCCTGTGGCCACGCAAAACATAAAAATTAAATGTTAGGAGGCTTATCTTTGCTATGGAAAGGAGCAGTAATAAATCACAACACAGATATTTATAGACCCAGTGGGTGTCTATTTAACATACTTCCAAAATTGGTTTTGTTTTTACGGAGCCTAACATGGAATTCTCTTGATAATAGGTTAAAAAGAAAAATTTAAAAGCATTTTAAGCATTTTGGAATTCCTCCTGTAAACAGATATCATCCTAAAAATAACAAACCAAAAAGGTCCCAAAATGCCCCTATCCATTTGCTGCCCTAAAGTGCTTAGTTTCACACAAACTAATCCTTGTTCCTTTCACTCAGAAATTCCATGTTATTTCTGTATCAGCAGGGCCCTTTTTTCTTTTTGCAGAAACATTCTAGAAGTACTTAAACAGAGCAGTCAGACCTGGGACGCCTGAAACGATCGTCTCGATCAAAATCTCTCTCCCTGTCAAATTCCCGCTCCTTCTCATTTTCATCCCGGTCTTTGTCTCGATCCCATTCACGGTCTCCTGAAGGTCTGGAGTCTCGGGGAGGGCCCCAGCTGTCCTCACGAGCCTTCTCTCGTTCTCTCCATCCCCCTGTAAGAAAGAAACACAGTCAAAGGAGTTTGTGACTGACCTCTGATCTCTCTTGTAGACAAAGAACCCTTTACTTCCGTCACAGAAACTGGTTCTTCAAGTTCTGACTCCTGAAGATCCAGCTCAAGATGTTTGTAAGAAGTTTGCACATGGGAGCCTCAGAGAAAATACTGTGCAGAGAAAAAACTGCTAAATGTAAAGCCAGTAATGCACACCTCACATCAGGGCTGCCTGCAACAGTCCAGCAGAGCTGGCTGCACCCTGCAGTTTTCAGCCAGAAACCACAAGGGTCTGGTGCAAAACAAGAAGAAGCAAAGGGTGTAGCTCAGACAGCAGATTCCTTTGTGAAAATCCACAAGTGAGATTTTAAGGAAGCAGATTTTTAAAGAACTTATTGCTTTTTAAAGCATTACTTTAAAATGTGACTTTTGTTACCATCCACTTAACACAGTGCACTCTGCAGCACTGCTCAGTTATTTACAAATGGGAGTTCTTTGTTATGTAGCCTGCTTTTGTTTTAAATAGGAAAAACTGGAGTGCAAGTTTTGATATTTATAATAAGTTTTCTAAAGCTTTGGACTACATAATTAGTGTCTACGAAAACTGACATGGTGCCTGCCAATACATAAGTGAAAAGAACCAGGAAATCAAAATAATATCTAACATTCAAATGTCATCAACAGTTCTGAAAAGAATCAGAACAGCTCTAGACACCATCAATGACACTTAAGAATAGAAATAAACAATACAAGAATAGGATAATTCAGATTTTAAGGGACCTCAGAAGGTCATCTAATCAAAGCTCTGCTTTAAGCAGGACTTTCAGTAAGGGTTAAAAACAAAAAGGGAATGTTAAAAACGTTATCTCTGTACACACAGGAAGAGCTTATCAAAACTACACCCACTTGAATGAAGTATCAAAAATCCTCCTTTAGAAGGAGATTAACTTCAGACACATAGAAGGAGTAGGGAAAGAGTCCAAGGTGTGCTAATCTAGTGAGAATGCTCCCAGCAAAGCATTCAACTTGTATACTTTGCTTTTGCACACAGGGAAGTGACCAGTGTTAAGTCTGTGACCATCACACTTGTATCTTCCAGACAAGCAATCACAGACCAGTGTGATGGTCACAGTGTTAAGTCTGTGACCATCACACTGTATCTTCCAGATAAGCAATTCAACCAAATGAAAAGGTTGAATTATACTACACTAAGTAGTCTCCACATCAGCCAAATTAATCTAGATGTTTTCAGACCTGATTCTCCCACCTCTGGCATCAAGTATGTTGCATCAACTATCTATGAGGACAACACACACACACTTTGGAGGGAAGATTATTATATTACTGTGCTTTACCTGGTTTACCAAATGGTCTCCATGGACCCGGCCTTGAGTCCTCACCGCCACGCCACGGGCCCCTGTCATCGTCTCTCCTGGAGAGCCTGTCATCGTCCGCGTTCCGCCAGGGTCCCCTGTCCTCATCCCGCCGGGCCATCCTGTCGTCATCCAGCCCGCGCCGGGGCCCTCTGTCATCATCCAGCCCGCGCCGGGGCCCCCTGTCGTCATCTGCAGCCCGCCAGCTGCCCCTGTCATCATCCAGCCCACGCCTGGGGGGCCTGTCCTCATCCAGGGCCCGGCGGGGCGGCCGGTCGTCATCCAGCCCGCGCCGGGGTCCTCTGTCGTCATCTGCCGCGCGCCAGCTGCCTCTGTCATCGTCCAAGCCGCGTCTGGGGGGCCTGTCGTCATCCAGGACACGTCTGGGTGGTCTGTCATCATCCAGGACGCGTCTGGGGGGCCTGTCATCATCCAAGACGCGTCTGGGGGGCCTGTCATCATCCAGGACACGTCTGGGACCCCTGTCGTCATCTGCAGCTCGCCAGCTTCCCCTGTCATCATCCAAACCACGCCGGGGCGGCCTGTCCTCATCCAAGCCACGTCTGGGGGGCCTGTCCTCATCCCCTTCTCGCCTCGGAGGCCTGTCCTCGTCCCCTTCCCGTCTAGGTGGCCTGTCCTCTGCTGATTCTGGAGGACGCTCCTTGTCATCTGCAGGACCACGCCTGGGCAGATCATCCCCTCGCCGAGGCAGATCGTCCCCGCGGCGGAACGGTCGCTCATCGTCTCTTGGATCTCCTCGACGCCAGTCTCTGTGAAACCCCAGGGAACAAGTGAAAAGCAGAAGGTGACATCCAGGAAAGCTTTACATCAACAGCATCAAACCCCTCAAAGCCATTTCTGATTGCACTCACTTGGTGAGTGGCTCCAAACATGAAGCATGCAGTTTCAAAATGCACCTTTTAATGCCCTTCATTGCTATGGGAAAGAGGCAGGTCACTGTCCCTACAGCTTCAGTAAAGACTCAGCACTTCATCATCTCCTTTCAAACTACAGTTTGGACAGTCCCCTGTTGGTTATCTGCTGCAACACCACAGAGAAGAGGGCTGGCTTCTACACCAAGCCTAATCTGGCAAACTTGACCTAAGTCTCAAAGAGTCAATACTAAAAAGCTCCACAACCATCAATTAAGTATCCCTCTCTCCAAGCACATGCCAGCCCTACACACCATTAAGTCTGCTGTCTGCAAGACTTTAAACATACATTTAGACCATAAACCCTGTTTTTGTCACCAAATTAATTTATTTTAGGAAATTAACTTTCCTCAGCAATTAAAAAAAAATTAAAAAAATAGAACATTACAGAAATGTACTGGTACCTGCTTCTTGGCAGGAGAAGAGAAGCTACACTGGGGTTGAATCTCATGGATTTAAAAAAAATAAAACCCAAACCAAAATACAACAAAAAGAACACCTCAAGGTTTAGAAGTCCACTATGCTACTAAAATGTAAACAAAAAGTCAGCAATGACTTGCTACAAAACATCAGATGTAGGACTTGAAAAGGTGAGAACAAAGAGACAACAGTTTGTGACAGCTCAGGAGTCTCGAGAATTTTGAGGAATTGCAAGCAGTGCATTTCCTGGGTTTGGAAGAATAATGGAGAATGCAATTATCATTGATCTGTGAGGTAAAAACCAAGACATGGAGATTGTTAATTTCCATTTAGACTCAAATTGGATAATCTCCCCCTTTGAAAAATCTGATTATTTTACCATAAAAGACATGTGGAAGAATGGTTATAATGTTTATCAGATGAACAAGTATTTAATTCATTCAGATACTGTCTCAGTGTCTTAGGATTTTTAAATCTAATTTTAAGCTATTACTTTTAAACTACCTCTACTTTAATTCATCTCTAGGAAAGCTGAATGAGAAATTACTAAGACAAGCTGCATCACTCTGTGTGGAGGAAAAAAACCCATTGAAGCATACAAATCAGTGCATTAAACACTTCACAAAATCACAGAATGGTTTGGGTTGGAAGAGACCTTGAAGATCATCTCATTCCACTCCCTGCCATGGGTAGGGACACCTTCCACTATCTCAGGCTGCTTCAAGCCCTGTCCAGCCTGGCCTGGAACATTTCCAGGGATGGGGCACCACAGCTTCTGCAATATATGTGTAGTGAAAGGCTACACTCAGCAGTGTCATGCAATTGTTGGATTCTGCAGTTCATGACAAAGTGGATCACTACCAAGAATGACAACACAGCTTTTAAGGAAAGATGGAATTCTATTTTGTTTATAGAGATCATGCCCTTCTAAAACATTTTAAGAGATTACTAGAGAGAGAAAGAGTCAATACACTTTCTTCCACTGGAGTCAGAGTAAGCAGTAATGGATTTAAATTGCTGTACTGGAAATTAGGATTAGACATTTACAAAAATCTATCTACCTGCAAGGCTAATTAAGCAATAAAATATACTGCCAATTGGAATCAGCAGTGTTATCTCCATCAGCACAGGCTTTTAAGAGCAACTAAGTGTGCACCATCAGAAATATTTTTAGCTACAGCTCATCCTGATGTGAAGCAGAAAAACAGACAAATGTTAAAAATCTTGTCTTCTACAACTATATATAAACAGTTTTCATTATTAGTGAACATATCCAAAATAAATGTAAACAAGTGTGGATTTTTTTTATTTTTAAAGTTGTAAGTACATTCATAATATTCTTCCTTCAGAAATCTATCCCTCCCTGTTCAATACAGCTCTTCAGAACTTTGTTTCATTAATGGCACGTGTTTTCTGCTCTTTGACTTACTCTGGGACTTGCATTTAGTTATTATCAGTTTTCTAAATGGAAAATCTCAGAATTTCATCATCCAGGAACACTGTACTTGCTTGTCATCCTTCTCCATTCTGTATTTACAGAGCTGACACCAATGTTTGAGTGGGAGAAAAGTTGTTAATTTAAAAAGGAATCCAAGGAAGCAAGTTGTTTATCACACACAGAAGGTGTCTGCTTGCCTTCACATATCTAAGCCAAATAAAACAGGAATGTTATCTGAGCATGGCTCCAAGACAAAACCTCTCTCTCATTCCAAGATCCTTACAAAGCAACATTTTAATAGAAGGTAACTTTCAGAGATGTAGAGGCATGAGATATTAGTCAGTTAGTGCAGCTTTAGCAGTAGCATCAAAATGGGAGCCTCCATACTTTGATCCCAATGTAACTGGGGCTTGGTAACCCCTGATTACCTCTCCACTGGTGCTCGACGCCATTCAGATTCCGGCTCACCTCCTCTTCTCCAGGAGCTTTCCGACTCCCTGTCACCCCAACGAGATTCCTGCATGTCAAAAGAAATTAGGAGCATTCTCTTTAAATGTTTAAAACAAAGATTTTCAACATATAATTCACTCTTGAGCATGTTATGTCACTAAAAACTCACTTGTCACACTGCAGAACACAGAACTATCAGGAGTCTGAGTAGCTAAAGTCTGGTTTTAACTGATTTTATTGTTTCTGCTGCAGTTCAAACAAAAACATGGTTCCCCTTGTGCCACAGACTTTACCTGCAGGGTAGGATATATGCAAATACACTAAAAAGTTTATGAGAAGTGTATGAACAATTGAACAGCTACAGTCAGCCATAGCCACTACCTGACACAAAAGAGATGTTCTAACAGTTTCACTTTTCCTGGGGGCTTATAACAACAGGAATGAACTCAAGTAATTATTTGCTTCTGTGCTTTCTGATCTCATCAGGAAATGTAACTGAATACACTGAAAGCTCTCTGTGGTAAGGACAATTTTGTTCCCAATACCTCAGTGCTCAGAAGAGGTGAGATATTAGTGATTCACAGGGGTTGCAGGGCAGAGCAATGACAAATCTGTATTTTTCAAAAATAAAGTTAAAATGTCTCTCTCCATTGCCAGACAAACCATTTAAACAGATTTTTACGCCTTAATTCTACCACAAGAAACCAGTTAGCTAAACCATCCAAAATACCTGATTTCACATAATCACACAACCTGTTTATAAGAAGAATATTCCAGTTTTAAACCCCTCTTTGAAAAGTGTTTGTATTTTTCATTATGGGTTAACCAAGATCTTGCATATTCACTACTCTGTCTCCTTAAATGCTTTAGAAATGACCCCAAATAACAACGGTGAGCAAAGAATCCCAAAACCGCAGATGGAATTTCTGGAGTGGTACAGCTATCTCTCTCAGAACCTGAGCCAGCTTTCCCGTAGAATCAAGTGCCCACAGATAGGAGACCTCTTATGTGAAAAATACCCATCATGATTATTTACCTGACAGACTGTCAAAACAATTTATACAATCTGATAACTTATCTTCATAGTTCCTCAATGAAATATGTATTAAACAAAGAGAAAGGCTGTGGGGAATGAAATTGAAAACCAGTTCTCTTGAAAGTTCTGAAAAAGTGGGAGTGTAAAAGGCTTATGGTACTTAGTTACATTCTTTAAAAGCATTAAGTATTTCCAAGTAACTTTTGTTGTTTTACTTCCTGTTGGGTTGGGGTAGTGAGTTCTCCCAACCCAACTTATATTTGTACAGAGAAAGTTGCACACACACATCTTGGTTTTATGTTATTGCATATTTCTTATAAAATACAAAACTATGCTTTTATGTTTAATCTGGGGGGATTTTCTTTCAATATCCACTTGAATTTCTGACTTTTGTATGAGTCACTGCACTTGCTTCCAATAGTTTTCCTTCTTTTTGTATTAAAGAAAATTTTGCCCAATATTCATTTTAGTCTTTATTAATGTAGTTTTTAAACAGCTTGGCAATCTTAGCTTCCAGGGAGTTTCTTTACTTTATTGCTAAACTAGAGATTCCAGATGCTGATAGTGAGCTGAAACTAAGTGACAGTAATTTAGTTATTAATTTAGCCACTCACATTCTAACTTAATAAATAAATAAACTAACCTATGATTTTGCAATGCTAACACCTTATTTCAAATAAACTACTGAAGAAGGGACAGTCAGAAAGAAACAAACCTGCAGGAATTACCCACCTTCCTTGAAAATGGGTCATCCAGCCCTCTCCTCTCTTCCTCTCGGCGGCGCTCTCTTTCCTCTATCTCCATTTCTCTCTGACGTTTTTTCTTCTCCAGCTCCTCCAGTTTCTTGACTCGCTCCTGGTACTCCCGCTGCTCCTGCTCGCGCTTCTCGCGCTCGATGCGCTCCTTCTCCTCACGCTCTGCACATTTGGAAACACACAGAGAATTTGTTACCAACACAAATTCCATTACTTTCCTGCATCCACAGAAGGGTTCTACAACACAATCTCTCCCCTTGGACTCTATAAAAAATAAACACTTAAAAATACAAGCATTTCGTATGATGTGTTTAGCTAACCACAGAATCTGTTTTCTGCAAGTCGCCTAACTCAAAAGCAATAGGAAAAGGACCCCTGATACATCAATTTATGAGACATCTTGAACAACTAGCAAGAAAGAAGAAGTTCCAATATCTTTACGTTAATTCAATGTACATACATAACTAGCAACTAAATTTTAGCAACTAAAATATCAGTAACTACCTCAAACATAGTAGAGGATCCCTCCCTTAGAAAATATCGAACAAAAAAATCAGCTAAGAGTGTCAGAAATTTGATATTCATGACCGCTTCAGTTGTTGTTTGTTTTTTAAATACTGCATTATGATGAACTCTGATACTTAAAATCTTCAACCTCCAATTGACAAATAGGGCAGAAATTCATCTTGCAGTTTGTCAACCACCTCTTCTCCTCTAAAGCCCTGAAACAGGGTATTAGGGCTATCAGACACAACAATTCACAAGGAAAGATGTGTGAGTCATTTACAATTTTGGAGTTCTTGATCGGACACCAATGCTCTTTTCTCTTTAAGATGTGCACAAACAAGTGGCCAGAACTCCAACTATAGGCTAAAATCAAGGACTCACTTTTTCATCAGCCTCTCTTACTTCATCTCCTCCTTCACTCATGTCTAGGAGCTACAAAGCTTTACCTTCCTGTCTGTGCTGCACAAGTAAGCAAGGAAGGTGTGACTACTGGAAGTGGAAAAGACTTCCTCTAAACTCATGAAACAGGAAAACCAGACACTAGCTGTGTTACAAAATGGGAAGGCTCAAGGATAGAAAGGATGAAAGTCACATTCTCAATCACACCTTTAAGCAGCTGCTCCTCCCGTAGCCTTTGCTCCTCCTCCTCCTTCTCCCTGTAGTAAGTGATGCGTCTCTCCTCTTTGCGCTGCTTCTTGCGTTCCTCCAGACGGTTCCGCCTCTCCTCTGCCAACCGCTCCTGGAACTGCTTGAGCTTATCCTGAAATACCAACAAGACACCTCAGAACACAATACTGTAATGTCTGAGAGCTAGGCAGTTACACAGTTGTTAAATAAAGCTGCACAGAAATTCAAAACAACTGCAACATAATAATTTTGCTCTGCTGAAGAACGTCCTGTTTGCCATGTCAACCTCTTCTGTAACTGATTTTGTATAAGTGAATATACTCTAGTGTAGAAGAAAGACACAACCAGATAATCATGTATAGTATTAGTCCTTTATCTGCTTTTTCAGAAAGGAATGACCTAAATAATAATTTATCTGTACCTAAAATATATCATCCAAAATTATCCCTATTATTGCAAAGAATCATATGCAGTTACTAAATTATATTAATGTACATTTATTCTGCCTTTTTTTGGTAAAGCTAGTTTTTACTGCAACATAGCCCAATACTCAAAGCTATAAACAGGCAGATACAGCTGTCTGCCTATATGACACCCAGTGATCCCTTATTAACAGCTGTACTGAAATAAACAATTTACCCCCTCTTTTATTTTCCATATTACCTATTCCAGAAACTGTCAAAAATTTGAAGCGATACTACCTAGGAACAGGTGCACGAAATTTAATTTAAAAGCCAAAGCAGAAATAAGCAATTCCACAGTTCTGGACCATTTTACATACTAATTTGTTTCTAGTTTCATGAAGAATCAGTTTTAGTTCCTCACTTTAGGGGTAACTTTGTAAGCAATGCCACATCTCATGTACCTCATAAACTGTTCGTCGTGATGCCTTGAGCCTGGCTTCAAATAAATCTCTATCCTCCAGCATCCTGGAGAGTCTGCTCTTGTGCTCAAGGGCTTTCTCACGCTCCAGCTGCAGGGTGGTGATCTGAAAACAGAAAATAAACTAAGTATAACTTCACTATACATCTGGATTCAATCTACCCCAGCCACTAGAAGGAAAAATTTTCACTTCCCCTTTCAGAGCAAAGACAGAAGAAATTGCTGTCCACTAAAACAGTGAAAGCACAAAGCTAACAATCTGAATTTGTGTAAAGATTTCAATATTTCTTTCTTTTTTGGAAAGAGCTGGGAAAAAGAAAACAAACAGTGCAAACCCCACTATTTTTCATACATTGCTAATGCACTTTATCAACTGAACAAAAAATTCTTACCCTTTCTTCTTCCTGTTGCTCCCACAGCTCCATATCATGCACTCTTTGCTCCTCATAAGCAGTCTTTATTAAAGGAATTTCTTCCAAGCGCTTCGCTCTTTCAAAGTAGTCAATCTGAGTAAAGGTAACACATCTTTAGTGTGACATAATGCACACATAAACCCCTGATTTCTGGAGACTTCTCCAACATAGCTGATATATTATGGCAAAATAGCAACAAACACACTGGACCATCTAAGGTCAACCTAACCAAGAACATGCCTCTACCACCGGCAACTAACTAAGTGTACTCCCAGGCAAGGATCCAGGAATGGAGACAGGCGCATCATAATTCTCTCTCAGCATCGTCCATGTTCAGCTCCCAGCATTTTCTGTGTTGAAAGTATTTTTTATATTTTAAACAGTGGATTTCCTCTCTTGTCCTGAGCTCAAAGCTTTTCATATACAACAATGTACTTTGGAAAGAACTCCTGCATGTCTGTGGCTCACAGCATGAAGATCCAACTTCTACCTACAAACAGCTCTGAACATGGCTCCTGCTGGCTTCATTTGATGCTTCTCACTCCACTACCCCTTGCAGGCAGTGCAAGAACAGCTGCTCCCACCATCAGCTCTTTCAACAGGTACACTCTTACAGACTGGCACCACATCCTCTCTCTGGAAGTCTGACAGAGGGGTACTGTTTTACAAAGACATTTCCCCCACAGAAGCCAATCTGCATCAATGATAATTCTTGTTGGCGTCCTATCAAACTTCCAGTGCAGCCACATCCTTTTAGACATAAAGAGACCAGAACTGCAGACAGTGCTCAAAATGCAGAGGAACCAAGTTCTCACTGCTGGCAAGAATGTTAAGTTTGAAGCCCATCATATAATACGCAAAGCCAAAAACTGAGGGATTCTTTCCCCAGCTTTCCCTATATGAAGTTTTAAATCTATCTAACCAGAACATAATTCAAAGACTTCCTTTTGTCACACTATTAAGTTGGGGTTTTTTGTGAAGAGCTTTGGAAAAAGCTTTTTTTGAAATCCAACTTAGTTGCACCCATGAGATCAGCCTTAGTCATACTTTTGCTGTGACAGCTTCAGAGATCTCTAAGAGGAAGCCCTTTGCTAGCATTCCTTTTATAGAAGCTGTGCTGACTTTTCCAGGTAGATCGTATTCACTCAAGTGACTACTAATTCTACTATTAATGTACTTTCTGCTCCTCTGTCCAGGGTAAGCAACAGCTTTACAAGCCTGCAGTGTCCAAGATCCTCACTGGAACCTTTTTAACTAACCTGCCACTTTCTACCTGCCATTTTCCTTCAAACCAGTTTTAAGTGACCCGAGTCACCAGCTGTACCACAGAAGCCCTGTTTCATTCCTGAATACAGCAGGAAGCCCTGGCAGAGTTCCACCTTGCCCAGGTCACCTGTTTCCATTTATTATGACACATTTCTCACACTTGTATAGCCACCCACGTTTCAGAGAGATCCTTTTCTGCCATCCAGGACGGCTCTAGCAGAGGAGTTTCCTCTCGTTCAGTGAGGACTAACACTATTAATTAATTTCACTTCTCTGTATTGGTCTCTCCTTCTCTGAACATTTAACCTGTTCTGAACATTTTTTAATTACAAGTCTTCCCAGCTAAGACTGAATTCACATCCAGCTTAAGGGTCCTTTTTCAAATCAACTCCATTAATTAGAACAGATGTTTGCACCGAAACCAGAGACCCAATTGGTATATAAGACATTTACCTTTCTTGAGTTTCAACATTTCCAACATCAGTGTTATATATATGTGTATGCACACACGTATCAACACAGATCACGTTCATTTAAAAAACTGTATGGACATTTTTACCCTTCCTACTTTGTACCTTTTTCTCCTGATTCTTCAGTCGTTCCTGAAGTTCCTTCTTTTCTTTTTCCAGCTGTTCCACTTGTTTAGCCATAATAAAGTCAGGATCCAATTCTTCAAGATCCTACAACCAAGTAAAGTTATCAATACAAAAAGGAGAAAAAACTCCCACAAAAGGTGGTCTTTATTCCCCCAGGTAAAAAAGGTCCCATCCAAACCCAAAACTAAAATTTACTTGTCTCATTTTTAAGAGAGACTGTAAGACCAGTTGCAGTACAAACCTATGAAACTCAGGCAGCCCAGCAATGTAACACTGAAATAACAAAATAACTCCCCACCGCAACAATAAATCCCCTACCTCAATATCAATATCTTTAAATGCTTTGGCTCCCAGTTCAGTCTTCTTAATCTGCTCCAAGCGCTCCCGAACAGTTTTCTTTTTGATCTGCTCATGCTCCTGCAGGATCCTCTCCTTCTCCCTCTCCTTTGCCTCCTGGCGCAGCCTCTCCTCCTCAGCTTTCCGCACTTTCTGCAGTTCTGCTTCCCGCTGCTCCAGCTCCTCCTTTTCACGCTGGATGTTCAAGCTTTCCAGGCGCTCCTTTCTCTCCTCTATGGTTTGACGGCGCGCGAGGATACGCTGATGCTCCTTCCTGGAATTTTTTAGGAAGGCAGTGACTGCCAGCTGATGCTGTTCTTCCTTCTCTTGCTGGATTTAAATTGAGAACAATAAAATGATGTAAACAGTTCCTCTTCAAAAAGGCAGTAAGCAAAGCAAATGCTTCTCATGGAAAACACAGAGTTAATTCTATTCTCCAAACCTGCCAACTGAATGGAAGTACAGCTGTAGTGGCAAATCTAATCACTCATCCAAGTGGCATCCCAGGCAGTACCAACTGCCCAGAATCATGTGCACATGGAGAAAGTTGTCTGTAAAAGACAATATTGTGCAACATGGCTTGGGTATGACAGTTTGACTTCTTCTGTCCAAAAATATTGTAGTCCCAGATGTAATTGATACTGAAATCTTTAACTGCAATGGGTGTGTGGGCCAATCTTGTTTGTCTCTGCATGTGTTTGCAAGCATATCACCACATGTACTGTATTTCACCAAAGTCATTCTTTTAAATTTTGTTATTTTCCAAACACACTAATAGAAGAAAAATGTATCCTAATTAATACAAAACACTATTGGTGAGATGATTAAAAAATAAGTCAACAACTTAAATGTATTTAAAAGCATTTTCATGACTTACAAAAAACACTAGGCTTCTAGACACTAGAACACAGACTGCTCTATAAGCAGCCTTCCCACCCCCCAGCATTGCCCAGAGCACCCCCACAGTTCTTTGTTGACATTCATGCTGTACACACGAGGAGGTGTCACTGTGCCAGCTCAGTGAGCTGCCCATTTCCATGAGTCCAGCCAAACACTGCAGCCCAAATCAGCTCCCCACACTCCCCCAGCCAGGCTACTCCTGAAATGTGAGCACCCTCAGGGATATTTTTAGTAACCTGTCACTTCTAGGGCATTCAGCAAAAACACTGAAACATCCATGCTTTGCTGCAGATCTGCACACATTGAAAGCTAAATGGAGGTGCCAGAAACACCAGAGTACAAAGCTTTAGACAAATTTAATGGTTTTGTGAATTATTAGAAATGTGACAAATTAAAAGCTTTTAAGAACCTGACAAAAGTGGAAGGTTTTGACCTGAATAGTGAAGGAAAAAAGGATATCAACTTGTTCTGTAGCTTCTCTAACCACACAGATTGATATTAGCCTTTACTGTTCTCCAATTTTACAAGTGTAATGACCACTAATGAGTTAAATGAGGAGGATTTATTCAGCTACTAACTATACTAACATGTCAAGTGCAAGACTAACTGCCACTTCTATCCATGGATGTATAGTTAAAGCATGTCTTTTCTTTTTTTTCTTTCAAAATTACAATCTGATACCAATTTAATACCAATCACAAATCAAATCTTTTAAAGGGAAAACCTATATAGAAATATTTTTATCTTAAATACTATGAAACCACTAATGTGTTCAAGCCAACATAAGGAAGTGAGCACTGAATGTCATGATACACTTCTACTTTCTGCATTTAGATTTTAAGAATATTACTCAATATTAAGTATAAGACTATTACTTAATATTAAGTACAAGAATATTACTTAATATTTGGTATTTCAATCTGCAGAGAATCTAACATGGACATGTTGCTATCAGCCTTTTTGCCTATGGAACAAATATCTGATGTGTTACCTATGAAATCTTTCATAAACCTAAAACAAATGAAAAAATTACCACTGCTCTAGCAAAAGAAGCGAAGGTTTAACTTGCCACGACCAAAGCATGCTGGAAATCTGAGACTGATTTACACCTTGTTGCTACAGAGCTCTGGAAAACCTGAAATGTGAGTCTGACCTTGAAGCCAAGAGTGCCAGGGAGGAGGAAAAGAAGTGACAAAGACCAAAGACAGGTTGAGCTGTGGGATGTTTTGGTCTATAAAGCTGCATTCCAGCTTTTTCACAACAGCAGTTTTTCCAGGAAGAATAAATGAAGCAGCATCTTGGATTTTCAAAAATGCATACAAAACTTTAAATACATCCTAGTTCTGTAGGCTCATATGGAACAGTTATTATTTGTTATAACCTAACCTGGTTATTTGCAAGACTAGCAACTTTAAACTCACACCTCTTGTGTACATTTTGCCATATTTTGTTTATGACCAGAAACTAATTAGCTGAGCACTTTTAAGAATGACTTCTTTAAAAGCACAAAAAACTGATTACCACTAAGCTGAAAAAAGAAAGTAAAATGTACATCTAATCTGAGAAAACACATTCATTAAAATATAAGCTTTGTCAACACTCTCCTAAGACTTTAAACGACTTACCATTAAGTGAGGAGGCTTAATGACTGCAAGAGCCTTAGCCAGAGCTGAGGACATGGCAGTCAGCTGGTTTCTGATCTGCTCAGAAGGCATGCTCTGCAGCTGAGGGCCCAGTGGAGCATCCTCTCTAGTACAGTAATTCAAATCTGAACCAAAACTCAGTGTCCGGGTTGTGTGATCAAGGCGAACCTTTGCAAAGACAGAAAAAAAGGAAGAAAAAGGATTGTATTTTTTATTGAACAATTTCTCTGTTGCTCTGCCTATGACCACCATGAGTCAACAGAGGCTCTAAGCAGAAATTACTTGAAAAAAAATTTTGCTGTACCACTCCATGAGAAATGCTAAATTAGTAGAAGAAAAATAGCACTGTCAATGAAGGTTTGTTTTATTTCTATGGTTTAGGGAAAAAAACAACCCAAACAACAATGAAAACAAAATCACTGGAAGAGGCTGAACTTTCAAGGATTCAATGAAATGAGCACTACAAGACAAATCACTCCTGTCTCTTCCTCCACATTGTGAACCAGCTCCTTTTCATCACATGCAATACACATGAACCCAGACACGACACAAAGTCTCACTACAGCCCTCACCTGTAAGTCACAATGCCTGGCTGCATCCACGATACAGCGCTCCAGCTGGAAAGCATCCACAAAAGGAACCAGGGTGCACAGACGAGCAAACTCAATGCTTTGATAAATCTGGGCCACCTGAATGCAAACAGAAACATCAGGTATTTTTTTCCACAGTATTTTTCCTCAATAAAAAGAAATCAGAGTAGAAGTTGTTGTAGAGGCCTTAAAGTTAACTCGCTAAATTGTCAGCAAATGAATGTATACATATGAATGCAGTTGCAAATACTGTTTGAGGATTCTATTTCTGTACTGTCTTCAGATTAAACCCCATTCCTGAATGGGTACTTTGTATGAAGGAGACTGGCAGCAGTAACTACATCCAGCTATGCTGCTAATTAGCCTTCAACTGTTTCTTTAGCACACCAGAAATAACACTGCTCATCACTAGTAAAGAAAGCAGGTCAATGAAATGTGCATTTTATAAAAAAATCTTAGATACAAATACAATTTTTAAAAAATAAACTAAAAACCAAAGTGAAATACTTCCCTCCCTGATGTTACTCCAAAGAGAAGTAATGAAGAAAATCTAGAGAAGAGACTACACCACTGTACCCCACTATTAAGTACAGCTACTACAGCTGTATTTAAATGATGCACAAACTGAAGTTATAGGCAATATATTAAAGAAATGTATTTGAAAATCAAACATTCTTCTATTTGACAGAAAAAAAAAAAATTCAGCATTAAAGTTTCAACATAATCTTCCCCCAAAGCATATTCAAATTCTCGTATACTTAGGAACATGCATTATCTTTACTCATACCTGCTGCAGAAGGCGAAGGATGGTGTTGTTTTGCAGGTGAGGAATGTACAGCTGCAGCTCAGGTTCCTTTTCAGCTTGGTCCTTCACCCAGTTCAGAACCTATCAAAAGTCTGAAAAGTTACTCTATCTGCATTGACCTGTACAAACTTCACCATTAATGTTACATTTCTGGTTTACACTCTTAAAACAAGAGCACTTCTGTCCAGATACTGTTTTACTGAAGTGCATCCTTTGATCAGAACACTTAGTTACAAAGGAGAGCTGACAGTTTTTGTATGAAGGCGACTGACAGTACTGGCAACATTTACCACACTGCTAATTTACCTTCAAGTTCTTTTTAGCACCTCAAGTATCTTTGTTCCCACTATCAAAGAAAAAGAACATGATGTGCTTCATCAACTGCAGAATTTACACTAACTTAATCAACAGCTCTCACATTATTCTACCTCCCAACACTCTACCTTTTAATAGTAAAAGCAATCATTGGCTCATCCTTCCACTTAGCATACAACCCACTTGCCAGCATATGCCCACGTGTGCACACAGTCTTCTTATTTTGCACTTTAAACAAAATTAACTCAGTATTATCTCCACCAACAAAACCTTCTAACACATTCCCAAAACTCTGCACCTTTATGGAGCCCTCTGAATAGCACCCAAAAGACCTGAGTGCATTTTCATTCTATTTCAGTAACCTGGCTTACTCTCAGATGTCATGCACATATCATGGTGATGGAACTTCACCAAATCAAGGCTATTATTGAAAAATCAGGCAATAGAAAAAAGCTGGTTGATATTTACCACAAATCAATATTGAAATAACAGACTGTTAGTCAAGACCAATTACTACACACACAGAGCTACAAAAAACTTACCTTGCTGACACGGGCACTCAACTTTAGCGGGTGAAAGTCTACTTCAAGCCAATTGTAAAGTTCTTTCACTTCTGGGACAACATATTGCACTACATTGAACCTGACCTACAGTCAACAAAGAAAATCCAAAGATCTCAACATAAATACAGTATTAACCAATAATTAATGCTTTAAGAATTTCATATTCAACAAGTTAAACAGGCAACAGATGTGGTTTTTAATACAGGAAACTAGGGGTTTTTTCCATTACATTCTTAACTGCAGTAACAGTAGTTCTACACTACATCACTTAAATGTAGTTAAAAATTGAAAAGTAGACAAAAACCAATCTAAACAGACTAGAGTACCATCCTCAGCCATTTCTAAGACACAAGCCTACTACACAAACAAAGGCCCACATCCAAACTAAAACCACACATCTCTGTTCATTATTAAATTTCTGAAGCCTTAAGTTGTGGGTTTGAGGCAGACTAGAGAGGAACTGCAAGAAGAATTAACTCAAATGATTAAATAAGCTTTGAACCTAAATCTTACATATGAGTGCTAACGACTGCAAAAAATTCAAACATTCTCTGAAAATACCCATTACTTAGTGTCTAATTTGTTTATGAGCATTGGGGGAGGTCTGAGGATAGATAAATCTAACATCCCTTCAAATTAAACACAAGGAAGTTTTCATAATCACTTAGATCCATATGGTCCAACATTTGACATCTGGCCTGTGCTTATCCAAAACACATTTAAAACAGAAAAATAAGCACTTGGTTCAGTTAATTACATACTTCAGAGTCAGAAAAAAACCCCAAAGTTCTAGGTCACAACATGTTTCAAACCCCTCAGTGTTTCAAATCAATATTTGCTGCTTGGGTGACATAAAAGACTACACTGAATTGCACACAAGCATTCATTATCACTGCCATTTCCAAACATTCCTTGTGAATCTGCAATTAAGTTCCAATTAACCACACAGCTGTTTTAGCTTTAAATTTGCTTTCCCACAGCTAAGCAGAGTGCTCTAGAAGGAACAGGCCTCAGCTCTGTGAAGCTGCTGACCTGAACCCCAGTACCCACCATGTCATTGATGAGGCTGGCCCGTGTCGGGGGGGCCTGCAGCCCCAGCAGGGTGGCCAGGCGCCGCTGCTTCTCCACGATGATTCCATCCATATCCAGGAGACGAGCAATATCAGTTCTCTCTGGAGTTATTGGAATGGACAGCGTGGCCAAAAGGACTCGAGTGGACATCCTGGTGACAAAGCAGAAGCACAAGAGAACACTTACTAACTCCTGCTCATCTATGTGCCAGTTTGAGAGGAATGAGGAGCATCCATGATGCAAAACTGTGTACAAACACCAGAATAACAGAGGAGACACCAACTACAGCATGAGAGGAAACTGTGAAATCTTGTGAAGAAAATACCACCACTCAAAACAGAAAAAAACCCAAACACCCGGATATTTATTGACTTGAATATCCTCTCAGTAAAGAGAAGGAAGCTTAACTAAGGTGATGCTAATGTTCACAATACTTACACTGCAGCTTTGTAAAACATCCTCCTTGCTCTAGATTTCTTTTGAGGCAATTAGTACTGGCCAATTTAGGCAGAGCTGCTCATAGCCATACATGTCATCTGCTTCTTTTGGGGTACAATTTAGTTTATTTTTGAACCGAGGGGGTTAAAAACAGATTCTAAGATCACAGCAAGTATCTTTCCCCACCTCTGCATCTCCTCTTGTGTGAGATTCTTTCGCATTTCTCTTGATAAGTGATAAAGGCGGTGAAGGGTGGATGCGTGAAAAAGAGCATTTCCTGATTTCCAGAAGACAGTTGAAACTTTGTGGTAGTAATTTGCCATCAGCTGTGGTTTGGGCGGTTTCTTAGACAATGCAAATAGTCCATGAATATCTTCCACTGCTTTGAAAGCTTCCTAAAAACCCCAAAACAACCAAACACAACACTGTTAGGAAGTCTTTTGTAACATCCCAAAAAAGGAAAAATGTACATTCAAAAAGGTTTTAAGACTATAAAATATTTAATACTACTGAAAGCTATGATCTTCAGTTTTGTCAGCTACATGGAATTAAATACTTTCTTAATAAATTATTTGGACATACTCACTTTAATTATCTGCTTAGAAGTTGGTATTTTTGAAAACTTGTTTCATTCTGATTTTCAAGCTACAAACCAAGGTTGGGGGGGAGCCAAACAAAAAATCTCTCGAAGTTCTACCATCAAAGCTTGGTTTGAAATGCTGTGCAGGAACACCAGACTAAGCATTCAATATTCTAGACATTAAAACTTTTATTCTGTAGCTCTTATGCTCTCTTCACCTTGCTGCATGTACCATGAGACATGAACAGTGTGGAGAAAATTCTGGAAAGGCTGCAGACCAAGCGTGATGGGGAGCCCTGCTGCATACCTGCCACAGCTCCATGCTGATAGCACTGTCCAGCTGCACCAGCCTGGTCTCCAGGTGCATGGACTGGCTGTCAGGGTTGTTGAGGTTGATGGCTGTGCTTTGGTTGTGGTGCCGCTGGATTTGCCCCAGGTGCATCCGCAGGTTATCGCAGAGCTTGCGGAACTCCGCTTTCCGCGTGTACTGCAGGCAGAACTTGAAAGCTGCAAAAAGGAATAATGCAAATGTAAAATGTTCACTAATGGTGACTTCACGGTAGTTGTAAATGGGATTCAAGTATGTAAATCAGTACACTTAAAAAAATCTTCATTTGCAGTCAAAAGACATCTCAAACGTGATACAATCCGTCACACATAATGAGTAAGTGACAATGCAGTGCATTTTCATCTTGACCTCAAAAGATGAAGATGTTTCCACATAATTAAGATTAAAGAGCAAAGGGAATACTTTAAGTCTCTCTAAAAATGTTCTAATTTATGCAGTGATTCCAGCTTTTAGTTTGAACTAAAAGCACACAAAATCCTGTGAATGGCATGAATTCAGGTTTTGGCTTTGTAAAATGTGGGAGAAATTCAAGTCATCTAAAGATGGTAAAGTCAAATGAAGCTTTCAAATGACCAGAAATGACACAGACAAAAACCCTGTCATTAACCCCATAGTTCTTAAACACCAGTCCTTGTTCTGGTTTCCAGAGTTAAGCACAACACAAATGCATGAAAGAGGTCAAGAAGAGGGGATGGACTGTAGAGGGGAATCAAGACCACCCAAAACCCTGGAAGCCCTCCAACCCATTTCCAGAAATGTCCAGAAGAACAGACAGAGCATGAGAATGGATTCGCACAACAAGTGAGAAACTCATCTATAAAAAGGTCAAGCCCAGGTGTGTGTACATCCCAGAACCCTGGACACCCCCACCAGCTAGACCAACACTGGAGTGAGGACTGGTGACTTCTCTCTTTTACCCTCCCATTCTTTCTCTCTAGCCCTCTCTTTAATTCAACCCTCTCTTCTTTCACCCTATTCCTTCACCCAAAACCCACTGCCATGTGCTCATACTGCGAGGTCAGGGACTAACACACCAATTCTCATGCCAAGCAAGTCATCTGCTATTAAAACTTTATAAGCTTTTGAAGACCCTCTGATTCTTCTTGTTCCTTTTGACCACATGCATCTACAAATTTTGATGTTCCCTCCCTTTAAGGGGGCACACCACATCATTATAGTTCAAGTTTCCATCTTTTGCACCTACCTTGCTGTGCAATGTCATGGTACAGGCGTTCTACTCGAGAATTATTTCTGAGAAGATCCAAACACTGTCTATAGGATTCCCACAGAAATTTAACCCAGGGTGTCAAAAGCAGGCGGTCAGTACGATCCTGAGTGTCTTCTCCACTTACAGCACTCAAAAGAACACTTCAGTCAGGGCAGCAGGGTAAGGAAAGAGAAAAAAGAGAAGTGGTTTATTCCCCACAATTCTTTCTCATCAATTTTTCTTACCAGGTTATAAGATGAGTCTGGACAAATCTGAACAGCTAATTGCTGCTGAATGGTCTATTGCTTATTTTCAAACTGGTCCCTCAGACTGCTCCCTTTTCCTTTAAAGGATGTAGATAATTATTTCAAAGTTTTAAGTTTCAAACTTTGAACTGACATGTTCGAGCTCCAGAGGTAAGACATCAGAAACTTGCATCCTTCAAAAGAAACTAACTCCAGGATTTTCACCTTCTCTTTCCTAGCAGGGAGCTGTGTCCTGTACCTCTATTAGAGTCAAGTATCAGTGTCAATAAAGACACTTTAGCAGTTGCTGACACTTCCCTTTTAGTCACCAGCACTGCTGCCAGAGTTCACTTCATGTTGACATGTGACACAAGAGCGGTGTTATGATCTGCACACATCAGAACCCAGAATACTCATATTAGCATTTCAAATCCTTTACAAATTCTGACACAAAAAAGATGCTTAAATACATCAGAAGTAAGATACAATAATACATCACAGGAATATAATACAGGGCATTCCCAAGACACTGCGACCAATTCAGTGCTATGTCCCACATGATCCCTTTCTGCTAAACAATCCACTCAACATGTTAAACTCACAAAAAAACATCTTCCCTAAGCCTTCATTTTGAAAATTCTTTTTGAACTGTTTTTAATATAAAGTCTCAACTCTTGTATCTTTTCTACTACACCATTTGCAGTTCTAATTTGCATCCTTGGGTACTACATAAACTATTAAATACGACACATCACCAGAGCTTTCTCTAACAGATCAAGAGGTGAATCCAGCAAAAAAGCATGAGAAGTCTAGAACATAGGAGCTAAAAAACACTAAGGAAACTGTGCTGGTTTAGAGGAGAAGTGTGTTTGAAAAGATCCATTCTCTAGTCCTTTTTTATATAAAGGAGAACAAGGAAAAGAGAGGTCAGTCAGTATTCACTGTTTAACTATTAGTGGGTTCCTCTGTAACAATTTCAGGCACTGGAAATAACATGAATGGCACTGCCCCTTATTGAAGACATGTCTGTCACCTTCTCTTTTGGCAACCAACTTCTACTAGAGAGTTTTGCTGTTAACATGTAAATACAGAGCCTTCTACTCCAGGTCTTTATGAATATTATTTGACTACTACAACTCTATTCCTACACAAGACAAATACTTAGTAATTTCTTCCAATTTTTTATCATTTCTATCACCATTCTATGTTCTCATTACCTATCCTTTTAATTCTCTCTTGACTGTACTTTTCATGTCCTTTCTTCTATTATCTCATCACTTAACCAAGCAAGTATAAAGTAACATTTCCTTTTGTTTGTATGTGCACAATGTGGTCAGAAGAAACGGAGGCTACCACACACAAGAATTACATTGGTCTGATGTAATTAACAGCAATTCTACATCAACTAGCAATGATTAGTTTACCATAATAAACTCTCCAAAACCACTACAGATGCAGATCTGAGCAGACACTGGAAAGTGGTGACCCAACTCTCAGAACCACTCCCACTGCACCTAGATCTTCTACTCCTTACTGCCTGCTTTCTTTACTCAGAATTTCATTCAATGTAAAATCCCTGCTTTCATCCCCACCTTTAAAACCATTAGAACACCACTAGTATTCAACTTCAAATCTACCACATTTATATCTCAGCTCTGTAAATGAAATTAAGGACACTTTCTGTGATTAAAGACAGGCTGCACACCTTTCTGGAGTCTGAATGTTATCCAAATCTTCTATGTCCAGTACCATCTGCTGGGATTCCTCCTTAGCTGCTTCTGTTTTTTCTTCAGCTAATTTTAAATAGGCTCGAACAACATCCTCCAAAGATTTGATGTTAACCTACACCAAAGGCAAAAAAATGGGAAGATGTTTCCACCCACAATAGGCAACATATCTTTTAAAATGTAACTGCTACAAACCCAAGAACATCTAAAAGGCATATTAATCCCAATTCAGGACAAATCAGTTATTTTAGATTGTATCAGCTGACAGATACCACGCTTGCTATAAATACATACAATAAAAAATCAAAAGCCATACCTGCTGGCAAATATTCTTGTACTGGTACAATCCTTCTTTTGCCAGGTGACTCTTGCGCAGATCCACGCAGAGCTCCAGGTACTTCAGCATAATTGGCTCGTGGATTTTCTGCCATGTTCGGTGTTTCTTACTTTTCATAACATCATAGAGAACATCAAGGGCAGGCTGCTTTTTGCCAACCTCAAGAAATTCTGAAAGTAAAATCTCAGTTAGCAAAAACTTGCGCACCTGAAAATGCATTTTTTTATGCTTAACACAGGAAACATTCAGTATTTAATTAACTCTACCCAGAATGCACTGATGGTTTGATTTATTTGGCCAGATCAAAAATGTTGGCAACTCAGTGCCACGTTCAATGACATAACCGGCAAACAAACGTTGACCAGTAAATTCACATGGGAATTTCAGGATAGCAGAGATGCCTCTCCATCCATCCAGGCATGACTGAGCACTTCATACACATGAACGTGTATGAATGCACACATCCAGTTTTAACCACCCTGGTTTCATCAAGGACGAGGAATATCCACCAGGAGGCTTGTGGGTACAGCACCTACCCAGGGCATTTAACAAGGTGCAAAGCATGCCACAAATGTGACTAAAGTCCTGCTCTCAGGTGAGGGAGGGAGGAAAAAAACTTAATTCAGCAAAGCTGTTCATTTGTTGTTTTTAACTCTTGAGTGGTTTAGCACTTCAGTTTACAGATGTTACATCAAAAGCTGCTGCAGTTCAGTTGAAGGGTCAGACACTTTTTAGATCAGCCTTGCTGCTGAAACCAGTGCCCCATTTATTCATCCCTAAGCAGCTGCTGCTATTAACAGGAGCTCTCAGCATCAGCAACTCCCACCTCTGACACCCCACACATTCTGCCTCACAAAAAACAGCAAACCACCCACTGGAAACACTGAGGCAGCGACCCACATACACACAGACCCTACTCTGAATGTACTCTGGACTGCAGAACAGCAGGAGAAATGAACACACAGAATGGGAAGCAAACAGGTTTAAAAGATAAGGGAGGTCAAGTACAGCTAGTGGGAAAAGTGGCTGTTCTTAAAGGCTGAGGGGTGGAGTCAGTACTGCCATGAAGTACCTTGGAAAGCACTCCATTCCTAAAGAAATAATGGCAGAAACTATTAAAAGCAGGGGCCTGCTCCAGGGGCTCAGACATCAGACAGAGCTTCCGAGTTTTGGAATCTCAAATTTGAAGTTAAACATGGCAAAAGGTTTAGACTGAAATCAGCAGAATGGTTTTAATTTAAGGACGACAACAGTTCATATTCATGGACCAGTTCATGTAAATAATGCACTGGCAGAAGATGAGCAAGCTCCTTTCTAGAGAAAGCACAGTGATACAACTGAAGATAATCAGTTACGGTGTGGCAGTACCCAGCAGTACTTTACTCACCACGGCAATTTTAATAAAGCTACCCTCCATCCCATAATTTACACTGCTATTCTATCTCAGAGCTGCTTTTGTCTCAGAGACAATTACTGTTGAGCTTTACACTTTATTTATGGAAATAAACTTGAAAGGCAAGTTTGAACCTGCAAAAATGCCAGGGCACTCCAACCACAGCTCTCAGTGGTCGATAACCAACTGGACAAAGCACAAAATTAATTTATGTTGTTTTGAAACTTTTAATTAACTCTGGCCAAGCAGGTTCTTACAAGTAAGTCAAATAATTAAGGCTAATTTAAGAGACACTTCAGTAAAAAGCACAAAATCAACCTGAAGAACCACATACAGCACACAACACCAAGCTTGGCAGTAGGAACTGTAAGTTATGGAAACTCAGATCTGTAACATATAAACTGTAAGGCTGAGTCCATAAGTAGCTGTAAGAGTTACTTTCTACTAGTTTTGTTCTTTTATACTACTTAAAATGCTAACAGGTATCCAGAGTAGCAACTGAAGCTGAGTGGTCAAGAACCAGCTGATACACATCAAGAACTCACCTACTGCTGCTAACCCAAAATCCTGAATTAAGCTCAATTTTCAATCTGAGAAAACACATCACTACAAGAGGTGACAAAGACGTCAAGTGCTTTACAGTATCTCTTACAGTGAGCAGGCTTAGTATCTGCAACAATAAAACACTCCTTAAAGTTGCATTGCATTCCTGAGTACAAAGCAATGCCAAATACTAACAATAGCTGAGGGTTGGCCTTGACCTACATTTATCAATTATAAAAACACTTTTCTTACATATCTGTATATACTTAAAATCCTTCATGCTCTTCCTATTTCCAAACATCATCTCTGTACGTTGAAGTCACTGAGAACATGAAGTGCTTCTAATGGACACTTGAGCCTTATTTACAAAAACACACACTGAAACTCTAGAAACTGCACTGAATGTCCCCATTTAACATGCCAGTTTAACATTAAACTGCTTCCTGCAACACACAATCTGCCTTAGGTACGACTTTCCACCCTTTAATATGCTTGGCTGTGGTAAGATTGAGCCCCTGCAGTTTGTAAGACTTGACACTGCTTGTCATGTTTTCCATTCAGTCCACTGAAATTCAGGATTGCCAGCATCCGTCTGGAGAACACCCCCTTCAGCTCAACTCCACTCCTTCACTTCAACACAACTTGGCAGACTTGCAGCAGTATAACAAATATGAACTTAAATACCAGGAAAGCATCAATAATAATAATGAGCAGTTTAAAGTCAATATTCCAGAAATGTAACTTGCACACCAAATACCATTTCCTCTACTCAAGAATTCCCAAATATAAATAAAATTTATATATTATGGTACATGTATCTTTTCCAGTGAAAGGACTGATACAACACATCTTCATCCCTGAATGCTGACTGAAGCTGATTTTATCTTTCATCTTTTTATCTTTGTGGGAAAGACTTTTACAATGAATTTTTGATTAAAAATCTTGAGAATGTGCAGTACTTTCACATTTCCTTGTTAATATACTAAGTGCTTGAATAATGCACAGTCCCCAGACCACACAGCCTCTCCCGCTGTCATTTAAAGACCCATAAATAATTTCTAAGTTGTGGATGTCTTTAAGTGTCATCTTTCGATCAGCCCTGTGACAATGATCAGTCTAAATGGTCTTGCTAAGGGCTTAAAATAGGAGACTATAAAAAACAGAAGCGTCAAAGCCATATGTTTGGCCCGAAATGAGCCAACTGATAAATATAACCAGTCCAGCTTTTATATGGCAGTCAGCAAGCACCGGCTACAGCGCTGAATTGTCTCCACGGTCGGTCTTCCAGGGGCAAACCGGTGCTATCAGCCCGTGGAGCACTGCGGGAGTTTTACCATTTGCGTTCTCACCGGAGTCACGTGAAGGACGGCATACAACACGCGGAGCCCACAGGGGACAGAAGGGCCCGGGATCAGCCCGGGTTCGCGATCACCCCGGCAGGGCAGCGCGGTCCGGCCCGCTCATGCCCGGCCCCGGCCGCCCCTGGTGCCGGCGGCTCAGGCCCGCGGGATGAGGCCGTGCCAGCCGAGGCCGCCGCGGCTCCCCCTCCGCCCGGAGGCGGCCGTGGGGCCCAGGGGAGCGGGAGGCGGGGCCGGGCCCGCTCCCCGCGCCCGCCGGGCCTCCCTCCCCTCCGCCATGCGGCGCGNCGCCGGGGGATTCCGGGTGGGCTCTCCCGGGCGGGCCCGGCCGGGTGGTCCCGGGACGGGCGCGGCCGGGAGCCGGGGAGCGGCGCGCGAGGCGAACCGGCGCTGTGTGTGCTTGTGGGCGCGGCCCGCACTGACCGTTCGCCCGCTTCAGGGCGTTCTCGGGCCGCTGGAAGTACACCGGCATGATGGCGGCGGCGGCGGCTCCTCACGGGGCGGCGGCGGCTCCGAGCTCCAGCCAGGCGGCACGCGCGGCCGGAAAGGGAGGGCGCGGCAGGGGAAGGGGAGGGAAAGGGGCCCGCGCGCGCCCTGACGGCGGCGGCGGAAGCGGAAACCCCGCCCGGCGCGCGCGCGGACCCAGACGGGACGGGGGGGACCGGGACCGAGACCGGAGCCACGGGGCATTGGGACCGGGACCGGCACTGAGACCGGAGCTATGGGGCATTGGGACCGGGACCGGCACTGAGACCGGAGCCATGGGGCATTGGGACCGGGGCCGGCACTGAGACCGGAGCCACGGGGCATTGGGACCGGGACCGGGAGGGGATGGTGGGGGAATCGCGGAAGAAGTGGAAGGGGGATTGGGGATGTGAGATGGGGTCCTAGGGAGATGGAGCCCGTGAGGCGGATCGGGATCGGGAGGGGAGCGCGGGGCCCCTTCCACGAAGCCCTTTGTCCGAATGAGCCTTAAAGGGTGCCGGGGGGCACAGGGGGTTTGCCGGGGCGGTGGGATGGCGCTGGGCCCCGTGTGAGTCGTTCACCTGTCTCACACACTCTGTTATTAGCATTGTTCTTACTGTTTGTCTTCCTATTCTTTATCTGCTTCTAGTAAATTGTTCTTAGTCCAACCCGTGATCTTTCCCTTTTTGTACCTCCAGTTCTCCATCCTGTCACAGGGGGAGTTGGGGGGGACGTGACCGAGTGGTGCATGGTGTGGGATGTTTCAGTGGGAACACTAAATTGGGGAATTCTATTCCTAAGCCATGACAGACATGTATTTCAGTATGGTCTGCATTAAGCGGAGTCATCACTAAGGTATTTATAGTGCTGAACAAGTGCTTTTCTTGTGTTCATAAAATTAATTTAAAACTCGGGTGACTGCCTGCGGTCGGGGTGGCAGCTGTGCCCGTGTCACCGGAGCCAGTGACTGTCCTTGCAGCCTTCTCATGGGGGCACCTGTGCTCCCATGGGGACTGCAGGTCTCCTGACCGGTATTTATTGCTATTGAGCAGCCCACTCCATGCTTTTGGATCTCTAAAAGCCCTCCAGGCTGGGACCACGACAATTTTGTATTGTCTGTCTTGTCTCTTCCTACTAATGTGTGTACTTGATGACTTCATGAAAATCCTATGGCAAGCTGCCCTTTAGTGCGTTCCCTAGCCAGGCTGGGACAGGCCTGGCCTCTCCCAGAACTTCACATGTTTTTTTAGCAGCTTCTGTTGCTCCTCTAGTTATCTCCCATTATTTCAGAAGTTTCTTCTACTAATCAGTATAATGGTATTCCTAGAATCATTTAGGTTGGAAAAGACCCTTAAGGTCACGGAGTACAATGTTCAGGTGCCACTGTTCATCCAAACTTGCAAATGAGATCTTTACATTCTCAGTAAACTTGCTGGTGCATGGAGTTACTCAGGAATAGTTGTTCTGCTTCCATGACTGTTCCTCACACCACTCAGTCCCCACTTGGGCAGGAGCCAGCCTTTATCCATGTTGTGTAGAAACACAAGGATGTCTGTTTTGGGTTATTCAGGGTACAGCTCCTGGCTGTGACTTCAGGAGGTGGTTGCCAGCAGAGCCACCCTCGTTTTGTGTAACATTTCACATGAGCTGTGCCCCATGACTTACAGAGGGCTGTGGAGATGATGACGGCGCTGGAGCTCTTCCCTTTTGAGGAAAAGCTGAGGGAGCTGGGTCTGTTCAGCCTGGAGAAGTGACAGGGAGCTCCTCCATTTCTGTCACTACCTGAACGGAGGTGTCAGATGGACCAGGTGGTGTCCAGCAATCGGACAAGAGGCAACAGGCAGAAACACACGGAATTCCACCTGTATACGAGGAATAACTTCTGTATTGTCCACCGATCACACAACTGGGACACTGCCCACGGAAGGTTTAGAATCTCCCTCCCTGGAGGTGTCCAAAAGCCGTCTGGACACGCTCCCGAGTGCCGTGCTGTGGGGACCTGCTTCAGCACAGCGGTGGCACCGGCTGAGCTCCGTGGTCCCTTCCAACCTGACTATTCTCAGATTCTTCCCCCGTTCCCGCCGGTGAACGGGCGGGCCCCAGAGGAGGAAGCCGCAGGCAGCGGGCGGGCGGGAGCGCTCAGTAAATGGCGGGGGGGCGGAGCGGGGCCGTGAGGGAGGAGCGGGGCCGGGCGGGCGGAAGGCGGCGGAGCGAAGATGGCAGAGCCGGAGGCGCAGCTGCTGCGGGCCGTGGGGCTGATCGGTGAGGGCCGGGGCGGCCGGGCCGGGGCGGGGGCGGTACCGGGGCCCGCCGCAGTACCGGGGCCCGCCGCGCTGAGGCCGCGGGCCCGGGGGTGCCGGCTGTGCCTGTTGCGGAGCTAAGCGGTGCACAACTCGGCCGAAGTGTCTGAAATTCGCGGCTTCCGAATCAGAATTGCGAAATCAGAAATAGGGAAAATCATAAATAAGCTGGTCCGGGTGCTTGTTCCTCAATACCGTGCTCGTGTTGAATGTTCATTCAAACTTGGTGCTTCTTTTACCTCGTGAAGCAGGTCAAGAATGGAGATTTATTAATATTTAAAAAAATAAAACCCGTGTCAGAATTCCTGCCTTAAGGCTTGAACTGGATGTCTAGGGTCAGGGTAAGGTGGAATTTTAATCTGATTCCAGGAAACAAACCTGATTAACCCATCAATTTACTCCCTTGCTGCTGTTTGGCATTCTCACAGTGAACATCTTTCCACCATAGAAAAAGACACCAACGGAGACGCTTTGTGGGTTTGGTGTTATCCGTCCGTAACAGCGGAACTGAGGACTCTGCTGCTGCGAAAGTGCTGCCTTACAGACGAAAACAAAGTGCTCCATACGTTTGTGTTCGGCCAGTACAAAAGGTCTTGGTTCTACATCACAACGGTGGAAGTTCAAGATTCTCCAGCCTTGAAAAAGGTATGGCTTGGTGGGGTTTTTTGGTAGAACGCAGGGAGGGCTTCTGCAGAGCTTCCTCTGTGGGTTAAGCAGTGTTTTCCCATGGAGAGAAACGAGAAGGGATTCAGGGTGTTGTGTGCTCACAGATGCAGCTCTGTCCAGGTGCCCAGCCAGTCTATGTTTCATTTGTCACCAGGACATGGAATTGCAGAATGATTGAGATGCTCATTTTCCAATTCTGTGTGTTAGCACACAAATGCTATTTCATGCTGCTGTTTCTAGTTAATTTACATTTCAAGTTCAGCATTTTTTTCTCTCTATGGAGTTTGTTTCAAAGTGTCCAGAGTCTTGTTCCTATAGAACCTGCTGCCTTTTTTCTCCCTAGGATCAAGTTTTGTAGGTACTTTCTTTTCCACTGTATTGATTACTGGGAGACAGCAAATATAATTGTATCTTCTATCTTTTCCCTGTTATGAAAATCATTAAACTGTTGGTTAAGTCTGTTCAGTTTTTATGTTTTATGCTATGTTGTTAAGTAGAAAGATAACGTGGTAATTTTGTATGCCCACGGCAGAAGGTTGCTTGCCTTTCCTCACTCAAGTTCATATTTCCTATGAAGTAAAATAAAATTAAATGTCACAGTGCTGTCTTCAATAGGTGCAGTGGGAGATGCTATTTCAGGAGGACACGTGAGCCTGGTCATTGTCTGCAGACTTTCAGTCTTGTACTGTCCCAGCCCACAATCATTTGATTGAGGAAGTTAGATTAGTTCTGTTAGTGGGCCTGCTATCTGTGTGGTTTTTCCAGTCTCTTTCTAAATATGTTGATGCTGTCTGCCTCCACAGCCTCCTTTGGCAACAAATTCTGGAAGTTTCCTCCCTGCTGTGGGGAAGGAAAATGCCTTTCTGTTTTTAAATAACCTCATGAGGTTAGAGGAAAGCAGCTATCGTATGTAGATAGTCTGTACTAGAGCTGAGTCACATCAGAAGTCCTGTGTCCAGGCCATTCCTGCAGATAGGAGCTTGGAGCCTTGACAGTGAAGTGACCAAGACTGTTCATGTGAGGTCATTAACTGAGCTCTGTGTGTTTCTGTGCCTGTGTCATGTGCAGGTGACCCACTTCTCCATTGTCCTGACAGCCAAAGACTTCAACCCAGAGAAATATGCAGCCTTCACCAGGATTCTCTGCAGGTCTGTATAAAAGCTGGCCTGAGTTACTGCTGTCTGCATGCTTAGATCTTGCCAAAGCAAAAGGTTCAATTCATTGTGTTGCATTTGTTCAAGCAAAGTGCTGGAAACTCAGTCCTACAAAGGAAGTCAGATGATAACAATCCTTGATTTGAGTTGTCATATACAGAAAGAGTTGGGTGAATGTCAGATGTTCATTGGGTTTTAATCTGTGTCTTCTCCAGACACACACCACCACTACTCTCACACTCATTTTCTCTGAGAGTATATTTTTAAAAAGTATAAATGTTTGGCAGGATGTCAGTGCTGGACTTAAATGCTGGACCATGTCTATGGTGAATGGCTTGTATCCCTCCATGACATTTTGTAAGTGCTGCTTGCAGCTCCTCTGAGCTAAGCACAGCACCCAGGGATGGTTTTGCTTTTCCTATAGGGAAGTGGGAGCCCTCTGCCAACCAAAAAACCTTTTCTCATTTTTTTGTCCTGTTTACTCACTTCCCTTCATGTCCCCATTCTTATGCTCGCTCTCTCCTTCTTATTTTGCTTTTCCTTCAGTTTCCAAATTAGTTCAGTCCCAGTTCTTTGATACCAAGAGTATTCCCAGGGATTTTGCAGCTAATTTGATGCAGTTGTGAGGTTATTGTGCTCTTGGGACTTACTATATATAATGCAGACTTGGAAGTGCTTTCAGACTTATCCATTCTGCAGGGCACTGAAAAACTGAGATGTGTTCTTTTTTGGTGATACATGAAAAACTTAGATTCACTGTGGATCACATTTCTGCTGACTTACCAGCTACTTCCTTTCAAATCTAGAATGGATTCTTCTAAGCACGATAATAACTGAGTTTCAAATGTGATGTTACTTTGTGCTATGGCTACCATGGAAAATGTGTAGTTGTCAGCTTCGGTGCTATTCCTGAAATATCTTAACCGGTAAAAGAGGTTACAGTGTCTCTCTGCTTCCTGGAAGACAGCTGACAGTGCATGTGTTCTCTCAGGGTGTGCTTCCTCTGTGTCATTTTGGGTTTTTATTGAGTATCAAGGATGTGTTTATATTTTTCTTTCATCGTTTAGTAAACAGTACAGAAGAATGGCAAAAGATACTTGGATAAAAAATTAAAAGCTACCTAGTCATAGTCTGCATGTAATAACAGGAGTTACTGTGGCAGTTGCTTTTTCATTAAGCAAACACCTTCCATGTCCTTTGTCTGGACACCTACCTACACCTCTGGGGTGTGTTTCTATCTTAGTCTGTGTTGGTTTATTCATAAAATAGAAAGGTGAAATAAAAATACAGGCTTATTTTAAATTCTAAAAGACAGATGTGTTTTTGTGCATGTTGGAAGACTTCTAGTTTAGTATTTAAAACCTCAGCCAGGTGTCCAGAATAAGAATTATTGCCAGCAATATTGCTATTGTGATACTGATTTTTGACTTTCCATTATATATATATATATATATATGTATGTATGTATTGCCAGTGATTGCAGTTAAAATACCAGACTCTCTTCTTTTCACACAGAATCTACCTGAAGCATGGAAGTCCAGTTAAAATGATGGAGAGTTACATTGCAGTCCTCACAAAGGGCATCTGCCAAAGTGAAGAGAATGGATCCTTCCTCAGCAAGGACTTTGATGCTCGGAAGGCTTACCTTGCTGGCTCCATCAAAGGTTAATCTCTGCCAGAGTCTCTATTCTGATTGCTTTCTTACACCCTAAAATACAATCTTGTTCTCATGTGTATTTAAGTAAACTGTGCTGACACTGTTACCTGTGCTGTTATTATTAAGCTTTTTCAAAAACATGATAATATCAGCGTAAATATCTTCAATAAAATAATTCCCTCTCTTTTCTAGATATAGTGTCTCAGTTTGGAATGGAAACAGTTATTTTATATACTGCACTGATGTTAAAGAAGAGAATTGTAGTGTACCATCCTAGAATAGAAGCTATCCAGGAATTTACCAGGTACTTCATCAATTCCTTCCTTCCCACCCACCCACCCCCACCACCTCACCTTCATTGAGAAAAAAGCCTGTATTTTAAGGGAAAAAAAATCCATCTTAAACCTGTTTATAGAAATCCTGCTAAATCCCTCTTAAGGTTTAACTGCATGTTGCTCAACTCAGAGAAATTGAATGGTAGAATAAGTGATAAACTCTGCTTGCACTGATAGTAGAAATTTCTACAATTCAAATATAAATAAATAAATAAATATACACCCTCCCCCCAAAATGGGACCTAGTGATAATTGTTCTTTTTCATAGCATGCAGTTTTTATTGTGAAGCTTTGGTTAGTGTAAGTAACAATGTACTGTGTCTTAAGTTGTACCCTGATCTCCCTAGGACTTTGCCTGCTTTAGTGTGGCATCGACAAGACTGGTCAATTCTTCATTCATATGTGCATCTAAATGAGGAGGAACTGGATGCCTTAAAAGCATGCACAGGTAGTGATGATTTCTGAATCAAAAATACCAGGAAAATTCAATTTCAGCTTCTGTTGCTGCAAAGTTTTGCACCAGGGAACTTCAGAGGGGAAAAAAAAGGTTATTTTGCTATTAATGCTATTGATCAAAGTTAAACATAATTTTCTTTGGAAAAGGCAAATCAGCTAAACAAGTATGTGGGAAGATAATTAATCTTGTAGCTTTGGGTGGATCCACATCAGTCTATCCCTAATCACAGATGCAAAGCAGCCTTGAGACTTGTTTGATGTTTTGATTGGAGGGATTGAAAGTCTTCCTGCTGTACAGAACCAGCTCGCTTAGATAAGCAACATTTTTTCCCAGCTTCTACACATCACTAGTAACAAAATGGTTTTTTTGTAATTCCTAACTCTGAAGTCCCAGACTTCTATTTTGATGTCAGTGAAGTCTTAAGGCTCCAAATCACAGGTAAACTTTACCTGTAGGAGTTTGGTCTGTGTGACTCTGTGCTGTGTGTGCACAGTGCTTAGTGCATAATCCAGGAACAGGCCCAAGCTTTATGCAGAGGTTACTGTGACACATCATGTGGCCATTAAGAGGCTTCTTTATACAGAATATGAGCAAGGAGACTACTCATCTTCAACATTTCTACAGCTCACTAAGCATCTTCCGTGGAGAAAAACCTGCTCCGAGTTTGCTCATCTGACATGCTATAAACAAGCAAATCTGGGTTTATTCCTCTGTTCCAGTCCAATACCGACTTTGTAACAAGAAGCTCCAGAGTGGAGATTTTGAGAATATAATGAGAAAGTTACAAATGAGTAATGTTAGTAGGAAGTGAAGAAAAGAGTTTAAAATGTCAGATTGGTAACTTGGTGATATTGCTGCAGTGTTAGCAGTTAATCCATGCTCAAGGCAGTTTTAGAAGTTGATTTTTAAGCTTCTTGGAAATGAAGCAACTGCTGAGCACTTGTGGAATGACTGATAGTATCAAGAGAGCAGCCTCTTGGGTCCAATGGGTATTGTGTCAGATACTCTTAGAACAGACTTTAGAGCTGTGATTTTTGATTTGATTTCTGAAGATCCTAATCTTGCTTAATTCTGTACTCTAGGTTACATTGCTGGATTTACAGACTCTGAAGTGAGCAGTAGATCAGACCTCTATGATGTCTATGTGAATTTGGCAGACAGTGAGATTACAGTTTCACCTGTAGTAAAAGGTTGGTTGCTCTTTATATTTTGGATTTAGAGGCAGTTTATTCCAGAGTTGACAGTAATGGCTCAACCTTGCTGTAGATCAAACAATCTTGATCCTTCTTCCATCCAGGTTTTGAAAAGTTAATATGTAAGTTTCTGTCTTCATTTTATTGCCACCCTGGAAGACTGGTTAAAGTTGGAATTTGGAAAGATGTGCTCTGTTTCCCAAAAAATGCACAGCTGAGATTTCCTAACATCCATGTTAGACATGGAAGAGACTTTCAGCTGAATGGAGAGATATTACATGAGTTTTTCTAAAAACATGGCACTAAATACTTGAAGACTGGGGATTATTTGAAAGAAAACCTTGTATGTTGCTTATCATCTTGCTGCCCCTTATCACTGCTTTGGGCCACTTCAGAGGTACTGGCTGTTGATACAAGGTTATTGTCTTTATCAACAGATTTCAAATGGCAGTCATGAAAAGATTCCTCAGTTTGGTGTGTTACTCATATACATTTCTGGGTATCATGAAAAAGGTGATTTTATATGTGGTGTTTTGTATTTTTCTTACACAGAGGCAATGACAATGGGAAAACTTCACAAAGAACTTGGACAACTAATTGTTCAATCTGCAGAAGATCCAGATAAATCAGACAGCCAAGTCATTAAGGTTAATACTTTATTTTTAAATCTAATTAACTTCTATTGCTAAATCTTGGCAGAAGGAGAGAGTAGGAGGAAGTGGCACTGAGAATCAGTCAGTCTCTTCTACCTTCTGCCTCTTTACAAATGAGCATTTTTATTTATCATGCAGGTTTTTAAGGATAACTTACTTAGTTTATATTATCTCTTGAGTAACTACATTGCTGAAGAAAGTTCAGAAATTCTGTTGTTTTTAAGACTGGTTTCCCAGTTTTATTCCACAATGCATGGATTTTGCTCAATGCTTTGTCAGTAGTATTGGCAATACCTTGAAAAGGGCCTGCTAAATATGGCTTCTTAGCTATAAAACCTGATTTTTATGATGGTGGCATTTTATCACTCCCTCCCCCATGTAATATTAGACATTTCACAACTGAGTGACTTAGTCATGGAGCTCAGTAAGGTCAGGAGAGGAGTGATTGTGCTTCCTTTATCCAATATGGCACAAGAGGAGGCTGAAGAACTGTTACAAGTGGGGTCTTTATTTTAAATGAGCTATTTATTTACCCATGTTTCCTTTTTTTGTTCTGTATTGATTGTTTTTTTATTGTAAATGTATGTGAAAACCTTTTAATACCTAATACTATATTCATGGTTGCTTGTTTTTCTGTTCCTTAAGGACATTTCTCTGAAGACAAAAGAAATCTTGGCTACTTTAGCCTCACTTACTGAAGTTTCTGATGGCAATGAAAAACCAACCCTTAATGCTGAGGCCCTGAAACAAAAGCGATTTCCACCAGCCACAGAAAACTTCCTTTTTCATTTAGCAGCTGCTGAACAAATGCTCAAAATCTGATTTTGATGCACTACAGTGTTCTGGACTAATTCTGAAAAAGCTGTCTCTGCCATCCAGATAGGAATACCTGGTATTTTATATGAAAAACTAAAGGTATGAGTCAATGTCCTAGTTACCATGATGCAATGCAGAATACTGGAGCTTGACTGGGAACATATGGAGACATTTGGGAACATTCCTGGTGTCATTATCTCCCCCCAACTCTAACTGTGTACCTATGGCTCCTGTATTTCACACCACAAAGTGAGTGGATTTACAAGTAGCACAGGCCAGTGTGTCCAGACTGTGTGTCCATCAGTGTAGTGGCTGTTTGTCCTGCACATTCCAGAGGCTGGACAGCTCTGACTTGTCTGCCTGGGGTCTGGAACATGGCTGCAGCACAGCTGGGATGTGCTGATCTCTGCCCAGGAACACCCTGAACATGCAGCTGCTCTGAGTGCTCCTTCTGGGCTTCCAGGGATGTCAGCCTGTCAGATGCTGCTCTTGCTCTGGACTGCCTGATACCTGGAAATCCCAAATAAATGGACAAGTTCTCTCTTTCTACTTGAAAGTGTCTAGGTGTGAATAAAGGATGTCTGGGAAAATCTGACATGGTAGCCTTAGTATGAAAAGGAAGGGATGTTTTGAAGCTCAGGTGTGAGTTGAGCACCTCTTTGGGACTGTTGCCTTAGAGGTTTTCCCCCTTTCACTCCATGCCATGCCCCTGGTGGAGGGATAAGATACAGGATTACTGTGCTTGGAATGGGCCTTCCTAGGGAAGTCATGGACAAGTTTTGCCTTACAGCTGGTCATTTGAGAAGTTGTTGGGGCTCTCAGTTGAGAAGAGACCTGGCCATTCATTCCTGATCCACGTGAGAAAGTCAGATGAGTCAAAGCCTTATGCACCAGGAATGCTGAAATGGCCGGGTGCCACAGGTAGAGCAGCAGCTCCCTGAAGGACTGGAGCTGTAACACAGGTACTGTCTGATGGTGCTCTGTGTAAATTAAATCTAGATGGAAACTTCTCAAGTCATACTGAAAACTGGGAAAGAGTTTAGAGAGAATTAAAAATTGCCTACTTGTTTGGTTGCACAGCCGTAACTCAAGGGTGAGTTTTTTTGATTGTTTGGGGTTGGGTTTTTGTTTTTTTGGGTTTGTTTTTTTTTTTGTGTTTGTTGGTTTTGTTGGGGTTTTTTTGTTTGTTTGTTTGTTTTTTTGTTTTGTTGTTTTTTTTTTTTTTTGGGGGGGTTTTTTTTTTTTTTTTTTTTTTTTTTTTTTTTTTTTTGGTGGGTTTTTTTTTTTTTTTTTTTTTTTTTTTTTTTACTGAGCAGCCTGAAACTTAACTGGTTTACAATCTTCTGAGAAGAATTTAGAGTCTGTAAGGAAATGCTCTGAGCCAAACAATCTGTATTTGTCCAGAAATGTCCACAACAAATCAGTCAATTCTGCAGTAGCACTTTGTTACAAGAAAAAATAACCTTTTTCCTGGCCTTTGTACAGATAGGCTGTAGCATGTGGTTTTACATAGAGATTTTATAATTATGATTAAAACTTTAGTAACCAATATTTATATTGTTAAATAATTGGATGTTTGCTATTCTGAAACTGGTAGAGCTCATCAATACCTATGTGCAAGCAATATTGGTTGGAGAAAGAGTTGTCCTGCTATGTATGATACCTTAAGGAAATCTGTTTTAGAATGTGATTAAGGAATGTGGCATCTGTGTATACAATGAGTGGTTATTACAGTCAGGAAATGAAAGTGCTTCAGAACAGTCCCCTATTTTCAGGGGTGTAAAATTCTGCTTTAAACACTTAGTCTGAAGTTTAAATTCTGAACACAGTAGCATGTAATTTTAACTTCTGAGAAAAATACTGCAACTGCCTTTGTTTACCTGTAAGTGCCCTACAGCTTTTTTCCCCATTTGCCCATTCATGGTTTTTGTTAATGGTTCTTTAATATTGCTGTCTTGGGACCTATAAAACAGTTGGATTAGAAGAACTGCAAAACTATGCTGAAAATTCTATTCAGGATGTACTTTAAAGTCCACTGAAATTGAATTCTTTCATCAAGGAAAATCTGAATCTGCTTCAGCCAGCTGTCTTAACACCACAGTGTAACCGAGAAGAAATTCCCATTTTTTCTTATTAACAAACTGCCTTAAGGCATATCTAGAGACAACCACACAAAGCAGAGGAGCTCAATTGCAAACTAAGCCTTGAATGCCTGTTTTGATTTCTGTTCTGGAAGTGTTTCAGTTGAAAATCTCAGTGTTGTATTAGATCTCCTGCCGTTTGTGCAACACAGATGAAATACACTTAAGGAACTGGACTCATAGCATGCTTATGCCTATTAAAAAATTGCTGAACAGTCTGCCCTTTAATTTATGTAAATTTATTTTTGAATAGTTGTGACCGTGGAGCCACAAGGGCCTTCGCTCTTAATTTTGCAATACTGGAATTGAGCTATGGTTTGGGCTTTAGGTTGGAAATGTTCAAACTTCTGCCATTGCTGATTTTATCATCAGCATTGTACAAGATTTATTGGCCTCTCTCAGCTTCACTGAGTTCAAAGGATTGTCTTAATGTTCTTGCATTTTCTTATTGACTTTTGACACTGTTTCTTTTCAAAAATGTTTAAAATAAAATAGAAAAACTTGCAAGGTCAGGACAGGAAAATATTTCTACTTTTTTTCTCTCTTCCGTTTCCCCAGGATGCACACAAGCAGACTGTGGGTGCAGTTGCTCTTTTGCAGTCAGATGACATCCTTTCTTCCTCCTAGAGGCAAGGGCCGTTTCAAATGGAATTTTTATTCATACTTTTTCATCTTACTACTTTTCTGTTCTTGGAGAAATACAAAATGGTGAATGGTTCCTGCACCATAACATCTCCACTTCATTTGCAGAAATTAGAAGGTAAAGAGTGAGCAGGGCAGAGGCTTGGAAAGGGGAGCAGGATAAACACTCAGTTCCTGCAGTTGAGATTTTGCTGAGTAAATTGGATTACTTGCTTTACTGCTTTGATCCCTGGGGTTTTAGTTCCTGGTAGGAGCTGCCCTGCCCTGTTATCCCTGCAGGCAAATGTGTGAAGGGGGAATGTTCAATGGAGAGCAGCGTAATGCTGTTCAACCTGGAAAAACTTGACATGGGACATATTACAGAATCCATGTAAACATCCTGGCTCCTTCTGCTTTTAGCCTCTGACTGCTCTGAAATGGCTACTGAGGGTTTGTTCATTGTGTGGTGTGAGATGTCAGTTGAAGCAGCTCCATTTCTGGATAAAAACCAAGCCATAAAGCTCGGTGCAGGGAGTTCCCAGCTGCCTCATAGTGCCTTGCACCCTTCCCTAGGCAGCTGGCTGGAGCCTGAGTCAGAGCCTCTCTGGTCAGGTGAAATCATTCCTTGGAGCTGCTGAGTGATGTGGGATAGGAGGAGACTCCAAAGCCTGTGCAGCACGTGGTGTTTGCTGTCTGACAGGGAAGGAGCTGCAGTGCAGGACTCCCTTCCAGCCT
This sequence comes from Pyrgilauda ruficollis, assembly GCF_017590135.1. Classification (NCBI taxonomy): domain Eukaryota; kingdom Metazoa; phylum Chordata; class Aves; order Passeriformes; family Passeridae; genus Pyrgilauda; species Pyrgilauda ruficollis. The sequence continues at coordinate 5,466,903 of NW_024513654.1, read as the reverse complement.
TCATCCTTCCTTCCTTCCTCCACCCCTGGCATGTGGGGAAAAGGGAAAAGCAGCATGGCTGTATTACAGGCCTGGGGGTAAAGCAGGGACACAGCTCCAGCTGAGTAAGGCTTTGATCTGAGTATTTCTTAACATGGGAGTGGTTGATTTTTTTAAGCTACATTAAAGGGGCCTGAAAGCCTCACTGGATTTTCCTACATTTCAAGATGACAAGCTGAGTGGGTGAGGCACAGCATCTTGTGCTGTATTGAGACTTCTCTTTTCCTTGAAGCTGAAAGCTTCCATCTGTTGTCATTCACCACAACTTAAACTGGTTCCACCACTAATGCACTGTCACTTAACACCAGGGCCAGCTAAGGCAGGAGACAGACCTGCCTTGGGCTGGTACGTTGTTAATTTATTCCACATTACAAAGGGGAAGGTTTCCTCTTCCCAGGTCCCTCAAACATGCTGTTTGCTGCTTGTCCCAGTGTTGTTTCCTGACTTGTATCTCTGGACTATGTCTGCTCCTGGCAGTTCTCATCTCAGGGACTGGTTCAAGGCTGAGGATGCCAGGGCCTTTTTAGCAATATATTTTCCCTGTCCTGATTTGGGAAGCAGCTGAGTCAGCCAGGCTGGCAATTTAAATGGCAGGCGCCTGCCCTCCTCTTCTGGAAAATTCTGGTTAGGGCAATAGGAACATTTATGAGAATGGGGGAAAGGGGGATTCAATAATCCTGAGGGAGCTGGGTTTAATGTGGCAAATTTCAGCTCAAGTATTCAGTAAGGAGCTGGTGGAGTTTGAGAAGGGGCAGCTGTAATAACAGACTCTATTACCAGACCTATTCCAGAAGCTTTACTCATGGAGTTGTAATGACATCAGTTTGCTTAAAACATCCAAGTGTGTTGCCAGTGAATTTATAGCTTGTCTAGTTACCATGACGATCCAAAGTTCACCAATATATTCTCTTCTATTTGTTGGCTTTGCTCTACTCTTAGGTTTTGGGGTTTTTTTTGGTGTTTCTTTTTTTTTTTTTTTTTTTTTTTGCTTGTTCCCACTGTGGTTCATGTAATTAGCATTCACTTTAGCCATTCTTAAATTATGTTTAAAAAAGGAGTGGGGAGAGGTGCAGGTCTTCACTGTAGTGCCAGTTACTGTTTACTGAGAGTGGAATCAGACCCCTCCTGCATTTGCCTTTGGTATGTGACAGAAATAGGAATAGGGAAACATGGTTTAGATAATTTAATTGCAGGATGTTATCTGTGCCTCTGCTATTAAAGCTTTGGAAGGAGAAAAACACTTCAGAGTGTGTTGCCCACTTCGCACTCAGAGAGGCAGGCTGAGGCTTAAGCCTGTTCCACCTGACCCTGTGGCAAAATCATGGAATGGTTTGGGTTGGAAGTGACCCTAAAGATCATAAGTTCTAAGCTCCTGCCATGAGCAGATGACGTTTGGCTCAGCAGACCCTTTGATCTGACACAACACAATTATCTTCTTGACTCTGATGAGATTTTACCATGTACTGAAGAACATCACCCCCAGAGGCTGAGTGAGCCTGCAGAGTTCAGTAGGTGCAAACCATCCTTTACCTTTAAAAATTCAGTACAGTTCTCCAGTGGAGTAGTGCAAACTGCCAATTACAGACAGTATCCATATGGTCTTCCTGGAACAGCTTTACAGCATGTTCCACCCCAGTTCCAGCTCCTTAGGATGTGCTGCTGCTCCTGTCTCCTCTTCCCTCGTCTGACCTTCCCCTCAGTAAGTTGTTAGAGGAAGACTCAAAAAAAGGCAGAACTCAAACAAGAAATTAAACTCAATTCCCAACTTCCTGCTTTTGTTCAGTGCCAAAAGCACAGCAGGAGTCTCTCCTTGCAAGAGCTCAGGCCTGCTATTTTTCCTTGCTTTGCTCTATGCTGCTCTCTTCCTGTAGGATGGATTAGATTGGGCATCCATTGTGAAAAGAAATCCAGTCCTCCAGCAATAGGAGAGCAGTGACCTGTGTATTGTGCCCTAAGTTAAATTATGGCACACTTTGAAGGCTGCACTTGTGATAATCATCTTCACATAAATAATTTTGTATTATTTAGTGCATTTCCATCCTTGTCACACAGCCTTAGCAGCACCTCACACAACTACAGGCAGGGGTTGTAGAAGAGGTGGCTCAAAAATCGCTGAAGATGTTATCACAGTCTCCTGTAAGCTCTTTCTGCAGTTCTTCACAGACAGCTGAGGGTCCCTGAATAATTTAATAGGGTCAGCAAAACGTTATTACCTCACTGATCAACATACAAAAATGATCACACATCAAAAGAGCTTTCTTTCTTTGGATAAACACAGCCAACCTGAGAAAGTGGAATTTCTCATTGTCCACCACAAGGTCAGAAAGACATGGCATCTCCTCATGGCTTCAGTGTAAAATCCAAGTTCTAAAGCTCAAGGGCCATCAAGCCTCAAAACTCCTTCAAGCATGTTTAAAAAAACAGGAATTAACTGGTAGTCAAGTCTGTCACCTATTTCCTGAACACTTTTTAAACAACTAAATTAAATCAATATTCTATTGCCATCAGGGTTGCTTTGTCTAATATCACTTCAAGGGCTGCCTCACATCTCGTCCTCAAAAGGAGCACTGTTAGATCACTGAAAACATCAAAGTGCTCTGAGAAGAATCAGCTGGACTTTACCCACAGGAGTGTGATGTCAAAGCCTTCACCAGCTGGGTTCCTGGAAAGGAGCACACCAAAAGTTGCGGCAGAAGAACAAACTTATGTATTCAACAGTCATTTAATTAAGAAATCAATCATGTGAGGAAGCACAGAACACAGGTTGTGTGTTACACAGCCTGTGTTACAGTGCTTTTCTAGCATTTCTCAGCATCAGGTGAGGTGTGTTTATGTGCCTCCAGGCTGGGGCTGCCAAAGCCACGTTGCCAAGTTCTGCCTCTGCAGGCCACACCATCGTAGACCAGATCTGGCACCTTTGCCACCACAGAATCACCATTCAGTCACAAATGCCAGTGGTGCATTCAGGATTCACTTGGATCATTTCTGTATAAAAGCCAGGCTCTAAATGCCCCTGTTGTAGAAGAACTCTGTTTCTTCTGTAGATGACAGAATTTCTGGTTCAAGGTCTGCTCGCTTTATCTGCAATGTAGGAGAAAAGGGAATCAGCACCACCACAGCCTCGTAACTGGATGTTAAGTTCTTGTTACTCCATTGCACTTTGCACAAATTCAAGTACTGCATTCAGGATTTGGAACTTGCTCTTTGTTTAGTTGGGGATCTGAGGGATTTTTTGTTGATGTTTTGGGGCTTTTTTCTCCTCCAACATTTTCTACATGTGCACACATATTGGAAAAAATACTTTTTTTTTCTTTTTCTCCTCCAATATTTTCTACATGTGCACACATATTGGAAAAAATAATTATTTTTTTTAAATAGCGACATTATCTCTGTTCACTAAAGAATCACAGAATCATTTAGGTGTGAAGAGACCTTTAGGATCACCAAATCCAGCTGTAAATATATTTGGGTGACATATAGGAGAACTTCTGCTGTGGGCTGAGCCATTGGGAAGCCCAAAGGGCATCAAGCAGCCCTAATCTCAGTAGATAATTCCTCAAAAGTCCCCTCATTTATGTTCTGTTTGCTTTGTTGTCATAAGAGATTAAGAAATCTTTAAAAAAACCCAAGAAACTAAAATGCCAAATGTTTAGACAAACAAACCACTGAAAATTGCAAGAGTTAGTTCTCCTGACCTTGCCTGCTTCAGACTGTTGTGTAAGTCTGATAAATCTACATGGAAAAGTGTAAATATAAATAACACACAATGCAACTCAGACCTCAGAAGTCCTGTGAGCCTCTGCCTGGTACATGGGCCTTCACAAACAGCCTCTCTGCTGCCCCACTTTAGATGTACCACATTAATCCTGTTGATTTTTTTTTTTTTTTTAATATGTGGCCTTCAGACTGATGGCCGTAGTTCTGGAAGGCTGATTTAATGTCACAATTATCTTAAATCAATTCCTGTGAAAGGACTTACCTCCCCACACTGTGGGAACATACTAAAGGAGACTGGCAGCATCCCTGCTAGGACTGACATAATCACAAACACCCTCACAGGACCCACAGCACGAGGATTTTTAACAAATCTTGCTCTGTCCAAGACATTGAAAAAAGTATGTCAGTACATTGAAAAATAACCTGACAGTGACACAAAGAGCATTAGCTGCTATTTTACTGAAATTAGTAATAATCTAGGCTTATGGTTCCTAAAGATGTTTCCTTACTTCATTTCCTATGTTCTTACTCTTAACTTCCTGTGCTTTTCCTTTGTTTTGTGCTTGCCTGCAGCATTTTCCAAGCTCAGACTGTCAAGATTAAGAAAAAAAGCAGCAAGATCAAAGTGACAAAAGGAGAGAAAGTATATTAGTGCTTTAAAGTGTCTCAGTTCCTTCATTAAGATTTTTCTTGCCTTACCCTCTGTCCTTACACATTTAGTTCCTGTGGGCAGCCCTATTTTGCCTTGTGCAAAAATCTTCTACTTGAGATACATATTTCAAATTTTATTTAACAGCTGCATTTGTCTTCTGGTAACAGGAGTCCCTTAAGCTGATAGGGAATCAATTTAGGCAATATCAAATTACCTGACAGAGATGATCCCTACCTGTACTATTTACATGACAAAAGATCATGACCAAAAGTTCAGGGCAGGCTAAGAACCCTCTCATAAAGCATACTATGTATTCTTCTTAGGATACAGGGATTTAAAATGTTGAAAAGCAAGAACATGTTTTACAACAGGTGGAAAACTATTAGGAAGTTGGGATCCAGCTTTAATTACAAATTCAAGTCCCACATTACCTCTTCAAAAATACAAACCTAAGCTAAGTGCTGTGAACAACCTTGATAGAGACATTGAAACTCAAATCTTAAGTTAGTGAACTGGAGGTTTGTAGGCACTGGAAAAGAGCCTGTCAGGAGAGCACAAACATGCTTCCTCATTCCTACAAACCCTGCAGCACGGGTTCAGACATAACCAGATTCACTTAAAGATCTCAAAGAATCACAGCAGCTGAGCAGCAACTTCCCACATCATCACTTCCACCAAGGCAAGCAATACTGCAAACCCAAGGAGAAAGCTGGCAAATGGTAACAGCCAGACTGAACAGCAGAGTACCACTGCCCAGGCACCCCCAGCCCCCTGCAGTGCCTCTCACCTCTGCACACAGTACATGAGCACTTCTGGCAGGAAGAACGTTGTCCCAAACAAGACTGCTCTGGACAATGCTGTTTCCATAACAGCCTTCAGGGAGAGAGCAAAACAAGTGTTGTCAAAAGAGTGCTCTGGGCAGCTTCAAACACGGCCTGCTTCCCTGAGTGCTTTTTTGTCTTACACTCTGGAGTTTAATGCAACAGGTTAATGAGGGATAACAACACCTATTAGAGGAATTCTTTCTTAAATGGAAGCTAAGAGGCAAATACTCTGCTTATGACTGAGAAATTCCTTTAAAGGAAGGTGAAACTACTGATGAGATTTCCTGCTATAATAATAATTTTGCTAAGACTTGCTTTTTAAAGTTTGCTGAACTTCATGCAATTGATTATACCTTCTGGGCATCCCAACTAGCCTGTGCTAAACCTGAAGTTCTCTCTCCAGCTGTCACCAAATCCTTACGCTCATGCAGTTGTTTCCACAATACAGGGCTTTTCTCTGAGGTGCCCCATCAGAAGATCCAAGAGTCCTATCTCCTTCTGGAGGTGACCAGAGAAAACAGAAATGTCTGTGCCAGTGTCTCTGGTCCTCAGTCTATTGGTGTGGGGAGGCAGCCAACCCTTGATGACACTGAAATTGTGGAACCTGATTCCAGAGACCGAATCCAAGCCTGCCCAAAGATTCAGCACCTGGTGTGGGATTCCTTATTCAATATATCCAACTGTAGCTACTCTCAGCATCACATTCTGCTCTTAGCAGGGAATGAAAGGCAAGTTAAAAAAGTTCTCCACCCCCTCACCTACCTTCTCACCAGCCTTCTTAGACACTCCTACAACATTGCCATTCCTGTCCATCACTTCTATCCCATTATCAAATTCTGGGCTTCTCACCATTGCCACGGTAAATGCACTTGTCAAACCTGCAGGGTTAAAGGGGATTTTGCTTTAATAGAACCCAAAGGACTGCCTCAGTAGTAACATTCATAATGATGTGCTTTTTACATTTCCAGTTCAACAGTTCACAACTGAATAACATGACAGCTTAAAAAAAAACACTGCCCCATGAAAATCTACTTGGAATCTGAATCTGAATCAAGCTACGGAAGCTTGAGAGAGACTGCAAGGCTTCAGGCCTAAAAAGTGCTTTGTCATTATGGATTCAGTGCTTTAAAATAATTTCCATCCAGCTCAAACCACGAGTACTTTGTCTTAACAGAAAGTGGATGGATTTCTGTTGTGGTTAGGTTTTGTCCTGCTCAGCACAAAATCCAGCACAGAAGACAAAATCAGAAAAGGTTGTGTCCTGCATTGAAAGCAAGGGCATAGACTGTCAATCTGGCCTTGCTTGAAAGAAGAGATTGCTCTTTTTATTAGTTCTTGGTAGGGCTATTCAATAAAGACCTTAGTGTACCAGAGGACACTGCAAATGCTGGACTAACATTGATCAATTACCCTTAGGCTTTGCTCTACATTTAAGAAAATGGAAGCACATTTAACACCTGCTTCAAGGAAACAAGTCAGAAACCTCTAATGTACTTCAGAAAGATCTGAGTAGGCATCTCACATAACTTGAAACAGAAGAGATGATGCATTTTAATTTTATCAATTTTTCCCTGAGAAAGGACAACAGAAACTTGCCTTTCTATAAAGGCAACAGAAACATAATTAATGACATTAAATAGTTAAACTAGTCCTGGTGCAAGTTCACCATGGCAGTAGAGTTGTTGCAGTAATGAACTGAGTCCCCCTTTCCCTGCAGGATTAATAATAACCCTGCTGGAACAAGTGTCCCTTTCTGCACTCCCAGAGCGATGTCGCACTCTGGTGTCACAGATGTGCCACACCAGGTCACATCAATGCCACTGCTGCTGCCCTCCTGATGCGTCCTGGTGCTTTCAGATATGTGTACAAAGCTCACAAGAGTGCTTTGCAGCTCTGAAACTAAAACCAGCAAGAATCCAGTGAGGTCAGGGATACTGCACAGTGAGAGCTGGCTCCCACAGAAAGGAGGGGTGCACCAAAGGCAGCCAGAGAAGAAACAGAGACCACACCTGTGCAAAAGCAAGAAAACTCTACAGTCAGTCAGGCAAATGGCCCTCAGGCCAGCTGCACAATGCACAGTTTGTTCCTACTCACCAAGCAGAGGAGCAGGCAGCAGTTTTCTGACAACAAGTTGCATTAATGGGCTCTTCAACGCGTAACGGTTCATGAAGGCAAGAGGGAAAGCCTAAGGCATGGAGAGGAAACAGGCACCACACTGAAAAAATGTGCAGCATTTCAGTGTAACAGGTTAGGAAAATCAATCTGTGACTTAGTTACCATCTATGAAAATAAACAAATGCCTTGGTTTAACATAATATATAACATAACAAAATATATGTCTTCTCCAGTTAATGTAGGTGCTTGTAATCACTCTTTGTGATAAAAAAAGCATTCAGCATTATTATGTAGAGGAGAGCAGCAGTGTGAATACACAGACAGAAAAAATAAAATAATTACCTCTGACTAATATTCCTTGGACATTCGTCCAACTGCATTGTGTCACACACTCCTCTCTCCCCCAAACAGGAAATCTGGTTTGCTTCTGTATTTTTCCTGCTTCTCTGCAGTTTCAGCCCAACTCTATAGTCCCATAATACACTTGCAGGAAGTTTCATTTAGGAATAAAGGGCCAGGGCACCAGCTGGCCAGCAAAGACTCCCCTGAAGGACAAAGGGAAGCACTCCCATGATGACCCACAGGCAGGGCTGCCTCCCCAGATTTCTGTAAGCCCTGAGCAATCCTGGCCAGCTGTTTTGCCCTGCAGTGGGCAGAGGTGAAACTCCCTCTAACAGAAGCAAAAACAATCACATTTTTCTGCCAGAAGCTTATGAAAATCACTGTTTTGTATGGGGGGGGGGGGAGTGAGGAGAGGCATTACAGACACATCTACACTTGTGATGAGTGTCATGATAATTCCTGAGCTCATTCTGGTGTAGCAAACTCAAGAAACCACAAACTCCTATTCCAGCAGAGAGCACAGGGTCAGCTCCCTTCTGGAACACTAATTTCCCTGCATCCAGGGCAGTATTTTCATGGCTCTGCTGTTCCTGGGATTTGAGCAAACACTGTCCAGTACTGATGCTTGCAGACCTCACCACTTGTTTGGAGTTAGATCTCTTCCACAGCACCACATCAAAAATCAGCTACAACAGTGGCTCACCCTGTGTTTGTAAACACTGGCCAGCTCCTCTCACTACCTGTTTGCTGAGCTTGCAAAACAACAAAGACATTGACACAAGAGGAAGCATCAGGGGAAGCAGAGCAAAATAATGGCTGACAGATGATCAGAAAGTATTCTTATTCTGAACAGTTCTGTGGCAAGACATCAGAGCAGAGCACCAGAGCACAGTCCTGAAGGATATCTGGCACAGTGGATATCCTGAGGGACATCTGGCACTTGGTGCCTACTCCTTCTCAGGAGAGCTTGTTAGGAAAGCAGTCACTGAGCAAATACTTACACCAACAAAGGCTGAATAGGAAATGGCTCCCAAGCCAAGCAAGAGCTGCTTTTGATGAAGTGAGTATTCCTAAGGACAGAAAAACACACTGCATAAATACATTGTAAAACACTTGCAAATCAAGTTCAAAATGGCATCTGCACAATGAAAATGATTACAAAAATAAAAATCAACACTCACTTCAGCCTTTGGTGTGCCATTTCCATTTACCAGAGTGAATGCTGTGGTGTATGTGTGAAACACAAACTGCAGAAACAAGAGATTGTAAGAAAAATTGAATTCAGGATTGAGACTAAAAGACCTGTAAAAGGTAGAAAGAAAGAGGCAATTACCTGCCAAAAAAAAGAATGCCTTGCGTGGCGTTGAATGGATGAAACGATGACCTAAGAGGAAAATGCACAAGAAAATGGAGTTTGAAGAGTGTAGAGGTTTTTGGTGCAGGAGCACCAGGAGAACTGCTGAGGTAGCACGGGCAGCAGTGTCAAAGGCTCCAGCCAGTGCCCAAGGCCATCAGCCCTGGTTCCAGGCTGAGACATTCTCTTGTTACAGAGGTGGCACGTTCATTTTTCTGTTCAATAGAAAGCATACAGACATGTAGAAAACACAGACACATAGTGGTAAAACATTATGTGCAAGAATATTGCAGCAAGATGCTTTCTTACCCAAAAGAAAAATGCATTTGTGCCTGTGAAACTTAAATAGATGCAAATAAAATAACTAAGGTAACAAATGTCTAATTAAAGAAATGATTGAGAAAGGGTCAGATTGGTTTTGCCAGGGTTATGAATACTAACTTAGATCTAACTGATCTAAGATTTTAGGAGTTAATTCCCAGCTTCCTCTCAAATTCAGACAGTGAATAAGCACTTCAGCTTTAATAAACCACAACCTTTCCTGAGGTTTCGAGCTCAAGGTGTGGAACACTCTCAAAAAAAAAGTCAATCAAGATAAGAATATAAAATGTTGAATAAGAGATAGGGTGAGAATCTCCAAAGCCTCAGAGAAGGATCAGTAATTCATTTAATATTAGTGGATCAACCATCTTTATTATTAATGCCAGCACTGACTCTAACTACATCTATAAGAGTGCATTAAGCTGCAAATATCAAAAATAAGTATTTCTATTAATTTTATTACTGTTATTAATGAATTTTATAGCCATCAAGACTTTCATTGTACTTTCTAGCAGTGATGTGTAAGTTCATGCTGTAATGTCTGTATGGAATGACATATCTCAGGATGTACACTCATAGGCCAAGACCAAACCCAAAGAATCTAAATTTATAAATAAGCACATGATTACAGCTACAAATTTTATGAAACAAAATGGTGCCATTTTTGAGCACAGTAACAAGAGTTTATTTTTATATCTTTGGTAATTTACTGACAACACCATTACTTGCAAATGCACATCCACATAAGAAAAAAATAATATTCTGGGTCTGAGACACAGAACACAAGGCTCCAACCCCTTCCCACTGCAGCTCCAGATTTCTGAGGCTGAACAGACCAAACCCAGGCCGTGCTCTCATTGCTGAGTGATCTCACCTTGCGTCAGAAAGCTGTCCTTCACACAGGAACAATCCCGTGGAATGCTGCTGGAGAAGGGTAACTAACAGCTTTGGACTTCCAGGGAGACTCTTTAAGGGCTTGATTTCCAGGTTACTCAGCACTTCCCATAAAACAGATGTCTTTCAAACAGCTTGTGCTGAAGCTACAATGAAGCCCCAAAACTTCTATTTCCTCCCTCCAACCCCTGGCTATGGAAAATGGAAGCCTTGCTGGGTGCACACTGGCATCTGTCACGATTACTCACCAAGGGAAGAGTTATGGGCATGAAAGCTAAAAAGAAAGAGAACTTTATTTCAGCAACAATAACATCTGTGAGTGCAGATGGATGGTCTTGAGCAGAAAATTCCCCTAACTTCCCTTGTCTATTTCCATCTCCAAGTGAAACACTGCCCAAAACCCCCAGCATCACCATTAACTTCAGCCCTAAGCTTTATCTCTCACTCCCGGCTCAAGAAGCCACAATCCCTGCTCAGATTTCACAGCCAAAAGGAGCCCTCATTAACTCCCCTCCCCAGGGCTGCTTGGAAATGAAATAACTGAAGAGAAGTTCAGCTCTCTGTTCCAAAAGAGAGGTGTAACAAAAGCTGCCACAGTTGTGAGGGTCACAGGAGATAATGAGTACATAGCCTCAGTGTGCTTATCTCTGATTAACAACCTATGCTACCTAAACAAAGCCCAAGCACACCTGATCTGTCACCAGAATGTAAATTCATCCAGCAGCCACAGCCATCAGGGGAAAAACGTAAATTACAGCAGACAGTTAAATGTGGAGGGATTTGGGAAGTCATTCTGCAGCAACAAGAAGCAGAGACTAATCAGAGTGTTTCCATCTAGATGAGCAGATTATCCCAGGGAGAAATTCCTCAGCAGGACCATAGGAATAAATAAATCAGTCTTCAACACATTTAACAATGCAACTAAGAGAAGAGTCTGCTTGCTCTTCTCTGTGGAGAGGAGTGTCACTGTGGTATCACAGCAGCTGTTCACCATGAGCTATTCCTCCCTGATGCTTCAGTCACACACATAAAATTTCACTCAAGGGAACCTACCTGGAGGTCTAAACAAAACAGGAATTATCTTGTCTGTATCAGGGTGTACGCTGGACTTAAAAAGGAAAAAAAAAAAAAAAGCAAATTAGAACATCTTTGCCATACTTGAATAAGGAAAAAAAAAAATCTAAATATTTTGTAAACTTACCAGGCTTAGCAAGAAGGCTTTTTTGGTCTACAACAGTTGGAAAATTAGGTTAATAATTAAATTTCAGAAGAGGCTGGGTAAAATCTTCTTTCTAAATTTATTCTATGTCTTTTTCTAATAACTTCTTTTAATACAAAGTGTATCTATTTATATATCCCTTTAATTCTATTCTTCCCCTAAAATTTCTCTCCATAAACTCACTGTTGAATATAAAGCATTCCCAACCCATGAGCTGTGTAACAGCACCAAAGCACACACTAGAGCAGAACAGAAGGTTAATTTTAAAAAGTTAAAACTAGTAGGCATTTTAAACCATAAAACAACAACTGAATATGGATAAACACTTATGTTAAGACTTTAACTGCAGTCCAGAATACCTGATTATTCTGTATGGGCTCATTTAGGGTCTTCTCATTGATTAGTATTGATAACCTGGTTGTTTTTATTTCATTCTGTATTTGAGAGAAAAGAATAAACAAAACAAACAAAACCTCCTCAGTTTCAATATTTTAAGTGAAATATATCAGCTATAAAACAAACCTAGAAGCTAATGATGTATCTGTTCCTTGCAGTGAAAGCAAGAACACTCCTAGACACAATGAATTCACAATTACAGAACTATTGGGATAATTCAACTGCTGGCACAGCAGCCACAGTCTGAGCAGGGCTGCTGAGATGCCTAGAAATGTCCCTTGGTTTATGTCATCAGAAGTGCACACACGTGTGTTTCTGTTTAAGGTAGAGCTGTGGAATGCTTCGGGTGGAGAGGGACCTCAAATCCCACCCAGCGCCACCCCAGCCACGGCAGGGACACCTTCCACTGTCCCAGGTGCTCCAAGCTCCGTCCAGCCTGGCCTTGGGCACTCCGGGGATCCAGGGGCAGCCACAGCTGCTCTGGGCGCCTGTGCCAGGGCCTGCCACCCTAACCGGGAGGAATTTCCTTCAGCGATCCAATCTAACCCTCCTCTGTCAGTGCAAAGCCATTCCCCTGTCCCAGCACTCCGTGCCCTTGCCCAAAGCCCTTCCCCAGCTCTCTGCAGCCCTTTGAGGCAGCGAAAAACGACATCTCGCTACGTTCCTCACGAATTTCCTTCTCCTCAGCAGCCCTGCGGTGAGCCCGCTTCCCAGCCCGGCACAGCCACAACCCCTCAGGCCGCTCGCTCCTCGCGACCTTCCCCGCGGTACTCACGGAGGACTTGAGGAGCAGCAGCGGATCCAAGGCGTCCGCCCAGAGGAGAAACCTCTGGAAGAAAGACTGAGGGAGACAGGGAGGAGGCGTTATTTCGGACCTTCCCTAAGCACGGCCCGTGCCCCCATCCCGGCCCGCGGTGCCCACCTGCCCCTCCGCCCTCCAGAAGCGCAGGTTGGCGTCCATGGAGCCGCGGCACCGGAAGCGCCGCCGGGCCCGGTCCGGTGCCGCACGCTCCGCCCGCCCGCGGAGCCGCCGCGCCGGGGCCCCGCTACCGGCGGCGCGAAGCGCTGGGGAGCGGCCCCGCGGCCTTTTCCCTTCCAGCGGCTGCCCCCGGGGCCGTCCCCGCGGCCTTTTCCCTTCCAGCGGCTACCCCCGGGGCCGTCCCCACGGCCTTTTCCCTTCCAGCGGCTGCCCCCGGGATGGCAAGGCAAGGCCCCGCGGCCTTTTCCCTTCCAGCGGCTGCCCCCGGGAAGGCAGAGCCGAGGAGCCGGGCTGCGGAGACACGCCGCGCCCTCCGCGGGATGGCGGCGGGAGGAGAAGGCCGGGCCAGGTGAAGGTCGGGGTGTCGCAGCTCCGCAGGCACAACGCGGCCACTTTAGTGCGGCAAATACCGGGTTAACTGGGAAAAACCCACGGTTACATTTGACAAAACAACCAAACACCGAGACTGAAAAGATTTGCAGCTGGTGGAACCTGGAGCATCAGCACGGACACCGCTTCGGTCTCATTTTTACATCCTTTGTTACCGTGGGGCATTGATCCCCGTTACAAAGCTAACTCGGCTCAGGCACCTTCTGCTTCTTTGCTCGGAGGGACAGGGGATGATAAACAGAAGCACACAGAGTGTTTATTGATCTGTGCAGCCCCCCCGGGACTTTGTGTCCACGGGCTGCTCCCCACGGCAGTGCAGGACTGAGCTGCTGAGGCAATGAACACATCCAGTTCCTTCCAGAGACACAGGGCTCAGGGGAAAGGGAAAGAAAAGCAAAGCACCACACCTGCTGCTAGGCCATGTTAAGATTATTTTATTATCGTTAGAGAGATGCTACATCAGTTTCAAGCAGCACAACTCAAATTCAAGTGAAAGAAAACTGGTCATTAACTCCATTAAGTGCACTGTGGGGGTTCACGGTTTTATCATCTCCCAAACAAAATTAAAGTTCATGCTTGATAGTGCTCATGAGTAGCTGCACTTTTTTTAAAATGGCACATACTGACATTCATTCCATGTCTTAGTGCATTTACACACAAAACCAATTATTTAAAAATTATTTTTACTTGTTACATTCATCTCTTCCTGTGCAAAATTCATTAAAAACAAACGTATCAAAATTCTATCCTTGCATTGTTTCAAACTTTTTTTTTTTTTGACAGACTTTTATGTTGTGTGAGAAAACAAAGTGCAGGACATTTTCTGGTACAAAACTAGATAAAGAAAAAGGAAAAAGCCAGTGGAAGGCAACTGTAACTTGTGTACTCATCACATTCAGGATGATTAATGGTCACAGAAATCCATGAAAGTGAAGTTGCAGAAGGCAGGGGGAAAGCCTTAGTTTTACCCTTTTTAAAGCAAGACAAGGGAGTCAGTAAATATTTCAGCATTTAATTTCTTCTTAAACATGAGAAAATGACAGCTTTTATTTTTATTATTAATTTTTACAATCACAGCTGTTTTCCTAATGTCTTCAGTGGACAAAACTAAAGAATTTTGTCCACAATTTGAGTGTTTATTTATGCACTTTTTCAAAATATTCTTTGGAGCCTTCTGGGCTTGGTTTAATCTGTCAAGAAAAGAAAGTTAAGTTATTACCTGGAACAGATATGATAAAAAAAATTACAGATTTGATACTTTATCCAAGAAAATCCATGCATCCTTTATAAAAACAGTAATCTGTTTATGCAGTTGATTGAAAGACAAAAGCCTAGATCATGTACAACTCATACTTGAAAATTTCAAGTATAAATCACATTTTTCCTGTTAAATTACAATGCATTAAGTAAGAAATCTGAACTCAGTTAATGTATAAACCACGTTTTTCCTGTTAAATTACAATGCACTACAAAGTAAAAAATTCTGAACTCAGTTACTGGCGAGTCCAAGTCAAATCTGGAGTTTTGAACACAATTTGCATCTCCCAAAAGGAACCCAGTAACTTTCTTCACAGAAATCCCACACTTACTATCAGACAGACTAAACTGGCCCAGCCAACAACAGCTTTGTGTTTAGACAAGAGGCACAGACCCAGCGAAGCACCTCACGCCCCAGTGGATCCCAGCCCTCCAGACAAGCACAGTGGCTGTCTTTAGGAGGATGACATTCAGCCCTGAGAGGCACTCACCGTTGGGGAGTCTGGAGTCCAGTTGGCCGGGCACACCTCGCCGTGTGTCTCCACGAACTGGAAGGCCTTGACCAGGCGCAGCGTCTCGTCCACGCTGCGCCCCACGGGCAGGTCGTTGACACTCAGGTGCTTGATGACCCCGTTCGGGTCAATGATGAACAGGCCCCTGCAATGGAGCAGCACTTCAGGCAAGGCAAATCAACTTCCAAGGCCAAACACAACGAACTGTGTCACCATGATGTTTTATGAAAATACATTGGGCTAGGATTTTCTCCTGAGGAGCTGAGAAGCCTCAGAAAAGAAATGTAAACAATAACTGTCTGATGGCTGTGGAATGTGGTCTGAACATTGTTTACCACCAGGTGCATCCTTCATTGGTCCGTGTGAGTTGCTTCCACTTAAAAACCAATCAAAGATCCTGTTGTGTCGGACTCTCTGAGAGTCACGAGCTTTTGTTATCATTCTTTTCTATTCCTTTCTAGCCTTCTGATGAATCCTTTCTCTCTATTCTTTTTAGTATAGCAATATAATATAATACATAATGTAATATAAAATATATAATGTAATATATAACATATAATGTAATATAATATGTAATATACTATACTATACTATATCAGCCTTCTGAAACATGGAGCCAAGACTCTCATCTCTTCCCTCGTCCTGGGACCCTCGAACACAACCACAGAATTGGGTGCACAATTTCAGCAAGGTAGTTAGCCCCAGTGACACACATCAGTGAGGACGGGAACTGCAGCATTTGGGATCTTGTTTGTTAGCAAAGTGATCCGCTGCTGTGGTACTGTGAAACTATAAAGTATGTCTGAGACTGTTCAATCCAGGCAGAGAGAGCAAAGGGAGAACTCAAGTGTTCCACCTGTACTTCAAAATTGAAAGCTGGAATCCTGCTCAGGTCTTTTTGGTCAAATCTGTAGGTGCTGAGTGAAAAGCTGCTTGTGCATTACGCTATTAAATTAAATCCCGTTGCATACAAGTATTTGTGAAAACCAAAGTCCCAGTCTTACCATACTAATTAACTTAATCTCTCAGTAAACAAATGCCAAAAGTTCCTGATCCAAAGACATCAGGAACTAAAGGTCTCCAGAAGACTCCTACCCAATCCACTAGTTTCTCAGAGACTACTATGGAAAAAAAAAAAATTATCAGAAATTGCCTTTCTATGCTGCTCTTTTTCTTTATTGACATCTTCCTTTCTCCCCCTCTCTCAGAGCAGAAGAGCTGGCTTTTCCCTCACAGGTTTTCAGAGAGACCTGGAGCCATTCTCAGCTTCATGGCCAAAATGAGCAGGTGTCCTTTTCCTGGGGTGGGATCCAGCCAGCCTGCAGCAGAAGACATCTCACAGTCTTCACCTGATGCCAATTCCCCACAGGAGGGACAGCGTTCCTTATGTTGGTTAGACTGGGTTGTGTCACAGCACAGCAGTCGAGCCTTACCTCAGTGCTATGCCAGGTTCTTCCAGCAGCACCCCATAAGCACGGGAGATCTGTTTTGTGAGGTCTGACAGAACTGGAATATTCATTTTGCCCAAACCGCCGCTCTAGAGAACAGAGAAAGATTCCACTTGGTTACAAAAAGCTCCACCTTCAAAAGCTCATCCTTCCTGGGCTGCTGGATTCCATGTTCTTGAGGACACAGTAACAACGAAGAACAACCACAGCATCTGCTCCATGAAAGGAACCAAGCATGTGTGGTGTTGCTTGGGTTTGCTTTGTTTGTTTTAAAGTAGTCAGGAACAGTTTGTTTCTTTAGAAAGTGAAAATTTCTTTTGCACTGAGCATTTTAGAATTGCTGATTTTGGTGGTAAGAGGCTACCAATGGCAACAGCCATACATTTCCAGAAAAACTTCCTTTGTATCCTATTCAGGAGCTTTGAATAGAAAAGTTTCTAGTGCATATTTAAGTGCTCAGAACTAAATAGGATGAACATGGTGGGGAGGGAAGGGAAACAAACCTGCAAACCAACAAACTTTGGAGCACACATCTGATGAGGAACAGCTGAGGGAGCTGAGGATATTTAGCCTGGAGAAAAGGAGGCTCAGGGCTGATCTTATCCCTCTCTACAACTACTTAAAAATGGGTGTAGCCAGGTGGGGGTAAGCCTCTTTTCCCATGTAACAAGGGACAGGAAAAAGGAAATTATGTCAAATTGCACCAGGGGAGGTTTATATCAAATATTATTAAAAATTTCTTCACAGAAAGGATTGTCAGGCATTGGAAAAGGCTTCCCAAGGTATGGGAAAAAAACATGTGGATGTGGCACTTGAGATCATGGTTAGTGGTGAACACGGTGATGGTGAGTTCATCATCACATCGTCATCATGGGACTTCATGATCCTAGAGATCTTTTGCAACCTTAACAATTCTGATTCCAAACACAATGCTCTTACCAAGACACTAAGTATGTGAGAGTTCTGCTGCTCCATTCAGTGCACATGGTTATTTTTTTGTTTTGCCTCTCACAAATCAATTTAAATACTATTTGAAGAGTCAAACAATATTTCTTTCAGTTTTGCCACAGAGACTGCAAGAGAGATAAGTTCTCTAACCTTGAAACAAGGCTGGAGTTTGTTAGCTTTGCTATTCTTGGCATCATCAGTGAATCACTGTGTAATCTCAGCCACAGACCCTGATCCTGAGTTCCCTAGAGCTTTGAGCACAGATGTCAGACAAACCAAGAGTTCAGCTTCTCTGGGTGTCAGTTTCCTGCCTGTGCCACCATGGAATTCTTTCCACCCTGTGCAGGGTGTTTTGAGCTGGGCTTGATGATCCTTGTGGGTCCCTTCCAACTCAGAGCAGTCTGTGCATCTGTAAAACACTGTGCACAACTGACATACCCTGAACACCTTTGGGATAAAGCTGGGAAGTCAGGCCACAGTCACACTGCTGAGCTTTGAACAAAACATGCAGAAAAGAAACACTCCTGACAGGCACAGCCAAGGTGTATTAAATGCAGCAAACTCTCCTCCCTTCCCTGCACATTCCAGTTGCCAGAAGGCACCCAGCCTGCAGCACTACTGCACACTGCTGGCCACACAGGCTGGGACTGATGGCACAGACACTTCTGCACCTTCATGGGACACTTGTGGTTCTCTACAACTACCTAAGCCAGGGAGATGCTTTATGTCATCAAAAGCAGGTATTGAAAGAGACTCCTCTCCAGTAACAGGCTGTCTTTATCACTTTCTTTCCCTAAAGAAAGCCAAAAACCTCCATTTGTACTGCAAGAGTGGAACCCTTTCAGCAAGTGAGAATTAGTGATACAAGTGCTCCAATAAACTGCTGGCTCCTCTGCTTCCAACCTGAAGCCACCAGTGTTGGGTAATTGTTAACAGTAACGACTGAACAGCTGCTGCTCCTTTTCTGTGATAGTTTCTGTGCATTATCAGCTGTCACAGGCACTTTGGGACAGTGGCATGTAAACTGAGCATTTGTCTTTTGAGATAAATGTACAAGGATGCAATGTTATCAACAAGGCTATCATCACAGCAAAACAAGTTAAAAACCCAAGCCAGATAATTACGAAAAAGAAAACAAAAAAAACAGAGGTCAGAATTATGTCATCAAATGTAGAAATTGATTGCATACGACTTTAGGAAATCTACTAAAAATCAGCGTTGACACATTTATTCAACTCTTCTCTGGAGCTCTTGTGAAAAGAAACTAAACTAACAGAGAAAGCCCCAAAAGATACTCAATTCCTACCTTTCGTGGTGTGTTTATCCATGCCAGATGAGTAAAATGAGAGTCCACCGAAACTGCCACCACTTCACAGTTCACATCACGAAATTCTTTTGCTTTGTTGCTGAAAGCCACAATTTCCGTGGGGCAGACAAAGGTGCTGGTGGGAAGACAGATCAGGCTGTATAATTCTGCCATCTTCTCTAGAGAAGGCTCTCATGTCTGTTTCTAGGCATTTTCTTTTGACTGATAATTTGACCCATGTTTCCTGCTCAAGATTAGTTTCAGTCTCAAACCAAAAGTCACAGCCATACAACTGGTACACCAGTTACCATCTCTGAGTTCTAGACAGATTGCTTACAAATATGGAGAAACTATCTCTGCTAGAGACTCTCCGGACAGACAGTTTCTGGAAACTATAGCAGATAGATCTGCAGGTTAAACCCTTCTCCACGCGCCCACATGCATCAAGATACTCCTGGCAATTCAAGTCTTCAGAGCAGACTGACCCCCATTTTATCATGTTTTGTGCTAAAGCTGTTTAGCTGCAGTTCTGCTGGCCTTGCTTCTTCAAGGACAGAGTCTCCAAGGCAGTCCCAAACTGCAAGGCAATGCCCTCACCCCTGGGATCTGACTGTAACAGGAACCACAGCCAGCTCCTGATGCAGGCCCTGCAGCCAGAAGATGCTCTCCAGCCACCCTATCCACTGCTTTAACACACAATGGCCGTGTGCACCCAATTTTATCACTCCCACTCTAGAAACAGGCACATGTGCCCTGCAAGACTGGCCCAAATCGAACAAAACCAGAACGACCTGCAACGCTTGAAATGACCTTCAGCGGGACAGGAGGCCCATCGGGAAGAGGAGAAACCCGCACTCACAAGTCCAGGGGGTAGAAGAAGAGAACCAGGTATTTCCCCTTGAAATCATCTAGGCTCAGCTCCTTGAACTCTCCGTTAACGACGGCCGTTCCCTTGAAGGCCGGGGCGTGCTGGGTCACCGCCGCGGCGAACCGCGAGGAGCCTGCGGAGGGGAGAACGCAGAGCTGCGGGCCGGGCCCGGGGGCGCTCCCGGGGCGCGTTCCCCGGCCGCCCTCCCGCACTTACCGAGGCTGAAGGGGCGGCGGGCACAGGCCGGGGGCCGTGCCGTTCCTCTCGTCCCGGCGGCGGCAGCCACGGGCACCTGCGGGGACAGGGAGGGTCAGGGCGGCGGCGGGGCCGGGCGTGCGGGCAGGGCCGCGGGCGGTCCCTCACTCACCGCGGCGCGGAGCAACCTCCCCAGTGCGGCGGCCATGTCGAGCGGCGGGCGGAGCGGGGCGGAGCGGGCCGCCGGGGGCGGGAACCCCAGAGGGGCGGTGAGGGACGCACCGGCACGGAATCACGGAATCGAGCGGCTTGGGACAGGCTTCTCGGACCATGGAGTCCGACCTATGGTCGAACACCAGCGGGCAGCCAGACCGTGGCGTGGAGGGCCACGTTCAGTCTGTCCTTGAAGACCTTCAGGGACCGGGACTCTTAACATCTCCCTGGGCATCCCATTCTAATGTCTAATCACCATTTATGCGAAGCAGTTCTTCCTAATGTCCACCCTAAACCCCCCCATGCACAGCTTGAGGCCATGTCTTCTTGTCTTGCCATTTGTTACTTGAGAGCAGAGCCCGACCCCTGTCAGGGAGTTGTGGAGAGTGATAAGGTTTGCCCTGAGCCTCCTCAGGCTAAACACCCCCAGCTCCCTCACCTGCTCCTCACAGGACTTGTGCTCCAGACCCTTCCCCAGCTCCATTCCCTTCTCTGGACCTGCTCCAGCCCTTCAATGTCCTTCCAGAACTGCGAGCCCAGAACTGGGCACAGCGCTGGAGGTGCAGCCTCACCAGTGCCACGTCCCTGGCACTGTGCGCATGCTGAGCCCAGCGGCACTGGCCTTGCAGTGTGCTGTGTGCTGATACAGCCCAGCTTGTGCTCAGAAACCTTCCACATACACAAAACTGCCTCTGACTTTGTTGAACTCACTTGGATTGTAGTTACAGAATCACAGAATATTCTCAGTTGGAAGGAATACACAAGGGTCACCAAAGCCCAGCTCCTAGCCCTGCACAGGACACCGCGGGAGTCACACCATGTGCCTGAGTGTTGTCCAAACGCTTCTTGAACTCTGTCAGGCTTGGTGCAGTGGCCACTTCCCTGGGGAGCTCGTTGCAGCACCCAATCACCCTCTGTTTTTTCTAAAACCTGGTGGATTTTCTAATATACAACCTAAACCTCTCCTGACTCAGCTTCAGGCCCTCAGGTCCTGTCACTGATCACCACAGAGCAGAGATCAGTGTCTGCCCCTCCTCTTCCTCTCAGAATGAAGCTGTAGACTGCAATGTGTTGTCCCCTCAGTCTCCTCTTCTCCAGGCTGAACAGACCAGGTGCCCTCAGCTGCTCCTCATGCAGCATCCCCTCAAGGCCGTTCACCATCTTCACAGCTCCTAGCTTCTTTCTTTGTGTTCCTTCATCTAAACACTTAAACCAAGTTGAACCCAGTTTCCCTTCTGGGTTTTAGTAACTTCTGGTTTCATATGTTTATTAATATCCACAATATTTTAGAAAGGGCAGACCTTGTGGACTAGAGGAAGGTCTGGCTCTGCTAGCAGGATAAGCTCAGCCACCAGCATCGAGGGGCAAAGCCAAAGGCAGCTAGAGAAATGTCAGCCACCCCTGGGATGAGCTCAATGAATGCTAAATCTACACTTCTGAACTTATTCCTGGTACTGATCCATCTGCATGGTCCAGTCACCTCTGTAACAGTGAACCTCTGAGGCTTCAAAAGAGGGAGGATTGTGTTCAACCTGTCTGTTGGGATTGATAACTAGCTGATATTAACTCCCTACTATGCCTACTGTTAGGGGCAGTATTAGTTGGTGTTGTTCAAAAGGGTGCTGAGACCTTTCTGGGCATTTAACATCATGGCAAATTTCAGTCACTGGCACCTTGAATTTATTAATCCAGATGTAGCCAATGACAGCTGGAAATGTGGCTCTGAAAATCTTCTCAAAAAGAAAGTAATTCCTAGCAGAGCAGCCAGAATAATGTTATCTACTCAAAACATGAAAGTGGAAGTGAGTAACCAATTTGTACATTTGAAAGTATGTCAGGTAGAGTGTGGGTGAACTGTGCCCTACAGCCTTAGATTAGGAGAGGGAAGGAGCGATTGTGGAGGTTGTGACAGGGTGGAGGTGTGGGAGGTCTTTGTGCTGCTGCTGAGGGCTGCAAGCAGAGCAGTGAGCAGTGAAGCTGAGCCTGGGACACCTGTGGAGCGGTGGCTGTAGGTGCAGAGCAGCAAACCCATCAGCCGTTACCTGGGCTGATGCTTTTCAGAGCAGTGCAGGATGGCATGACTGCATTCGTGTCTGAAACGTGGCACATGCCCTCAGACACAGAAATGTGCTTGCCCAGACGAGTGCCCTGGGGCTGGGCAGCAAACTGTGCGCTCAGGGGTGGCCGGGTTCCTTTCCCTCAGGTGTGGGAGCTGCATTGTGGCAGCCAGAAAAGGGCTGTTGCTCGGATTTCCTGAGGATGGCTGTCTCATCCACAGATTATTATTCACAAAACTTCTAACTTGATGTATTCTAAACCAATGCCCTTCCCCCCATCCCCGGAAAGTTATATTTGTTTAAAACTCTTTGTTTAAACTCTTGGCTTGCAGGTGGGGAAATATTGCTCATGCTTTGTTATGGAGGCAGCGTAATTCAGCTTCTCAGACTTCTGTGCAAAAGCTTGAACTACTGCCATTTAATGGGGAGTATTTTCCATTTTGCTTTTGCAAAATGAGCATCCCTGCAATCTGAAGATGGACCTTGTCACTGCCAAAGTGCACCTGATAAAAGTTGTTCCTTTTCCTCAGCTCTGGCTCTGGCACAGGCTCAAGCAGCTGCTAAACCTGGTTCTTATTGACATCCCAAGCTCAAAATCAATCTACCGAGTGATACCATATGCACATCTTTTTCCAAATCTTGTTGGTTGTCTCCTTTGCTGTCTTTAAGTGTGATTCAAATTGACACGTGAAGTTGGTGAAAGACTCTCCAGGGATTTCAGCAGGCTTTGAGGAGAAGTTGCTATACAAGATGCAGAGTAGTCCATTAGGCACTTGAATAGATAATGGGAGATGTGAATGTTCTTTTTGGTTAGGATACTTATTTGCCTGCTCCCATTTTGTGCCTCTCTTTTCCTATCTGGGAATAGTTAACTATGTCTTTCTGGTGAAAAACTACAAGATCAGTTGATAAAAAATACTAGATAATGCTTGTGTATTGTTTCCGTTATTGTTTTGTAAGTTAGATTTTAAAGAGCTCTTTGAAAGATCATCGTTCACACAACAAAATTTTAGGGGGAAAGTAGTTGTTTCTCTCTAAACTTCATATAAGGGGTAAGCAAATCCCAAATCAGAACTGCAGCTGTGGATCACTGAGTGGCCAATTCTGTGCAGATTATGGGATACGTATGCCTGCTTGTTTAAAAATAAAATCTGCTCGTCTTCTAGAAGGTTATGTTATTCCACGTGCTCAAATGCTGTAACAATCATTTGTCCTCTACCTTGAGGAAATAGATAACTGAAAAAGAAGCTGGGAAATGGGAAAAAACAACAGAGGCATAACATTTTTATCTAAACCAAAGCAAAAAGTTTGGCTTAGGCAACACGATGCATCACCCCGTGACTGTTGGTAGATGGCAGCCTCTGTCCTTGCACACAGGGGCGCTGGAAAATATTCCAGCTGCCTGCAAATGCTCTCACAGGCCTGTGTGCTCCCACCTGCTGATACCCAAGCTCAGCAGGAGGAGAAAGAATTTGCCCGTCCGTAGCAATAAGTTTCAGAAGCAATCCCAAGCACAATCCAGCTTAGGGCTAATCATGAACGGGCTTTACTGCATTAATTAAGTGTTAGAACATGGATTTAGGAGATAGCTGCTGTTAGGGTATGTTTCCACTTGATAAGTCTAGGCAAAAGCCTCTCTGACATCTGGTCCAGCGGGGGTCTTATCCTTCGCTGTCGAGGCGGCCGTGCTGAGGCCGAGCGGTTTTTCCCTGGAGCCAGGATGGAGCTGGGTGTGTTGCCGCTGTGTTTCTGGCTGGAGCTGTGCGAGCCCACCCTGCTGATGACTCATCCTTCGAGTGGCTCAGAATATCACACTGTGCCTCGCTGCTTCCCTGTTCCTATTACACTGATGCATTTGGGTCTCGCTCGGTGTTGGCGTTTCATTTACAAACCTCGCTTTTCCCATAAAGGAAAGATGGCTGCCAGCCCTGCTTTACCCTGATGTTCAGCACTTTTAGGTTTTTAGGAGCCTCTCCTGAATGACTTCAGATGGAAATTTTAAAGCACATTTTTAAAGCACCTTAGAAAGCACATTTTTCAGAATATGATTTTTTTTTTCTGTAGCCTCTCCTTTTTTCTTTTTTTCCTTCCAATACTGGTTGCTTCTGCGTATGATTCAGACTAAATTTTCCTTTTTCTTCTTCAAGTGTTGAATCAAGATATTTAGGCCAGCAAAAGAGACCTGTATTCCTTTCCTGCATTTCTTCCCTGCCGCCCTGTCTTTGAATTCACATATTTCAGCACCATTTTACAAGAGTGAATAGAGTCAGAGAAGCAGTGGAACAGATTTACAGGTTTCCTTCTCCCTCACTCACAGACTGTTTCATTAAATCAGGTGCACACATAGCTTGAAATTAAAGGACTGTGTCACCACAAGAGGAAATGGATATAAATAAATCTACCTCTTCCTAATTTTTTTTGTTGGTTTTGTGAACCAGTTGTTCCAGGTGACAGGAGAATGAAGATACTGCCAGCAGTGAAGCAGTCATGAGGTAAGAGTCCAAATGCTGCAGTGGGTTTTGCAAAAGCCAACTGATGGACTTTCTGTGCAGTGGAAACACATGGGGGCCACGTCCATGAAAGGGGCCATCCATCTCAGGCCTGTGTTGTATACTAGGGGTTTAATCAGGCTTTAAAAATGCAGTAGAAAAGAAAGATGCAGTGAGGACTAATCACCTTGGTCATGTTTTTCAAAGTAGTGCTAGTGAGCACCCCTCCTTCCATGTCCTAGTGCACCACAGTGAGTCAGATTTATTAGAAACAAGGGGGGGCTTGTTAGTTAACATAAGAATATTGAAAAACACCACCCTCCATTGGTCTTCCCAAGAGGCATGGAGTCAGAATCGCTGCTCTCTGTGTAGATATGTAAGTCAGACACACACATTACTGCAGACGCTCAGCAGCCCGGTAGCAGAGCTCAGCTATCCCCACTCCCTGCACTCAGCCACATTTATGTGGCTGCCTCTGGTCCACTTCAACGCACAGCCATGCAGCCGAGCTGGAATAACCCCTGTGTCCCAGCACACACGCTGCTGCCTGGCTGTCCCTGCTCCTGCAGGAGCGTGCCTGCGGTTGCCAGGATCGTGGAGCCTGCGGGAGCTGCGCCGCTCATGAACACTAGGTAGCTCCGTGGGATTTCCAAACTCCAGACAGATCTGTTGTTACTCTTTTGATAATAGGTTTGCCCTTTCAAGAATTATATATTTGAAACTATACAGGGCAACATCAGCGTGCTGGAGTCATACTTTTGTCCCACAGGGCAACACTGTGGGTGACTCCACATATCTCGAGGTACATACAGATATGAGATAAGAGGAGCTGTAGAGCTGTTGGGTGCACATGCTGATTTCTAGTGAAACTCATACTTGAGCTCTTCAAGATCTGCCCTCTTCATTCAGGCACCTCTATAAAAATAGCTCACCAAACACAGTCAGTGCTTGCTGTGGAGTCTCCCATGAAGGTAAATCCCACTGATCAGTCTCATCCTGAGGCGCAGCAGAAACAGCAATATCCCACTCTGGAGAGAGGAGTTGCTTGTAGCATTAAAAACATTCTGTATAATAAAAATTCTGTCTTCCACCGACCATCAGCCTGGTTGTGATGTTTGCATTGTCCTTATGATGATCATTAGTGGGAGGCTGGGCAGGGATGTGAAGTGCACTTAGAACTGAGCATAATCTGGTCTGTTTACATCAGTGCTTGCACAGAAGAGTTCAAACAAGCAGGGCAGATGCTCCTTAGGAGCCTCATCTCTGTGCTAAGGCTCTGGTTTCCAGGAAGCAATTTCTCCCTCAAGAATTATTTAATCAGAGAAAAATCTTCCGGTACTTACTGACACAACTGCTGCTGTATAGAACTTGTATTACAAAGAAAGGAACCTCAACATGGAATGGCTCTGAAAGCTGAATGTTTTTCTGAAGCTACAGGAGAAAGGCTGTGGAAGATCGTACATGGCAGTGCCACCTGCTATGCAAAATAACTTTCAAAGGTCAAACCTTTGACACTTAATCAGGTACAAAAGGCATTTATTGTAGCAATTTTACCCACAAGGTATTATTCATTAAATGCATTTCTCATCTATTTCCTATGTTCAGAAAATGTGTTCTAGGCAGTCTGCAAGCTCTGCCATTGCAGGCCATTTCTGTGTGGCTGTGGAAAGAAATAAATTGGTACAATAAAAAAAGAAGAAAAGAGTAGTGTCTGTGCTCCACTTACAAGAAGGTGCATGTTAATTTGATTTGCTTCATGTGGATTTAATCAATGCAAATATAGATGGAGGAAGAGTGTCAGTGGGAGTAATGGGTCATTTTTATTCCTCTTTCATTGCTTGACCTGATGAATCGATCTACCCCGTTGCTAGGAAAATCAGAATCATGCTGACATGAGCATCTGTCCTATGTAGACAGGGGAGAGTTTATGTTGCAATCTAGCACTTAAAATCCACAAACTTTCCACAAGTGGCTGATGCTTCACACAGCTCCTTACAAGGGTGAAAACAATGGTGTGGCGGATAGAGCTGGGGTTCCCTCGGGTTCTTCTGTAGGGGCTTTTGAGATCCCGAGAAAGGCGAGAAGCCCCGGCCCGAGGAGAAGGGCGGGGGGCGGAAGACATCTGCCGGCTGTCGGCGACCCCTTCCCACGAGTGTGGGCATCTGCGGGGGGGTGACACTTACAAAGAGCCGGGCCGGGGAGCCCTGGGGACCGCGGGCAGGACAAGCGGAGCCCCGGGCCGCCGCCGCGGGATGGAGCGCGGCACCAGCGCTACGCCGGGGCCAGCACCGCGGGAGCCCCGAGCATCCCCGGCGGCGAACACCCACCCCCACCGCCCGGAACGCTCTGGCCGGCCCCTATCCGTGCCCCTGTCCGTGCTCTCCCCCTCCCCGAGGCGGACAGTGGCCGTCCCTCCCTGGGGACCCTGCGCGGCTGCGGAGCCGGCGCCAGGTGCGGCGGGGCCGCCCCAGGACTACACGTCCCGGCGTGCCCGGCCCGGCGGGGCCGGCGCCTGCGCGGGGCTGCGGGGCCGCTCCGCGGTGCCACACCCCCGGGGAGGGAGGCAGGAGCGCCCGAGCCCTCAAACCACCGGGGGAGCCGGCGGGGCGGAGGATGGAGTAGCGGGGCGCGGCGGAGCAGGCAGTGCGGGGAGCGCCGCCTCCGCCCGGGGAGCGCGGGGGAGCGGGCGGGCAGGCGGGGATGATGCGCGGGGGGACAGCGCGCTAGGGGCAGGAGGCGGGTGGTCGCCCGGAGACTCCGCACCTCGGAGTGACGTCCTGCTGCAGTGCCGCTGCCTGCGCTGCCCGAGCTCGTCAATGGAGCTGGAAAACATCGTTGCCAACACCGTTTTGCTGAAAGCCAGGGAAGGTGAGAGAGCGGCGGGAGGGGAGAGGGGGCTGGAGCATCCTTGTCGCAGTTGCCCCTCCGCGGAGCGATGCCCGCGGGATGCGGGCGGGCACCGGTGGGGATGCGCGCCGGTCCCGCCGGCGGCGGCTGTCGGGGTGCCATGTGGCTGTGCCGGCGTTGGAAACGGCTTGTTTGAGACAGAGCCCCGGTGAAAAGGAAAATACCGCTGTTTTTCCCTGTGCGCGGGGGTTTGGGAAAGGAAGTGAATGAGATTGCAGAGATTACAATATTCACCCATCTCTTCCTTCCCCCTTCCCGCCTCCCCCCCTCAAATCTGGTCCCACAGATTGTGCTATTTCAGCGTCTATTGTTAAAGGTCAGCTGCAGATGCATTCATTCAAAAGGGCTTAGCAAATCTGCAAATAGCTTTCCGCGCCGTGTGGTGAGACCGGCAGGATCGTATCGCTTCCCCGTACAGTCATTGCCTTATTCGGCGTTATTAGGTGAGATCATGTTGCTGCAAACATGCCCATTGTTGAGAGCGTGTTTGTCCCCAGCCGGAGCCGGACGGAGGGGCTGGGGGCTCGGTCCCCGCCCGCGGGTGGCGCGGGGGTCTCCGCGCGGGGGCTGTCCCCCGCGGAGCAGCGGGGATGCTCCGGGCGATGCCGGAGCCGCCGGCGCGGAGCCGCCGCTGCTCGGCGCGGGGCGCCCTGCACAGACGCTGGGCTGCCGGCTGCGGCGGGGCTCCCGGCAGCATCCCCGTCCCGACCCCGGGGGCTCGCAGAGCCGAACCCCGACAACCACCGGTGGATCGGGCTCCCGGGGTTTTCCTTCTCCCCGTCGGCAGCGGACGCGGTTTCCTCTCCCCGCGCGGGCGGAAATCCTCCCGCGGCTGCGGGGCGCGGAGCCGGGCGCTGGGCACGGCGGGGCCGGGGCTCGGGGCTCCCCGCGGAGCCCCGTCCGCCCGGGAGCATCCCTCCGGCTGGAGCGGGAGCGCCGCGCACAAGCAACACGTCCTACGGCTGCGGCATCGCTGCCAAGACGCGATTGCCTTCTGTCTGCTCCAACCCATTTTTATGTTTGTGTTTATTTACTTGCTTGCTGCTTAAAATAAGGCATTTTTCCAAGCCCTTGGTCAGTTTCTTCCCTGAAAGCACTTGCTGGACCAG
The DNA here is from genome assembly GCF_017590135.1 of Pyrgilauda ruficollis. Lineage (NCBI taxonomy): Eukaryota > Metazoa > Chordata > Aves > Passeriformes > Passeridae > Pyrgilauda > Pyrgilauda ruficollis. Next base: position 5,438,352 of record NW_024513654.1, on the reverse strand, counting down.
GCGTTTTTAGGTGCGGTGCAACCTGCAGCCTGTTCTGCACTGTCCGCCGGAGCGCTGGAGCTGCCTGCGAGCGGGGCTGGGCACCGCTTGGGTGGGCTTCAGCTCCGGCCACTCTGAAGCTGTGGAACTACGAGAAAAGCAGCGTTCATTTTGTAAGAGAGATCATTCAAATAGTCCGCCCCCGGAGCGATCCTTTTGCTGGGAAAATAACTCAAATTGTAAAATAGTGTTTATATAACTCACAGGCTGTTGAACTTTTGAGGCTTAGCTAAAGAGTAAAGTCCTGAGATCCTCCCAAAAAAGCTCTACAAATAATAAGGGCAAAGGTGTTCTTTGCCCTTATTATTTGTATAATTCACTGATCTGTGAATTATAACTTTTTGACTTCTGATGGAGATATTTTATTTTCTGTTGTAATTTTTAATGTTGTTTAGGATGCAGTTGTTGCTACCAGTCATACAATGCTGGTTTGGATTTCAGTAGACTTTAGGAATACTTTAAAGGACTGGTATTAATTACAGTTATTGTGTGTTGTTTACAGAGAGCTGATATTTTGCAAGTAATTTTAAATGTGCCGCTCAGTTTTATGTCCTTTTCTACCATTCTTGGGAAGATAGTTACAGTCATGTTGCTTTATTGTGTTAGTTTCATTAAAGAAGCTGTTAGCTATAATCCAAATGGCAGAAATTTATCAAGATTTCCTCCAACCTACATTCCAAGTGTTCTTTAAACCACATATGAACCTCCAACAACATTTTTGGAGGCCTGGTGCTAATTTATTTTAAAGCTTTTTTTTTTTTTTTTTTTTTGGAGGGAATATGAAATTTTTTTCAGGGAAGAACAAATGATGTACCTGACAACAGAGCCACAAGTATTATTGCTGTATGAGATAGTTGCCACACTTTAGTTATTGTTACAGGCTGCTGTGAGTAAAGTTGTTTTAAAATTTGCAGCAAGTCATGTCGGTGGCTTCAATGCAGAGGAAGAAGACAGACAACATATGTAAGACCAAGAGTAAAAGCAAGTTAATATATTGAAGATTATGGTATCTAAAAATAAGTTTGTTCCAGGTTCTGCAGACTCCATCAACAGATTTAGCTGGGTGAACGTGTAGCCAAAGCCAAGTACATGCCTGTGTGTTTCCACTTGTGAAGTCAAAATCAAAAGCTGTATTGGCTCAATCACATGCTGCTTGGTGCCTGCAATGTGGTCCTTAATGTTAGGAGAAGAAAAATGATGGAACCACTCTACAAATGTTAGTAAAGGCAGAAGTTTTGTCAGAATTGCAAGGGGAGCAAAACCTACTCTCAACAGCAAAGGGAATGTCCAGGAGGGGTTTAGGTAGAGCTGCAGTGTGAAATCCAGCAGTGACGATGTTTGAGGGAGTCAGAAGTAGGGCTGAGTGGCCACCACAAATGTTTTATAGCAAATATTGGTTTAAATTTTGCAACTCTTTTGCTCTGGCCTTGGTAGCTTTTTTTTTTTTTTTTTTTTTTTTTTTTTTTTTTTTTTTTTTCCCTCTGTAGTCTCTTGTCTAAATTCCTTCACCCCTGATGTAAAGCAAGCTTTTTAGCTGAAATACCAGGGGGCAAATTCTATAACTGCTACACAAATACTTGCACTTAAATCCTGATCATCACAATGAGAAGCACACCCAGAATTAACTGATGCCATGTGATACATGAGTAATCTTATTAGAGCAACAAAAAGAGTAAATGTGGTTCACATACAAAAATGCATTTCAGTGAATAATTTTGAGCAGAGAATAAATTTCAGGAAATTTTAATAATTTTGCAGAATATGAAGGTTTTGACACAAAATTACACATGAGTTACTTGTTATACTCAGAAGTCTGTCAGTTTGGACATGTAAGAATGGAGATTTACTGCATTTGAAAGTCCATTCATTATTTATTAGGAGTAAATTTATGCTGTTTCCTCAACTGTAATTTCTCATTTCTTGAATGCAAAGTCCCATTTCACAAATCGCTAATCCCTTTCCAGACTGAGCAGAAAATACATCTGGTTTAATTATAGGAACCAAATAGGTATTTGGGAACTGTCTAGTATTGCCTGGGGAGAAGAATAACCTAAGAAGGGAAAGCAAGAAAGATGAGAGTCATAAAAAGAAAATCAAAACAATAACAATTGCAGTCATTTTGGGTTGAGTAAGAACCCCAGATTATGAGGTGGTAAAACATTTATCTAGATCTTCATGGCATCATACAATGGTTGGGTTGGAAGGAACCTTAAAGATTGTCCAGTGCCACCCCCTGCCATGGTCAGGGACACCTTCCACTGTCCCAGGCTGCTCCAAGCCCTGTCCAGCCTGGCCTTGGGCGCTGCCAGGGATTGGGATCCACAGCTTCTCTGGGCACTCTTCTGCCAAGGCCTCACCACCCTCACAGGGAGCAATTCCTTCCCAATGTCCCATCCAACCCTGTCCTCTGGCAGTCTAAAGCCATTTCACTGGCCTTTCTTTTCATCAGCCTTCCTGTTCCTGAGTCTCAGCCTGGTGGTTGAGGCACAGAACCACCCAGCTGTGAGCACTGGAGATCCAGCAGCTGCCAGCAGCCAGGCTGGGCAGGGAGGCCCAGGTCACCTGCCAAATGTGTGCTTGTTTGAGAGGGCATCATCAGAAACAAGGAGCCAGGAGAGACCAAGAACTGAGTCTCCCAAGGTCTCAGAGAAAGTTCAACAATCCTAATCCAGAATTTCAATTGTATCCACGGAGTCTAGAATCTGCCCTTGCCTGTCAAAAGCAATAGGCTGATAAAAGACAAGTCTTTCAAAGAGGCTGATAATTAAACTACAGTGTTTGTAATAAAAATAGACAATATGGTCTGAAAAGCCATGACCAAGGCATGGCGATGACCTGAATACTTTTCCTCATGATCTATTCTTCCTAGCCATAAGATCAGCATTCCCTGATGTTTCCTGCTGCTTCTGTGGGCATGAGATTCCTCAGGCAACCCAAAATGCATTTCAAAATAGAAATACAGCTTGACTCTGAAATTGCACAGTCCTTAAAAATTTTGTACAAACAGATAAATTCTCACTGCTTTGAAGTTCTGATGATAACTCTGATGTCTAATTTAGTCATTAGTTTTAAAGCAGCCACTTTGGAAGATGAACTGTGTTTTTTGTCAAACCTAGAGTTTCTAAAGCGCAAAGTTTACCACGTAAAAGGAAAAAAAAATCTTCAACCACTGAAACACAATGCAAATGCTTTTTTCCCTTTTTAGGTAGGCTGGAATTCTAAAATAAGCTTATTTATGGCACCCAAGCAGAGCCTCCTATTGGCCTAGACAAAAGGGGTGACCTTTTATATGCTCAGAAGTTTTTGATGTGTGCACACTGATGCCATATAACATGCAAAATGTTCATAAATTGCTGTATTTTTAGCTTGCTTTTGCAGGATGATCACAGGAGAGATTTGTGTGTGTCCGTACTGGCAGAAGACTAGCAATAAATCCTAAACATGAAGCGTGGTTGCTTTCCAAGAACTTGGCTGTGGAGCAGTTGGAAAAAGGGCAGGAGAACAATGAAAAGCATATTTTGAAGGAAAGAAGGTGGCTGTAGTGGCAGCCAAAACTCTATGGAGAATATGATTATTGCAACTTCATTAACCAGTGCACTGAATGCAGAATCTACGGTCCTGTCCTCCATCCCTTGAAGTAAACCCAAAATGCTTTGTAGGACAAACATTGTAAGCAGAGGAAGCTTCCATGTGGTGTCTTAGTTTAGTTTTCTTTTCAGAGTTCAAGAGAAGCTCGCCACTCTAATAGCTTTCAAAAAAAAAGTATTTCAAGAATGGAGTCAGCCATTGCTTCACATGCAACAGGGTGCTTTCAAGCAGTAGTTAAAAAAAAATAGTTTCCTGGAACCAGTTCTTTCTGTGGAAAAAAAAAGTACCCAGAAGAGTCAAGACCATCTCATTATATTTTAATCAAGGAAATACAGAAAAGAGGATTTTTCAGGCCTTTCTGAAAAGTATGTGCAAGTCTGAATCACTTTAAAATTTCTTTTTAGAGAAGGCAAATAGTTCTGTAGCCACACCTGGCTTAGGGCAAATGTGTATGTGTAGATCTGGCTTGAAATATATTTCCTATGTTGTTTTTTTAAACAATTTTTGATAGCAAGGTAGAGCTTTAGCTGTGCCCTTGGTGGACACTCTGAGGTTCTCCAGTCTGCAGACATGGCAGCAGGACTGGGGATGTGGCAATGCTGGAGAAATCAAGAGCTCTTCCATCCAAACATTTCCACTGGAGAGAGGAGCATGCTCTTTCCTGTGTTGTTGTGTGGAAATGTTATGGCCTGATTGCTATCTGTCTTGTTGGGTTTGTAAGCATTTAAAAAATATTTAAAAGTGAGCCAGGTTATTAACACAGAGAACCTATTATGCAGTAAAACTTTTAGTACAAATGTTAACTGTGGAGGTTTGAGTAGAAGTACTTACATCTGCTCCATTAATCTCATGGGATTGCTTTCCTCAAGTGCAAAATAATAAATCTGAGAAGAGACTGCCTGTCTCTGTTATCAGTATGTTCTTTTTCTGAGAAGGTTTTAACTTAGTGTTGCTGAAATTATCCACTCAGAAAAGAATTTTCAGTACTTATACAAGACATTGACATAACTTTTAAGACTCTTTTTTTTGGATTAGTTAAGATTACTCTGAGAACTTAGTAAAAAACACGCAGAAGAGGTGGTTTTAGTGATGCTCTGCTGAGTTTTACCAGAGCAGCAGCACGTGGACCAAACCAACCCATGTGTCTTTGTGATAAACAGCTGCAGAATGAAAGTTTTGAACACAGTCATGCCCCAAGTAGAGCCCTACCTGTCCATGCCTTTGTCCCCAGTGACTTGGGCTGGCATTTGCTGCCCCATTTTGAAGAAGAAAATGCTTAAAGAGGAATTCAGCAGCTCTGACTTTGCTGCTTTAAGCCCTGTGGGTGTGTTACACCTGCTTGGTGGCTGATATTGCTTGCTTTTCCCTCTATACCTGTGGACAGCACAATGTATTACTCCTGGAAAAAATACACAACAAAGAGCCCACAATTGCATCCTGTCTGACTTCTTGGAAGATGAGCTCCCTTTCCAGGTACTGCTGTGCTAGCTGAGAGCTGCCAGTGATCTCTTCCCAGCTCAGAGGATGAAGACCTGTGTGCTGAGGACTTTGATGTTTGCAGGAAGGGTCTGAAGCCCCAGCTGTGTAGTCAGACTTACTGCAGATGTGTTCTGATCCCCACAAACCTCAAAACTGACTGCTGGGATGGGGCAGGGTCCTCCTGCATGGGTAGAGACACCAGTTGTGGTTCTGTTCAGCTGACCGATTCTTCTCCCACACTGGTTTTCTGCCAGTGTTACTCTGTGGATGACTTCTGGTTTGTATTGATCCAGGGAAAGCTACAATATCACATCAGGATCCATATTGTTGCACTGAAAAACTTTAAAAGCAGACTGTTTTATCAAAGCAGTTACTGTGCTTATGTAAAAATCCAACCAAATAAACACAGGACAGAAAACTGGGAATTAGGGATCGAACTCATGCTCATCTGAGATCTTCCCCTGCATCTTTATTTTGAAAATATTCTGTGTGCTGTGTGAGTTTTCTGGTTCAGCTGACTGATTCTTCTCCCACACTGGTTTTCTGCCAGTGTTACTCTGTGGATGACTTCTGGTTTGTATTGATCCAGGGAAAGCTACAATATCACATCAGGATCCATATTGTTGCACTGAAAAACTTTAAAAGCAGACTGTTTTATCAAAGCAGTTACTGTGCTTATGTAAAAATCCAACCAAATAAACACAGGACAGAAAACTGGGAATTAGGGATCGAACTCATGCTCATCTGAGATCTTCCCCTGCATCTTTATTTTGAAAATATTCTGTGTGCTGTGTGAGTTTTCTGTGTGGCAGTGGGGAAGAAAATAATTGGTTACCCCTTGTTTTTACTGGCATGTAATCTAAACAATAACAAGATGATATAATCCTAATATTTCTTTAAGACCACAGGATGTGATATTAAATTAAAAGGCCAGGAAAATAAAGAACCCTGCAGTTTGATTACACTCAGCTGGATTATCTTTGTAATTATTTTCCTTGGAAGATTTAAAAATGAGTATGCTTTGTGAAAAAGATTAAGTAGGGAAACCAAAATTAAAGTAAACAATCTAAAGAAAATATTGCAAAGTTGATGGGTATTTTACTTAATTTAAAAAATGCACCAAGTTGCCTGTTAAAAAATGAAAGGATGGAACAAAACACAGGTGAAGAGGAAGATGGATGAGGCTGTTCCACTGACTCAGCTGCTTCTAGCTCATATAATGTCCTTTCAGATATAGTTAAAAAACTGTCAAAAGCAGTTATTCAGGGAAGAAGGGCAGGCTGAAAGGAGAAGAATTACACACAGGTACTCAAGCCTCAATTCAGACCTGGGAACAAATAATGCAAATACTGAAGGTTGTCTGTGTTCCAGGGTGAGAACAGTTATTCACAGAGAAGGTTTTGGTGGTACAGCCAAGGCTGAGAAATGTCTATATCCATCATTTCCAGCACCTAGGGATGTGTTTGCTATGCATGAGTAGTCCCATGGACTTCATGGGCTCTGCTTGCTTGTTGGAAATGCAGCTTGTTTGTGCTCAGGGATCAGCCAGCTCTCACTGCAGCAGAGCTGTTCCAGGCAGTAAAACCACATGGATAGAGCTAAGGGGAAACTACTGGAAGCCACTGGGAAAGGCCTCCTACGTCATCTTGTCCCTGGTCTGCCATGTACTTTTTAAGGTATGAAACATTTTGGTATAAAATTTACTCCATTTATGGGTCTGTCTCTCTAGATTTTTTTAAAAATGAGCCCAAGAAATCTTGGTTATTTTTTTTCTCTTACTCCCATCTCCTTTACTCATGCAATCCCTTTTGTACAGTTTTCATTTTCCCAGGTACTTTCTGTTCCTCACCAGTTACAGTCTTGCCAAGTTGAGCAGGATTTGTTCTTCCCTTCCTCCAGCCTGTCAGCCTGGATGGCCCAGCTCAGCCTTTGTGCATTCAGCGTTGCAGTTCCCTCCTGGCCGTGGGTTCCTTGGCCTCGCGGGGAGGCTGAGCCTGCTCCTCAGCCTGCCCGCCTCAAAACCAGCCAGGACAGCTCCTGTGGTGGGGACAGGCCCTGGGGAAGGGGCAGGACCCCCAGGGTATTCCATCAGGGTATTTCTGAGCAGTTTCTCCCGCTGAGGTTGCTGGTGGAGCTCCCTGTTGTCCCCAGGATGCCGGAGAGGCGGTGAATGAGCTGGAGCAGCTATTTTTTGCCTTGGTTGAGTATTCTCTTGGGTCCCATTGAATGCATGATTTCACTATGAGCCTGGCTTTTTCTGGTAGGCTGAGGTTATGTTGCAAGTTCTAGAAGTTACCGTATTTTTCATACAATACCTCTTTTGCTTCACTGCTCAAAGGGCCAATCTTTACCTTGTGTGGTTGTGGAGAATGATGATTTTTTGGATGCTGTTTGCTGGTTCTCAGTGCTCCTGAACCCATCCCTTTTTCCTAGCATCATTCTCCCAGTGAATAAATTTGGATGATTTTATATCCTCTCCCTGTTAGAGTAGTCTAAACTTTTCTAGACCAAAATTCCCATATTTTGTTCTTCCCACTTCTCTGTCTAGTTTATTTTCCCGGTCTTCTGTTTCTGACACCACCTTTGAATTTGAGAAGCCTTTGATGTACTGTTTAAAACACATTTAATTAGTTTGGATTAAATGTCAGCTTCCTGGCCACATGTAAGGCTTTATGTATTTACACACTCCTATTATCCTTGGTTGCTCTTTGGTGAGTGTTTAGTCTGCATGACAAGGCTCCTGTCTAAAATTACTGAAAATGTTCTTTTTTTCCTCTCCATGCATATGTTAGGAGAGACCTTCATGGCTCTATAGGAAGTCTTTATTTACAAAGCTTTAGACTCTGCCTGCCTCAGAGTTCTCCCTCAATTTTATCTTGTGTGTCCCAGGAAAGGGCCTGCCTGCCAGGAGAATGGAGAAAATCTGTAACATTACAGTGGTGTTCACTTAGCAGCATCTGCAGAAGGCACTGATGGAACATCTCTCGTGGGGAGAAAAAAAGATTAAAAAAGGAAAGAAATGCAGCTGGAAGAAGAGGACATTCAGAAACAAAGGGAAGATGTCAGTGATGGCAAGTGAAAACAGCACCAGTGCATCCTCCGTGACACTTCCGTCAAAATATTCCTGCAGGCAGTGCAAGGGAACTGACACCTTTAACAAGCTGATGAGTTGGAAAGAAGGGATGCCAGGCTAAATCATCATTTAGCCAAGGTTGCCAGAATCTCTGTGGAAGATACAGATATGTGTAGATACATATTCATTCATACTGGTGTTGGTTAATGCTTGTCCTTAGCTTTCTGCTGATTTCATCTTCCTCTTCCCTCTTAGGCTGGGTCTTATTTCTTCCTGGGGATGAAGGTTATATTGGTAATCTCTTTCAGCCAATGGTCTGTCTTCCATCTTCTTCAGTTTTGGTTGTTATAGATATGGTTTCTTTATTTTCCCAGTGCTCTGGGTCTCTATGAAGGAGGAGAGGTTTTAGTGAAAAGAACTCTGGAAATCAATAGGGTTGCTTTTTGTAGGGGTGATCTTGCTACTTGCCCAGCAAACCTTTCTCCTGCAGAAATCAGTGGAACAAACTACTTTTCCTCTTTTGTTGCACAAAAAATGCGACTTCTCACCACGCAGAGGAGATTTTACTTGGCTATCAGTTACAGAAAATTAAGGGAATCTAGACACTCATCCTTAATCTTACCATGAGAGGAAGGATAGTTGCCCAGTGCAACATTTGGAAGCTGTGAAAAAGCTTACAAATACAGGAGTTTGGACTAATCTATGAATAAACCCTTTCTATCTCCCTCCTTAGCAATTCCACATCTACATTCCATCTTTGCATCATGGTTTTGTGTTTTCTGAGGATGCCAAATTATAAATCATACGTTGAGTGAGAATTCCTCATGAAGCACACATCTGGGAAAGTTTGTGCTTTGTTTATTTCAGCAGCAGCAGAGTTTTGGGAAGAGCTATCCAGGTGATTTACATGTGATGTAAGGTTCTCTCAGGGTTACCATACACCTGTCCTGGAAGCTTTGTGTGTTTAGTGTGCATCTCCTTTCACTCTTTGCTGGGTGAGAGACAAGGAATGGTTCAGGAATGAAAAAAAACCCCACAAAACTTTAGCACTCTGGTTTGGAGAGCTGGTGACAGAACAGAAAAGCATTTGAAGTAAATCTCCTTCTTGTCACATGCCACTGATGGACACTGAATAGCAGCAGGTGCCTGTGGAAAGGCTGGGATATCACAATCCCTCCTCAGGCTGATTTTTTTCAGCCTCCCATTCGAGGGACTTACTGAGCAGAAGGGACCCTGTGGGACTTAACAGAGAGATCTATCCTTTGTGAATTTATTTAATCCATTTTTTTTTGGATCACATTTCTGCTTTTGGCCTGAGCAGCTTTCTGTGGTGATGAGTTCCATCATGTAAGAAAAGCATGCAAGCTTCCCCACATGTGTCCTTCGTGAGGGACTTGGTCAATGTATGACTTATGTTTTGGCAGCCTCAGAAAGCAGTCATTGTGAAGACGTGGAAGTGTCTTGGAGGGGGAAGAAAGGGAATTATCCACAAATCAATCAAATATTTCTGGGTTTTTGCTGTGTTGGTTTGGTTTTAACTTTTTTTTTTTTTTTTTTTTTTTTTTTTTAAAAATTTTTTTTTTTTTTTTTTTTTTTTTTTTTTTTAAACAAGTTGATTTCATTGCTTCTGTGATCTATATTAGACCATCTATAATTTTATAGCCTTTTATCATGTCCACTAATAAACAGTGTATCTCCAGGCTGAAAGGTCCAAGTCTGTCATCTCTGCCCTTCTGCATCTTCTAATTCTGTGTCCTTTTCTTGAACTGGGTGACCAAAACTACCTGGCACTGGTGTGCACTGTGGGCAGTGGCACAGTGATGCTGGCCACTTGCACTTTCTTCTTGTCACCATTTTAACTTGATGTTTGTTTGTGTTTTTTCCCCATTGCCACAAGTATTCATTACTAGGCCTATTGATGGTGACATCAGAAATTTGTCTCCTGAGCTGCAATGTTTAATTTGGAGCCCATTGTTTGGTGGATAGAGCAAGAGTTGTTTTCTTTCATGAGCAATACTGTGCTGACACAGAATATAGCCTTTTTTTCCTCCTAATTTTTAAGTGATTTAGTACTGAAAAATGCTCCTGCAACTCTTTGCAGCCTGTTTTTGTTACAACTGTCCTGAAGAAATTCATCTTGTCAGCAGGTGCCATCTTGTTATTTATCTCTTTTCCAGACATTTATAAATACACTGAATAGTCCGAGTCCTCTTGCAGATCTCTGTGGCACCCTGTGAGCAGCCCTGCTCCACTGTCAAATTCTTATCCCTGATTTTCCATCTTGTCAACTGCTATGGACTCACAGCAGGGTCCCCTCTCCAGAAACAGTTCAATTTCTTAAGGATTGTTGGGGAAGGGCACTGCCAAGAAAATCACTGTTCAAAAGTGTCAAAATCCACCTGCCCAGGCAGCTGTGAGTACAGACAACTTCTTCCAGAGGTGGGGAGGAGAAGGGAATGAGAAGTGTAGGAATTTGCCAGCTGATGGCAGTGTTTGAAGGAGCCATTCCTGAGACAACTGAAGATTGGCAAAGAAATGAGGGTTGCACCAAGGGCTGAGGGACAAGGTCCCAGGTGAGCACTCTTAAAATGGGCACTGTAAAATGTACCCATCAAATCTCTGAGGCTGTTATAAGGTCAGGGGTCACACCCCAAATGTCCCAGAGGAGTGTGATACCTTCCAGTGGGCCACTGGCCACAGCACACTGAAAAATGAACTCCCACCCCCATCCCCAAACCCTGCCAATCATGGTAACAAAAAAAAAAAAAAAAAAAAAAAAAAAGAAAAAAGAAAAAAAAAAGAAAATGAAAGGTGTTTTCAGGTAATTAATCTTTAGGACCTGTACACTAAATACTTGCATCTGTCCATGCATGCATGCACAGGATCAACCTCTTTCATCAGACAGCCTAATCCAAAATCTCTAGCAGGTCTCAGGACATTTGTTATTCTGGCTCATGCAGACCTCCAGCTGCAGAATGTTTATTTGGCTGTGAAAAGTCTATGAAGTAACAATCTTTGATGGATTCAGCATATTGTTTTCTCTTCCTTTTTTGGGAGGCTGTTTGCCTCCAGCTCTCCTGGGGAACACATCTCTCTTTTCTGTGCATCATAAATACCAGAGGCCACGAAGGGCTGTGGAGGTGGCACAGGTAGGAACCTGCACTTCACAGAGCTTGCCTAAAAGTAATGCTGTAATCAGACTGCACAACAAGTTAATGTTTAACCTTGCCAGCATTTCAGGCTGCTAATAATTTATCCTTGCTTATTAGCAGCTTATGGCTTGAATAATACCACGACGCTGGGATTGTTCGTGGAGGAAAGTGAAGGAAGTAAACTCTGGCTCGAAAGCAGATAGGGAAATTTATTATTTATTGAGTGACCTCTCCAAGACCTTCATGTGGTGGTTGATGTAAGGAAAACTGGTAATTGCAAAGACTGAAATAAGTAGAAGGAAGCTCTTAAAAACTTGTGTGTGTGCTGTGTGAATGATGCTTCCAAGATGAAGCTCAAGTCTATATGTTGCAAATCTTTTTCAAAGGGATGGTTGGAATATATTTTAAAGCAAACGTTTACCAGCTGTGTGAAGGCATGAAGCTTGTTTAGAAGCCCAGAAATATTTTACAAGGTGAGGACAGAGCATGCTTTTGTTCAGAGTCCCTGGCCTAAATTTTAAGAAATACTTAGGGATTAAAAAAAAAAAAAAAATTGAGCTTTTATATACAATGAGCTGAGAAGAAATTAAAATAGGGAATTAACTACTGGATATTAAACTCTGTTAAAATGTGCATTCTGTGCAGGGAAGAGGTAAATGTGAGAGGTCTGGCATGTTTCTAGGGCCAGATACTAAGGAGGGCAGGCAGCAAAGCTTTGACCTCTGCCCTTTGTTCATCTCTGTGCTCACTGTTATTGCTCAGATCCTGGGATGCAGCATCACACCTTAAAGGGGGAATGTAGAAAATGCTGCCTGTGTGAACCTGCCAATGCAGGTGCCAGCTGAAGATGCCATTTTATGAACACTGAAGCAGGTAATAAGTTTCAGATGTGAATAGTCCCATAAGGTGAACAATTTGTTGACAGAGGCATTTTGAGCAGTTGTCATCAGTGAAATTCTTCACATTCCTGGCTCTTGCCTTCTTGTATAAAAAAAAAAAATCACATTTTGTGAAAGTAGTTAGAAGGCCTGATGCCTAATTCCAGCAGATAATTGTGGGAAGACTGTTTTTTAAGGAGGTTTTGCTTGTTTCATTAAAAAGGTGATGAGATTTGCAGGTGCTCTGGTAACATAGATATACACTATTACTGTTATCTTTTCATCTGGACTGATTGCAAATCACAATGACTGTGCTTAAAAATCACGAACAAGTGATGCATTAACTCCTCTAATATCTCATTGCAGATGGAGTTTCATTTGATCTTAGTCGATGACGTTCAGCTGGAGGATAAAGCTAAGTTTTAGGATTGCAAAGTTTTGCACAGGAGTGAATTTTGCTTTTTATAAATCTCACTGTTTTCCTCTAGGGAGGGGGAAGAGGGAAAGAACTAGCTTGACAGGAATCAGTTGTTTTGATTTAAGATAATGTGAGGAAACGGTATCTTCCAATAAATACAGATTTTATTAAAGTTGAATACTGTGACAAATAGTTTAGACTTAGAACGTCAGATTTGGTATGTAAGCAGAGCAACTCCACTGAGATTTGAGTGCATTGCTAAGATTAATGAAATATACTTTGTAAAGAAGGGCAATGATTCACTGAGTAAAAATAGGCAGCATCTTAAAGACCTTGTAAACACAGCTATTAATTTTACAACTAGAATCTTACACTCTTTGTCTTAGTCTGAGAATAATGCCACTGCATTCCCTGACACTACTCAGTGGGTACAAATTCAGCTCTTAAATAGATTTTAAAATAGATTCTGACAGTGGCCACGGTTGCATTTTTGTTTGCATGCTCTGTCCATGCTTTGGAGCAGCTCCATGATACTTCTGCTGTATAAAATATTCATCTCTTCCCTCTTAAGCCATCACCCACACCACAAATCCTGCTTGATACACTTGCTGCAGACAGTAATGACAATACAAAAGGAGCCACAACTGGCATGTCCCTCCTTTTCTACCTAGTTATTTCAGGATTTAGCAGTCTAGAAAGTACTCCTTGGTGTGAGGCACTAAGTCCCCTCCATTTCTGATTGTGTTTAATGCTTAGTTTGATGCCATAGTTCACGTTTGATTTGAGGGAAGGGGAGTCTCTTCCCCCTTCTCTTCCTCAGGTCTTGTAATTTTTATGCATTCTTTTCAGTATGAGAGAGAAGCTTTCTTTAGCTTGACACACCTTTGTGTTGATCTTTCCAACAGCTCCTGTCTTATGTCACTGTTCTTCTGCATGAGGTGTATATTTGTTTCCTTTCAAAAGAAGGAAGCCTCAAAATCTGGGCAGGAGGCAAAGGCCCAATCCAAGCTCAATGATATTATTTCTTTTGTAATGGAACATGGCAAAGTCACCATCATTTTCCATTGAACCCACTGGCCATGAGTGTCTTTTTTTTTTTTTCTTCTAAGGTAAAAAGCACAAGAAAGCATATTTGGTGCCAATTCCTTTAACTTCTGAGAAATAAGGCAAAGGCTCAGCTTACTGCTTATGCAGGAATATTAATAATCACTTTATATCAATGGAGTAAGCACAAGGATCACAAATAAAATTTACTGAACTCTGTGAATTCTGTAGGGTTATTAAAATTTTCTCCTCACCCTTGTGATTTATTGTTTTTACCATTCTTGCAGGGTCCTGAATCTCTATTTTCAGACTAAAAGCAAGAATCCAGTAACTCATCTCCATAGAGTAACCTGCCTATAGAATCAGTCCAGTTGACCAGACTGCTATCTGGATATTTAAAACATAATCAAATGCTCAGGCTTTCATGTCGATCTGTAACTACTGGCACAGACCTGAGTGTAATTTGTGCTCTGACTCCACCTTGTTTTTAGCAGAGGAGGAGTGTTATTTGACAAGCAGCTCCTTTTTGGCCAGGGTAACCCACATACCACCCACTACAACGTGGTGAGAAGTGATGGGACGTGACCTGGTGGTGAACACTCATTTGTAAATGTTCCTGTCTGTGCCCATCTACCTCTGCCTGTTCTCTCACTGTACATGCATTTCATGAAGAAATAACAGTACTTTTTGGGTAAGGTGCAGCTCCCTTAGAGGATGCTGTAGCTGGCCTTTTGAGGGGTGGGAATTCCTTTCCCTCTGCTGCATCCCAGCTGTGCAGTGCCATGGGGCTCAGCCCCCTTCCCTGCCTGCCTGGCAAGGGGCAGGGGACAGGGCTCAGGGAATGGCCCCTTCATCCAGCCCCTGGCAGCAAGAACCTTCCAGTCCTAGGAGACATATCAGGGTCTCACAGCTGTTTAAGAGGGGTCTGGGATCAGTTAGAAAGTGAGCAATTTTTCTAACTGTGAGTAAATCCTGCACCTGGAAAGAGAAAAGGACTCAGGAGACTGAAACTGGAGCAGAGCAGGCCACCAAGCGCCATTCACAGTTGTGTATCCCAGCACTGGCATAGAAGATTTTTTTCCCTGCCTTTTAAGTTGTGATGGATGAGGCTGGAGAACAGAGAATGGTCTCAACCCCCAGTTAACTTGGTGCATCTGAGTCAACTGTTTAATCTTTCATGGTCAAAAGCTCTTCTGCAACCAACCTGTGTTCTGTAAAGCAGCTGAACTTAAGGATCTAATAAAGGAATATTAATGCAGGTGTCTCTGTTACATGGAAAACAGAGTATGCAATGACGTCCCCTTCTGCTGTGGGGCAGCATGTGGTTTTTATTTTCTGTGTATAAATCAGCATATTTTATTTGTTTTGTAGTAATTTGTAATACATGGATCAATGTATTCTACAGGAACTTGCACTAATTATTCAGGAATGATCCCCTATTTGATTGTTAGGACTAATTTTTCAGCCTGGTTCTTGCATTAGTTGTGCCATGTAAGCAAATTTTAAAAAATGCATGTCATCATTAATTATCTTATAGGGGAGTCATGACTAATGCCACTCTGATGTCTGAGCAGATCAAGGAACATTCCTGTAGCTGACACCCTGGGAACTTTCCCTTTGAAGTCACTGTAGACTTTGGCTGATTGAAAACCTCAGGACTATGTCCAGGTTGGTCTTCTCAAGTTAAACCAGGTGAATTCTTTCTGCTTCTTCATGACATTTTTTTGAGATAACTGCATATCATGTTCTTCCTGAGACACTGAAACCAAGCACACCTCACATTTTTTTAAGTATCTGTATTTGACCACCAAAATTTGTCATTTTTCTTTATAGGAATGGCTTAATGAAATTTTTGGAAGTTTTCTGAAAGCTATTGAAAATTCTGGTTTGCTTTCTCAGTGTTGGGCAGCTCTGTGCTGACATGTGAAAGGGAATATGCACATACCTTAAGGGTGATAGCATTACTCCTGCAAAGTTTATAAGCTTACTGTAAGCTCACATATATTAAATTCAGCAACAGTTAAAAGCATATAGGTATGGAAAGCCTTCTGTAGGCACTTAACCTTTCCTCACAAAGCTGGCTGCTAGAGGCTGTGTCGACAGCTCAGTAATTTTACAGAAGTGACCATTAGTGTTTCCTGCCCTCCTTATGAACTTCAAAAATATTCAGTGTTTACCTCTGATGATAGTAGCACTCCAGATGCAGAACCCTTTAGTGCTGCTCAGTACTGGCAAGCACAAGGGAAGAGGATGCAGCCTCTTCCCTGAGCAGCATGAAGCTTTACTTTTACTTTTATCCAAGGGCCCAAGTGGGCAGAGTGCAGAGTGAGGAGCAGCCCCTTGCTTGGGGTCCCACAGAGCTTCTGAGCAAGCGAAGGCAGCAGCAGGGCCCTGGAGACTTTTATCACTGCACTCACAAATCTCAGCTCCCCACTGCAGCAGCCATTTGCAGCCCATGAGCTTAATTCATCTTATTTCACCTCACCTCATGGTTACAACCAGTTGAGAAAGTCATCCTATCATGCAGCTTCAAATGCTTGCAAGAATTTGAATTTGAAGAATTGCAAGAATAAGAATTTGAAACTGCAAATAATTCTGCAGCTGGGAGAGCTTTTTGCCATAGCTGCCACGAGGGGAAAGTGTGTGTTGGTTGTAGGGCTGCTGGTTTCCTCCAAACAATTTACCCAAGCAGATTAAGATCTGAGATTTTCCAAAGTACAAGTGCAATAAAATAGAGTCGAAAACAAGAGTCCTGCTATACTGTGGCTACCTACTGAAGTCACAAAGGAATTGAGACAGAGCATGCTGCCCACCCCATCTGACAGCAGTGGGATTCAAATCTTGGTTTGCATCAACAAACTCATTTACAATAAAAACAAAAGAACTGCTCTGGAAAGCATTAAAGAAATAACTGCTGTGTGGGAACCCACAGCTTCTCGGGGGAAGGAGTGGAAAGAAGGAAGAGAAAATCCTGGGGCCTTTGCTCCCAGATGATAAAAGCCAAGACTCCACGTGTTCCCTGCGGGGAGGTTCGGTCGTGTCGGGTGCGTGGTGCCAGAGCTCAGAGAGTGAGTGGGGCTCCCTCTGGCTAAACCAGCTGCAGCTTGGGGTGTGCCACCTGTGTGTCACTGCCACACTGCCTTCCCTGAGGCTGGGTCAAATACCAGCATGCGTCAAAAAAAAAAAAAAAAAAAAGAGTGGTGATAGCAAGTTTTATTTGCAACCTGTTCTTTTCGAGGGAGTGAAGGTTTTCAGGCAGTTTAGGACTTGGCTGAGCTTTACATCCACACAGGTGCCTCCCTGTGATCTGCAGAGATTGTGAGTGAATGGCTCCCAGCAATAATTGCTGCCAGTGAAATATGGAGCTAATAAATGTCTGCAGTTAGCAGCAAACTGAATAACATATCCTAAATAGTAAGAATAGTGTTTGAACTCCCATAAGTGTAACAACATGTAGCTGTAAACTTTGTTAATGAATAATTACAGTGTAAAATTAAGCATATGGAAAATATTTCCATTTCTGTTTTCTGATTTATAACTTACTTTAAACACTCTGGGACAATGTTCTTTCCTGCAAAGGAAAATGACTGGTGTATGGACAGGTTATTAAAGATATTTGATTTTCACCTTTGAATATGACTTTATTCCCTAAACCCTTATGTGTGGGGAAATGTATACCTGTGAGTAGTTCATCTTGCTTCAAAGTAGAACACATCTGGCTTCAGAGTCCTCCTCTGGAAGGTGACTTAGAAGAAAACCTGTAAGAATTTCAAAAATTCTTCTTAAATCTTTGTATCATTAGGCAGTCATCCCCAAGTCAGTCTGCTTTAAGGTCTAGTCTGGGACCTGTTTCCAAAGTATATGAACACCAGTAGGTTTTGCCAGTTGGCAGCCTGGGACCTGAAATATCTGTTATTACTTAGTGGAAGTACACCATGCTACAGACTGTGATTTAGAAGGCTGGTGTTTGCAAATAATTTATGAAAACTTTCTTTTGTTTCGTCTTGTAAAACTTTATAATTCAGCTGCTGCCCAGGGTGTTGTTAAGCTTGAGGGTATTAAGTGTTGCAATGTTTCTGTTTTAAAATCACAGTTTTAATGCATTTTAGAAGTTTCAAACTCCAAAAGCATTCTCAGAACATGGAACATTTCTCATTACCAAAACTGATGCTGAAATAAACTTTATTTTTTTTTTTTTTAAGTGAGTAACCAGCTCAGTCTGTGGTGTCCTATAAAACCTTTCAACTTGGGGGATGGAGTGTATGTGTAAGGAACAGGCTCCCAGGCTTAGTACAAAATGTTTTGATGCTGCTGATGCTGCAGAGGGAATTCTTTCTTAAATACTTTAACATCAGTGTAACTGGCATTTTGGCATCACTGCCTTACATTGCTCTGTGTCAAGTTGGGGTATTATTTTATTTGGTTTAGGAAATGTGTTTGTGCAGCTCCTGTTTATGAAGGATACCATAGACTGGGCTCCTCAGGCTAAGACAAATACCAGTGGAATCTGGTGGAAAATGCACAGCCTTAATAGATGTGCTGGTATGCCCTGTTGAATTTTGTTGTTGTATTTATTTTGCTCGGAAAGAGAAAACAAGTAATTAGCCAAGAAAGCTCACAGCTGCATAGCACACTCCCCTCTCTCCTATACACACACAGTTTATTGGTGTACACAAAACTGGCACTAATGAAACATAAATAGATCCTTTTCCTGTATGGAAAAGACTTTTAGCATTGAAAGGGAATGAAAGCAGTGGGATTCTTTGGAAATCCCAGTTATTTGGGTTCCCAGTTTGGGTGTTAGGCTCTAAAGCCCTCTGTGGTTCCATACATGGTGTGAAGTTTTCCTGGGGTTTCCTGGGGTTTCTTTTTGCTTTATGTTTGTTTAAACCTCTTGGGAGATGGGCTCCTTTTTCTGAATTTCTGTAACCACATTATTTGCTGCTTCCAGCAACGACTCCCTCTTCCAGAATCAAAACTTCTCTTCATGGCAACAGCCATGGAGCCTCCAGCTTGTTCAGTGACATTCATCCCAAAAACAACAGCCCGGTCCCAGCTTCTCTTACTGTTATCTGCCCCCATTTTAACTTCTTGCCTCAGTCCCTAAAAGCAGTGCTGTGCAAGAGGCTTGGCAGCTCCCAGCAGTGCTGTTCACACCAAGCTGTTGCCCCTGCACCTCTCTCTCCCCCAAGCTAAAGTAGCCCCCCTTGCAGACCTGGCTGAACACCAGGTCTCAGCCACTGGCTGTCACGTCTGTTCTGTCCTCTCCTGCTTCTCTGAGCAAAATTCCATCACGTCCTCTGTCCTTTCTTCACCTACAGCTCCTCTCAAGATTATTGTTTTGAGAAGCTCAGCAGCAATGTAATGAAGTCATGGCATTTATTTCCAGGCCTCCCTAACATTTCTGGTCACAGATGCCTCACGTTCCAGGAATAGTAGGGTCTGCACCATGATACTCTGTGCTCTTCAGGACTTTGAATAAAATTCAAAGATACCTTCTAGGTTTCATTTTAAAAAGGGGGAAAGGGGATCTGGCTTCAAATAAGACAGGTTGGATTCACTTACATAGACTTCATGCAATGTGGCAGGATCCTACCCTTCAAAACCCTCCCAGCAGGAGCAAGCTAATGAACTCCCCATTACTGTTCTCTTAGAGCAGCTCAGAAGTAGATGGTTTTCTCCTTTAGTGAAACACATTTCCTTTCAAATTCTGTCCTTTTTTTACAATTACTTTTCTGTTCAGGCAGTCCCTTAACATCACTAGAAAATCTCCTCTGAACACCTTAAACCTCTTTGAGAAGTTCATGCAATTGGTTAGGGAAGTGCTAGCCCAAGCTCAGCTCCACCTTTCCTGTTATCTAGCAGAATCCTCTCATTCAGGCTTTCTGCACGTTGTGTGGAATTTCCTCTTCTGTCTGCCTGAATTTTTGGAGAGCCTTAGACACTGGCAGTGGCTCTGCAAAATTTTTCTGGGGAGCTTGGTAGAAGCTGAGCTGGAATGGTGAGTTATAACGAGAGTAAGGAGGATAACACCACATTATTCCCCAGGAAACTCAGGTTCTGCTCTCACTTTGCCAGGCTTGTGGCTCTGTGTGCAAACCTGGGGCTGTTGGAGCCTCAGCTCCACAGAGCTGCTCTGAGTGACTCCCTAAGGGCTCTTGAGTCTTAAAACCCCCCAGTCTTCATCTCAGAAAATCTTCCTTTTGCAGTATCTGCACTAGTAGACTGCAGCAGGAAGGTGGGGGGTGGCTTATAGACCAAGATAAATTTTCAAGGGGTTTGTTCTTCCTATAGGCAGAAGTATTGTACACAGGAATAATTTAACTCCCCCCCCAGCTGTTTGTGTTTCATGGTGACAAATTTGAAAGGTACCAGTGACTAAGTTAGATAAACTTTGAAATGCCTAATTGTTCTGTTTTTCGAACGCACCCTCGCAGTAATGTTCAGTGCTTTAATAACAGTTTCCTTAGAAAGTTCAAAATGTTTTACATGTCACGATGCCAGAAAAATCGGCTTGTAGGGAAACAAAACAAATATGTAATTCTTAATGGGAAAGGTCACTTTTCTATCCCTTCCTCCTACCTGCTGAAAAGAGTTATTTAACTGTGTGTGTTTGGCCATGTGAAGTGGTGCCCCCTCAAGCTTTTCTGCCTGCGCCTCCCTTTTGGTGCGGAGAGTTTCAGTCTCTTATCGCGGCCCTTGGCTCCTGTGTGTGTGTGGAAACAGCTGTTGCCACATCTTTATCGTGGAGCCATGAGCAGCCCCAGTGAGCAGCAGCCAGGGGAGCCTCGCTGGCCGCAGCAGATTGTGGCAGACCGTGGGTGAGTCGGTCCCTGCACGGCTCACGGAGCCTTATCTGGCCACGACCTGGGCCAGGCTGCACCCAGCTCTGCCTTTGTTTTCTCTCCTCACAGGGCTCCTGTCCCCACCAAAACTGTGGCCCTCGAGTGCAGCGGGCAGTCACGTAAGAAAAAACATCAGGGAAATGCTGGAGCAGGGATAAGAAGAGGACGTAGGCTGGTGATGAGATCTGACTTGTGCGTGCTTGGCAAGCTGATAAGGTGGCTGAGCCTAATCAGAGGCTGGCCAGGCACTGTTCAGGGGGACAATCGGTGTCCCCAGGAACACAATGGGAGGGGAACTACGTCCTCGCACGCACACAGAGGGAGGAAGCCTCCACTTGACAGAGTGGATATTTTAGCCGGAGTTATTTTCCCCAGTTTCGCCGCTGCGCGTTGGCAAAGAGGCTTCAGATCTCTCTCAAAGCACTCAGAGGAAGTGAAGTTATAGAAAAAGATCAAAATGGGCAATCACTGAATAGCTGCATTTCCATCCTGTCTTTGTATGACACATGTTCTTCTTACATACAGGCACAGGAATATGCAGTCAGCTGAGTGGCAGTTCCAGAGAATTAGTCCTTTTGCACTCAGAATTTGTGCGGGAGATGCCAACACTTTCTTCCTGGCTGTGATTGCTCTCCCTTTGCTGCAGTCTTTCTTGGGCTTCTCAGCTGGCTTCGCTGTTATAAACTCTGGTTCTTACATTTTTATCTCAAGGTCCACAAGCTCTCCTTCCAGTGCCATCACCCCGTGTTTTCCTCATGGTACAGTCTGACATGTACATGACCGTCATCCTTGTTTTGTGCCAAATTTGTAGCAATCAATTCCCATTAAAAAATCCCTCTTTCCTTATTTCCCCATAGGAGTCTCTTCAGGGTGTATTTTTTTCATCTTCTGCCACTTAATACATTCACAAATTTTTTTTTAAAAAAGTGATTTCTTGAAAAATGCTACAGCTACAAAAGGCTGGAAAGCTGTAGGACCTCTTGTAACTGTTTTAGGCTAAATACTGTTCAGCAATCCTTCGAGCACACCTGCACTACATCTGGCTCTCCAGTGAAGGCTAAACTTGTTTTCCTGAGTTACTTTACTTTTTAATTACATACATATTTTGGACTGTTTGTATATTATATTAGGCACTTAAGAATTGTAGGCAATTCTGCCTAAACCAGAGTCACATCTTGGACTGTGCTACTGGCCTCTGTAATCTGGATTTTTTTCTGTGACAGTAACTAGAGCCAGATGACTGAAGAAGGCGTAATGCTTTGACTGTCCCATAATAAAATATTTGGGAAAGGCTTTTTTTATTGCTAACCAGGGATCACTGGACAGCTGAAATCTGATGCTTAGCACTGATTTTTGATGTGTTTTGTCCAAGCACCCACGCATGCTTCCACAGGCTTCCTAAGAACTTGCTGGAGTCCCAGCCCAGTCCTGCATTACCCCTCTGAGAAGTTGAACAGCCACACCAAGTGATCTTCTGCAGGCACCTGGACAAAGCAGCTAGAGAAGCAGCTAATCCTATTCTTAGCTCGGCGTGCTGGTTATCTGTAAGAGGACAGCCTGCCAGAAATGTCTGGTGACATATTTGTCCAAGGGAGGGAGGCCTGTGCCAAGATGCTGTGGGTGCTGCTGAATGGAGTTGAGTTTAGGAGGAGAAAAATCTGTGAAATGTGAACTCAAAAACACAGCTGTTGTTAAAGAAAATGAGAAGCTGTTCCCACCAACACAGATATATTCAAGATAGAGATATTTTTAAAAAATTATTTTTTAAGTATCAGGAAATTAAACAGTAAATGCTGCGGTGTCAGCCAAAGTTAACTCTACCTAATACTTTTGGCTTGGCCACCAGAGGTGGCAGCAAGCTGTATGCACAGCTAAATGCTGTTTTTATTTCATTTCATTTTAAACTTAAAGCCCTTTATGCAGGTTAAACATTCTGGGATTTGTGCTTGAGTGTCACCCAGCAGTTTGGGCTGCGTAACCCGGCGGTGAGTACGTGTTACAGTCCTCCCTCTGTGCCTGTCTGCAGCACTTGCACATTTGTTCACAGCTGCAGCAGCACAGCCTGGCTGCCCAGAAGCAGCCTGGCCTTGGGGGTCTCCCTGCAGTGCCTGTGCTTACAGATGCCCATCAGATCCTTGGAAACCACCAAGGATCCAAACCAAACCAGCAGTTCCAGAGCAATCGCAGCAGCTGGCAAACAGCTGCTCTCTGTTGTTTGAAATGAGGGCATCCAGCCTGCCACAGGCACCCACCCCACACTGCTGGGTCCTGCACCAGAGCTCCCTGATGGGAAATCTTGTTTGCTTCCCGTGCTTCCAACCACCCCAAAGTCAGGTGCTCAAATCAGGAAGCCTCCCCTGAGGTGCCTGAGCCCATTTCTGCCCACCTCCCTCTGCCTGGGTGTCAGAGCCTCCTCTGCTCCCCTGCTTCTCTGGGGTGAGAGCTCTCTAGTGATAGCTCCATGGCTGGGAATCCTTCTTCTCCTACATTTTTTTAGCAGTGAATGCCAGGCAGGGTTTAGGCTAAGGCTGTGGTGGCCAGGATGACTGTGGTGGGCACTGGAGAGGGTTTGGCTCTGGGGAGTCCCTCAGCACTGCCTGGGCTGGGGCTGGCCCTGGCAGGATCTGCTCCTGCAGGACCTCAGTCCCTCAGTGCTCGAGCTGGAAAGCTTCAGGTGCTCCTGCTGCAAACTGGGTGGGATTCCAAGGGTGAATCTTGGAATTCACCCTTGTGATGCCCTCTGAGAGAACATCAGTATGGAGACAAGAGGGACTGTGGCTTCTGCATTGTTTGCTCTAACCACAAGCAGAGGTGGAAGCTGATCCCTGTGGACAGGTTTCAGCTGTGCTCATCTGTGCCCTGAAGGATAAATTGCTTTGAATTCCTAAGGCCGTGAATTTTGTGTGTGAATATAGTATAAAAAGTCACTTCAGTTCAGCAGAAAAAATATTGCCCATGAGGCAAGGAATTGTTTTTTTATTATCTGCATCTTGGGTAACAAATCCGTTCTGATAAATGCAGACAATATCAAGGCCATTGTTGTTGGCACCCAAAAATAACAGATAAGTTGTCTTGGGCAGTTCTAGTGGATGATGTCCAAAGATGACAGGCTTTTGCTGCTGATAAGTTCAAAGTAAATGTAGTTTTTAGGTATATAGGAGAATTGTTGTTACCTCTGGGTACTGAGTGTTCCTAGTCCAGTTACGTAAGAGCAAACAGTGACGAGGTTGGCTTGAAGCCTTCTTCAAGGTTTATTTGGATCACAAAGAGAGTTCCCTACTCTGTAAAGAGAGAAAACTGGGTTGATTTCACAGTTGAAGCCATTCACTATGAATGCCTGTAGCAACACCTGGCAGAGGTCCCACTATTACAGAATGAAGGCACCAAACTGTGTATCAAAAATACAAGAAGAGCAAAGCAGCCAGGCAGGACATCTCTGTCAAGGAAATTGATGTCCCATTCATTCAGTCCTACAGTATGTTTTCCTTAGACATCCTGTGCCTCCTTCAGGGTTTTAAAATGAGCCATAACAACTTGTTCCTGCACACAAAGCCTGGTACTCATTTGTACTTGCCAGGTCAAGCTCTTTTCTTGCACGAGGGCAGAGACCCTCCACTGAATCAGCTTATTGCAGGGGGAGCTTCCCAAGTTAAAGCAAGGTTTAAAAACTGCACTCCTGCTAATGCACCCCAATGGAATGTAATGCCAAGTGATTAGGCTGCACAAGTCACAGTTTGTGCTTATTGATGAGAAGTTTTCAGGCAAGTGGCACTTTTGTGGTTTACTTATGTTGTGGTGAGGTCTCATCTAGGGCAGTAATGTTGGTGTGTAGGGAAGGGGCTGGGGTGAGACCTGGTTCTGTTTCATTCCCAAACTCCATCAGTTTCCTACTCAGCCTGTAGCAAAGCCTCTTGTCACCTGGGCCTGTTTCTGTTGATAAATGACAATGAACCCAGTTTCTCACCAGGGTGAATGCATCATCAGGCATTTAAGAGGTGCTTTAAGATCTTCATAGGCAAGCATTGTTCCACAGAGGAATAAAATGTATTTATTTCTGCATGTGGTTGTTGCTGTGATACATTCTGCAGCTTTGACTACCTCTCTTGTGCTTTTTCTATCAATCCCTGCTTGTAGCTGTTTCTCCTGTTTATGTCCTTGCAGGAAACAGAGCCATTCCACATTTGAAAGTCATTCTCTTCACCCTTATATGCAGTTTAATTCAAATTCAGTTCAACTCTGCATGATCTTTGCTCCCTTCCACTGAGTACTGGTAAGGCAGTGGGAGATGAATGGGAGATGTTTTCATCTGCATAGATTGTGAATGGAAACTTCTGAAAGCAGGTGGCCAAAGGTGATGGGGTCAGGAGCAGGTTTGAATACAGCCATGGCTTGAAGGTTCTTTGTGACACCTCAGAAACAGCAGTTAAAAGGCATTTTTGCTCCAGCCTTTGAATTTGCATAACCTAGGGTGCAGAGACTACTTGCCTGATCTGCTGTGTAAGAGCTGCAGTGTTTGTGGCCAGCTCTGGTACCCACAGCATCATCCCTCATTCCAGTGTGTGAACATTTTCGGTGATTAGCTGGCAGAGGGAGCCCTGGCTGGCCTCACAGCTTTCCCTTGCTGTTTACTATCATTATAATAAGATATTTGACCCATACAATAACGGCATTAGTGGTGGGTCCAAACCAAAATCTTTGGATTCTAAATGCTCTAAACTTCGGGAAATGGTCAGACCCAAATTTTGTGGCTTGGCACAAACTCTGAATGAAATGAAACCAAACATCCCTAGGATTAAAACTCCTTTAGAGTCAGAAGCCTTACTTTATTTTGAAAGAGTTTGATCTCTGTTGTTTGAAGTGTTTCTTAAGACTTTGCAAAGGCAAGTCAGGTTTCTCTACAGTTTGTTTTTTTTTTCACCCCCAAATCCTTTCATATTTGTGGATTATTTTCATAGACTTCTAATATTATTTTCCCCTTGATTTTCGCCTATGTTTTCATCTCTGTCAAGAGAGGAAGAATTAACAGTTGTAGCCTTGATGTTTTTAGTCTTCAAGCCTTTTTTTTTTTGATGCTGTGCAGATAGATGTACACTTTTATATGCCCTTGGAAAGTGTACTGGTGATATGGTTTTAATTTGAAATTGGTCTGACATCTGAAGCCAAACATCTTCATTGTCCATCTGATGCCTTCCCTGTGTCCATCTAATGCTTTCCCTTTGGAGACTTGTGTGCTATTGAATCTTTGATGCACAAAGTCCACTGCGTGCCAAACTCTGAATGTTACAGAGAAATCCTTGGATTACGTGTAATGCTTAGGGAAAGCTTTGAATGCTACCAGATCTCTAGAGAAGGTCTTGAGGACCCTGGGCTGAACTTTTTTTGTTTTGACACTGGTTTATTTCTTGACAGATGACAGCCTGATTTTCCTGACTGTTTATTTTCGGGAAGAACACGAGCATTTTCAGTGCTCCTCTCAGCGACTCACTTCTGCCTTCCCGAAAAGTCAGATGGCAGGCATTTCTCTTAACCTTTCTGTTTACTCCCTTTATAAACAAAGATTAAGGAGACCTCCCTGGGAAGTTGATGTTTAAATCCTTTAAGGAGCTCAGAGACTGGATCAGCCCGATGGGGAGGTGATGTGTGCTCGCACACCTCAGGGACGTGCGAGGCTGTCACAACAAGGAAATGAATGGGGAGTTGGTTCTCCTTTCTCCTGCTGGGTCTGCTCCTGGTTCCCCTTCCCTCTGCTGAGCAGGGTCTTGTGGGTGCTCTGTGGCTGGCAGAGACTGTGGGGCTGCAGCTGGTGGCCTGTGGGCTGGAGCTGACCTGCAGCATGGCCTGGCTCTGAGCCCATTCCTTGGAGAGCATGGGGAACGGGCACAGCAGTCCCACTGCTCTCATTTGCAGCAGCTGAAGACCTGGCCTGGGTAACTGGAAGGAACACAAACCATTCCTGAGCCTGGAGGGCTTTCACAGCTCAATCTGGGGCTTAGGAGCCTCTCTATATTCTTTATTGCAGTGTTTGTGAGGTTTGTGTTTGTATTAACTTCAGAGGGCTGTCAGGAGGAAAGCGAATCAGCTCAAAAAGTGGTTGGTGCTTCTTGTTGGTGTGATGGTGTGATGCTGAATCCAGGTGCTCCAACTTCTTGACATTAACAGCACTGAAATAAAAAAGAAAAAAAAAGGAAAAAATAAGCTGAACCCGGAGTTTGGTACATTGTGTTGATAATGTGAGCGTGGTAGACATCCATAGGCATACATTCTAGACATACATTTATATGTCATGTCTGAGGAGAAAATTATTGTAAAAGTGTGCTTCCTAATGCATCATCCAGACCTTGCAGCCTGAGCAAAACAGCGAAGGCTTACTCAACTAATCTTCTCCTAAAGATAATACCATGATATTTCACGCCATTTTAGGTTTGTTTTTTTTTTTCCTAGCAAGATCTGTATGCATTTATCATACATTAAAAGGCTAAGGTAAATTATTTTCCTCTTGAAAATGCCAGCTGCAATAAATCCTCCCCCCTCACCGCTCCTGTAATGGAAAGCTTGGCATTTTAAAGCTGTTGATTCACCTTGCTTGCAGGAGTCCCAGTCAGCTCACCTTCCCAGCCCCAGCTCCTCTGCTGCTCCACTCTCTCCATCGGTGGTCCTGAGCTGCTTTTCCACATACCCTTCCTAATCCTTCACATGATCCTGTGTTCCCATCTCTGTGTTCTCCAGCTGATCCCCACTAGCACCCAAGGGGGGGTATCTTGTCACTAACAGCTGTTCAGGGGCCCAAATTAGCATCTGTCCCCTTAAACTCCTCTCTCCCTACCTGCAGCCCCTCGAAACCCTCCTTTCAGCTGAATGGTGCCTGTTAGAGCTGCAGGCTGTGCTGTACCCAGAGGGTGCATGGTGTGTGTGTGTGTACTCTGTGGTATGTGCTGGTTGAGCCTGGCACGCTGCTCTCTGATACTGCTTTATGACAGTAGAAATGTCTGCTTGTGTGTAATGTCACGTCCTAGTTGTCATGTTTATTCTGTGGCCAGCATTGCCAGTGGGATACAGGCTGTACCTACAGAAAGAAGTGCTTTATGCATTTGTACATTTTAAGAACTGAGATTCATCACTGCTTTTCCATGTCCCTACATCTCTGCCCAGATCTCAGTATCCAGAGCTCCTTTACACAAAGCTGCCTGGCAATCCAGGCTCATATTCCTTCTCTAGACTGGAAGCAAAATTCCCAACTCCTATTTTTTGAGCCACTTGCCTGTTTTCTGTTGCTGCTCTGGGTTTGGTAGCGCTTCATGGACTCGCCCTTCCAGCTGTGGCTGGTAGGGACGTTTCAGTATTACTTGGAAAAATAAAAAAAAGGAGTGGGAGTAAAACACTCAAGTTCTGCAGCGAGGCCGCACTGACAGTTTTAAATGCTTATTTGTGCTTTCTTGTGCGTTAGCACTGGAAAATGAGAATGTGAGGGTGGAGGAGAGCGCGGCGTTGTTCAGCGGCACCGCCTCTGTGCAGCGGCGGCTCGAGGGGCGAGCACGGCGTGGTGGCCCTGCTGTGGTGGCTCTGCTGTGGTGCCTCTGCTGTGGTTTAGCTGCTGGGTGTGAGTGGCTTGGCCACCACCAGCCCCACGTTATGTAAAGGTCATCTGGGCCAGGGTTAATTCTATTGCCACCAGACTTTGGCGAAAGTAAATACGCAAAACATTACATAACCCGAGGGGAGAAGTAGGATGAAAATTGTGCTGCCCACAGATTGAGTGGGGAGGGTTGTGGGTGTTGGTAACTAGTAATTTAGAACATCTGCAGACTTTTTATTATTACTTTTTTTTTTTTTTAGTGTTTTCCATTTCCCTGCTTTGTGGCAGTACCTTTCTTAAAAGACCTGGAGGCAATGTTGTATCCAGCAGTAGGTGAATTTAAAGGCTTGGGTGACTTTCATTGAGGTTAGTGCTGAAATGCTGTGCTCAGAATCAGAATCCAAATGGTGCTTGGATAATCTCAGCTTGCCAAGTCTATAAAGAAACTTACTCTAATTCTTCCCAACACTTCTCCTCCTTGTGTCCCCCAAAACTGGGGTGTTTGTATAGGGAGAGATCTGCCATTTCCCACATCAGCATTAGCTGGTGTGGGAATGCTGTGTTCTCTGTTCCTTTGTGGAGGAACCATGGTGCAGTTACTGGGGCAGACATCCCTTCTACAAACTGGTGGGTTCAGACCCCAGTTTTGCTCTCTGCTGGTATTTTCCCCCTCCATCCCCACAAGCACAGTAACATTAGTAGCACTTACAGTCTCCTCTCCATCCAGGAGTGGTTTTGGTTTTTATGGGAAAGCTGTAAAAAGAATAATCCTCTGCTTGCAGATATAGATCTTCATGCTCGTCTGGATATATCCCCCATGGTTGGGACAAGGCCAACTGGACCTCTTTAATGTTCAGCTTTCCCCTTTTGCTTTTTTTTTTAAAAGAACTTATCTTTATTAGATATTTTAGCATTCCATTTCTTTGTTCCTTTATTTCAAGAGAGGAGATATTTCTTCTTCCACATGCTCAGTTTAATCAGAGGGCTGAAAATAGGTGTTTGGGGATTCCGATGTTATTTATTTTTCCCTATTAGGAAATGAGTCACGAGTAAGTGACAACACTGTCTCAAATCAGAGGGAGTCAGAGCCTGTGGATGCCAAGGACTTGTCTGCTAATGATGACTTTAAACTGCACAGTCTTACAGCCTTCGCTGAGCCTCAGCCTGTTTCAGGTGTGGCTTTGGCCTTTTGTTGTTCTTCTTCCCAGCACACTGAAAAGGACATTTCACTCTCTGTCAGACGTCCTGAGAGGTCCTGAGTGCTTTTTCATCCCAGTAAATGGAGGGGGTGTCACAGACGGTCAGCATTGCTCAGCACTCCCTCAAGTACATCACAGAGGCATCTGTTGGCAGAAGCACTCACGAAATTACCCATCAATATCTCTGCATTTCAGCTGTCACATACTCACTGCACTGATAGAAAGTCACGTGTGTGGGCCAGGCTGGGATGGCTTTACGGGAAAGATGGCTAAAAAGTAATTTCTCTTCCCTGCAAGACAGGGAGTGCTCAGGATATTCTGCTTACAGCCAGATATTTAAGTCCCATTCAGTTTAACACACCTCTTAAAATGTGTATACCAAGAGCTGCCTCAAGATGCTAAATATTAAAATTGAACAAAAAAAATCAACTCCTGTTTTATTTGTTGCTCAGGTTCTTTTCCTCAGGGTAGTCCTTTTTGTTATGATACTGCTGTGATATGAAGTAATCTTCTCTCTTCAGTGCTAAAAATTAATTACTTTTAAGAGCAGAATGAACTGTATGTTAAAAAGCATTTACTTTCTACATTAAAAAGTACAACTGGCTCTTAAGTCCAGAGGACAATTATATTGGCTTTAAGGGAAAAGAAAAGTAATTACAAATAACTGTCTGCAAAGCCAGATGAGATTGCCTGGATTTTAAGGAAAATGTATCTTAATCCCTTGATTTGACAGTCGCTGGCAGTCAGAGCAGGAAAAGAAAGTCACTGAGCTTTTTTTCCATCTCTGTGAGGTGGGAAATGCTCATCCTTCTGCAGAGATAGAAAAGGATCAAATAACTCTACAGGGCAGCATGACAGTCACACACATTCTTTTCTGGAGAAACAGCCCATAGTCAGGGTATTCCTGGTTTTCAGTGACAGGAGCATCAGAGGCTCTGCCTGAGTCTCCTGCAGATCTCTCATGTATGTTTACATAAGTGCTGTGGTAGTAAATTATGAAGCTTTTATTTTTTTTGTGTGTGTGCTCTGTTCATCATAGCTGTCACTGCAAGACCTAAACAAAACTGGAGCCTTGCCATGCTGCTGCTGTGGCAACACAGGAATGAACTGTTTATGACCAAATAGTTTGAAGTCTGAGACAATAAAAAAAATAACAGGTAGAGGAGAGGGACAGGTTCTGTTCAAGCATCCCTATGTGTGTGCTTTATGTGCATATGGACATGCTTTGTTTGCACAGAGACATTGGAAGTAGAGTTTTTTGCTGATTGTTATTTATTTTTTAATGTTCTCTCATCATCCAATGGCTTGAAACCATGGCAGAGCAAGGTGTGACACTGTTCTCTCTTCAAATCCCAAAGCATTCCTTACCATTCTTGTTTCAGACCAGTTTCTTACTCCCTGCCCCAAAAGAGGGGATTGAATTGCATCCCTCAAGTTCAGGCTACAGGCACTTCCAGATCCTGGATTGCTCCCACAGAATTAACAAACCCACGTGTGTGTGTCTGGGGGCTGCAGAGCTAATTGCCACCTCCTAAAGCTTCACTTCCTCTTGTAAAGAGTGAGGCTGTGGTCAAGCTGTAAAACAGCAACTTGAACAAACATGTTTGATGTTTCTGATGTGCACAATAGTTGCCTATAAAAACACACCTAAGGATGACACGGGTTTCCAAAATTCAGGGTGATTTACCTGGGATACTTTCCTATGTAGATCAAGTCCACAGCAGCCTAACCCCATGAAAACAAGTCCCCTGTGGGAGGTTAAAGAAAGGCAGAGCTGGGGATGTTCAGAACTCTTTTATGGGAAACAATGAAATGGTATCTAGCACACATAAAAGCCATAATATATAGCAAATGCAGATGGAGCTGCAGACCAGTGAAGAAAGAGCAAAGGTGTAAAAGCATGTTAGCAAACATATAAAAATGACCCCAAGGGGATCCGAGTGTGAGGAAGAAAAAAACATCAGCAAGAGCAGTATATTCCTGCTGGGAGAGGGATGTAGGTGATGGGGGTTCACTGAAACACCCCCAAATGCCAGAAGGAAACCTATGGTCTTGGGACCCAGACAGACTGGGAAAGGGAGAGGATAGCACCAGGAAACAGGGCAGAAACTAAGTCTGTGTGTATATCAGTACTCACTATGCTAGTGTTATTTTTTTTCTGTAATTAAAAAAGATTGAAGAGGTAAATCTTGACTAATACTGATTAGAGTCTTAAGGCCTCAGTTATTCTAGCAATAAATACGTGGTCTTTTGTATACATATGAATATATACACATACATCTATATATATATGGTGTGCTTCCTCTTTACTGATAAAACAAGATAACAATAATTAATCATGTGACATCACCTTTCAAATGAAGGTTTGGGCTGCAGCATTACAGCCTAGAGATGGTAAAGGTCCACAGTTTAGTGTCACACACATCCCACCTAAATTACTCACACGCCCTTCAGGCTGGCCTTGGCTGCCTTCAGGAGCCCTGGATGTGAATGCACATGTTGGGTCTCAGGCTGGGATAATTGTGTGTGTGACGGCTGCTCGGTGCAGGGGGGAAGTATGAAAACCAAACAGCCTTGAGTGGCTTCCAAGGAGGCCCTGGGGCCACGTTGGGGATGTCTGTGTGCTAAGGCAGACCAGCTCTCCTAAGATGCATTTCCCCAGGTGAGATCCAGGTGATGTGTTCCTGTCCCTGCTTAGAGCGATCCGAACAAAGCCCAGTGAGTTCTGCTGGGGCTGTGAGCTGGGCAATCTGCTGGTGCTTTCACAGCAGATGGGTTAAATATTCCCCTCCCTAAGGGCTGGTTTGCACAAGGGCAGGCAGCACAGGAGGAGAGGGAGCTTGGCCAGTGCTGTGGGAACAGGCAGAGCCATGGAAATCCTGTTGGGAATGGGGATGCATCCACACTTGCTGTCAGACTCTGGCTGTTCCCGCTTTCCCAGCCAGTCTCCCACAGGTGAACAGAAAGTGGCACAGGCTGAGAGGCCACAAGTGTTTCTCCTCCGGCAGTGCTGGGTTTCCATGCTGCTGGCAGGTGGGGGCCTGCTCAGGGCCTCCTTCAAGCACAGCGTGGAACACAGATGAGCTGGTCACACATTCCTTCCCTAAGGAATCCCGTGTGGGTAGTGGGGATGGTGACAGTCATGGCTGAGAGGTGGAGGTGGCATCTCACACGTCTGAGCCTGGGGACACTGTCTGCATCCCCTGAGGCAGCGGGACAGGACGGCTGGCCCTGGCCACGGAGCTGGGCTTCCCTGGGAGCACAGGCCAGGCTGGAACCAGGCTCCTTCCAAAGCGGTGGAGGGTTCTCCTTGGCCTCAAGGCACTCCTGAGCAGACCTCCTCACGGAGGGCAGCCTGGTGCTCCCCTCCGGGGCGCTCTGAAGTGCCTTAGCAAAACTCTCAAACTTTTAGCAGTGGACACTCTCTGTCTTCCACTTCTCTCACGCTTCCAGCTGAGCAGAGGAGTGAAACTCCTGCTGTATTCCATGGAGCAACAGCAGTGCAGCTTCTTCAAATTCCCTGAGGTCTTCATTTGGCTCAAGTCTTGTTCTAGATGGCCATAAAGTTTTGATGTTTGATTTTGTGTTTGGTTTTTGGACTTTTGCTACATTGTGCGCTGCCAGACGTTGAGGTTCACAGTGACTTTTGTTCACTTACTGTGTTAAATGTTAAAAGAAAATAAAAATTCTTGTACTTCAGGCTTTAGAATGCCCTTTAATGCAGGAAAAGAACCTCAGGTACATTTAATGCATTTCATCTACAAGAAGTGCTTTTAGAGGATGACTTCATTAAAAATATTTCCTCAAAATAAGTAGAGAGCATTGGATATTTATCAACAAATAAAACTGCAAATAAAAGAGGCAGCTGGTTCAAGGTTTATCTCTAAAAATTACTGAAGCATTTACAGAAAGGTTTTGTCAGGTAATTTGCATATTAATGAGTAATTTCTCCAGTTGCTGTATTTAGTTGATAATGCCTTTTTTAAAATACTGTAATTAAAAAATTTTTATCTAGGTTACACTTCAATTGTTCTCTCAGATGCACCAAAGCAATTGGTGTTTTGTTTACTCACTGTTTTAAAAACAGCTATTACCTGTAAAACATCAGTTGCAAGGAAAATTTTCATACCTGACAAATTTCTGGGAGGACCTCCCAGGTAATTAGACTCTGGACATTGCCATTTGAGAACCCCACAGCTACAGAGGTGCTTCTAGGACAGAAAAGGGAAGGATGGAAGAGAAGACAGATTAGGAGGCAAAAAGAAGGATGGGAGCATGTACCAGGAAAGTTGGCTGCGGCAAAGCCCAGAGCCACTGATAAGTCTGTCAATTCTTCTTTAGCATTGAGGAAATGAAGATTTATGTTTGTTGGTGAGGGCAACAAGAGAGAAGTTTCTTCATCAATCCATTCTGCAAACATCCCTGGCTGGTAATCCCACACTCAGGACTCCAGGCTGCTGTCATCTGGCTGGAATGTGGAAAGTTTATTCCATGGGCAGCATTGAAGCAAATGAGATCCCAATTAGGACAAGTATAGAAGGCTGTGAAATTTCCCATGTGCAATTTCCTTTTAGAAAGGGATTCTCCTCTCTCACATATTAGTATTTCATAGAAATATTTCACTGAGACTGAAATATTTAACTTTCCACTTCTACCAGCTGGTGTCAAGTTATGTGATTCTATGATAATGTAGAAATCTAAATCATGAAGCTAAGATGATGCATTTTGACCTTATCACATAGTAGTATTCCAGACCAGTCAAGTCTGAATTACCATTTTTAGTGAAAATGTTGACAAATTGTGTATCTTCTCATGGAACACTTGAGTTTAATGGAAGCATCATTTCCCAGTGGGAAAATGTGCCATTAAACAAAATGTCAACAGCTGCTGGGCTGGAGAACATGCTAGTGGACAATGGGAGGGGAGGAAAAAAAGACACATGTCACTGACACACACATACACAGTTGATGAAATCAATTTCAATTTACTCAAGTTGTTCTAGCATCACTTTCAATTACATATGCCAAGGAGAAAGCTACAGCATCCAGCTGTGGGAATCAACAAGACAATTGTGTGGCAGTTGTGAAAAGAACAGTCAGCAGAGAAATTATTTGCATTTGCTTTTCTTGACAGCTGATATTTTCCTGATAAATTGCTGCCCTTTGTTGTTCTAGCTGCTTTGAAGAATCAACCCACTCAAGGGGGTGGTGGCTTTGCCCTCATTCCTGGCTTTCCATCAGCTGGCACAGGTTGGGGAGGAAAGCAGGAGACTGAGACAGGAGGAGGAGGTTGCAGACCGTGCAGCAGAGGTGAAGCTGGAACAGTGACTAAAGACATGCTGTGGACAGGGTGCTGCTCCAGTGATGGTGCTGTCCAGAGCTGTGAGTGTCAGGGTGGATTTGGGCAGGATTGGTGGTAGGAAAGATACTTTCAGAGCTTGACATGAGCTGATGACCATCAAAACAAGGAGGCCTGTGAGGCTGAGAGAGGCAGAGGAACTGTAAAATCAGACATCTTTTGCCTAAGGAGTATGGGTTTGTGCCAGTGAGGGAGGAGGACAGGAGAGATTGTCAAGGCAGCTGGCATTTAAACTCCAAACCATGCAGCTGTGCCATGGGATTTATTTCCATAGCAAGCCCCAGCAAGGAGGAGGTAGAGGGAAACTTTGGCAGCAGGATGTGCAAAAGGTGCCTGTATCAAATATGCAAAATCGTTCCCCCAGGATTTCCCTTCAGTGGGGTCATATTGTTGTTAAATGGATTGTTAAATAGGATTTAAATAGCTTATTAAATGGGGTCCCCAGCTGGGTGGCTCTTAGTGGGCAGACTGTTCCAATTATTCTGGATTTGCCCTTTTCCTGCAACAGCCCTGCCCTGTCTAATACCAATATTTCAGCAAATTTCACTTTTGCAGGAATGTTATTCTATCCTAGGATCTGGGCCAGGCCTTTATTTCTGCTAATTACAGATCAGTCATTCTTTTTCTTTTCTAAATGTTGAAAAAATGTGTTTTATGTGCAAGAATGGCTGATAAGTGATACACCCACAGGAACATTATATTTTTCTAACATCCGCCTCTGTGTTCTTTCTCTGATTTGCCTGCCACTGTCTTTGTAGAGGATCTGTCCCCTTCCCCTAGCACTGTTCCCTCCTTTTACATGTTTTTTCTTCAGCCACCCTTAATTTCCACCACTGCCACATCACGGTTTGTTACTTTTTAATGCTTGATTAGTTGGTGAGTGTGCATTTTCTCTTTGTTTCAGGCATTCTTTGTCAGTCTTTACTAGGTGCTTAATGGTAAAACCTCACCTGCACCATTCTGCTTCATGGTGGGACCAGGGCAGGGCCAAGAGTGACAGAGCAGGAGCACCACAAGTACCATCTAACCCCTTTCAACTGGTGGTCCTGTTGGTGCTGCTTTTTATGGAGAATTTTCAGGATGTCTCTTGCTTATTTCAAAATAACATATTTGGCCATTGAAAGAGACCTAAGAATGATGAAGCTGACACCAGTGCTTTCTAAATTAGACAGAGGCAGCTCAGTGATAAAACAGTGGTTTGCCAGTCTCAGTTGGCTTTATCCTGGTGAAGATCTTGTGTGTCAGCACGGGTGGCCCTGACTCATCTTGTCCTCTTGAGAATAAACTTTAGGCTTTGGCAACATTTTCAAAGAACCTCAGTAGGCAGGGATCCCACATCCCCTCCGTGTCATCAAGGTCTGAGCTTCAGGGTGCCAGAGTCACCACAAGCAGTGACCGTTCCATACGTGAGGTGTGTGGAGTGCTCGTTGCCCTTTCCCTTCAGATTTGTTGTGGTGTGAGGGCTCTCCTGAAACGTGTGCCTTTTGTGCAGGCATGCCATGCTGAAATCCCAGCAGCTGTTGGAGGCACCCAGCCTTTGTCTGGGTCCTGCTCCTGCTGCCATACAGGAAGTGAGGAGCCAAATGATCTCCTTGGAGTGCTGGATCCATCAGCAGAAGTTGAGCTGTCTCAACACAGCACAAAGCTTCCATTTTCCCCTCAGTCCCAGGGATGCAAACAGAGCTGGGGCACCAGGAGCAGCTTGTCACACTTGAACTTTTCATGTGGGAGCACTGCTTGGTTCCTTAGGCTCACCAAACCGGCAGAAATGATGTTTCTTGCCCAAGATGGCTGTTGAGAGTTATGTTTTTAGGTTCCATATTTGAAAACCACCTGGGAGGTCTGACGACACATCTCTCCATGGGGTGACACGTGTTTGTTGCACATGTGTGGAGGAAGAGCCATGACTGTGCTGTGCTGTGGGTGAGGAGCTGCCTGAGAGGAGCAGTCTTGGCATGCCTGGCCAGGGAAAGGCCTGGAGCCAGCTCCTGACCAGGCACCTCGCTGTTCTTGACAGCAGGCCCCAGCACAGGCTGCCAAAAAACCACTGAGGAGTGTGAAATCTGTTTTCTGGGGAAGGAACTCACACCTGGGGCTAGAAACACAGCTCTCCTTCCCAGCCTTTTGTGGCCAGGGCCCATCACATGTCTGTCTGGACTCGCTGCTGTCCAGCAGTGCCTGTGCCAGTCGCTTCTTCTCCCTCCTGTTTTATCTGGGCTGCAGGGAAAAACTGTCTTAAATTCTTCACTGGGCTCTTTGAGCTTGCTGTGGGAAGTCTCCCTTGTATCTGGCTGCAGTGAGTGTGGTGTGGAGATCAACAGAGTGTGGAAAACTACTGAGAGCTTCTCGAAGGGGATGGTACACCACTGCTTAACATAACGTGTGACTAGAGCCCCACCGAGCTTCCAGCTTCTCTCCTGTCTGTGTGTGGTGCCCATGTCTCAGAGGACAGGCTGGGGATGAATCCACTCTGACCATCGTTGGCTGAGGGAGGAGCAGCACCAGAGATGGACATGATGCACAGTGTCATCTCCACATTCAGTAACAAATAAGACCACAAAAGTTCTCGAAATAGCTCTCCTTGGGTTTGTGTCAGTGTGTCCAGGAGAATGGGAGCCAGGGACAGACTATGGCAGCCTGGAAGCTTCCTGACTTCAACATCCTACATCCTGTAGAGGATACAAAAAGCCCTCTAAAGGACACCAGATGATGGCTAATAAAGGATGGAAAGGAAAGTACCAGGAGTACAGTTATGTTGGTCTGCTGGTTTCACATAAAGAAGGGTGCTGGTGTGTCAGGTATCTCAGCTGAGGGATTTTGGATGTACAGCTCTGCACTGGTCCCTCAGGCATGGCCCCTGAGCAAGCCCAGGAGGGATGTGGAAGGGGCACTGCCACCTGGAACATGAGCCCTTGGGCAAGGACAAGGGGTTTACCAGCTGTTGCTTTGAGTTGTGCTTGCCAGAAAACTCACCACCCCAAATATATTATTTTCTCCTTTTGACCATCACACTCCCAGACACACTGCTGCTTTGCAGGCCATCCCAATGGCTGTGTCCCAGCTTCTTGGTGGCATTTGAAGGGTCATCCTTCTCAGGGTGTCCTAGTCAAGTTAAGAGAATCTTTGGAAGAACCCAATATAAGCATGATTCTGCACACAGGTCCATCCTGAAGTGCTGTAACTCCTTTTCCCTGAGGCACTTATTTCTTGGTTGCACAGGGCTTTGGTTTATGGCAACAGGAGGGAATGAATCTTACTTTCAACATCTGAGAAACTCCTGTGATTCATGGAGAGGATTTTCATTATCAGTACCTGCTAGTTCCTGAGTAGGGACAGTGGGGCAGCTCTGCCCTCTGAAGCTTTTTGTTCTGTGTAGTGGCTGTTCAAACGTGGCCTTCACTCCTCAGTGGGCACATCTCATGGCACTGGCCAACCTGTGGGGAGAGAAGCTGGGGGAAACCCTGCCAAGACATACAAAAAGTGTAACCAATCAAGCTACTTATGGGATTTCTTTAAATCCACAAGGAACCCATTTGACACCCTGTCCCTCCAGCTGTCACCATCTGCATAAACAGGATGTCACCTATGACTGAGGGGTTTTTAAAGCAGAAAGAAAATGTAAATGTGGTTACAACGTGGATTCAAAGCTTCCCCTCCCTGGATCTGCGTTGTGCTGGTCCCTTCCTGAGGAACTAAGCATTCCAAGGGCTGCTGTGCCCAGGTGTGCCTGAAGCACAGGTCTGATGGCTGGGGTGCAAGAAGGGCAAGTGTCAAAGCGATGATGCTGTGCTGCTGTGAAGGCTCCGTGCCCTCCTGAGGTCTCCATAGGTGAGGCAGACTTTTCCACTCTGAAACAAGCCAGCTTTGGGGCAGCTTCTTCCCCTGCAGTGGTGCACACACTGCCCTGCTTCAGGGGCTGGCCCCAGGTTCTGGAATGGTAAAAACATTCGTCTTTTATTTCTGTCGCCGCTCAATATTATGGGAAAAGATGTTATCACAGCTAATCCGTGCGGTGTCTCTGGAATTTCTTGGCCTGTGAGGGTTTATGCTGCATTCGGGGAACTCACTGCTGCAGCCTTTTGGCAGAGAGTCCCATTTCTTGCAGGAAGACTTTGAAAAACCCTGGTACTATCAGGATTATAAAGTTTGTGGTTTTGCGTAGGAAGAGTAAGAAAAAGCAAATGAGATCTTGAACGTCAAGGATATGATCTATCCTTTGTCTCTTCCCCAGCTCCATATTAAACACTTCAGTAGGCATTTTCAAAGGTTGCTGTGTGAAGTATCAAGCAGAAACAATGACCCAGTGTTGTGATCGAGGCTGGGGAACCTTAACCAGTAACTTGCAGCTGCCTGTGTGAGTTATCTGCAAACCACATCAGCATTGTCTTCTGTATATCAAAGCTGATCATTTCCTATATTGTTCTAACATACCTGCCCTGCTCTGTTGGGGCTGCAGGAAAACAGGAAAGGAGGAGGGTCTTGGCTGTGAGTGGGTATCTTGTTCTTCCTTTGTGATACCAAAACATTTGTGAATGAGCTTTGACCCTGAAGTAGGCTGAGCTGGTAAGGAAATCCATAATTTTCTGTCCATTCACGTCTCATTCACATTGTTTACCTTTTGTTTAAACAAGGAGGTTTTGTTGGTTTTTGTTTTGTTTTTTGCTTTGTGGAACATGATTGGCCCATAAGCCCAGACACCAGCCCCTCTTCCCAGTCCTTCCAGCCTTTGACAGCATGGGCAGGGTGAGCTGTGCTGGGGTGTAACAGCAGAGGTCACACAGAGGATTCACTCAGGCTTTAAATGTACAGTCTTTAAATGTAATCTTTCTTAAATTCTGTAAAGTGATGCACCATCTGCACAGAGGGACATCCCTTTCTTCAGGTGTCCCAGCTCGACCTCATGTAGAGAAGTTCCTACTGCAATGTTCCACCAGGTATAACAGTCCAGCCATGAAGATCACTGGCTGCATTGCTGACATACTGACAGCATTCCTTTCCCTTCAGATTTTCCTGCAGAAAGTTGGCATCTCATTATTATGCATGCATCTGTTCAAACCTCTGTTTTCTCTTGCTTGTGACCAAAACTTGCTGTTGATGTGCAGCCATTATCACTTCACAGCTGCAGCACCTGCAGAGGTGGCACATGGTAAAGGAAGGTAAAGCATAACCAAGCAATGCTCTGCTGAACAGCACAAAAATAAATGTGAAGCAGCCTTGTGCGTGAGAGTAGGGGAAAGCTTGCACACAAATGCAGGATCAGATAATCCTGGTTAAATGTACACCACGGTGTAATCAGATTGTGCTGTTGGTTTGTGTTGTTGTAATGGTATTTGTAATAAGCAGCTTTGCTCAGAAGCCTGGTGTTCGTGCGGAGTGCTGTCCTCTCAGGGGGTGTTTCTCAAGGTGCTGTCCTGTCTGTAAACAGGGCAGCTCAAGGTTGCTTCCCAGTGCTGGTGTCCCAGAGGACCCAGGAGCCAAGTGAGGCTGGGAATCTCCACTGCAGTGGAGGAGCTGAGGCAGAGGAGGCTGTCAGCCTTTTGCTGACCCCCGGCTCCACTGCACATGGAGCAGAGCATGATCCGAAGGTCCCTGACCCCACAGCCCAGGTTTGCTGCAGACACGTGAACAGCAGTGCCACGCTGGGCACTGTGCTTGTGCCCAGGCTGGTGGGCAGGGGCTCTCAGCTGGTATAGCCCTGCTCCCAGGGATCCTTCCCAGTGTGCCTGCTCTGCCTGCACTGCCCAGCCTGCCCTGGCCACCCACTCACAGAGAGCTCATCTGCAGCCCTGTGCTGAGCCCCATGGACAGCCCCATCTTCTTCTTCAGAGAAGGAATGCATAAGGTTGGGTATAACCCCTGCTAATTTAACCCACAGGTCCATATTGCTTAAAATCTGCACCACAAGCAGGATGCAGGTTTTGTAAGAGCCCCCCAGAGCTCACAGGTGTGAGATGCATACAGAGAGGTGTCACCAGCCCCCCTTTGACACGACCCTCTCTACATCTGACATGCTTTTTTCAGATAATGGTGGTTTTTGGCTTGCCCAAGCAGCTGGGCTGGGTTAACAGCAGAGAGCCCTGTGTGAGACAGATTCCTAATAGCCGGGACTCAGCAGCTGAATTTGTGAAATAATCCCACCGGCTTTAATCGAGGGAGGAGACTGTGAGAGGCTTGTAAATTCCTACAGCAAAATTCTCATTCACGAAGCAGATCCTGCCTGCAATGTGCTTATCTCCCTCCCTCTGTGTGCAGAGCCCTTGACGTCAATGGAAGATTCGCTCTTTCGGGGAGAGCAGAAGACTGAGGTCACGCTCCTCCCTGCAAACAGGAGAATTATGTCCCTGGCATTGAGGCGAGAAGGCTCTAGGCTTTTGCACAAAAGCAAAAAAGACTTGAAACAATGGCATGCACAGAAAAATAAAAAGGTAGACCGAGTGCAGGAGAAGCATTTGGAGCTGTATCAGCAGGCGGTGGAAAGATGCCACTCTCGGTTGCATTTAAAAATGAGCTGTTTGGCAGCCATGAATGGTGTGCAGGATTTTCATTCATTCATCCCCCTCTCCAGCTCTGGGAAGGGACATCTGTCAGCCCTGAACCCAGGCAGCAGTCAGGCTGCAGCATGCTGTGCTCATAGCCCAGCACATTTAAATCAGCAACCCAGAGGTTAAACTCCACAGCTCAGCCACCGGTGTCCTCAGTGATATTTATAGATTGCATTACATTTGCTGCAGCTTTTATGAGCAAAAGGTACTCCTCATGGCTAAATTATCAGAGGTTAAGTGTGACCAGTTGTAGTTAACCTCATGGTGGATGGTGCTATTTTGATTTTTTCCTTGTGTTTGTGAGGACTGAGCATATGGGTTGAGAATCTCTGAAGAAAATATTAGATTTATTGTTTTTATCACATTCCATTTATAAAGCTGCTTTTGCTGAGGAAGTGCTTTGCAGAAATTAACATTTTACCTAGCTTAAACTCTGGAATAATATTCAGCCCATGCAAATTAAACACTGCCATTCCCCTCAAAGAACTGTTTATTTCTTCTCTGCAATAAGGGAAGTGAGTTCCTAACTCCGCGGGGAACTTATCGCTCTGCAAATGAGGTTTGTAGCTGCACAGAAATACAGCATAGTTCGCCGAGGCCAAAAGCCAGCTGAGGTGACCAAAGCCAGGAGAGGTGTCCCTGGGCGCTCCCCGTGGTCCTGGGAGGGAGGAGGGATGTCTTCTGCAGGACAGTTTCCTCCCAGGGCTGGAAGTCAATCAACATGTGGCTCACGCCACAAAGCCGGCAGCGTAAACGGGGAGTTTGTGTTGCTTTCATCCCGTCTCATGTTCCTGCCGAGGCTGTTATTATTCACCATTTACCTTCTCAAAATATTGAGCCAATTAGAAAAGCAAATCTCTCTTTTGGTGAATGCCCAAGGGTGAAGCTGTAACGATGTGTGTTCTCCGCAAGCCCTAATTGCGGGTGTCGCAGTTGCGCCTGGGACTGCTGGGCTGAGCAAACCCAAATTCCTGTCTGAGATATTTTACACCTTGGCCAAGCCACACTGAGTGGCTGCTTTTGTCCAGCTTCATGAGCCGGGTGGCTGAGGCTGGTCAGCTCTGGGGTGGGAAATGCAGCTCCAGGGAAGGAAGGGATGGCTCCTGGGGAGCGTCATCCCGGCGGATGGCGAGGGAAGGTCCCAGCTGCTGGATCAGGCTCTGTTGCTCACAAACTGTGAGCTGCCAGTGCATTTATTGGGATGGGGGCTATAATCCTGGCTGGGAGATACAGAGAGGAGTCTTTGGGTTTTTCCCTTGTTAATTGTCAGACAGGTGTGGTGTGAGGGTTACTAATCCTAATGCAGACAGGATTACCCCTGTGTGCTGTCAGTTAGATTAGGTATGGATCTAAGGTCCTGGTGTTGAAATCCTGTGCTTTTCTTATATTTCCTTTCTTGTGGTGAATTGAGTAGCATACTCTAAAAGTTTGCATGAATGAGGGTGTGTATGTTAGTTGAGAGATTTCAGGCAAAGGTAGATTTCAGTATGGAAGTCCAAGAAGCTGCTGTACTTCCTTTTACATGCCAGGATTTCTGCCCCCCCTGCATAGTGAAAGCAGGGCTAACTTAGTGAATCCCTTTATTAAACTCATCTGATGGCTCAGGCTGCCTGCCATTAGTGCTGTTTCTTACATGATAAGTGGTATTGCTAAGCTTTCTAAAATGAGTATAACAATCTAACTGGTGCCCAATGGGATATCCATCTTGTGTCTGACTACAAGGAATAAATTATGCTCTCACACTGATAATTGCTCATGCCTGAGTTCAAGGATTACAGTCCTGCAATGCTGATGATTAGAACTGGTCTCCCTTTTTTGTGCACAGATGCTCCCTGTGATCCACTTCAATGTCTGCCTCAGCTTCTCCAAATTGATTGCTCTTTGCAAAAGAAGGAAGACACAATTCTGCAAAAGCGTTGCAGGCAGCTAGGACCTGATTTAAATTCTGAATATAACTTCTGATGTCTTCTAGGTAGTTTAAAGAAGTATTCTTGACAATTTTAGTGGTTCTGAAAATGGGGTGGGTCACAGAAAAACAGCATTCAAAAAGAAATACCTTCAGAAAATACAGAAGTATTAAAAAAAAACCCTGTAAAAGTTCATGTAAAAGTAAGTCTGTTCTGAATGGAAGAAGCAGAAATAACTACGAAATTTTTCTCCCTAAAATAAATTCCCCGAGCTCCTTAACAAGACTGGTGACAAAGCAACGTATGAAGCTCTGCTCTACGCTTCACTGCCTATTTTCTCACCCTCAGCTTAAAAATAACAGCACTGTAGCACCTTCTGTTTTCTCATGACGTCTACGCACACTTTATGAATAATCTTGAGGGGGAACGCTGTGCTTGATCTCTGATTGGGATTTTCCCGTCTTACCCGGTGTTGACTTAACCCTGCTTCCAAGAAGTCAAGAGTAAAACGCCCATTGATTTCGGGTGCGAGCAGATTTTGACTTTTCAGAAATGCTCAGCCATATGTGTTCTCGTTTTGGAAGTATCATGTGGTTGCATTTGGCCCATGTCGTGTTTTAGTCACTCAGAAAGAACACGCAGAGTTCCAGCCTGTCCTTACCTGCCCTCACTACTGCAAGAGCTGAGGGCCTTGGGGAGGTTTGGAGGGCCAAAGGTTCTGCTGTTGTCCTCTTTTGGGGTTTCTTGTTTGTTTGTTTTCCTTCCCAAATTTCAAGAAAACATTTCTATTCTGAGACAAAGGGAATGCAAACATTTCCAATGTGCTGTGAAATAAATCTGAGGGAGAAAAATATTTGAACTCAGCCTATATGTTGTATTTGGGAATAAATGGTGACAGCATTTATTATCACATATTTTATTCCTTGTGATATAATATAGTATTTTAAAGGGGCTAAAATAGTTTGGAATCAGGAGTTGAAACACTGTTTTAATCTTACTGAGGACCTTTTAAATTTCCTACATTAAAAAAAAAAATGTTATCAGAAGTGACATATCTGTGAAACATTTACTTTTGGCTGATGGGTATTTTCTGAGGGAAAAATGTTTCACTGAAAATTTCTATCAGGCTTTAGGGTTTCTTGGTCTTTAATGTATTTACACCCATCAATATCAAAGGGAGGCTTAGGAAATCTCTGGGTTTGTGTTACGTGCTGGGAGCTCACTGAGGGCAAGATGAAGGGCTCAGAGTGGAGATGCTGTGGAGCTTTAGGTGGGATGAGCCCGCAGGCAGGGATCAGAGCCCGCTGGCTAAGGGGAGTTTCAGCAGCTGTGAGTCAGGAGCACAGCCCATTAAACCTGCTGCTCTCCAGGGGTAACAGCCCCTGGCAGAGGGGCTGCCTGAGCAGACCTGTGTCAGCTTCAGCCACCTCCCGTCTGTGATCACCGAGCCCTCACTTTCACAGGGTGTTTACACAGCCCAGCTCTTTGCCTAAAATAATGTGAGAAATCTGTGCTAGAAAAAGGACTTATAACTAATCCTCCCAGGGTCTTAGGTTAATGTCCTTTCCCCTGGATTGTCTTTCCTGGTGCCATCCCTATCCTCCTGTCTGCTTAGTCATCTGTGAGGTAAGCTGAGCATGGTAGGGAGAGCTCCTCTCCAGCCAAGGGTGTAAGCAAA
This sequence comes from Pyrgilauda ruficollis, assembly GCF_017590135.1. Taxonomy (NCBI): domain Eukaryota; kingdom Metazoa; phylum Chordata; class Aves; order Passeriformes; family Passeridae; genus Pyrgilauda; species Pyrgilauda ruficollis. The sequence goes on along the minus strand of NW_024513654.1, from coordinate 5,393,579 downwards.
TTAAGAAGACAAATGCAATTAATCTGTGTTTTCTGTCATATTCCTCGCGCCGTGTCCTGCTGTCACCACGTGTTCCCCACTGTAGCCACTGAGGGATTTTCATTGGACATGGCACAGCTTTTGAGCATGTTTCCTGATCTAGATCTGCTGGTTAAAGGATTTGCTGTCCCCCTCACATGATGATGGCACATACCAGCAAGGTTTCCCATGACTTTGTGAAAAAATAATTGCAGTCTTCGTGTCATATGGTTGTTCTGGTTTAAACATGCTGGTCTGAGCAGTGTGAGTTGGAAGAGGAATCAGCCTGTGACTTTGAAAATGTGCAAATCACCCAAAAGAAATTTGTCTCAGACGTTTTTATGGTATTTCAGTTGGAGTTCCATGAAAAGTACAAAAAATAACGCTTTGCCTAAAAACAAAGTCCCAAAACAAACAAACCCGTAATAAATAAATGCTTGCCAAGAGTCATAAAAATCTTAAACTGTGATTTAATATCCTGTCTCTCTTTGTCTTAGTGGAAAAGGTCATATAGATGAAAGACATCTGCTGTTGTATCTCTCTTGGATTTCAGGACAAGACCAAAGTGCTATTCTTGGCTTTTTTTTTTTTTTTCCCTTTGTGTGTGTGAGCAAATTGCCATAAATTCCTTCTATTCAGTTGTGTCAGCTCCTGAAGAGGATGAACAGGCCTGTGGCGAGTGATTTCAGATGGAAAATCCCTTGTGTTTTATTCTTCAGAGACTGGTGCATGCCTGTTGCAGAGCATTCCTAGAGGCATTTCTCTGAAATGAGGGAAGGGAAGAGCAAGAGGCTCCAAGCCCCTATTCCTAGGGTTGCTTTCAAGAGCAGGAAGGATATGGAGGGGTAGCAGTCCAGTTTGGGACAGGTCAGAGATAGAAGGTGTCTCAGAGGCTGATAGCCAACAAGAGGTGAAAACAGGACAAAACTGGAAAATAAAATAAGTAGTTAATGCTAGAAATGTTAGAGATGGGCAGAAGACAGAAGGACAAGAAATGTCAGGGTGAAAGTGAGGGGAAACACCTGGTCTGACTTGCTCTTAATTTTTCAATGTTCTTTCCATCATCATGTTTTTATTGAATCTGTTTGAAATACAGTCAGCTCTGGACAGCAGTGCATTTACAGCCCTTGATTGTTCCTGGCAACTTTTAATGTTTTTTCAGTAATACCACCCCATTTTGAAAAATGGGCCTTCCTCAGAAAGCAATTGTGTTGATGAGTGGGAAAACTGTGACCCTCTGAAGCCACAGGGGATGAAATCCTAACCCTTGCTGAAGGCAAAGGCAGCATCCCCAGCGACAGCAGCGGGTTCAGGATGTCACGGGGAGAGCTCTTGGCTGCTGCACCGAGCTGGAAACTCTTGGAGATGGGATCTGTGTTCATGTGTTGCCTCGTACAAAGAGGTCCTGAGTTTGTTGGCCCCCCAGGCATTGCAGAAAAGCAAATGCTAAGTTGTCCTGTGAGCAGTGGAAGTAATTAAACATCCGTGCCATTGGATCCTCGGTGTCTGGTAAAGGGCGAGTGTCAGGCTTTTCTCAGCAGATCTTCTTGCTCTCTCCAGCTGCTTGTTCTCTCAGCAGGAGGAAGGTGATGTGCAACCCCCTGGACAAGTGACCAGCCCTTTGATGGAGGGGATCCACACCTCTGTGTGTTCTCTCTCCAGAGCTGGGCAGCTTAAAACAAATTTAAGAATCCTTTTCCTGCTAGCCCTAGCTTTCTTATGTCTTCTGACAATATCAACTGGAAAACTTTTCAAGAAGAATGGGTCTGGTTTTATTTTGGCTTTCTTTCTCCTAATTAAAGCTGAGCATTTAAACTGCCTGTGATAATTTCTTTTCCCAGTTGCACATGTGGAGTGTCTCAACACGACTGTAAAAGTCATGCTAATTTATGTGAGGGCAAAATTAATCTTTAAGCTGGAAAAGCGTTCCCTATTTTTGTTTGAAAAATGCTTTTGTGTCTTTAAGTAGAGGGCACTGCTGAAAAGCCAAGGGTTGTGTTGGTTTTATTATTTTTATTTATGTACTTCAAAAGCAACTCAGAAATCTTTTACTTGATAATCTGAAGCCAAGGCAGCAAAGTACAAATAGCTTTGTCATCTACTAATGTGGAAAATGTGAAACAAAATAACTGCACCTTCTACTGGGTTTTTTTCCCCCCCAAAATTGTTTTTCTGCCTCTGGGAGATAAACTTTTTTTTTTTAATAATTTAGAACATTGCCTTTTTAGGCATAAAATACAAATAATTTATTTTTATTTTTATTCTCACTGTAAGCACTCTTCCACATCTCCCACGTTATACTCCCATGAAAAACTTCCATACCAGGAAGCCTTGGAAAACAGCACTTACTCCAGAAATACTCTGCACTGGCAATTTTGTGCAGAGGGCACTCCTCAGTTCAGGTCCTTATCTCTCCCTCTCACAAAGGGGTTGTTGAAGGGCTTGCTGGAATTTGTGGTTCCTGATAATATCAGCTGGAGTTGTAGGTGCTGGGCTTGAGGCTGTTGGGGTTGAGAACTAGTTCTGCTCTTGAGACAGGTTTTAGGGCAATCACAGCCTGCATTTCAAGAGGATTAACTATAGAAAAGCAGAGAAAATAACTGAAGATCTTAGAAGATTGAAAGTCTAGCCTTTACCTTGAAAAAAAATCCCATGTCTTCATACCTGTAGAAGCACTTGTATCTTTGCTGGAGACAGAGGGAGGCTGTTAAATCCAGTCAGTCCTTCCATCAAAGGTGGAAAGCACAGCCAGGACAATCCTGCTTCCACCTGCTGCCCTGGCACCTGTCCCCTGCTGCTGTTGGGGAGGCTGGGGGTGGCTCCGTGCTGTGCAAGGTGCAGGAATGTCCCCAGGCACCCGGAGAGCCTGTGCCAGGAGCCCTGGCCTCCCTGCCTCCTCTTGTTTCTGCATGTTTTTCCCAGAAGCACTCTTTTCAGCTGGGGTCCTGTTTGTGTTGTCATTTTAAAATGTGCTTTGGAATGTTAAATTCAGCCAGCTGAAATTATTTCCTTTTTGCCCCCTTGCTGAGAGGGTTTATAAATATCGAGTTGCACAGGAAGCAAATTCTCCTGTTATCAGATTGTTCTGCAGTCACTTTTCTTTTCCTCAAAAGCATAATGGTGAACTTTATCAGTGCTCAGTCCTTTGTTTCCTATTAAACACGAGTGATTAAGATGCTGTTTGGCTCACTGGAAAGAGTTACTGACCTGTTTTGTCTGAAAATGTGTCTTCAAATTAGGAGGCACCTGAAGCTGGTAGGAAGTGGGTATTAATTGGGTTCAAGTTCCACAAGCACAGATTGCAGTTTCCCAGTGGGATGTGGTAAATAGCCGTCACCAAGATAATATTAATTACATTATCTCCCAGAATGGTCCCAGGAGGTGCTGAAATAGCACATGGGCCACTTGGGCTTAGATGCTTAGACATGAAGATCAGTGTTTGCTGCTGTGTTGCTCAGCACAATGCAGAGCATGTGGCGTCATCACTGGGGCACTTGGATGAGATAAGGAGGCTGGGATTTTCTGCCTTGCTTCTTGGGGTTTTTCTCTCATGAGTGAGAAAATCAGAATATTATCTAAAGCAATAGCTGTATTTCTTTTCTCTGCCCTGACACCCGACAAGGAACGATGATAGCAAGCCCTAAAAAATGGGTTTCATAAAATGAAACACCTGAACAGAAAAATAAAGCACCTGAACAGAAAGTGTTTCTTGCTGCACAGATTGTGACTTCCTTGTAGATCTGTTCAGCTCTAGAGTGACTCCAAGTGCCACACAAGCAGTGCACAGGCCTCATTTATCAGAATCACACTCCATGCAATTGACTTTACAGCCAGTCATGCTGCTGGCATTGCAGTGCTGTGCTCTGTACCACCAGCACTGTTACAGGTTGTGTGCGCTGCACCCTGACCGCTGCACTGTCCCAAACTGCAGCTCACAGGCCTTTCAAAAGCCCCTCTCTTGGTTTTGCTCAGCTGGGAGGACAGGGGCCATGGGGCCTGCAGGGACAGCTGTCTGGTGCCAGTGTGAAGGTCAGACCATCCTCACACTGGAAATGCTGAGCCAGATGCCTCCCTTAGCCCTTAGAACCATGTTAAGTCTTTTTAGTCTTTGAGGACCCAGCAGCCTTCCTCTCCCAGGTACTGATTAGGGGCAGCAGCAAGAAGCAAACAAATACACTGTTCAATGATGTCTTGTTACTTCTCCATTGGTAATTGAAGTTCAGCAAGCTGGATTCATGTGGGATGGGAGCCTGGCCTTGGAGATTAATGAACTCTGACCTGATAATCAGACTCTTCTGTCTGGGCTAGGAAAACATGAACGTGGTGGTTTGTTAGGGACATGCTGGCAGACACTTAAAGACAGTGATGCTGAAGGCACCATTATAATTAGCTCAGCCAGAGACTGAGCACATAGATTGACTTGAAAACCAGTGTGGCTGTTCTACAGGCATCATGACCCCTGTAGAAAACACTGCTGAAAGAATACTTAGACTTTAGTCACCTAATTCAGGGTTATGCATCCTTGTTAACAGGTTATATATTACCACTGTTAATTAAAGGTATCAGCATGTCCCCTAATGAGGGGGATTACTTGCCACGTAAGAAGTCACATTATGCTTCTCAAAAACTGACTGGTAGGTTGAGACGGTGTTTTTTAATATTCAGAAAGTGCTTGTTCCTTATTTGTGAAGCTTAAATTAAACACCAGAGGGGTCCAAGTGTATTCAGATGAAGGGGAAATATGTGCCCTACAGTCTCTTTCACAACAGCTCAAAGCTAACATAACCACCTTAAAACAAAGGGAAGCTTTCATCCTTCTTCTTACAGCTACACATGAAAATCTGAATTGCAATGAGATTGAGCAACTGTAAGAAAATAAATAAGTAGACCTAATTCTTCCCTGTGGAAGTTGTTTCAATAGAAAAGTATTAGGCAGCTTCAGAAAATGTCAGTAACTGGGTGAAAGTGGTCCCCATGTGTTTTCCAGTTTCCTTACTCCTCCCACGATGACAATTGCCACCAAGAGATGCATTGTTGAACCAGGGTTGTGCAGGACAATGAAAGAAGGGCATTTTCTGGAGGGGGAAGATGTACAGAATTTTTTTGCATTTTTTAATATATTCTGGTTTTTTTTTTTCCCCTGTTGCTCTCTGTTTTTCCTCAAAATAAGAGGAAACAAGTGCAGGCTGATTTTTATGGTGCAATTCACATTCCTCCCGTTTTTATTTTTTTTTTTAAATGTTTGTATATTCACATCTCTAGGTCTGACTTTTTTATTAAATACAAGCAAGCAATGTTTCTTTCCAAAGGGAGCAGGGTAATCTGTGTCTGCTCGACTGAGCCCAGAAGGTTCTGGTTTGTGCTGGAGTCAGCAGCAGTTTCCTACAGTGACTCCGTTTGACCTGCGCTGCTCTGACGGGCTGGGCTGGCAACAATCTCAGCCTCAGCCTTCAAAACATTCCTTTGTAGCCAAGTATGCTTCTGCTTTCTCTGAAATATCTGGTGTCAGTTTTAACAAGAGGGGAAACAGGCGTTCGTCGCCATCAATTCATTGGACAATTAAGCCGCTGATCTCTGACCCCCTGCCATTATTGGCTTTCAGAGCCAGGGTAAAGACCCCACAGATATCTGTTCTCTGTCATTCCCTGTGAACTGTCCTGGTATTTTATTTACTCAAAGGCTTAGCTCTTGCCCACCACCAGCCAAATGTATACGCTTTGTAATAAAAATTGCTAATAAGCTGTCCCAGGCAGCGACATTAATCTCTGAGTGACGATAACAGCAAGCAAAGGGAGCAGCTGGCTGTCAGGAAAGCATGTGAGTGGGAATCATACATTTATTTAGATTTATGGACATATTAGAAGTGCCCATCCCTGGCTGCAGCTGCTTTTGATGCTTTGGGCTACCTTGGGCATCCAGACCAGAGGCAGGGGCTTTCCACTGGGAGGTGTGGGATGGCTGCATGGTGCTGTTTATTCTTCTTGCTTCATCTTCCAGGCTATGGCAGTACTTAGCTTTTGCTCTCTCCTGGAGTCCCTGGTGTCAGGATCTTTGCTGCCACGCTGCTCTCGGGGCGGGCTGATGGCCCAAATCAGTACCTTGTATTAGTTGTGGCCACAGGGCTGCAGTGAGAGGCAGTGGAAGTGCAGGACTGTGTGAGCCATGAGGAAATAGTTAATCCATGCCTGGCACAGAGCTCTGTTTTGTGTTTATTAAGACAGCCGGGTGGGTGGGTGGGAGAGGCAGCCGAGCTGGGCCAGCTGCTTGCATCATCTGACGCTTACACCATGCAACCTTCAAGCCTCATTTTTCAGTCACTGCTTTTGAAGCACTTCATTAGCTAATCAGAGGAACCCTCTGCCTTTGCTCTGCAATGCTCTGCAAGTTCTCTTGGTTTTTGTCTTCCACCTTCTAATTTTTTTCTTTTTTTTTTTTTTTAGTTCTGCTTTTTGTGTTGAGTCCTTCAACTGGTAGCTATAGTAACACCCCTGAATGAGTGACTGTAGTACACTTCTGCAGCCCACTCCCCTCAGGAAAGCTGTGCCAGGCTGTCACACACCTGCAATGCCTTGGCACCCCCTCTTGTAGGGTTTTTCTCCAGACAGCAGGGACAGTCTTAGCTTGGGAGCCAACTCCATCCTGCTCTCTATTTGCAGCTGCAGCCCACAGTATATTGTGGCAGAAGGAATGAGTCACTGGCAGAGCAATCTGTTGCATCAGATAATCACAGATTACCTCCATTAACCCAAATCCCTTCTGTAACCTTTTACAATAATGATCCCAAAAGCTGACGCATACAATGCTGTTACCATCACGTCTTGGGCTGTCAGTAGTTTATAAAAAGGATGTTTTCTGTGGTTTCAGGGGAGATCTGGCAGCACCATCCACAGAAAACAGCTGTTGGTACCTTGGATAAGATGATGGGGACAAAGCCAGGCTTTGTAGCTAAGGGAAGGGGAGGTCTCCCCTAAAGCTGGCCATGTCCTTTTGCATCATCCTGTGCACCCTCTCACAGCTTTCCCTGGCAGCCACATAGAATCTCCTTCCTCCAAATCAATGCTTGTGCCCACACCTCTTCCCCTCTGCCAGTCAGTCACTGCAAATGGCAAATGCTCGTTGTAACCAGGCATTTCAGGGGGTTTCACCCCCTCTCCACATTGCCCTATGGTGTATTTGAAGTTACCTCATGTATCTAGGGTTTAATTTATGTTTTATGAATATGTCTGAGAAATTAGTGGGTTGCTTGACCACGGGGAGCAAGGAAGATGGTAGTTATCTGCTTTTGTGGTGAAGAAAAATGTGTCTGATCCTGATTCCAAACAGAACATGACATAATATGAGACATGTTGTGATGCTGTACTTTTCTTCCTGGCTGACTCTGGAGGCAAAAGGTGTCACAGAAGGGAAATTCCCCTAAAAGAATTCTGGCACTACAGCCCAGACACATGTACTAAGGAGGTTCCCAGCCTAATTTTCACCATTTTTAACGTGTGGATTTCTGGGTTCTTGTCAGAATATCTCAAAGCTTTACCAATTCTACCAATTTGGTGGAACTGATTAATTAGCCAGGCCTAATAAAACAAGCTATTGTTTTAGTCTCAAGCTATTAATTTTTCATGATGTTTACAAAAAATATTTTCTTTAGTCTTGTTGGTGAGGGTAAAAAAACAGAATAGAACATAATTCTCAGATCTTGGCTATAGACTGTTGATAAGAACACTTGAATTCTCACCTCCTCTCCAGCTGGATCTCCTCCCCACAGTTCAGAAATACTCCTTATAAGACTCAAATGTCAGGAACACAGAGGCTAAGTTATTTTTTAGATACTGCAGATCTATTTGCAGGAGAACAAGCCCACACAGCTCTTTGACAGGGACAGACAGAGCCCACATCGTTTCCTGCTCAGGGCTGGGTTTTTTGCATGTTCTCCCTCTGGAACTGGCATCATATTTTTCAGGAGAGCTGAGCCTCATGTATTTGCCTGTACCAGGCAGGTTTCCTTGCAATCCTCCTGCCTGTCTCGTGCTGCACATTGTGCTGTTGTGTTGCTAAACACCAGAACTGCACGTTACGGATCAGCAAATCAGCTGAGCTTTTTAGGTTTCTGCTCACTTACCTCAGTGTCTAACTAGGATCCAGGAGTTCCTGTAAGGTATTTTGGGTTTAGGGGCCAGCCCTGAGAGCATTTGGGCTGTTTGAGGATCACAGCTGTATCCAGGAGCACTACACATCCTCCTGGGCAGTCTCTGTGGGCAATGCATGGACAGCATGTGGGGGATGAGTTCACAGACTCATAGAATATCCTGAATTACAAGGCACCCACAAAGATCATCATCCTGACCACACACAGGACCAGCCCACATTGCATTTGCAAGTTTGGGTTTGGAGGCATTGGTTGGTAGCTTGCATGCATGTTGCTAAACAGGGTAATAAATATATAGAACAGGTCATAAGTTTAAAAGCCATTGCTTAAAGAGGAGTTCCTTCCTGGAAAGATGTTATCAAGCCCTATTCAAGAGGGATTTCTGGAGCAGGGATTTGCATTCTTCCTTGGGTAGAATGGGAAGGAGGTCTCTTACAGTCAGTGTAACTCACAGCTGTGCAAATTAAATGGAGGGAATTGGTAAGAAATGTGGGAATTTAGAGTCACTCAAACATTCAGCTATGGGGAGACCACATTCCTTATTTAATTCTTGTGTACTTCAGAGCATGTGACAGTTGAGAACATTTCTGACAAAAGAATCTTCCTTTCAGAGAATGAAGTTTTGTCAAAAATTAAAGGGTTTGCAGGAAAGTGTCTGCTTAAAAGAAAAGATGATTTGCTTTTTCTACCTTCTTATTGACAACATAGAAACATCATCTTAACAAAGTAAAGAATGTCAATTTACCATACCCATTTTGTTCAGTGATATCTTAGCACTGTATTTGATATGTTCTATGATAATGTTTTGACGCTAGAGAACTGAGATGACTCAAATGTTATCACAGTGAAATGGTTTCATGTCTTTACATCAGAATTTTGTAGAACTTTGAAATACTGTCTCAGCTGCAGTTGGGAGGAAAGGTCCACTGAGAGATTTAATATTTTCAGCAGGGTGATAACCTTGAATCTCAACAACTCTGTTCAATAGCTTGGTCTCCCATAGTAATCATTGATACAGAGGTGTTACAGGGTTTTTTTATGTTATCCACACTATTGATGAAGAAGACCTCTCAACAGTCCCCAGACAGTCCCCCAGATATGTTGAATCAGCCAGTACATGGTAGTGCATTCTAAACCCAACAAAAATGCCTGGGATTGTGCCAGTAGCCTTGTTTACTCTGAGGTCAAGAATAGGAAATTGAAATTTTGGGCTCTTCTCAATTTTACTGTTTTAGATTATAGCTAGCTTTACTCTTGTAAGATTTATTGTTTGTTTGGTTTTTAATAGATTGTAAATCTTCCATAGAATCTGTATCTTTTGGATGATTTTTTGTTCATGGTATAAAAGCCAACAATCTCTTTTTGCTCATTTATCAGCTGCACATAAACACAATGCAGTTAAATACAAGGTATAAAAGAGAGATACCATAATAGACAAACTACAGGTGTTTATGTTGGGGGAAATTAAACTGCATCCAGGGAAATTTGTGACCAAGCAACTCTCTGTTAGCATAGCAGTGAAATGTAAACCCAATATATGTGAACTGACCCACAAAACCCAAAGAAAACTTGTTCAAATAATCTCAAAGATGCATTAAAAATATCCAGTGGAGGATGTAAGCAGAGTTGTGTGGAGAATGCCACAAACTGGCATGCCTACTTAAGACTTAGAGAAGAAATTAAAGGCTTGATTTTTAAGTTCAGTTGAGTCCTTTCAATGTGCTCTGACCAGGCATGAAGGTAGCTTGTGCAAAGACTCCTTTATATTCCTAGGGCAGTAACAAAATGGCCTTGACATATGATGGTTGAGCCCTGAGGATCAGTCTTCAAAGACCAATCCCTTAGCTTTCTCTGTCCCTTCAGGGCAGTTGGTATTACTAAAGCATATTATTATTATAATTAACATAAAAAATGTGTTGGTAAAGTCATGTTTCAGCATTTTATCAGTATTTGCAGTATTACCTGATCTCTTCTTTAAATCACAGGCTGATATTCCAGTTTATCAACACTGGCTTCTGGAAGCCAAGGTTAATAGTACTTTAGATGCCAGTTGTATACAAAATATTTAGCCCTCAGATTGCAAAGCCAGCCTGACTCTGCTTGTGCTTTTGCTTGTGAATTTCCCATCAGTGTGGTTCTGGATGAAGCACATCTGCTCTTCATTCCCAAAAAGCAGTGAGGTGTTTTACACAGTGGCTGTCAGGCTTAGGTATTTGTAGCAGCATTGTGAGCAAATGTGCTGTGGCAGCAGGGGAGGTGGGCACAAAACCCTCATCATGGTCTGTGACTCTCAGGAGCCGCGCTCATCAGAAAAGGCTGCGGGAGATAAAACCAGATTAGCGTCGATAAGAGGAGCTGTGTAACGCGATTCTCTTCTGGGGGCTTGCAGTGGACTTTTTATTGTATCTGATAAAAGAGAGCCTCTGGAGGCTGGTTTGCAGAGGCACTGCACCCCATGATGGACACCCAGCTGCTCTCGGAAATCCGGCCCTCATACTCATGGCATTTTCCTTGGGCTGGCGGGAGGGGAATCATAAAGAGGTTCCTGACGGTCTTGTAAGTGCTTGTTTTAAGCACAGGTTAAATCAGGAGTGTCATCTAAGATCTTTTCAGAATAAACCAGGGTTCGAGGGGTTTTTTTCTGCTTTCCCAGAGGAGAGAGGCAGGATGAAGGGCAGAGAGCAAGTAGTCTTTCATTCTTTAAAAACAAGCCAGTGTTATTTGCTAGTACAGCTGAGCGTAGGTGGAACTAATAGGAAAGAAGAATAGTGAACCTGGGAGAACTTCCACATGAAACCGGCTAATAAGGGTGAAACTGTTTGCCTTAGAGGCTGAATGTATTAGACATGAAAAATTCCTAGGGGAAAATGATGGGCTGGTAAGTTTTATTCATGCTGTCTCATTAGGACAAGGTGCTCTAGGAAAACAAGATTAAAATTAGTATTCTTTTCCTTCACAAATACACAGCTAACCTTTGGTATTCACACCCACATGAGACATGAGGGCATTCAACATGGTGTTTAACCAGGATCATAAGACCAGCCTGATTCTAAGTAGCACAGATGCTAAAAAAGGAGAAGAAATTGTTTGGAAGCCATTCACCTTCATGTTTTGTTAGCCATATGTAATTAACAGAATACGGAACAAATTTAATGTTTTTCAAATACTTCAGAAACAATTTTCCAAGATCTTCCTCTAAGCTGCCTGCAGTCCATCCTGTACTGGCCATACCTTACTCTAATATGACATTCCATGTAGAACACATAGCTTCAAACACCTCCCTGGGACAGAGGAGAGAAAGGGTGGCAAGAGGAAGAAGAGAAGAAACATAAACATCTTGTGGGTGGAAATAGGACACTAACCATGATTTTTCTGACTTCTAATATTTTTGGAGTTTGTTTCACTGCTTTCACTGTGTAATCAAGCCTTGCATGCTGAGGCCACAGAGCTCTCTACTGTTGTTGGGAAGGCCTTGGGTGACAACCCAGGTGGTGTTGTGAAGTGGAAGATGGAAGTTGTAGTCATCCTCCAGTGATCTGTGGATTAACTAGATTGCAGTTAATACAGTTGGATGGAATACTTGGCTGTCTTGGATTAGCCAGACCTGGCAGCATGGGATGTGCTGCTGTCTTATCAGCTTGGGCAAGAACAGAGCAGCAGTAGGAAGCCAGATCATCCATCCTTAAAATCCACCTTGCATGGTGGCTTGAGGCACAAATGGAATATGCTACGGGTGTGGTGCTGGAATAAATTCATCCAACAATATGTTTTACTCTGTGCTGTAAATGATCTTCAAACATCTGAGCAAGAGCATGGCTTGATGCTGTCTTTAGCAGAATTAAGGGACTCAAAGCCTTGGCTTCTTCAGCTTCATCTTCAGCTCCATCCTCTGTCTCTAATTTCTCATCTTCAGCTCCATCCTCTGTCTCTAATTTCTCATTTAATTTTGGGCAAGCCACTTAATATCTCACTGGCTTAATAATATGCAGGTGTTTTCCTGTCTCCTCTTGGCATTAGGAGAGTAAGTATATCCTGAATAATGGAGGGGAATAAAAGGTAGGCACTTTAAGCTAAGGGTAGCTCCTGCTGGCAGATGTTTTACATGTGTGCCTCTGGTTATGTCTCTCTCCTCACAGGCAGAGATCAGAGCTAGATTTGCCATGCAGCATCACGAGATGATGTGAAAAAATGCCATGTATTTTTCAGTAGGTAGGATGTAAAGCAAATGCTTTTGTTTCCTGCAGGACTGGTTGATGTGTTAGAGAATTAGCTTCAACCCTCAGTTTGCAAATGCTGAGTTGTTGAGTGCAGGCAAGGCAGCGGGGCTGAGCTTTCGTGCTGCTGCTGGCATCTCACCTTTGGTTGTCAGCAGCAAAGCAAAATTTTAAAGCAGTCAGACCCTCCAACACTGCATGATGGAACTTACATTTCAAACATGGCATGTCTGTCAAGTCCTGCCCTGAGAACTGCCTTGAAGAATGCAAATTCTACAGACTGGAGGGTGCAAAGGCAGCGATTGAGGCAACGTGTGAAAAGCTTCCCTCTGCAACCTGCACCGTGACCCATTCAGAGAAACCTCCCCTTTTAGCTTTTAGCTCTGCTAGACAATTTACTGTGTCTCAGCTGCCTCACTGCATTATGTCCTTCAAACCCCCCAGAATTAACGTTTGGAGCCAGCAAACACTGCTGGCTCCACAAGAAAAGCTGGGAGCGGAAAGGTCAGGTCGATTAAAGCACTTGATCAGAATCTTTAACATAAAGACGTCACAAGCAAAGCAGGAACGCTGCTTCACACTCAGCTAAGAGCAAATGATTCATCAGGCAGGGCTGCTTATTTTTGGAGGATAGCCACAAAAGAGAAGGGAACATGCTGGCTGTATTGATCACGGTTGTAACGGGGGACCGCAGAGCCCTTCCCTAGTTTTGATGGAAATTTAATGTCAGGAATACATCACCCCATGTAAATACATCAATACATATTTTACATTGAATGGATTTTAAAGATGTTCTGGCCCAGCTTGGCAGAATCATGTCACCTCTGCACAAATCTCAGAGCTGTCATTTAGAGCAAAGGGCTGTTCTGCAGTATTCTGTGTTGCTTGATGCTGCTAAAGATGGAGCCTTTTTGGGAGGACTTCTATCAAGGTGGCTGGAGAAGCAGGTGTGCTCTGGAATCTCCAGTGCTTGTGCCTACCTTCAGTGGGTGAAGATGTACCAGTGTTGAGCATATTCAGCCTAAAGGATGGTTTCATGTGGCTGACCCCCACTGCCTGCTGTGTCCAGAAGTGTTTGGAAATACTGTTGGAGCAGGCACTGCTGCCCAGGAGCTGCACATCCCTTGAGCAGAGAGCTCCTGCTTGCCCCAGGCAGCATCTCTGTCTTGCCCTTGGCAAGGGCAGAGGTGCTGCAGTGGCAGCAGCTAGAAATGAGGCACACATGAAGTTTGGGTTGGGTATCAGGAAATGGTTTTTCACCCAGAAGGTGGCTGAGCACTGGAACAGGCTCCCCAGGGAAGGGCTCACAGCACCAAACTTGTCTGAGTTCAAAAAACATTTGGACAGCATTCTCAGGCCCAGGTGTGTTTCTTGAGGTGGCCGGTGCAGGGCCAGGAGTTGGACTTTTAGGTCTTGATGGGTCCTTTCCAGCTCAGTGTATTGTAGGATTCTATGATTCTGAGATAAATGAGTGTGAGGAAGAACACAAAGAGAAGAAAAGTTCAGGGAAGAATGGTTCAGAGAAGAAAATGCAGCCATAAAGAATGACTGGAAGAGAGAAGGAAGCAGGAATTCCTGGTGGAAGGATCATTTTCCCAGAGGAGTATGAGAGGGAGGGTGCAGGGAGAGAAGTGTAAGTACAGTGTGATGAGGCATAGGGGCAGGAGCACAAAGGAAAATGCCCCTGGAAGAGAAGGAAAAGAGGAGCAAGTGGAGGTGGCAGCCTGGCATGCAGGAGCTGCTGTGCAGGATGGCAGGAGTGGGCTTTTGGGGACATGAAAACCAATGGAGACCCCTAGGGTTGCTGAATCCAACCCTTTGTGGCCACTGGCAGCCAGAGCAGAGCCATCTGGGAACAGATGTGCTCCAGAAGTTGGTGAACAGATGATCACAGTGCTCACCCCGGCCCACAAAATGCTTAAAGCACTTTGTAGTTCACCTAAGGCCCTCAGCATGCAAGACCAAGAGAGCAAGACAAGCTGTGGGCAGAGGGATGGGGGAGGAAATTACTTCAGCAGCAGTGGCTGGGATGCACTGAAGAGGGGGGGTTGGGGCAGAATTCTGTACAGACCCAAGGGGTATGTCTGTGTTGCAGAATACTGTGTGGTGGGGAGGCAGTCACAGCTGTCTGTGCTTTCCTGCAGTCTCATTCCTGGAAAGGAGAGCAGGGCTGTGCTCCTGAAAGTCCAAACAAGCTGGTTCCTGCATGGCCAGTGCAGATATCTCAGCTGCATTACATACTGCAAAAACACAATCAGTTCTTGTCAATAAGTTTAAAATAATTCAAGACAGACTCTATGATGGCAAAACCATTGGCTATCAAAAGCAAATGAATAAAAGGTGAGATTCAAAAGAAGCTCTCCTGTGCCAAAGGTGACATTGTGTGATCAGAAATGCCCCAGAGAGCAATACTTGTGATTTTTTTCTGAGGCTCTTGTTTTCTCTCTGGTGGTCTGCTACTTCTTGAGTCAGTGCTCTCCTAATTTAGCCTGTAATGTCATGCAGGACCCCAGACACTCCCAATCTGCAATTGTGACTCTACCAACCCCTCTACAGAATTAACTCAGCTCAGAATTAGTCATTCAGCATGCCAGTGCATGCAAAATAGACTCAAGTGGATCAGGTTTTGTGTTCAGGGACTGAATTGCAGTAAATCCAGGGACTCGGAGAATTCCAGTCTGCATCTGGGCTCTCATGTCCAGGGGGATGCTCCTCCTCCACTGGCTGCACAGTGTCTCCGAGCAGAACAAAAAGAAGAACCAATAAGTGATTTTTTCCTCTTGAAGCCATTAATTTTCTCCTTCAGTTCTCCTGTGGAAGCAGCAGTGACCAGAGTGTGTAAGAGCAGCAGTAGTGCCATGTTGGCAGGATATGTAATGTGAGGGTGGGAGGGGATGGCAGGAATTCAATTTGAATTTTTCAGTTTTTCAGCACTTTTTTGGGATAGAATCAAGGCTTGTCCCAAAACCAGAAGGGGGATATCTGTGTTGAAAAGGTGTGAACTGTAATTTTACAGATTGTTTGACTTGTGTGAAGTGGCTCTTGGTTGGGGAAGAGGTGATGCTGGAGGTAGCACTGTCATCTCAGCTGGACCTGGTGGGCAACAAGCCCACTAACTTTCAGTGAGCTGATCTTCTGCCAGATGCCACCTCCTTGGTCTGTTTTAAGTTCAAACAAGTCGAGATTTGATCTGTATCATAGAATCATAGAGTGGTTTGGCTTAGAAGGGACCTTAAAGGTCATCTAGTTGCACCCCCCTGCCATGGGCAGGGATATCTTTTGCTAGACCAGATTGCTGAGAGCCCCATTCAGCCTTTCCTTGAACACTTCCAGGGATCTGCTTGTGCATCAGCCCTCAGCTTTAATTGTTAATGGTATCCATAAGAATTGTGACTGGGCAGGTAAACTCCAGGTGGAACTGTGTCCCCAAAGCAATCTAATCCTGATATTTCTCTCTCTGCAGGGGGTGGAGGGAAACGCAAAGGCAAAAGCAAAAAGTGGAAGGAAATCCTGAAGTTCCCTCACATTAGCCAGTGTGAAGATCTCCGAAGAACAATAGGTAAGAGCTTTTCCCTTCTTTGGAAGCACAGCATGAATAAAACATTCTATCAGAACTGGCTCATTAGAATGGCATTAAAGGCACTCATCATTACAGGGAGTCAGTTTACAGGTGGGCATGCAATGCACGTTCCTCCTGTGGTGCTGCCTTGCAAACTCAGCATTTTCTCATCCTAGCAGGGTTTGTGGACCAGGCAGGAGAGGCTGGAATGCTGCACTTGCAGGGCAGGGCATGGGGCTGGCAGCATCCAGGCCCTTTGTTTTCCCTACACAGGTTCCAGGACCCAAAGGGGTTTCACAGCTGGGCAATACCTGGCATGTGGGACAGGGGCTTTCCCTCTGTCCCTACAGTGTGTCTGTAAAAACACATTCAGAAAGGAATCCCCTCATCACATCCTGCATTCCCTTTTAGTAAATATCTCCCTATCTGGGAGGAAATGAGCCTTGCTGCCTGTAGTTGAATTTAGTATTAATTATAGTGTGGATAAGATGTTTGGAGCAGCAGCCAGGCTTCTGCCAGGCAGGTTTGCTCAGCAGCACCATCCCCTACTCAACTTTATGGAGGTTTTTTACAGGACATGTAAAAAACTTATTCTAACTTAATTTGTTTTATTCATGTGGGCCAAATGCTGCAGATTTGGCAGGGAGCTTGCAGTGTCCATTTTCATAGCACTGCATTTCTCCTGCTCATACATGCCAAATTTCAGCATTCTTTTGACTGCTGCCTTGGCAGACAAGGCTAGTAGCTATCTCCTTCTGCATTCTCCCCTGGAAAGCCCAGGATTACTGGTCTCACCACAAGAGGTTAACTTCAGCATTTGAGGCTTCTTTTCTCCCCTACACATAAAATCCAGTCAGTGGCAAGAAATGAATGAAAGGCAAGAATCTGTAACAACTGAGATAAGGGGCAGCATAATTTGTCTAACTTGGGTGAACTCCTGGGGTCTGAGTGACAGTGCCCTGGCACTATTTACATTAGAAATCCACAGCATGTTTATGCAGAGAAAATATGTGCAATGTTTTGAAGACTCTTTTCATGGTCTCCTTCAGGAAAATTTTCTTCCTTTGCCTTCTGTTGTAGCTAAAAGGAGGTAAAGAGAAGAGGGGAGGCAGGAGAATAGTGTAGGTTTTTCCCAGTTGACAAACATACAAAGCCTGACCAATTTCTGAAGGTACAGAACCTGCTGGAAGCAAATCTCACTTAATATATTATAATTTGTAAAGGGAATTCTCCCCATTGTTCTGTCAGCCTTGGTTTCCAAAGGGGAAAATGGCTCCAGATGAAATGTTCTTTCTTTAAAAAGGTGTACTATCCTAAAATGAGTAGTCTTAAGAAAATTAAGTCTGCCAATTATTTCTGTTTCTGAAATACTACTTCTGGCATTTTTTGTGTGTGTCAGCTTCACCCTAATGTAATTTGTTTTGCATTTTTTGGTGAATGATTTGGTGGTGTAACCAGGCAAGAGCCATTGTGGGATCTCTGGGCAGATTTGGTTTCAGTCACTTACAGTGATTACCTGTTAGCTGGGAATTCTAGCAACTGCCTTTTCCACGGTGGGAAATAAGGTCCGAGTCCTGGTTCTGTAACTCTGATTTTTGTTGAGTGCAGCTGGATGTGATTGCACAAGGAATAAGGCACTGTTCAGCCTGAATAATGTTACCTGTTCTTGCTGGCTCTGCCATTTTCAGTGAATCTCTGAAGTTGAAAGATCCCAGAGAAACAGTTTTCTGAGCTTCTCCTGGCTCGTACAGGGTGTCTGACACATCTTGGGTGGGTGGGTCTATGGCACTAAGTCCTTTTCATGTGTGTGCTCTGGATCCATTGCAGATCCCCTGCCCTGGGCTCTGTGCTCCCTGGAACAAGTACTGCTCACTGCAGTCCAGCCTTAAAGGGCTTCTGTTCCTGCTTCTGCTGAGGAAGAACAATTTCCCTGGCTTTAACCCTTCTTCATTTGTAATTTTCTGCAAGTCCTTTAAAAGGATCTCAGGATTTCAGGCTAGTGTCTGCACAGGGAATATACTGGAACATCTTTCCTGGCCCTTCACCTGCTCTGGGACTTGCAGGGATTCAATGTCTTGGGCTGTCTGCACATCAGCCCTTACCCTAACAATATCTTAACTTGCTAGTTCAGAAATAGAGAGCCCAGAAAGGCTTTTTCCTCCAAGGCCAGGTTGGATGGGGCTTTTAGTGGAAGGTCTGTTAGGGGGATTTGAACTAGATGATCTTTCCAACCTTCCAACCCAAACCATGGTTCTAAACTTTATACAAGGAAAAAGCTACAGCCTAATTCAATTTGTTTAGAGATCAGGAAAAATACAGGCATGTTCTGCTTGTCACAGTCCTCTTTACTGCTGTCCTCCTCCCAGCATTTTCCATCAGACAGAGTCTTGCCACTTAGGTTAAAAAAAAATAAATAAATCACAGCAAGTCTTAGAGGGTTGGATGAGATGGAACACTGGGCTGTTGAGGTTTTGTTGTATTCCTCTCTTCTGGATGCTTCCCAAGAGCCTCCAGGGAAAGGCTAGAGGCAGGAATGGGATGGACTTTTTGATTTAGAGCAGTCATGGACTGCACAGCTTAGTTTAATGTAGCCATAAGCAATAGATGGAAAATGCTGCTGTTGAAATTGTGGCAGTACAGCCTACATGTGTGTGTAGATGCCCACATCTTGGTGTAAAAACGTGTGTGCTTTTGCACCCCGCTAAGATGTACTGAAAAGAGTCTGTGTCTTAAAAAAAATAGTGTAGTGTGAAAAGAAATCTGTGAAAAACAGGAAGGCTGAAATAAACCAAGGGTCTGCGACCTGTGTTGACACAATTATGAGTCAGTTCATACCTTTTGGTTACCTCTGTGTTTACAGGAGACTCTGTGTTTGACTATCC
The DNA here is from genome assembly GCF_017590135.1 of Pyrgilauda ruficollis. Taxonomy (NCBI): domain Eukaryota; kingdom Metazoa; phylum Chordata; class Aves; order Passeriformes; family Passeridae; genus Pyrgilauda; species Pyrgilauda ruficollis. The sequence continues at coordinate 5,374,763 of NW_024513654.1, read as the reverse complement.
ATCATCTGGTGTCTCACTGAAAGACTTGCTTAGTAAAGCCCTTTTTTTCTCCTCCTTCTTGTGCACAGAAATAAAAATCAAAACACCCGAGAGAAACACTGCTTTTTGATAAATAAACAAACACTGGAAACGTCTTTATTAAAAGTGCCATTTAGCCAAGGAGCTATTTTTTTGGACTGGACTTAAAAGCAACTCCTTTTCTCCTTTCTTTTTTCTCCAAAGTACGCAACACCTTTTGCAGGGAAATTCAGTGGCCTTCATTGTGTGCTAATTAAATAAGCAAGGGAAGCAGGGATGCTGCACTTTACTGGGCTCTAAGAGAAGCTTGTATACTATGAATGGCTAATGCATGTTTCCATTTGCAGCCCTCTTCCTGGCTGTATTTAATTGTATCAAAACAGCCGGCCCTTTCCAGGTTGGAAGATTTCCATATTGGCACCAGAGGCCCAGTCAATCGATAAAAACTGATTTTTGAGGCATGGCTACCATGACTCATGTGATGGATGCTGCTGTAGATGGGGTTCTGCTATCTTTAAAACTCACAGATGACAGCTTAGCAAAAGAGAGATGTTTCAAGGGAAGAGAAAAAAAATACCAAGGAACAGCTTTAAAAGTTCCTGCATTTGACATGACATGAAGAGATGCCAAAAGTTAGAGATATCCACCGGTTTAAAGGCCTTCAGTAAACAAAAATATAAGAAAAAGTTGCAATTTGAAAGGCCAGAATGTCTTTTTGATGATAAAAGATTCTGGATGTCTGTAAATATTTCTGAATGACGCAAAAGGTTCTGTTGGTTAAAAGTGTGGAATTTTTATTTATTTTGCTCAGACCCATTCTGTGCTTTTTTTTTTCATAAAAAAACTGCCTGGGTGAAAGAGTTGATTATTCTGATCTTTGGCAAATTTTCATGCACAACTGTCCAAAAGCTATATAATAAATCAAGACTTTTTTACCCCATAGATTGAACCTTGTGGGGAAACTGCCACAGAATGTGTCTGTGTTTGTTGCATAGAGTGATTTGCTGCATTATTGCAGAAAACTTTTAACTCCTTTGGTAAAGCAGTTTCTGGTTGTGCATGATGCTCGGGTGGAAGAGAACGCTGAGGATTTCTCTTGTTAAATATTTTTATTCAGTGAGATCTCGCAGTCAGAAAGATCAGCCCCATTAATACTAATTTGGCCATTCTTGTTTTAAAAAAAATAAATTAAAATCCTTCCTTTGCCATTTAACCTCTTACATGGCATTTGCCTCCCATTTACCCAGGGTAAAAGTAGCTTGAGCTTCTAATTTTGGCACATTCTTTTCCGTGTTGTTAAAAATACACTTCTGCGTGAGAAACACTTTGTAGAGCTGGTGAGCAGAGTAAGTGGGACAAAATCGAAGCCACAGAGTTCACATGCTCACTTTTTACAAAAGCTGGCTCTTTTCTCCCCCCACCATTCTCTTGGGTATTATACTTTTTCAGACGTGATCAAGACCTTCACCTACACGATTTTTTTCCCCAGTCACTTTGCAGTTTATCTGCCTGGAGGCACAATTGGCAGTGCAGGCTCTGCAGTGAGCTTCAGATGCTTTGAGTGTTTGTGGAGCTTCCTAGAAATGCTTTGCAGCCTGCACTGAGCTCCATCCTGTGGCAGAAAGCCTCCTGCTGTACCCCTGGTGTCTCATTCAGAGGTGGCTTGGACCTCCCTCTCTGCTGCACGGTGCTGGCACGTCTTTCATGAATTCCCACCAGCCATTCTCAGCTTTCTTGACTCCAGAGATTTTCCAGCACTGCAGAGAGAAACTCATGGGCGAGGAGTCTTGCAAAAGCCAAGTGTGAATTTCCAGGCTTGCTGGGGAGGGAAGGTGTCCCTGAGAGACAGAGTGACAGCATGGCCTGTCACAGTTCACTGTGTGGCATCCTGCCCCTCTTCACTGGGAAGGGCATCACCCCCGGGGCTGTATCCCCCAGGGGATGGAGATGTAGGCAAGGAAATGCACTCCATGTGCAGATGTCACATATAAAGCTCAGGCACTGGAATGGGGAAGGAGAAGGCATCAAAGCCCAGTCTGATCAAAAACACAAAGAAGCAGCCAGTTTTCTCTCCACCAAATTCTTCACCTCAGATGTTTACAGTGATTAAAAAGCATGGTTGGGAAATGTAATCCTGAAGCCAACAAACAGATCAAAGGAAGGACTTGCAGCTTGACTTCTACTGTAAATAACCAAGCTCAGCTGGTTATAACTTCTGTGATTGTCTTGTAGTATTGGTCTGAATCCTACACCTAAGGCTGGTCTCGTGTTTTTGGCTAAAGCTAGAGTTTAAGTTTTTGAGAAATATTTTTTTGGTAGAAAGCATTAGCTTTCCTTGGAAAAACCCTTACATTTTTATTAGAAATATTTTTTCAACAAGCAGTCAGGATTCCGTGGCGTGAAATAACTGCAAGGGGAACCATCTCCTCCTTTCTTTCCAAATGTGTAGGAATGAGGGTAGCTGTGTGGGGAGGATGCTGGTGAGAAGTGTGTGTGTACAGCCAGAGCTGAGTACCCAGCACAGAGCTCTACACCACTTCTGGGAGGAACTGGCTTTTCTGGAAACCTGGGGAATTAGAACTACTGGAGTAGAAAATGCTGTCTAGTAAAAATATTTAAATGAATAAATAAGACAGCATACTGTATTGTTGGTATACTCTTAACTGAAATATATTTCTAGAGAAATTAATGTCATTTAAGGCCCAAACTGGTAAACATGTAGGCCCAAAAAGAATTTTTTAACCTCACAGGGCATCACTTTAAATTCAGTTGATGCCATGTTGGGGGGTTTTTAGCAATCAGAATCATGCTCTGTGTGAAAAGCAGTTTTCCCACACTGGTGCCCTTAGATACCTGCAACATAATACCTATAGATACCTAAGACATTTTTCAGTCACTATCAGCAGCAGCAAAGATCTCTTGCTGCTGTTCTCCCATCACCCAGGTGCCAGCCCCACCTGGGTGTTTGTTCTCAGGTGCTCAGGGGAGGGACTGGGGCTCTGCATCACCCCTGGGGTCACCAGGACCTGAGGGCTTCTTGTGGGTGATCCCATGGGTGTTGGAGTGGTGCCTGACAGAAGAGCTCCTGGATGAGTTATGCTCCATGGTGGTTGTCTGCAGGGCCAGTACAGAAAGACCAGAGAGAGGAACCCAAGAAGGACTGAAAACAAAGTTGGAAGGATTCCTGAAAGCTCTGGATAGGATTTATTGCTCTGGAAAAAGTTATGCTGAGTTTTTTGGATTACGTTAATGCAGAAAAATACATCAAACTAATTCATTTCTACAGGAGAAAGAAAGCCCTTCCCCTTGGCAGTGCCCACTCCATACACTTCCCTTCCCCTCGCTTTCCTTTTCTACAGCAGACATCACTTTCCCCTCTCTGCCTTGAGCCAAAAGGTCTCTGTTGCTCCTTCAAAGTACAGCTTATGCAATCTTTCCAGCACAGACCTTCCTGCAGAGTTGCCCTGTAGTTTCTTGGACTTGATGTGCTGTCCCATATCGTGAATACATCTAAATTAAATTAGATACTCTTCAGGGGCAGGAACTGGCCACATGATAGAAACAGTTCCAGCACATGAAATGATATGGCTGACGTCAAAACCATAGTGTTTGTTTACAAACCCACAGTTGGTTCAGTTCCTTTCTTTAAAATCCTTCAAATTCAAGTGTAATTCCATCATAAACATAGGTTTCTAGTGCTCAAACGTGGACAAACAGAGCAATGTTTGGTGCCCTTGCAAGATTAGCTGTATCCAGTTTATAGCTATGGATGGAATTGAGAAGGGTTGGGGTTTTTTTTTTTCCCCTCCTTGTAATTTTTTTTAATGCCAACGCAGAAAATATGTGAAAAACAAGCTGTTTTATGCATCTAGTGAGACTCAAGACTAACACTGGGAGAACAGGCTGCTTGCAGGCTGCTTGTGCTTGACAGCTTCCAGGACGGGAAGGGGACGCAGGGGAAATGAGTTGAAATGATCTCAGCCCACGTTCTATTTACAGAATTTATTTCACAAGACTTAATCCATTGAGTATTACCTTGGCAGGGGCAGCCCAGAAAGAAAGCAAGAAAGACGTTGCTATTCCCCATAAAGAACGGGCAGCAAATCCACAGCTCCTTACCAAAAAGTGAGCCCCCACCAGTCTTCCTTCAATAGAAAGCCTCCTAAGGAACAAATATTATCACCGAGCTTCTGCATTTGTGTTTTGTGGCAAAGACTGTATTAGCCTTTGCAAACTGAGAAGGAAAAAAAGGCCACGACTTGCACACTTTGAATTACTTTCCAACGTTATTACAGGGATATGCAGGAAGGGAATTAGAAGAGAATATCCTTTTACAAGATCTATTTCATCTCTTGCTGAAAATAGAAGTAGATATTGTGAGCTGCAGGGTTTTTCATTATCTCATTAGGTAATGTGAGTCATTAAGTCTAATTAATACTTATGCAGTGATTTGTAAAATGCTATAGAAGTGCTCACGGGTCCTGTTAAATAGTAGTACTTGGTTGTTAAGGAAATTTATTTTAAAACCAATTCAGCATCTGCTGGGTATGGGGAATGAGAAGTAGGGCTGCATTTATGGTAAAACCTTGCTCTTATCCCTGCAGGACTCTCTTGTGGCTTTGCTCCTGGTGGTGATGGGAAGGTGGTGGCAGGACAAAGCTTGGCTGGCTCTGCTCAGCTCTGCTCGAGTCAAAGTTTTCCTTAAATTCAACTGTGCAGGAGCCCTCTTTTATAATGGAAGGAGGGAACTGCAGGGAGGAAAAAGGGAGAGAAAAGATCCACCAGACCTACTTTACAGGGATGCTGTGAAGTGAATGGCCTGAAATCCTCACCTTTGGGATACACTCAGGCTTTCAGGCAGGGATGGGATTAGCCAAAGTTAATGCTTCTTGAGGAAAAGAACTCATTTGGAGTAGTTGGTAGAGGAAGTTTTGCTTTGACTTGGCTTTTGTTGGTTACTACAGAGGCCTCTAGGATTGTGGCTGGGCTTTGTTGTAGGGTTTTCTGGGAACAGTCATGCACCAGGGAAAGTCCCTTAGTGGAAATATGGCCCATTGTTGTCCATGCACTCATGGCTTCCAGCTGACAAGGAAAAGAGAGGTTGAGTGTTTTTAAGATAGTCCCACACCTATCTTTTAATTCTGATTTCAAGACAGCATGAGGGAATTCACATGTGGAATGCTACAAGCCTGATTTTTCAGTGGTTTGGCTGAGTCCCTGAAGTCGTTGAGAGATTCCATTTATTTTTCAGGTAATCACTCTGTGCTGCTTTGAAAACACTTGGAGGTGATAATTTGAAATATTTCTCTGTGCTCTGTAGATCAGAAATCAGGGCATGGCCATGAATTCTGCTACATATAGGTATTAAAATAGAACCTCCACTTGGCAGGATCAAAGCAGGAGCTATGAGGCCATTTCTGAACAGAGCCTCTGGTTGTGCCAGTACTGTTATTTACTTATTAATCACATTTTCACCACGCTAAACTGATTCCAGGGAATTCTAAGACAAGTAAAATAAAATACTCTCTTTCCCTCAACTGCTGTCCCTTAGCTGAACTAATGGAAAGGATGAGTGAAAGTCCAATTTAGGGAAAGGAAATGAAATTATGGAGCAGGATATTATAATGCAAACTATGAAAAAAAACTCCCAAGTTTGGGTAGGATGGTAGACTGATACTTAATTTTGTTGAAGAACCCCCTGTTGTCCTGGCATTGGTAAAGCCAGTGAAAAACGGCTCAAAAACTATTATGAACTCTTATAATCCTTAAAAATATGTTATGACTTTTAAGTTACAATTCAATTTAGTATATTAAGAAAAACATGAAGTGTTTTACCTTTCCAGAATTATTATGGATTTCAAAGGATGGGGAGTCTCTGTAGTATTAAATGGCCCACAAAAATATAATCTTTGGAGATGGTTACAAACTTCTTTGTACCTGCCAGATTTCACCATCCTCCAGCCCTGCACCAGCTTTATATTTGTTCAGTGGCACTTTGAAGGTCTCTCCATGTCACATTGATTTTCTGAGCTCTCTCTTGGACAAGTCAGGTCGGTGTTGACAGACTGGTGAAGGCTGTTCTCGTGAGCAGCAGGACCTGGCTCAACTACATACAAGTAGAATGTTGAAACAGCTCTCTATAAGTAAGTGCTTTCAGGCTTTCATAACTCCTGGTTCAAAATATTTTTGGCATTTGTAAACATGGCTTATGGAGAAACATGGTTTTGAGCACAGGAAGAATTTGGTGTAAGTCACTTCAGAACTATTCTGATCAGTCCAAACAAACAACATTCAGCACTTGAGCACCAGGTTCGTTGCATTTGACCTTTTGGTGTGGGCATAGTTTGTTTCATGAACAGTGACTTCAGCACACTGAGCTTCAAGAGAGGTCTAAAAAGGAAGTAGGGACACCCTCAAAGGTACAATACTGACTCTGTAATGCAAAAGAGAGAAACACATGGTGGGAAACTGACTGCATAATTGGGAATATTTGATTTAATGTAGCAAAGTTTGACATGTTTATGCTGATCAGCTCTCCAGCAAGCCAAAGCCAACTGGCAGCCCTGCCACTTCAAGCAAGATGCTTTTCAGATTTCCTTTTCAGATCTCTTCAGCTGAACCTGCTAAGCCATGAGTAACTAGGTGGGAAATCTTTGGAAAAGATCTCTGTGCTGGTGACAGGGTGGGCCCCACAGGGGAGGGAACAAACCTGGCCTTGGGGAGGGAACAGCAGCACTGTTGGCTCCTGGGGCCTCTGTGTGCCCAGGTCTGTGCCCAAGGAGGGTGGAGAAAGAAGAGTGTGAAAGCTGTAGGTAATTAAAGTTACATCCCCTTTGTATCATCACTGGGAGTATTCCCAAGGCTTGTTCTGCCTGTGGGAGAACAGCCAGCATGAAAAGAGCAGCTGTTAAGCAGCCCCAGTGCTGGGAGTGGACCCCATGACTGTCCTTAGCTCCATGGAGGCTTTCTCCCTCCAAGGTAGAAACTCTTTCCTTCTAAGACTGCTTTCACCCCTGCCCAGGAGACTGTGGGTGTCCATGGGGCACTATAACCTCATTATCTTCCATGGAAATAAAACCCCAACCAACTTCTAAAAATATTGTCTGTGTCAGTATTGTCCATGACAGTGTGACTATGAATCAGTGGTCAGAGCTGCAAGGGAGAATTACAGCCTTTTCTCCCTGTTCTTTGCCATGGACAGCCCCAAGTCCTATGACTGGCACTAATGTCTTTTTTAGAATCTACATCAAAGTCTCCTCAGGGTGCAGGGACCTTTCTTATGAGTTAAAAATCAGCTTCTTTAGGTGAGATCTTAAGGAGTGAAAGGAGGCAATGCGGAGTTTCAAACTCTGCAGAGGAGCTGCCAACGCAAAGGTCACACAAGGTTGTGGTTACTCCCAGTGTGCTCTGCAAAGGGCTCTGTGCACCAGCACAGGCTGGGATTACAACAGGGCCAGCACAGAGACAGGGAAGACATGGATCCACCCTGTAGCCATGTGGTTTTCGCAAGTTTTCTGGCACTCACTGGCCTCTGTTCCAAATCCTGAAGGAGCTCTGATGGAGACCTGCCATCCCCGTTCAAAAAAAAAGGGATGGGATTTTGTTCCCAACAGCAGCGTTGAGCTAAGTGGAAAGTAACCATCACCCACAACCAGTTCCTTTAAAGCACCTATAGACTGAAATCTACAGAGGGCTCCATTAGTGCTCACTGTAACTCTTAGCATTGGTAGGATATTCCTTTATTTTCTCCTTGTTCATATCACATGAGAAAACTTGTCTTTCTCCATCCCCAAGGACTGAATATAATTTTTTCCTAAACCCCCGTGTTCATTGCAGGGGATTGGACTAGATGACCTTCAAAGATTCCTTCCAACCCAACCTTTTCCATGATTCTATGATTTTAGCCTTCTGTCTCACTCGTTGCTGGAGGCTGATGATGCTAAATCACATCTCCCCAAAAGCCTTTATTCTTTGTGTAAATTAGCTGATAGCTTCCTTCTACTGATGCAAGTCAAAACAATGCTTTAGCTGGCAGAATTATGTGGAATTCTGCCTCATCTGTTTTTTGCCTCCCATCAACAAACTCGTATTTCCCTAACAAGTCCTCAGATCTGGCAGTTTTCCAGGGTTTCCCTTTTTGGTAGGCAGCAATAAGGAAGGGAATCTCATCTTGCTGCCAGCTCACCCACTTACAGCATGCATTGGGAAGGGATCAGAAAGCCTTTCCTTTGACTGCCTCAGAGAGAGAAGGCACTGGGAGTTCAGCTGGAGGCCCTGCCTATGAGATGTGGGTCATCAAGACAAATTAGAGAGCAATCTCACCCCTTTGCTTTTCTGCCGTTTTTACCCTTCATTTAAGCAAATTTAGGTCCTGGTAATGCATAGACAGCCCTTGAAAGGGAGATATTGTGCGTATCTCCCAGGCAGGTGCAGTCTGAGTTCCCTGTCTGTGCTCTGGTGCAGGGTGGAGGTACAGTGGCAGGAGAGGGAACATTCCAGTGGCCGTGATGGCTGGCCCTTGGCCAGCTCTGCCAGCCTGGGTGCCAGCTGTGGTGGTGGGTTTTGCATAGCTGTGGGTTTGATACCAGGCTGGCTTGCCAGCTGGCAGCGTGAGTTGGGTGGCTTTCAACTCCACAAATGCCATGCCAGCATCTGTTTCTCATCCTACAGCATTCTAAATAATGCACATTTCCAGCTGTCTTCCCCTTCCTTCCCAATTCCAGAGTGCAGTTTGAAGGTTTCATGCGTTGCTCTGGGATGCATTTCCAGGCTATGCAGTTGGCATGCAAAAAGCTGATCAGGGGGCTGTAGGATTTGATGTGAACTGTCCGTGCCCTCATCCTCCAGCACGGATCAGAAGAAATCCTCAGCTGTGAGGAGTCCTACAGCTTGTGGAATGCGTTAATTAAACAAGAATCTCTGGAAGAGGTAAAGTGGTAGAGGTCCTCTGCAGATAACTTGGCAGCTCCCTAATACAGTATTCATGGCTTCAAGTCTCTCAGGGAGAAAAAAACCCCAGCTTTATAAAAGGTTTTTTAAAGCCCTGCTTTCCAGTAGGAATGTATTTGAAGAACACAGTGAAGGCTGTGGAATCATGCTGCTCCCAAGCAGAGGAAAGATTAAATTCCAGTGCTTTGTTTGGGGTAAATTGCTGACCTTTGTCTTCAGCATTAAAGCCATCTGAAGAAAACCATTCCTAGCATGCAACGAGTTGCTTTTGCTGGATTCTTTCCTGCATACAATGTAATAGTTTAATATGAATATAGCAGGAAATAAGGAAAATTGAAAGCATAATTCATTTTGAATGGCATGATGTAAGAGGTGATTTCTTTTGAGGAACTAGAAGGCAGAGGGATCAGCATTGAATATTTTAAGTAGGCTCTTGGAACTATCCTGTAATGGACTTCCCCATCCCTCCCTCTTCTTAGGACCTTAAGTTCTATGTTTCCTCCTAGTTCTCTTTTTTTATTTATAGACTTTAAGCCTTAATCAGGACAGTTTTACTTATCAGGTTGTAAAAATCCTTTATTTCCTGTCCCAGAAAGTCAATAAGTGTCTGCTTCTTTAGCTCAGTAACAGTTCCCCATTCTGCTTTCTGAGCAGATTGAGTGTACTCAATATCACTGCAATTTCTACTCACCAAGCCAATGTCTCTAGGCACAAACTCTTCCTGCCATGTTACAGCTAAGCCTTTTCTACAGCAGCCTTACAATTCCCCAAATTTCTCCTCCCCTTCAGAGCCTGGGAAAGCAGATGGACTCTGCAGGATGACCTGGGGAGGGGCAATGAAATCCAGGCTGCTGGAGCTGAAATGGGGAAGCACATTCCAGAGGAGACAACCCTTGCACCAGGAGTGTTTGCAGAGCTCCAGCCACACTACCGAGCCAGTCTGGAGCTCTCCAAGCCACTGCAGTGACATGGCCCGGGGCAGGGGGACAGCAGATGTCTGCTATTTAGGCTGCTATGGTGTGAGGTTTTCCACTCAGCTCCCAGCTAATGACAGCCACGGGAATCCTGTGCAGTGCAGGGCTGAGCAGGCACCCAGCAGGAAAATCCATTGCAAAGCATCCTGCTGCTCTCAGCCATCTGAAAGGGGAGGTGGCCCGTGGGAAGCCAGCAGAGGCAGAGTCACTGCAGAGAGGTCCACAGTCAAATGTCAAGCCCACAGTTTCCTCAAAAGGAGAAAAGCACTTGGCAAATCCAGCCCAGCCCTGAACCTGAGTGACAGAACAGCCTTCTTCAATCTGGCTTCCCATAAGTGCTGACTTTTTCATTGTGTTTTAGTAAATCAGTTTTATTCCTCACCTCAGGCTTGAAAGCTCCAGTTAATGTCCCTGCATCCTATTGGATTGGCTTGTCACTCAGCTGCCCAAGAGGGCATCCAGGGATATCCAGATGTGATGTCCTGTCAGAGTTCTGCATGTGAAATGAAGCTAGGGATGGTGTGGATCTCCCATGGAATCCTTGGGGTCAGAGAATCAGGGCTTGGCATTGCTCTGCAGCTTCTGTTACTGAAGAATGGGAAGGCCATGTGGTCAGTGTGCTGTAATAAATAAAGCTGACCTATCTGAGAGAACTGCTGCGGGCAAATAGTTCTTTGTGGCCTGGAGGAGGTTATCAGTTAGCACAAGGAATGTGGACTCTGGGTCATATTCAGCCCTGGAATCAAACAGATCAGGGTTAAATATCTGGGAAAAATAGAGCTCTGGCCATGGTAAAAGATCGTGCTTAATTCAAGGCAAGGAAAAGTGAATACAGAAGCTAATGAATACAAAAGTGAATACAAAATACAAAAGTGAATACAAAAGCTAAGGTCTCAGGCAGCATGAGACAAGTAGGAAAACATTACTGCCACCAAAAAAAAGCCACCATGAAAAGGCCAGATCAAATGGAGAAGACCAAACCCAGCACCACAAGAGGCATTCTGGTTTTGGGCTGGTGCAAGTCCTTGTGATCTCTTGACTGAGTTAACAGAAGCTGTTTGCCCAGGGCCCTTGCCATGCAGCCCGTGAATTACAGGTGTGATTGCACGTGGTTAATGCAGTGGGATTGGGAGCAGCCTGAAAAGAGTGGCAGCACAGGCTTGTGAAGAGGTAGCAGGAGCAGCTAATGTTTCTGAGAGGCTTCCCCCAGCCTGAAGAGGAACGTGCCAGGGTGTTCCATGCTGTTGCCCTTTGCAGCTGGCACAGACTAGCAGGCATTTTTTATTTCAAAGTGTATATGCACTGTCATTTCATGGTGTTGATCTATGCTACTTTAAAATAGAATGCTTAGAAAATGGATCGTGCTTGGACCTCCTGGTCTCTAATTTGCAGCAAGTGAAATTTATGCTCCTATTAATTTTAGAGAAAGGTTGTTTTAAGGCATTCTCTCAGGCATTTATTCTTATTATTAATGATCTACTGTAGTTCTTTGAAATTTCTGCTCTTACCCAGGTCTCAACAACCAGCTACTCATGGACAGTCAGGCTTGTGGGATCCAGAAATGAATTAAATGCCATATAGCTGGACTGATGTAGAGCTGTGAGATGTGATGTGATCCCAGACATAAGTAAAAGGTGGTCTCTGCCTTAACTGTGGGCAGCAACAGAGTTTGTTATTCAGTGATTTCTTACCTTCCCTATTTATATTTTTGTCAAACTGTCATATATTCCAACTGAAATGGGAATGCCCACATGGAAATTTTAAAGCTCTGCCCTTGCTTATTGAGCTTTTCACAGTCATTGTGCTCCTCTGAGTACCTGCTGAAAGACATGGTCTGTACCAGGTGTTTTCAGTTATTTAATCAGAAAATTATGTGAAGGCTGAAGTGAAGAATACAGGAAGATCTGATAAAAAGCTTAGGAAGATAACAAATTAAAATGTTGTCTCACAAGAATGCTGAATTGGGAAAAAAAGAGAAGCAGGCCATTTCAATTATATGAATTATGTGATTTTGAGATCTCCACAGTACAACAGTTCCCATTGAAATCAAGGGATTTTTTTATGAATTCCTGGACTATCTTGCGACATTTGTAAGACTTTTCACAATGATGGATGAAGAGGGGAATTATCTGAATAATGTGCTACAGTACTTTCAGTGGGGCTGTGCCAAGGGCAGCACCAGGTGACAGGATGGATGAAATCAGGCTGGTCAACACAGACACCTACGGCAAAGGGAGCGTTGTCTTGGGTCTGTTCAGTGCAAATATCATTTGTGAGAGATGCAAGCAGATTATTCCACACGAGAGCCAGGTCTGGCCACTCTTACTGATCTAATTAGTCTCAACTGATGAGAGTAACCAAAACCAGTTTTCTTAATTGTGCTGGAACTTTTACATCTTCCTTCTGTCATATTTTTGCTGACTTCCTGCCAGTATTTGCACAAGCTGTTGTCGTTGAACAGTGTAGAATGGTTGTGGGGGAAGTAAGGCAAGTCAGCCATGCTCACCATGTTGACTGTGTGATTCAAAAGTGGTTTGGCCACTCCTAAAAAATGAAGAAAGAAAATTCTCCTGGTCCTTGGCAGAGGATAAGGTGACAACTTTCCAAACACCCTGATTTCCTTTCGCTTAAAGTCCGACATCCAAAAAATGGGGAGGCTGTTGTCACATTTATGAGTGAGTTCATTTGAGAGCACAGTGATCAGTCAAGGGAAGCAGGCCAACAGGACAGGGTGGAAGAGAGACTTCTTGCAGATGGTTGTTTGGTTTTTCCCCCAGGGGACTTAGCTAGGACAGTCCAAGACAAAAGATGCTTGCTGTCATCCACAGCAAATGCTCTCCAAGTGCTCCACCACATTTGGCAGCTGCAGCCAGGGTCGACTCAACTCTCGATGTTGCCCAGGGCTATAAATTCTGGTCTGTGTAGTTTGTTGTGAGAGGGATTATCAGAGGAGATCTTTTACTTTAGCTTGTCTCTGCTCTGCTTGGACACTGCAGCCTATATGGAATTTCTTATTTAGAGTAGGATGTTAAATGTAGTGTCCTGGCTGAATTTCAGCCTGGGTGTTTATATTCTGCTCAATTAAATGCCATTGCTGGATCATTATGTGAAAGCAAACTGTGGTGCTTGTCCTTTGCTAGTAATGTATATACCCTTAAGACCTGATTTATGGAGAGCCAACCAACCCTCCTCTGAGGATCACAAAGTCATGATTCACATCAATAATGATAGTGTGCACTAGACCAGACCTTGTGGATTCTTTTTCTTGTTTTTTTCTTTGTAATCTCAAGGTTTATTTTCTTGCTGTTGCAGTATTGTTCTTTTCCTACTGTGTTAGTGTCCCTGAGTTATCACATGATGTATCTCCAGTGAGCTGCTGTACCACAGGTCCACAGAGTGGGGTTAAAAAAGCCAGATCTTTCAAATCAGGGTAGTTTCTCAAATGCATATTTCTTCAAGAGGCTTGTTTAGTCTGTTTCTGGTTTGTCAGAACATGTGTTTTTAGGAGTCTCCTCCTTTCCCTGTTTAAGTCATGATTCTCTTTCTCTACATCAATAGTAACAGTCAAACCTGAGAAAACTTGGAAGGTGTCTCTGACAGGGGTCCAAAAGCAATGGATATTTATTTGTATTATCTAAACCTTTCCACTCATCAGGGTAGGACTGCCCTGTTTTTCTGTGTTTATTCAGTGCCTAGCGCCATGCTCCCCTCCATATGTTCTTGCTCCTGTGCCATGATTAACCATTAGCATAGTAAAATAATCTTTATTAGTAATAATGCTACAAATTATTACCAGGACGAGAGAATGAGGAGATACAAGTTTGATTTCCCCTGCATTGCTTCTTTAGGGGAAGGTATCTATTCCAGCAAGGCAATTCTGCAGAGATACAGGAGAGATCTACTCCTGTCTTCTCTTCAAGTCTTGCATCAGAGGCATAGCCACGTTTCCCCTCTTTGCATGCCAAAACCCAGGTATTTATTTAATTTTTTAAAGTATTGATTGAATTATCTCATTTTCTAGGTGCAAAGAATGGTGGAAATTGTTGAGCTGTAGAGCAATGGTTTGACTTAGCCGTATCAGGTGTACTGACCTATTGAAACACAACAAGAATCCAGGTTTTGCTTAAAAAGGATGTGTGCCATGAGATGGAGAACCAGTTGCAGATCTCATTAAGGCCAAGTACATTTATTTTATTTTTACCTGAAGCATGATTAATTCAAGAAGCGAGTTCCACAGGTTATATTTTTAGATACTCCTGGGCTGAGATGAAAAACATGAAAGCTGGTCTTTTCCTCACAGCTGGGCTGCAATGGACAGAACAAGAGAAATGGTTTCTGAGGGGGGACTGATAGCTCCAGCCTCCTTCCATAAAGCAGCTGGAGGCTGGAATTCACACATGAAGGACATGTCTTTGAATGTGTTCTGAAAGCAGCACGACAGAAATGTTGTGCTGTGACTTGCATAACGTGTAGCTCCATTTCCCAACAGTTTCATGCACACTGTTACTGGCAGAATCCAAGACCACAACAATGGCAAATTCACATGGGAACTAAACGTGCCCAGCCAACCTCAAGCTGCCTTCAGATCCCTTGACTGAGGAACACTGGATCTGTTTTTTCTGATTTTCTGTTTTTTCACACGGGGTTGGGCCCATCCAGAGGGTCAAAGCTGTGTTAAGGATGATGCTGGTCATGCACAGGCAGTAAAATGATCTTGCCCTGCAAGTGCTACTTCCTAAGTTTTCTTCTTGACTTCATCTCCACAGATGAGATCAGTGGAAAGGAAGATGAGGAGGGAATAGCATGGAGATTGCAAAACATGCTGGGAGAAATGTACTTTTCCATGCATGTCTTGCTTGCTGGACTGCACATTCCACTTTCCCTGATGACAGTATTATGTGCTGGGTTTTGCTGGTAGCTAGGCAGCTACCCAAAGCAACAAATCCAGGTGCCAATGAAACTTTCCATCGACTGAAGTGGGTTCAAGGGCAGCAGTAACAACTCACAATTCAGTCTCTTCTGAGGCCACAACACAAGGTCCCATGCAATATTTTTAACTGCAAATTATTCCAAAATCTCTCTCAAAACATAATCTGTACTTCATGCTGCGCATCTGTACCAAGGATTTAGAAGAAAAATGGGTTATTAGTACCTAATTTACATTTTATGTTTTATGCTTCCTGGCAAGTTAAAGCTGTGGTCAATGGTTCGGCCCCAAATGGCCTTTCATTACTCAGGCTGTCCAGACATTCATAACCTTATGAGTCCTTCCCAAAGAGGCTCAGATTTGTGCCAGAGGTATTGGGAGAAGAGAGTGCTCATGTGGAATATGTATAATGTAAGAACTGAATGGAATTCAAGGAAAGGAAGGTAATATTAATCCCCGATAAACTGAGAGAGATGCTTAATTATTACAAATCATAAAATTATACAAAACGTTGCATGAGTCTTATGCAGTCACTCTTATTTTTCCTCATCTGCTGTTTTATGTTTATCTATTTAGGCTAAAAGTCTGGGAAAAGAAGCTGCTTGTGTTTTGGTTCCCATATGACCCTCAAAGATAGCATCCTCTGAGAGTTTTGCAGTCAGCATCCAGTCAGGCTCCCAAGTCAAGGTTCCCAAACACCAGCAGGCAGGACAGAAATGGCCCTGTAACACATGACAAATAATAACAACTCTTCTCCCAAAGCCAAAGCTTCTGAATAAGGATTACTCTTACTGGTGGGCTGGGTAGCACCATCCATTATTGAGTTTGTCTAATAATGGACATTATAAGATTAAGATCTCACCAGAGTTATGTAGACTGAAATTTTCCATGCTAGATATTTTCTGTGCTACATTTTTTCTTTTTTTCTTTTTTTTCCCCTTCTTTTTAATTTTGTTTTTAAAAGACTAACAGTCTGAAGGTGAAAGCCAAGATTGATCGGAAAGGCAAAGAAGTGTCATCAGTCTGGTGAGGGAATGAGCACTGGTGAATTAACACCATTATAGCTATTCCTAAAATATCCAGGCTAAGTATGAGATCTATTGCAGTTTCAGAGGATGTTAGTTCCACTGCACATTGCTGAGGGAGCTGACAAAGTTTAACTGCATTTTGCTGCAACTCAGTGATGCTGTTCATCCTCTCAGTCAAAAATGGAAGAGGCCATTTAGGGATTTCAGGGAAGGATCCCATCTTAAGGATCTCTCCATACTCTTCCCTCCAGTGAAAGAAAGCAGTCGTTTCAGACTGAGAACCTAGTCTTGCAGATGTCTCCCAAAGGGTGGCACTTGGAGAGCTGTTGCAGAGTTGCTGGTGTGCAGTGAGTCCATGCTCCACCTGCACTGCTGCACACTGTCAGTGTAGGACAAATGCTGGGATCAGATGGGGGGAGAAATTGAGACCCCCTGTCTAAAGAGATTGAGATTGAGTGTAGAAGTGGAGGAAATCTTCTTAGTGGAAGCAGAATGGAGGAGCAGTACTGCTGGAGAAGATGGCAAAAGTGAGACAGGGAAGGTGAAAGAAAAAATAGGGGAGTCATGTTCCACAGAGTCTGTAGAGCCCAGGATGATCAGCCAACACAATTTACAGCTTCTTTCCCAGCTCCCAGCAGCACAAGCAGATACACTGACACCCCTGTGTCAGCCCTGCTGGTATGGGTATCACTATGAGTGTCAACATGATGGAGTTTCTGTTTCAAAGAAAACTTAGGAAAGAGCTCAAGAAAAACTGTGTTAAAAGAACATTCTTCGAGTTGCCAAGTCGAAAGTTCCCAGCCTTTTGTGTAAACTCTTCCAAATGAGCAAGATTTTCTTCACTGGTCCACAGCAGGTTTTGTTCTTCAGTTTTTCTTCAGTTCCTTAAAAGCATAGAAAATTAAGCATGCAAAAATAGGTGTTAAAACAATGAGCACCTAAAATAAATTTTGAATTAAGGCTGCCTATGCAGCTTAAATTCATCTTTCAGTATATATATCAAATAATTAATTTTCTTCCCCAGGAGCACTAATGCAGCCAGTTCAAAAGCCTGAGTTAGTCTGGGGCTGGAACTGGGTTGTCTAATAAAGGAGCATAGAATGGCTGACTCATTTACTGCATGAGGTAAAAGGTGTGTGATAAATTTAAATGGGGATTTGCAGCATCAAAGGAAATGGTCTCATAGCCAAAGCAATTGAATAGCATACTAAGGAACTGGACAGGGATAGATCTTATGTGATGACAGGCAAGTCACTTAAAATTAGTTTTTCACAGTTGGCCTCTAATTGTGCTTTTTCCATTTTCTGAGTAGCTGCCTTGAGATTTTTGGGTCTTGGTTACAAACGTGTCCAACTGAAGCTAATGGAAGGTTGGCTTTGGACAGAGAGAACATTATTTAAATTTAAATACACAGAAAATCAAGTAACACCGATCAGTGGACACTTTTTACCTTAATCTTCATATGTTTCAGTTCCCCATCTGCAAAACTGGAGTCTCTGTCTCCCAAAGGTGGGGTGCAAATAGATCCATGAATACACCTGAGGTATTTAAAGGCTGTGTTGGAGAATGTCACAGAAAAGTCCACGAGGAAATGAATCACTGTGTCTCCAGGGCAGGCCTGACTGGTGTGCAGTAAATACATTCCAGGGCCACACACTGAACCAGAGGAGAGCACCAAACACTGAATAGCTGCTCATTATTAAGCACTGTCCGTCCTGTGTGCTGAATGAGGCGAAGGCCCTGTGGGAAAAGCAGTTTGCAGTGATGTAATTAAAGACTGTACCAGAACGCACACACAGCGAGCAGTGGCATTCAGGCTGCACCAGCAACTTTAATTTAGGTTTTTCCTAGGTTTTGAGGCTTAGCTTTGCAACCTCAGTCATGTTCCTTTAATAATTTGGGGTGCGTCGACGTAACACTGCAGCTGAATTCTTCCTTGTGGAATATTGTGTCTTGTAAAAAAAGATATTCTGTAATCAAAAGTGAATGTGTTGCATGACTTCCTGTTTGCTCCCCATGCTGCTGTGGATAATTGCCTCTTTCCTGCGGGTGGAATGAAGACTGTTGAGTCCAATGGCCTCAACCATGGGCTGCTTATTCAATGTGGCATGTAAGCAGCAGGGATTTCCTTGTCCCTAGCTGGAGACCTGCATACTTTACCTCTTCCATGCAAGTAGGATGAAATTAATCAGTGTTGGTTTTCTCAGCAAGCAATGAAATTTTAACCACTGCAATGTCGGGGGAGGAAGACTCCTCAAAGGGGACCAGGAGAAAATGCATGAATGAGAGGTTCCTGCCAAGACATGAACACTACACTTGAGTGTGTCTGAAACGTTGGGTGCAGAGAGTAAATAAGCCCCATGACAGGTCTAGCCTAAATACCCAGCACTTCCATGGCAAGTAGCCCATACTTTCACCAACCTTGGCATCGAGACGAGGATAATATTTTTGCAAGGATGAACTGCACTTGAACAATGTCTCTAATGTTTCAGTGTCAATGCAAGCATGCTTTCCTTTCAGATCAGCCATGTGGCTCTTCTTTTCCATCCCTTTCCCCCTTTTCCTTTTGGAGAAGTGCATTTTACGTGTCTGCTGAAGAGGAAATCCCTGTCTTCTGTGGAGTTCCTGGGCTAAGGACCCAGAAGACAGTGCACCTCAGTCCTGGGCATGGAGCTGTTAAACCTTAGCTGATGGTTCTCTTCCAGCCTCATGCACTGTGCTGTGCTCCCATGTCCCACTCATACAGGAGAGCCTACCCTCTAAAGTGATAATTACACACTGAATTCCATTTTTAGAGAACTCTCAGCAGCTGTTGCACTGACTGATGAGGTGACAGGAGCAGTCTATCCATGCATGTGGATAGACACAGAATATTGCTGGTGAAGCCACAGCTTGCTCCAAACATCTGTGCACCAAAAAGCCACATACAGCATCTGCCCTACCCATTCTGGAGGTCAGCAGGAAAGTACAAGCACAAGAGGCTACTCTGCTTGGTGGAATTGAAGGGCCAACCCAAACCTAAGTGGCTGCCCCATAAAAGTGATCCTTTTCCCCATGTCTGAGCATCCCTTCACATTTGCAGACTCAGAGGTGATGCTTCACACAGAGGGAAGGTGGTGGCACCCAGCTGAGAAAAGGCAGCGTGAGCAGTTGCACAGTTCTTATTTTTTAATTCATCTATCTCACTTCCTCATATGTGCTTGACAAGAATACCTTGGGAATGGATTTCTCATGTAGTTGTGAGGCTGCTTTACCACACCAGAGTTACTCCTTGCCGTGTGTCACTCTGGTATGAAAGTTTATGAGATAACCAGATTAGATTTCAGTGTGCCCAGCTGATATATTTGAGCAAAGCAATTTCTTGGTGGGTCAGCACCTGGCTGGAAGGATTCTAAAGAAGGCAATCTCAGTTATTCATTTATTTCTTCAGATCCAACATGTTGAAGTATCCTCTTCCAAGTGAGAAATAAAATGTCTAAATACATTTTCAGCATCTAAATATCCTATCACTGCTTATGAGGTAGGCAACCCTACTTGAAGTTCCCATTAATTTTTCCTTCTGAAATCTTTTCAGTAACTTTGGAGGTGATAGTCTGGTCTTCTTTTTTTGCAGATCTGAACACCATTCTTTTGTGTTGCTGGGTATTTGTATGTTGAAATTTAGGAAACAGAATGAGGGAAAAACACTTCGTAAGGGTAAGATGGTTTTCATATGACAGTGTAAAAATAGACCAAGAAATGACCAGAAAAAAAAGAGATAAACTGAAAAAATTCAAATACTAGAATAACTTTTAAAACTGCAAAAGTTTTCACATATTTTCCCCATGACAATCCAGTTTTCATCAGATTGAAGTGGAATTTCTCTCTAAAATTGGTTTTTCTTTTTTATTTTTTGTTTTTATAGACCTAAGTAAGACTGGTCATGGTTTTTGTGTCTGGACACAAGCTGCCACACCCTCTGCATCCATCCCAGTATATTGGTATGAAGGGATCCCTGGTACTGCAGGCTTCTGTCAAAAAGGAGAAAAAAAATGCTTACCACTGGCAATCCCCCTCTTGCACAAGTTACTTTCAGTGCATTTGGAGTTTCTAAATGACTTTAAAACCTCCTTTCCACTCCTCCTATCAATTTTACACAGCAGCTCAGCTCCTTCACACCCACTCAGAGGGGGCTGTCTCTCAGCAGGCAGTCAAATCAGCCTGTCAATATAAACCAAGGCAAAGTCAGTGTCTGTATTATTACAAATGAGCCACTTGTACTTGGGCAAAAGATCCAGTTAAGTGGTAATTTAGCAGTGTTGTCACAGGTCAGTGGTACCCCTTAAAAATCGTTGAGGATTGATTATGTTTTTCAGTATATTATTGTCTCTGATTACTTAGGTTGGTGGTTGAGCTTATTGTGCAATTTTTTTAAAGGTTGGGATTGACAAACACTTATAAAATCAGTGGAGTTTTACCAGTGTGGGGTTTTGTTGTACTCAGAGCTTGGGGTTTCAAAACATCAGGAGAAAAAATGGAAAAAAAAATACCCAAGAAAATTTAGTAATGAAGTAACAACTAATAGCATCTACTCTTCTATTAAAGGATTCACTAATAAAAAGGCTGGGATGCTTAGGACTTGCAGTGACTGTTGAACAGCATGCAGAGTAAGTAATGCCTGTGAATAGTTTTATTATGTGCCTGTCAGTAACGTGTGCTGCTTAAATATGCACTCAGAGTGACTGTGCTGGTGGTTCTGTGCACTCTGCCACTTACTGACTTGGTAAAATTTCATCTTGAGAAAGGAAAGCTGCTTTGCTTTCTAGCTAGGCTGGTTTAGAAGTCAAAGAGTAGTTTTGCAGAAGTCTTTTCGTCTTAAGAAAGTGATTCACAAGATGTCTGCATTGGTTTCCTGGAATCGAGATGTTTATTTTGTGCTATGTACAACAGCAACAGTTCTGTAGATTTCATAACATTAAACATTCAAATTGCAACTTCTACTGAAATTTTCTTTCAGCATGCATTACCCAGAATGTCACCAGGCAGGAGTCTAAATAACAGCACTAGACAGAAAATAAGTTTGGTATTTCAGTTCAAAACTTTCAGACTGGGCATAAAAGTCCCAAATAAAAAAAAAAAAAAAATCTAAGCAGCTACGGTCTTTGAGAACAAATCATCCAGTTCTGTCATTCCCATCCAAGGCAGAACAAAATGAGAACAACTAAGTGTTTGTTCCCCGAATTTCACAGGGCGTTTCTGAGGTGAGCTTTCATATTTCTTTGAGGGATTTTTTTTTTCCAATCCTCTGGCCTTGCGGCAGAGACATTGTTGAAAGTCATTTCAGAAGATAAAGGCAAACTCTTTTTCTAGCCAGGGTGGTGGTCAGGGTTTTGGTGTGGGCAGCCCTTCCCCTGGGGCTGCACAAGTACCACATGAAAGTGCTGGGAAATGTTGGTGGGGCATCTTTTGTGATCAGTGTGAAGTAGTTTGGAAGCCCACCCTGCCCTGAATACCTTTGTGACTGGCCACAGAGGCAACTGTTCAAACACTGTGCTTGGGAAACCTCACCAAAGGCACTGATCCAGGGCCATGTGCTTTTCAAGTGTAATTTATGGGAATGGAAAGCAACTTACAAGTAGTAATGGTAATTTTTTGACTAGAAGTGTAACACACCTGCCTATCTGTCTGTCAGCCAGTCATTCTGTCTCCCTGCTCTTTTTCGCTTTTTGTTCCCTTTCTATTCACTGTTGTTTTAACTGGCAGCCAAATGTAAAATAAAGGATATGTTTAAGAACATGGTACGTAATAATTTAAGTTAAAAAATAAAGGCTTTAAAATATTCCCCTTGCACATTTGCAGTCCAGATTTCCTGGCAATTAATCCTGGTGCATGCATTTCCACTGTCCTGCTGGTGTTGACTGTGGAACTGAGAGACAGAGTGAGTGCTTTATTCATGTAAATAGTGCTTGACAGAGGAGAGGTGGGAAAACTGAGGTGGGCTTGATCAAGGAGCAACTGGAATTGATGGGAGTCATTCTTTCCATCTCAGTTGGTCAGAGCTTGGTGCTGATAACACCAAGGCTGGGGGCTCCATTCCCATGTGAGCCATTCACTTAAAAGCTGGTTGGGTCCCTTCCAACTGAGAATATTCTGTGCTTTCAGCAGGTTTAACCAATGTCTTCATTATTGGCAACAATTATTTGTTGTCTTTCCCTGCACCCCCTAATTCACATAATTTTTGCTTCTCTGATGGAGAAGCTCAAGCATAAATGGCAAACTCCATCTTCCTCAGCTGAGCCTTGACCCTGCAGTTTCTGCTTCTGAGCACGGGGCTTGCTCAGTGACCCGTATGGATGGGATGCACTTGCCTGGGAGAGTAACTTTTACAAGATACCAGAAGTGTTGGGGGAGGGCTGGAATAATTCAGCAGAGTAGCTCAGATTTTGTTAGGATGAGAATTTGTCTTCCACTGGCAAACAGCCTGCTCTCAGGGCAGAGCATTTTCACTTTGCCATCTAACTGTGCTCCTGGCACAAGGCTGGATGACCAAATGTCTCCCTTGTGAGAGCTGAGGGTCCCTCCCCAGGCTCTGGACCCCACTCCTGTTTTCCTGTGCAGTGATTATACTGAGCTCACAGGATCTTGTTTGATCCTCCTCCTGCTGCTGCTACAAAATGGGTGGGTTGGTTGTAATCCCTCCTGTCAAAATCTTTGTCCAAAATCAACAAAGCCACAAATGCGTTCTGGTTCAACTGCTCGTGCAAACATATTTATGCAACTGATTGAAGGATTTGACTTTCAAATAGAATTCCATGAGCAAAGCTTCCATGCAGCTGCTTTCAAGAAGCAAATGAGAAGATCCATATGTATCACTGAAGTGTATTTAACTGCGAGTTTGTTCCAATATTCTCCAAGCATATTTTCCATATAGGTCCAACTGGACGGTTTCCATCTCCAGTGTAATGCTGCTGTGATGTGTGGAGTTTATCCTTGTAGCCTAATGCCATGAAAAGAGTGGAAATAAGGAAAGTTATACAAAGCAAACACTGTCTGCATCTGAATAATTACATTAGATGTTCGATGATCAGGAGATTAAATTTTGTTTGTTTTAAAAAAGACATCTGACAAGCAGAGAAAATTAAGTTGGCAGGACTTAAAACCAGTTTGGGGTAATTCCATTGTCTCAAGTAAGCTTGATTGCATTCTTATTTTTAATTAATTAAACTTAGATAGTCAGTGCCAGAACAACTCTTGCTGTAACAGCATAGATGAGGGTCTCCAAGTCTTTTGTAGAAAATCCTAAATTCAAATGGAAAAAAAATTAAAGGAAGGCCAATAAAATGTTTTCCCCCAGTACTTCATATGTTAGGTCTAGAGCTTTCCTCAGCAATGAAGGGCTGGTTTGAACCGCAGAGCAGGACAAGCTGCTGTTTAGAATAAGGAATCTATCAAGCCATTATCTTGTCATAGGTTGTAACAATTTCCATGTTTTATTAAAAAAAAAAAATACAGAAAGCAGTTGAAATATTTATGGTTAGAGAGAGTGTGCTTTTGCCACCAGCAGGAGAACTTCATCACAGCCCTTGGCTTCAGAGCTGCTGTCCGGCACCTGCACGGCTCTGGAGCTGCCAAGACAAACACTCCCTGAGACAGAGGCTGCGTCGTCGTTTTTAATCTCTCTGAAGTGCCAGGTGAAGTTCTGGAGCAGTATGGTGGTTCGTGGATAAAAAGACTCTGCTGTGCTCTCCTGGACTAAATTTCCGCTCCGGGAGTTTGCGCTGCGAGCAAATAGCCGGGAGCCACGGGGCCGTGCAGCAGCACTCGGGGCTCCCTCCCACACTTTAATGGACTTTTTCTGGCCACGCTGCTCGGAGGCAGGCAGTGCCATTAGCCCCGTTTTGTAAATACAGCATGCCACTGAGGTCTGCAGGGCACAGAATATTAGTTGTGCTGGTAACTGAATTCCCACGGGAGCCTGGATGCTTGTATTAGGCTTTTATAACATGACTTGCTGCCACAGTTTATAGGAATTTTTGAATGAACTGAAATGTGACATTTTTATTCCTGTGTTGTGCTCTCCAACCATCTGGCTTGCCTCACTTTTTAAATGCATTGCTGGAGGCAGGGCCAATGGAGTCCTCAGCATCTTAACCACAGGTTGCCATTGTAAAACAGCCCCCTCGCTCCCCAAAAAACAAAAAAAAAACCCAAACTCAACAAACCCCAGAAAACAACAGGCAAGAAGGACAAGGAACTTCCCTCCTGTTACTTCCTCCTATTCCTGCAATATTCCCAAATGAAAAAGAGATCCCTCTTTATGTTACTGTACAGGTTTTTGATCAGCCTCTGCAGTTTAAACAGCAATATCCCTGTTTCTTCATCAGAAATGGTCCCCTATTTTCAGTTTCTCAAAAAGAAAAATATTTTGAAAAATATTTGACATGTTTGCCACTGCAAGTACCAGGGTTCCCAGCAAACTTTATGAAGTCCTAACTGGCCATGACATTTCCAGGACTGAAGACCATAGAAAATTAAGAGTAAGAGTAAAAAGGTAGTAAGAGGGTCTTCCGATGTGTTAATATGGCCCATCTTGGGGTTTTACTCTTGAACAAAAGGATTATCTTTTGTATTGAAGCATTTTTATTAGAGATGGAAAACCATCTTTTGTAGAATGCAAGAGCTAATGTTCCAGCTTTCCAGATCATTCTGAAATACAAGAGCAACACAGACACTGTTAATAATGCAATCAAAGCAATTTAAATCCTTTTAAAACATCCACAAAGGATCCTTTGATAAGAAGCAACTTTCATCAGCCTGAAAGACTAGGCAGTTTAATGTGTGCTGTTTATTAAGTTTATACATAGACAGTGGTAATTCCACTTTTGGCTGGAGAAGAGCAGCAGTAAATTATAAGACATCTTTATAAGTACCAGTGTTAGACTTGCTGGTTTAAAATGAAAAATGTATTTATATTAATATAGCTCTAAATGGGGTTATTCAGTGCTTAAAGATGCAATTTGTTTTCCATTAGTACTCTGAATGGACACAAAATAATTCTGTGAACCTTAAAGGATTTAGTCTTTTTTTTGACAAAAAGAAGGAAATTGCTACAAGTGCACAGTGTATGATGGGCTGTGAAAGTCTGTTTAGTTCAGTTGTGCTGCATATTCTTTAATCTTGCTCTTAGTTCCTGCCTTTGTCCTCCTTTTCATTGTGTGTCCCTGTAAGGAAACTTACATAAAGAAAGCAAAGATGGGCAAAAAAACAGAAGTGGTTTTATATTTGGGCTGGGCAGGGTGGGATTTCTTTTAGCAGCATCTCCCTGAGTTTGATTGAGGAGGGAGGCGTGCGATTTTGGGACATTTTTAGCAGAAATTTCCATCCATCTCACAGATTTTGGGGATCACTTTGACAGGCCCCAACCCCTTGGAAGAAGAAAGTTCTACTTTTGGTGTGCCAGCATCTTAGGAGCTGACTGCTACTCCCTCGGGCTCTGGTGCTGCTCCTATTGCCCAGCTTGAGTGTAGGGACTGAGGCATTCAAATGCTTTCTGCCATTAATTTGGGGTGCTTTTTGTTATTCTGGGACAAAGCAGGTGAGAGGGAGAGAGCAGCAGACAAATAATGGACTTGGAACAGCATCTGAGTGGTTTTGGTTCACCTTAAAGAAGAAAAATCAGGAAGGGGAGATGAATTCTGATCTGGATCACTGAGCATTAAATGAACAATTAAGTCTTCTTCCATCCTCTTTGAGGGTTCCAGGTGTTTGTTTGTTGGTTGGTTTGTTGGTTTGTTTTTTTGTGGGCTTCTGTTGTTATTGTTGTTTTGTGGGGGCTTTTTTAGGCAGCATAATTACTTTGCATTTGGATCTTAACTCATTTTTCATCTGATTTAATGCCAAGGATAGCAGGGATCCAGAGGTCAAGTCCAAATGTTCCCATGCAGCAGCATGGTGCATGTCTTCTTGGCAATTCTCCACGCATTCCTTCGGAAAATCTGCTCTTGGGATTCCAGTATGCTGGAAAATAAAATGTTACTTAACAGATAGCACATAAATACAATTCTTGGCCACACCAATAAATGACCAAAAAGCTGAAAAGATGTTCCTGGCTTTTGTAGACTTTAAAAGTGAGGTTTAAACTGAGCTCATCCCTCCCCACAGACATCCACAGGAGGAAGCCTCACCAGCTGAGTGCAGGGCTTGGATTTACAGCTCTTCAGAACGAGTTGCAGAAGTGCAACTTTTATAGCAGTCTTACTTAGACACCTGCAGTTTACACTGAATATCATAAAAGACTGATTTTCAGCCAAGAGTTATCACACAGTTTTTCAGTCCATCACTAACCCATCAAAACGCACAGGTGTATTGCAAATGTGAAAGAGAAGGGGGGACCTGGTCTCTCTGCAGACCACTGCTTCTCTCCAAAAGGTGGTATTTTGAGCCAGCCAAAAAGAGAAAGGTATTTAAATGAGAAATTTGGACAAAAAAAAATCTTCACAATGCACAGGAAGGTTTTTATGTAATTAAAATAGTAGATTTTCTCCCCTTTTAATTGAAAGTTGGGGATTTTGACATCAGCAACTCTATTACCTTGTGCTGAGCTTTTCACTTCATCAATGGAATGTTTTGACTGGTATGAAATTTTGTTAATAGGAATATTTTTCTTAGGCATGGGCTCAGATATTTTTCAGAACCTTACCAAAATATCTGTTTGGGAACAAATTTGGCCATAGGCTTTGGATAGTGACAGCATGACGTGTGCAGGTGCAACTATTTCAGTGTGTTCTTTGTGCTGGCTGCTCCTGAAATTAGTATTTCAATACATAAGCTATGAAGTAAAGGGAAAAATGAGTCAGTAGAATTATGAATAAACATTATTTATCTTTATTTATCTTATGAATGTTAATTATGGCATTTTATATAATACCTTTTCTATATTAATCTGTGTTGTTGCTCTGTCAGGAAGATGGAGAATTCACTTGCATGTGTGCGTTGTTTGCCAGTGATATTTTCTAAATAAAGAGTTTGGCGTCAGTGAGAAGTGTCTGCTTTCCCAAGACTTTGACCCACCCAGCTTTTCATCCCCATTTTGGGTGACTTTGCAGGTGTTAAACAGGATGGCGCTGAGGCAGGAGGGTCTGACTACCAAAGATATCACTCTCAGAGCTGTTTTTGTTACACTTCATCATCGTAAGCATATGGTTTCACTTCCAAGTGTTTAACATTTCCATTTCCTCAGGAAATCATTCCTTCTATTTTTTAAACTTTTGAAACTGGATGGATGTTTTTACTGGCAGGCGGAACGAGAGCGACACAAGGCTCAGCCCCAGCCCAGGAGAGCCCCTGGCTGCGGTGCCCGCCTGCCTCCCCATCCTGCAGCAGCTCCTGAGCACGGCTCGGGGTGCTCCAGCCCCATCTCTGGGGTGCAGCACGCTGCTAAAACACTTCTTGCTATAATAAAACCATGCACTCCTTTTTCAGCTTTAGCTGAGACGTGTTTTTCTTTCTTAGTCCGCTTCGGGCCCATGCATCCCAAGAATTAGTTGAGTGCAGATTCCTTTAGCTGACTTAGTGAGGCCAACAGCACGATCAGGGCCTAAGAAAATAATTTGTGTCACCGACAAGGAATGAAAGCATTTTTGTCGTGTATTTATCTGTGTTGGTACATCCAGCAGTTCAATGCACATGACGGAGGCGTGGATGGCTCCAGGGAGCTGCTCTGGCTGTTGCATTTTCAGAGATTATTTCTGGTATTTCCTTTTTCCTTCTCACGTGTTGGCCAAGTTCTGTAGAGTAGGAGGAAAAAAGTCCATGCTCATGTCTTATTTATGTTGTGTTTATCCACTTATGTCGTAGTGTTTAGCTCCTTGTTTTCTTTTCCTGCTGTACTATGAAGAACAGTTATGGATGTGCAATTTGCACACTAAGTTACCTGTTCTCACTGGCCTGTTTGGTAGAAGATCATCCTCTGCTACATTGGGTGTCACCATGTCATAAGAACTTTGATAAACTAACTGCATTTTGTACAACAGTTATTACTGTCCATCAAATGATGTTGTACAAGAGAAAATATGGGGCAAACCAGCTGATTATTGTGTTTGTCTCTTTCTGGTTTACTCCATTATGAATCCAAAGAGTCTCATTCCTTTTTTGGCATGAGGAAGCTTGCTGTGGGTCTGGGCTTCTGGAGGGATTCAGTCCTTCCACCAGCAGGCTGTGTGCTGCTGGTATTCAGGGTGGATGTTTTATTCATGCCCTCACAAGAGTTAGTTAGTCAAGGTAGCAGAAACCAGCATCAGGCAGATGTAGTTAAACCTTCACACCTCCCAGGAGAGCTCCCCTGAGCTGCTGAGCCTCTGCATCGTGCTGGCCTCTGGGATGTTTTGAGTGGCTGTTCTGATCCACTCTCCTGACTCCTTCACTTCCCTTAGTGCTGTACGTGCCTGCACACCCTTCAGCAGTTACGCACTAAAAATGCCACTTGGTCAAGCAGCACAAGCTGGCAGCACCTACAAGGACACCCCAAGGCTGCTCCGTGTCCCAGGGATCCTGCTGGTTTTCCCACCACACCGATCAGTGCCATGATGTTCCATGCTGAAGGCTCCAGCTCAGGCAAACAAAGCAGTGCCAGGGGGTGGCTGCGATAATTAGATTGACTGGAGGTCAGGTTAGGATTTACACAGTGATTTTGATCCAGTTTTGCTTGTGAGAGAGCATCAAAACATTGCAGTTTCCTCAATAGATTGAGTGAGATCCTGATCCAAAATGGAATGGCAGTGCCAGCGAAAAAACGCTGCTGGCATGTTGTTCCAAACTGCTTCAGAAGACCAGACCAGAGCAAGACCACACTGAATGAAAAGCCCATTTCAGCTATCCCCAACCCATGCCTCTAGTGACCACTAGACCAAGTTCCTGATGAAGTGCTTCAGGAACCAGTTCCTGAGGTACAGCAGGTGCTGCACTGAGCAGGCTCCCTCCTTCCTCTGACAAGAGGCAGCCTTGGCTGCTCCTGCCCGCTGTCACCCAGCTGCAGGGCAGAGCTCCAACACCTCATACAGCATTTTCTGTTCAGGACAAATGTACCCAGAGGGTGGGGAGGCCCTGGCATGGGCTGCCCATAGAAGCTGTGGATGCCTCATCCCTGGAAGTGTCCAAGGCCAGGTTGGTTGGAGCAACCTGGGATAGTGGAAGGTGTCTCTGCCCATGGCAGGGGATGTGTAATTAGGTGATCTTTAGGATCCCTTCCAACCCAAACCATTCCATGATTCTATGACAATTCTGGTTCTGCAGAACGTGGTCCCCAGGGCACCAGCTGAGATGAGCAGCTCCTTCAGCTAGGTGCCTCAATGGCCAAGGAGAGCTCCATCACAGACATGTGCCTGCACCCATGGAGTGGGAGGAGCTGAAGGACATGGGGGGCCAAAGCAGAGGGAGAATCAAAGACATTTCAGGAGCAACTATAGGCCCAAGAGAGAAATAGCCAAGGCACTGACAACTTGTGGGGGTTTGATATGTCTGTTTGCAGTGCTGTGTTATGTGTTTAGAAGCTGGTTGTTTCCATAATAACAGCAAGTGCCATATGGCAGCGAGGAGGGTGGTGAGAAGAATGCCTAAGGAAACACAGTATGTTGTTTGACATGTGTGTACTTGTAGAGGAATAACGTGTCTCAAGCAAGTATTGCTGCTCCAAGCAGGCTGGGGGATTTTCTGCTCTCACCAGAAAAATATCCAAAGCCCTTGGCATTTGTGCTGGTGCCATGCCAATTAATGATGCCCGCCCTTCATCCATATTCTCCTGCTGATAGTCCTTGTGAGGGACAAAGGACCTTTTGCTTTACTGTGAGTGATGGTTGTGGATGCACCAGCACAAGGGAATGGCATTTAAACATGGTTTTTAAGGGGAAATACAGTTCTGTGAGGAGTGCTGTGTTAAACTGAAATGAGCCAGATGCCATATGCTCTATCCATTCCTTAATGCTCAGCAATTAAATAGCAGAAATTTTGAAACCTTTGAAGATGCATAGTTTACTATAATTGTTTAATAGAAAGTAGGCTAAGCATTTCCAGAGATGTGGGGCACTTTAGTGCATATCTAGGAAGCATCCAGGAAGGACTCCACAAATTCCAGCTTTTTCTGCCCTTTAATGTATGACTCATGTTTCAAGGACTGTAATTTGCTCCCCACATTCCCACCAATACCACCAGTCTGAGCTACACCTTTGCATACATTTCCACCAGAGAAAAATATGAAATTATTTTTTCATAATAGCTGAATGGCTTTTGCTTGACCTTTACCAACATCAGCCCTACAAAATTCAGCCTCTCTTGAGTCCTAAAGCCATTAATTATATTTGTATTTGGATACCTGAAACGTGGTGGCAGGGAGAAGGAGGTTGTGCTTTGAGGCTGTAGTTATGCACTCACTCACAATGCTTTAAACTCATGAGCAACCCAAAAGGCAGAGCTGTTCTCGTTTTCATGCTTCTGTTCTTCTCTTTATTGCCTCTAGAGAGAGATTACTGCAGCATATGTGAAAAGCAGCCCATTGGAAGGCTTCTCTTTCGGCAGTTCTGTGAAACTCGGCCCGAGCTCGAGTGCTGCATTAGGTTCCTTGACTCGGTGGTAAGTCAATTCTTGTGGTATTTTGGGGTGCTTTGCAATGTTCCCCTGAAAGAGGAGACTCCTCTGACCCCAAGAAATCGCTGTTTTGTGGGATTTTGTGTCTGAGAGGGACAGGGCTGGTCCCAGCAGCAGCCCAGCACCACTGGCAGCACAGGGACACGCAGGGCTGGTGCCAGCCTGGGGGACATGAGCCAGCAGAGAGGGGTAGGGACAGTCACCCCCACAGTGCTGCTGTGGCCTCCCTTCATGTCAACACCCGAGCTGCTGAGCTGCTGTGAGCAATCTCTGCTGATGGGGGTGAAGCTTGCCATGCTGGGAGGCACTGGGAGGAAAGGGAAGTTGAGAATGGACTGACAAGAGAGGATGGGGAATGTAATAATCCTGTTATCCCTTAACAAGGCCTTTCATCCATAGGATTCAGGATGGTTCTCAAAGGACGCCCTGATAATCACCCTGTTTTTTTCAAATAGGAGAGCAGAAGCACAAGCTACATAAATAACTTGACTGAGGTCACTGAGAAACAAATCTGCTCCATTTTCCACCCCAGTGAGCCATCAGTTAACCCAGCCACTGAGCATCACCCCCAAGCCCTGGGGGACCTGACGCTCTTTCCCAGTCTGGCAGCACTTGGCCATGTGTCCTGCCAGCTGTTCACAGTGGAAAAGTCTCTCAGTGACTTCTTTTGCTGGGAACCTGGGGAAGGGGAGGGTGTTGATCAGCCAAAAGGTGAAATGGTACCAAAGAGCAAGATGAATTTGTCACTGGTGAGTGCCCACAGGGTCTCTCTCCCTGGCTAACACTGACAGTCAGAAGCAGAACAATGCATACCAACAGGAATAAAATTGTTTTGTTTGCAACATGATGAAGCTACTCTGAAGTATAGAGAAATGTGAGGATTGCACTGAAGCTGTAAAAGTAACAGTCTGGAGAGGACATGTGGTCTCTTAAGGTTTATGTTACTCCTGCAGTAACAACAGGAAACCTACAGCATCACAGAAAGTGATGGATAAAGTCATATCTGAATCAGTTTCAGCTGGTCATGACTTCCACCTGTTATTCCTGCTTGTGATTTTCTCTGGTGAAAAGTGTCATCATCAAGGTACATGAGACATCTGACAAACACTCTGTGCAGCTGTGCTCAAGGCCAGCAGGCAGCAGGACACTTTGGGTACCCTGAATGTGTTTGTCCTGCGCTGGACCAGCGTTGTCCAGTGAGGTGTCTGCCACTGATGAAACACCACACACCCCTCTGGGGGGAGGCACCCCAGCTGTGCCACCTGCAGCCCCTAGGAGATGGCAATTTCTGCAGGAATCCCTGGGAAGGCAGCCACAGGGTGTGGAAGCCCAAGGCACCGGGAATATTTCTCCGTCTGCTCTGGGGTGCCCTGACCCCCAGGGGAGCAATGACATTGACCCTCAGTCATGGAGAAAGTTTCCTGGACTTCAAGATAGACTGGAATCCACAAAAGTGTGAAATATATTATAGAGAGCACCATAGGTGCATCACTTGCTGAGAAATTTAGGGTTTGGGATTTTCAGTGTGTTGTGGATGGAAGCAAGATGGAGAGCACAGGGTGTCATCCTGGATTTCTTCTTCATGCTTCTTCTTCCTCCTTCTTCATGGGTTTGGGTGGCATTTTGTAATTGGGCAGAAAAGTCCACATTGCTCTTTGGGCTAAAAGGGAAAATAATCCAGGTGTCAGTTCTTAATTGGATAGTTTAGTCTTAAAAGGCCTTGTAACAAGAGGTTGTTGGCCATTTTGTGCCTTCTAATG
The DNA here is from genome assembly GCF_017590135.1 of Pyrgilauda ruficollis. Classification (NCBI taxonomy): domain Eukaryota; kingdom Metazoa; phylum Chordata; class Aves; order Passeriformes; family Passeridae; genus Pyrgilauda; species Pyrgilauda ruficollis. The sequence goes on along the minus strand of NW_024513654.1, from coordinate 5,342,491 downwards.
AAAAGCTGCTGAACTCACAGTAGTGAGGCTGGTTTACTGATAAGAAATAATAAACACCTGAGTCATAACACGAACTACTGTCTCAAGTGCCTTCAATCCAGACCCAGAGAAACCAACAACTGAAACCTCACAGAAGACAGCTTGTAAGTGCTTTAATCTCAGGCAGAGCCGTGCTCAGTTTGGAGGGGCTCAGCAGCTCTGTTCTCTCTCCTCCCTGCAGCTGCAGGCAGCACATTTTGGTCCCAGCAGCTCCCAGGGGCTGCAGAGGGGAATCCCCCGGTGTGTGAGCCCTGCCTGCACTCAGGGCACACCACTGACAGCAGGAACAACATCTGGGCACGGGGAAACATCTGTCCAGCACCCCAGGGCCCCGTGTGCCAGCCGTGGCTGCAGTGCTGCCCAGCCTGCTGCTGGCTCTGGGGATTGAGGGCACTGTGTCACCCACTGCTCCTGCAAAAGCTCCTGGTTGTCACAGTCATGTATTCTGGAAAAATCCCCTTGCCCAGGATTTCTCTCCTGGGAAGCTGAGAAGCCTCAGAGAAAAAGGAAAACAATATTATCTGATTTGCTTCTCCTGTGTTTTGCTGCTTTGGAAAGTGGTTGGACATTGTTTACCCACAGGTGATTGTTTCATTGGTTTCTGCTGTGAATTATTTTGACTTATTGGCCGATTGGGGCCAAGCTGTGTTGGACTCTGAAGAGAGAGACACGAGTTTTTCATTAGTATTCTTTTAGCCTTCTGTCTGTATCCTTTCTGTATTCTTTAGTATAGTATTCTTTAATATATTATAGATCATAAAATAATGAATTAGCCTTCTAAGAACATGGAGTCAGATACATCATTCCTTCCTTTGTCTGGGAACCCTGCAAATACAAGACCTGGTGGCACTGGCTTTATTTTAAAGGTGTGTCTCCAAGCAATCCCAAGCTGATTCCCAAATCCTTTTGTTTTTCACCCAGCCCAACTTGTTTTTGCAGGCTGGAGCTGCCCTGGGTACCTTGACTGGGCCACTGGTCTGTTCCCAGTTAGGCTCAGACTGGCACTGTGAGGATTTGATAAACAAAATGCCAGTCTGGCTGGAGGTCTGAATCCTTATCTTTCTCGCTTCTTTTTAACACTAATTAACAGCAATCTCATTTGTTTATTGATTTCAAATTCTGTATAAGCTTGCTCCCAGCCCATGAAAATCCCTAAATTAAGGTCAAGCAACACAGCCCTTTGCCATTAAATTGGATGATTGCTACTGAAATTTGCCCAGCAGGGTCACGCTGTGTTTAGTGAGTAGTGGGATTCAAGCCAAGCCCTATGGTAGGCAAAAAAAAGCCCTATAAATGAGACCAGGAGTCTGACTTTACAGCCCTAATCTGAGACCACCAGGAATGGGAAACATTTTCTAGACCACCTGCTGTAACAAGCAGGAAAAGCCAAGTGCCTTCATTTTCTTTTGTCTTAGTTATTTTTCTAACATGAGATGCAAAAATTACCTTTTGTGTAATGTCAAATAAAGGGAAAAGATAAAAGGGGATCATATTTAGCTATTCTTGAGGGACTCACAGAGCTTTTTGCACATTGAATGGGAGGATCATCTCTCTTTTTCAGTGCCCATCTAAGTGACACAGTTAGTCACTGGCAGAAGCCAATACTTGATGCCTCCCAATATTTTATACAGTTTTTCAACTCATGCACTCAACTGTCTGCAAGGAAAGAAGTGACTGAGGCTTCTGGGAGAAACCCAGAAGCTGAGTCAGACATTTAACAACCTATCAACATCCTTGTGAGAGTCTAAGCTCTCTCACACCTTTGCTTCCAAAGGCTGGTGGAATCATCCAGACCTTGCAGACCAGAATATGTAAAGAGACAAAAAAAATCCTCTCTTGACTGGACATTTATGTCAGCTGTTGTGTGAAATAACTAACATGGTCTGATGCAGTCTCCTGCAAATGTAATTATGGCAGGATTTGGGGATTTTTTTTTTTTTCTGTTAAGGAGTTGTTAAGCTGCCTTCTGAAGAAAAAGGATTTGTATCACTGAATTGTGCATGCATGTAGGTGTGTAGCTGTCAGCTCCCTCTGAGACCTGTGAATACCTTGGCCAATTTCAACCAGTAATTGAGACGAAAGCGCTCAGAGGCATAAAGTCTCTCCATGTTTTGTGCGAGCGGTGTTTGGGTAATCAGTCACAATCGATTGTAGCCCAGACTGACACGACATGTGGTTTGTAAGCAGCAGGCCCCAACGTTAGATGATAACAGTGATAAGAACAAAGAGAGGCAGAGCTCTGCAGCGCAGCACTGGTGGAGCTGTGGGTGTTTGCTTCCCACTGCTGCTGTGGGACCAGTGAGTGCCTGTCAGTGTGTCTGTCTGTCTGTCTGTCTGGGAAATGGAGCAACAGCAACCCCTTCTCCCAGCTGGCACGAGGGCTGTAAGGACAGACAGCCATCTCTTGCTGCAGATATTGTGCAAACAAACTCATGACAGAGGTCCTGATGGCTGAGATAAAATATCCACCGAGCTCCCACGGGCTCTGGAGGCATCGCGTGCTCGTCTGGGTGCTTGGAACCACAGAACGGCTCAGCAAAGCCTGGTGTAGCCCTTCAGATGGTGGAACTGTGTGAACATAAACTGTTATCATTAGGTGGAGATGGTCTGTGATTAAATGGGCTCCCCTTGAAGCCCTTACCCAAGGGATCACGCACAGCCCTGAAGCACACTTTGCTCTGCTTACAAATATTTTAGCAACATCGACTTCGGAGCTGTTGAAAGAGAGCCATTAAAATAAAGTGTGAGGGGAAATGTTTCCTGTGCTAAAAGGCAGATCAGTGAGTAGGCAAGGGGCTAGCAAGACGTGTTTGCTTCTCCACAGCCAGTGCCTCCAGCACAAGAAGGGGGCAGTTCAGTTCAGCAGGGACCTCTTGCTCCTGTCCCCTTCTCATCAGCACATTCCCAGGGAGCCAGCACCTGACATTTCCTTCTGCTGTGATTTTATGTGTCATTAAAATGAAGGCTTTAGCTTCTGGACTCCCTTTCCTGCTCATCTACTCGCATTCATAATGTCTTTTTACCAAGGGAGGGCTTTTAACAATTTAATGTGGGCCAGATTTAGGCTGACTGGAGGAGAATGTGGACAATTTTGGTCATTATTCTCTCTAATGTGAACAAGGTTACTTTTTTTGCACTGAAGTCACACAAAAATGCATCTTCTGGAGGAAAATAGCCCTGCTCCAGGCTGTTTCTGCTTGTGATATCTGGGCTCAGGGGCCAGGGTGAGAGGCACAATCTCCTGGGGTGGACTTTTCAGCTGAATGCTTCACTAGACATGGCACTTACCTGGGGTGAAAGGATGACTGAGCATCCATTTAATGCCATTTGTAAAAACCCTGTCTTGCTGTTAGGGAGATTTCATTTGGTTAAGTCCCTTTTGTGGTATATAAACCATCTGTGTATGTGTGTCTTAAAGCTGTTCAAGGCTTTTCCCATCAGAAATGCCAGTTTGTTGGTATCAGCAAACTCATTAACTCAAAGTGTGTTTTCAAACAGTTGAAAGGGCTCTTTCTGCCCTGCCTTTAAAAATGAAAAATATGGCTTCAAGTTCACTTTTCATTTAGAAATGCAAGTTATTATGAATCCCAGCTGTTTGAGGTTTGCCTTCCAATTTTTAGTCACAGATTTTAAATCTCCAGCAGAGGCAAGTGCAAGGACAGGCACTGAGGACAGAGCAATAACAGGGCAGAGGCTGGAGTCTGAGAAAAGACTGAGCAGAGAGATATTCTCAGATAACAGAGGAGGGAGCTGAGAAAGTAGAGGTGAAAAATTGGGACTGAAATGCCATAACCTCCTGCAGATGCTCAAAAGGTGATTCCACTGTTCCTGACTTTTACCAAGAAGCCAAAACTGCTCTGGTGGGAGTGTCTGTTCCCATCTCCATCTTCTGGTGGGTACAAGGGGTGATGATTCCCTCAGCCATGCCATGCTGCCGCAGGCAACCATCAGCTGCCTGCTGTGGGAGAGCATCCTCCCAGATCTGCAGAGAGATCTCTTTGGATATGTTTTTCCATTTTCACATATTTTTGGCCATGCAGTTTCAGGAGCTCAAACATTAAGGTGAAAAGCAGATACTACAGAAATTGCTGTGTCAGAATCAATGTGAGCTCCTGTGGGTTCCCTGTGTGTTTGCCCTGGTAGCTCTCCATCCATCACAGGCAGCCTCCAGCCCCCAAACCTGAGCTGTCCCTGAGCCCATGGTCCCATCCCACAGCCAGCCACAGGCTAGATGTTGCTCTCTTTCCCAGCTGAAGAGCATTTTTCCATCTGATCTCTCAGCCCATCCTGAGGACAGCTGCTCCAAGGGGAAGGCCACTTTGCACTCCCATTCCTCCATCCAGCCACGGCTGCCTCTATGGAAGAAGGAGCCACCAACATAACCACCACCTCCAAAAGAGCAGCCAGAAGAAAAGCTAGCAGCAGACAGTGGCCAGCCCACATCCTCTCCCCATTTGGGCTGAAGGATCTCTGCCTGCCCACAGAAAGAGCCTTCCCTGCAGCTTGTCCCACGGAGTCAGGGTGATCGTAAATCCTCCCCTCGTTTATGGGCTATGAATAGGGCCCTGTCTGACCTAACTAGGGCATGGAGAAGCTATTAGACTTCAGAGCAGGAGCCTTGAAACACATGCCTGGATTCATCAAAGGAATAATGGAAAATATTTTGTTCCACACGGATTTTAAGAAATGATGTTATTTCTAGCAATTAGGGATTTGCAAACTGTAGCAGTGCTTTTGAGTATTGGGAAAGAAAGGGAGGTATCTTGTGATTTAAGCACAAGACCAGGAGTTGAGGACCTTGGTGGCTTCCCAGGCAGGTGGCAGAGAGAGCATGGGGACATCCCTGTCTATCTGCTGTAATAACAGGTCATGGCTGAAAATGCTCCAGGGTCTGTTGCTGGCAGCTCAAAAATGGCACCGAAGGGAGAAATAATAATGAACTTAGGAACAAAATGGAACAGGCTTCTAGTGCAGACCTACAGTGAAATCAACACTGTGCACAGTTGGAGCTTATGGTTCCTTGTCACATCCTCACTTGTCTGTCACTTCCCACCTTCGCCACCGCCATGTCACATTTCCTTGGAATGTCAAATGCAAGCGTAATTAAACCTTCCTTTTATTCTTTGCTGTCTATCTTGAGGCAGAACAAGATCCTCTGTATATATGTGCATTTAGCTCTGCATATGTTGGATCCCATCAGGAATTGCATTTCAAGACATCCAGTTCTTGCTGAGTTTCTGTCTTCTGGTCTGTCCTGGTTTGTTTCCTGTTGTACAGTTCAGATGGGATGCAACTGTTAGAGGTTATGTGTGGCAAAAAGGACAGCAAGTTTTTCAACAGCTCTCCTGGTGCACTTCAAATAGGAGATGATGACTTATAATCAGGTTTTATTTGCTAGGGAGACAATATATTATCAGAGTTTGAAAGCAAATGAAGGAGAGAGAAATCATGGAGAAAAATGCTGCTAAGATGCTCTAAGCATTTCAGAGTTTCTGTACTTTAAGAGCTGAAATGACCCATACTCAGATACCATCTAAAAGGACAGGAAATTAGATAAAAGATTTTTTTCAAACTCTTGAATTAAGTTTTATGAGAACCTAATCAGTTTCATCACCAAAACTGTCACTTAAAAAGAAGTACTGTACTTGTGGATTTTAGTTTTTGGTTGTTTTTTCATAATTTTTATTTACGGCCATTGTCATTTCTCAAACCAAATCAGATCATAATTCCAGATTGTTTAAGCAACCTGCCTTGCCTGTGTGTAAATATGCAGCTCCAGACTTGAGCTGCAATAGCTAAATGAGCACTGGCCAGATAGAAGGGGAATAGCATTATTACTACATTGTGGTTTCCATGTCATTCCTAGGTTTGCTTAGCTGGGCTATCCATTACAGCCAGCCTGCAGATTTATTGCATCCAGCCTGGAGCAGTACATACATCTTCCAGTGGGCAATAGTTCTGAAATTTCTTCTTCTAAGTGTTTGCCAGTTCAGTCTGATTTTCCTTTTTTTTTTTTTTTTTTTAAGCTTCCTCCTCATTTATCATCACAGACAGCTTGTATTGGACCAGGTTATTTAATTGGCTTGGCAGGATTTTCTGGGATCCTTTTTTAAATACAGCCATGAAAGCTGTTAGGCTGTCGTCTTCTTTTTTTATTATTATTTTATTTAATTCTGGAAAATATTTTGACCTGAAGGCTAAAGCTTCATATTCCAAGCAGTGCCAAGCAGGAATGTCCCTAAGATAACATGTCATTTTAGCCCCTGAGGTGCCCTGCAGCACATGTTTCCTTCAAAAGCCTTCCATGGATCCAAAACTTTAGCTGAAGTGATTCATATCTTCATGGTACACACATTGTGCTTCTTTTATTTCTAATGTAAACAAAGCTCATCAGAAGTCAGTAATGCTTCAATACCTAGAGCAGTCAGAATTTTAAAATGTAGGTAGACTTTGTGTGTGAGGTTGGGGTGCTCCCTTTTTTAGTGCAGTAGGGAAGCCAAAGAGAATTTTGCTCATGGTGTCTATTCCTCTAAGTGGTCTCTCTTCTTTCCTCTTGGCCTCAAAAATCTGCCTGAGAAATCAGGGGGGACTGAGCCAAGGGTCACTAATAGTGATGGGCAGGTCTCTCTGCTTTGCACAGGTATTGTTAGACCAAGGTCAAGGCATAAATACATAGAAAAGACACATTAAACAAAAAAGACAACATATTGAATAATATCTATATATATATATGTATTCACCTGGCACTTGAAACAGCACTGTGGCAAGGGTTAACAATTATTCACTTTCTCTACCACTCAGAGAAATATTTTTACCTTCTGTGTCCACCTTCCTTTCGAGCAAAACCAAATGAAGTTGATCTCTCTTGTCAGTAAATGCTTTCTGAAAGCTGGCTTTGCAAGGTTATGAAATATAAATTAATTAAATGGTTAAATGGTATTGGTGTTAATTAAGAGACAAAGCCCCAGAAGATGCACCGCTAGGGTCTGGTCAAAATATAGTGGAAGGATTTTAATAAGATTGTGTGTACAGGTTTTGATTCCACCAGAAAATGATATTTCTCCTTCAAATTTTTCATACAGAGTGTTCTGTTAAGGCCACATCCAAAATGAAGTTATAATGGTGAAATATGAGTGCAAATATTGACTTTTATTTTTTGTATGTCTGTTCCAGGCAGAATATGAAATTGCTCCAGATGAAAAGCTGGGAGAGAAAGGAAAGGAAATCATGATGAAATACCTCACCCCAGAGGTAAGGGGCAGCCAAAGTGGCATTACTGCAGGAATGCTGCAAGGCACACCTTTACTAAACAAGGTTGTTACAGGCTTTGTGAGCCAGACTCCTAAAATTTATGGTGGCAATCTCCAGTGAATAAACCTGCAAGTCTTGCACAAACATTCGGAGAGAAAAAAAATTATAATGCAATCCAGAAATTGACTTCCAAGGATGAACTTGACTTACCAGGGGCTTAATTCTTCTGTGGATGAGCAGAGGGCTTCTCTGGTCTCTTCTCAGTGTACAAAGCTCTGCATTGGGGGTGTAATGCAAGACACTCAGCTGTTACCAACAGATGCCCCAATTATTTCCTATCCAGCTCAGAAGTGGTGGTGGCATTTCATATTCTGTTGTGTAGAAAGCACAGGTAAAAATGGTCTTTCATAACAGAGACTGTTTTTTGGTACAGAAATTCCCATTTCTCCCCCAGCCCCGTTTTCCCCAGGCTGGGCAGGGACACACAGGACTGACAGGGACAGTGGGGTTGGGAGGTCAGAGGTGCTGTCACCCATCCGTGTGCCCAAGGTGTGTCCTGAGTGTTGTGGGAAGGAGAGGAGCTCATGGGAGCAGCAGTCCACAGGGTGGCACTCCAAACAGAGACACAGGATGTGCTGCTGGAATTTGGGACAGGCTGCTCTGGGACTCACCCTTTTGGGGGGTTACAACCATTTCCTGACCACATTTCACCTTTGCTACACAAGTCACTGCCAGTAAGCAGTAAACATCCAGCTTCAAACACAAGAGCAATCCTAGGATTTTTCCTAAGTTGCTTTCGTAAGAGTAATCAAAGACGTGCAGTTGCTGCTTCAACTGTTTTACAAAAGTAATGCACATGCCCTTCAGGAGAATTAATCACATTTTTGGCAGATGTCTTTCTAGAGGGTTTAAATGGTACAATATGTTTTGGAGGTGCAGGGGCAGAGCAGACCACTCTTTTTCCACTCAGTCATTTTCCTACAATAAACTTTGATGCATACTTTCAGTTATCTCAGGCTGCATTTTGGGATCTGGTTTCATTTACTGAGCCTGGCTAGTTTCATGTGCAGCCATTGAGCACTGCCAGTATGAGTTCCTGCTGCCCATTCATTAGGGGCATGAAGTTCCACTGCTTTTTAAATCCACCAAAATGACCTTTTGTCTTAAAATTCCTGTCAACAGAGCAACAAACTCCGAGGGAAAATATTTCCCACTGCTCCAGCTCCCATCTGGAAAGGGAGAAAGGCATTTTGCTGATAGCAGAGCTAGTAAAGTGAGGGGAGAAAAGCATTGCTTCACTTCAGCCAGTCTTGCTGCAGGTTTCCAAAAGCCTTTCAGTGCTGTCCATTGGCTCTCCTGCCATCCATGGTGCAGCCAGAAGCACATGGAATAATTTAGTGAATGTGCAATGAAGACCAAGCTGAAAACTGCTGCTTCCTCATCAACAAAGAACGGTGGTGTTACAGGAAGGAAAAATACTGGGACTCCAGGGCTGGAGTTTCCATTCTCTGTCGTGCCCTGGACTTCTTATTTGACCTGTGTACCTGGTTTCTCAGTATGTAAAATTGGCACAGCATATTTACAGTCTGTCCTGAGACTTTTCTGGTATTTGCAAGTTACCTTAACAACTCTGAGCAGAAGGAAACTGGATGACCTCCAGTGGTCCCTTCCAACATCACCCTTTTTGTGATCCTGTGAAACACAGAGCTACTCTCCTTCACTTGTAATCTAAAACTGCCTCCCTGCTGGTGGTGCTTTCATGTCTGCATTGGTCTTGCTGCACTTTTGTTCCTTAATGAGAAACTTCTGCTTCTTCCCAGAGGGATGTGGAAACCCTGCATAGCAGAAAATTCTTCCTAGAGGCAAGGTAGACTGTGCTGATGCTGTTGGGCACTGGATCATCTCATCTAGGCTCCCTTCCCCACGAAGTCTTCCAAGGTCCCTTCCATGCTGCGTGGAAGGAAATGTGGGTGGTTTACATGGAAGCAAACAGGTGGTTTAGGTGGAAGGAAACAGGGCTGGCTTAGGTGGAAGGAAATGTGGGTGGTTTAGGTGGAAGGAAATATGGGTGGTTTAGGCCTCTCAAAGAAGAGAGGGAAACATGGGAACAACCTCCCTAAGGATGTGGTGGAGTCCTCATCACTGGAGGTTTTCAAGATGCTGTTGGGCACTGGATCATCTCATCTAGGCTCCCTTCCCCACGAAGTCTTCCAAGGTCCCTTCCATGCTGAGCTGTCCCAGGATCCTGTGTACTCAGGTCCCTGGAAGTCAGTAGCATTCCCTCTCTCTTGCCTGAAGTTTGCTGAAATGGTCACATCCAACAGCCCATTCTGAGCTCTTTGGTGGGAGGGAAATGTAAGAAGCACATGTGATCCTCACACTAGGAACACCAAAATATGAGTGTTTTCATGGCTTCTGTAGCAGCTTCCCTGAGCACTTACACCAATGTAAGGATGTAATGTGATCCTCAACTAGGAACACCAAAATATGAGTGTTTTCATGGCTTCTGTAGCAGCTTCCCTTGAGGGGTGAGCAGGAGGGCAAAAACCCACAGGAAGGGTGTCCTGTAGCAGAGGGAAACATTCTCTGAAGAATTATTCCTCCTCCGTGCACAGGAGCAGCACAATGCTTGTCACACCAGCCAGGTCAAGGTTTCTTGACTAGAATCTTGCTTCTTTAAAAAAGGCTTTAACAATTTCCATGAAAAAGACACTTAAAGCTGCCTTCTTGACTTCATAAGCCCCTAGGGCAGAAGTCCAAGCCACAGGAAGTCTGAAATTTCTGAGGTTGTGAAATATGATGGTAAAATGAATTGGTCACAAATATTTCTTCCCTGTTTTTTTCCTAATCTCAGCAGTTGAGTGGAAAAGGTTCAGTTTTAGGTCCATTTCCGTCTGTAAATGGCTCCATTGAACTGTTGAATTAAACTGAACCCAACCTGGCTTCATTACCTGACTGCTTCTTGTACTGGAAGAGCAAAGAGATATATTTACCTTTGTACTGCTTTTAAATTAGACTTTTACGTCTCCATGCAGCATTTTTTCCTTCCTGCCTGACAGCTGCCATGCCTTACTCTACTAAATCACTATCCCACTATTTGCTTTTTCACTGTAAATCACCTTGAGAGACTTGAAGAGACACTATATAAAACTAAATTGATTTGAAATGGCTCTTAAGACAGTCTCCATATGCCATTATAGTTTATATTTGGACTCAGCTGGGTACTAAAAATGTTACTGAACAGGATGTCTAATGTGTATTGTTATCCCCATTAAAATACTTCACAGAATACGAAGAACAGCAACAACATGAATTTTCTTATCTGAATTCCTGTCCAGTACCCTTTCCTCCAGGAAATGCACAGAATAAAGGCCATGTTTGCACTTTCTTTGCTGCAAGAGGTTAGCTGGGCACAGCAATAACCTCCTTACACCAGTCTAAGGCTATCAGTGGGGATTTGGGTAAACAAAATTATGTCTTTGTTTTTATGAACAATTATAGGATAAGGAAGGGAGGGAAAAGTCCCTTGAAAGAGCCTCTGGCTGATCAGCAGTGCCTGGCCTTCCACTTGTCTACTGGCTAAAATGTGCCCTTCTCTCAAACCAGTTGTTTATGGAGAAGAAAACGTCTCCATAAGATGGGTGAGATGAAATTAAAATTACACATGAGGCTTTCTGCTGGGCCAGGCCACGTGGCTGAGCCAGGCTCCTGCTCAGACACCTCTCCCATCTCTGTGCACCATCAGAGTAGTTTCCTTTTGGCCATTGCTTTGATCTTGACAGCAAGGACCTTTGCCTCTCTCCTTGAGATTTCTTCCCCTCCTTCCTATTTCCACCCACAAAATAAGTGCTAACTTCAGCACTTGTTCTTCTGGGTGAGTCATCTTTGCTGATCAGTGAAGCTTCATCTATCACTCCTTAATGATTCTGGCTGAATCCAGCAGGTCATACCATACCAAGAATTGGATTCAAGTCCTAAGACCTCTTCCTCTACCTGTTTAGTTTTACTAAATGCCTCCTAGGGAACATGTTATAATTAGTTTTTGGGATGGCCAGAACAAAAGCTGAATGCCACTCTAGGGGAAGCAGTGGAAGATAGAAAGATTAAGCTTCTGTAAAGCAATCTGCAGAGTTTAATGCAAGACAGAGGCTCTGTCTTTTGAAAGGTGAGCCTTCAGGGGCTGTTTCCTACATTGTTATCTTTCTCCAACAAATTCAGCTTATGTCACTTATATCCAGCAAGTCCTCTCTGTCCCCCTTTAAGCTTATTATCTTGCTGATAAAAGGCCACCACATATCTCTTTTCACTGGCTGCAGTGGATGGCCCCTTCAGGCTTGGTCCAAGAGTTATCTCCACAGCTAGTTTTCAAATTTTTCTAAACTCTATGCATTTCATTAATGACCCAATTGAAGTAAGCAATGAATGAGGTGTCTGTCTCTCCACAGTGTGCTACATGGACTCGGGATGGGCTGGAATTATTTACTTGCTCAAAGCGTTATTCACTGCATCCTTTGAGCTCCTATTAGGGGACTTCTCAGGATACAAAATGCTTAAGTAGGAATCCTAGCATCACTTGAGCCAGGAGAATTTTGCCATTTAATTAATTACCCTGGGACTTTGCCCTTTGCCTCAATGGATTTCTCATCTCCCCTTTCTATTGACTTCACTACTCTACGAGCACCATTTTAGCCAGACATGATAGCATTACTTAGTTCTCTGCTTTGCAGCTCACATAATCAATACGTAATCCAGTCTCCAGAGAAATCAATGGATAATTCCTGTTGTTGCTGCAGAGACAGCACGATCAATATCTCTGCTGATCACTGTGTCTGAGTCCAGGAAAGTACCTTCTCAGTGGGCTCTCTGAAAAAGCTCATCTTTCCCAAGTTCAGTTCTGGGAAAATATCTGGGTGGCAGAACAGCAACTGTGTTACTCAAATTAATGCTTTCTAGTCAGGATTTATTTTAATAGACATTTATCTGTCACTGAGGCCAGGCTGTAATGTAGTGTGGTAGGGAATCTGAAAAATCACAGTGTTGCCTTGATTAGGAGTCCCTTTGCTGTGGTCTCAGGCAAAAAGGCTTTTTTCTCACGGTTTGCTCGAGTCCTATTTCCTCATCCTTTACCCACTGTTTATAATACAAATGTTAGTTAACTAAACACTTACTGAGGGCTTCTGTCTCCTGCAGTGGTGCCAAACTTGCAGGAGAGCCTGTGGAAGCAAATTGGAGCCTGGCCTGTCCTGGTGATGCTGTCCCAGCATAGGTCCTTGGGTGGTCCTGTGTCCTGTCCTTAGGCTCAGGAAGGGCTGCATTTGCAGTGCCTTTGCTCAGACTGGTGGAAGGCCTGGGCTGGAGTCATTAACTCCTCTGGTTTTGTGCTCATCAGAGCTATTGAAGCTCTGCTTCTCTTTCCCTGTTCTTCTGGAGAGGTTACACCCCCCAGTGCACATGGCTCCTAACTGTTTGTCATTTTTGGTCAGGAAAAGCATTGGGATGCTTTGGTCATTGAGAAGAAGCCTTCTGGCTTCAGAATTACTCTGACTTGTCCCTTTGGAAAATGGAAACTCGATTCCACTAATGGATGTCAACCACACATGTGAACCTGGCTTACATCTGCCTGTGAGGCAGGGCAGGCCCCCAGCTCCTCTCAGAGAGCAGCCAGCCCATCCAGAAGCACTCTGCAAACAAAGAGCAGATCTGCTCAGGATTTTCTGGCAACAGGAAGGCTCTATTTGCCTGCCCTTGGCTAATGAATATGCTAATTATAGTTTCCTCCTCCCTGTTTTGGGGGGTCATTTTTTCCCTATCCCCTCTGCATGCCCCTCATGACTTGTATTTGGTTTGTATGGATTTTCCAGTGGCAAAGGCAGTTAGCTCTGAAAGACTTTCAGGTCCATTCAGCTTTCCCAGAAACAGCCTCTTCTGCCTGAAAATTTTGCTCACATGGGAAAAAAGGAATCAGCCTTTTCCAGCTGTCTGGAACACTGACTTGCAAAACATCCAGGAATCTGCAGGAGATGGCTTTTGTGTGTTTGCACAGAATGACATTAAAATAGACCTCTGGTGAGTCCAGCTTCTTGCATTCCCAGCACTCAGCCTTGGAGGCATCTGGAATGGAGAGATGAGATGACTCTTCTGCCCACTGGCTACAGGGAGCCTGGGGAGACTCTGAGTGTCTCAGCTTTTGGGTTATTAAAGTGTGATGAGGTGAATTCCGTACTAGGTGTCATGCAGAATACATTAAATTACCTCGCGTGGTGTATCCACACAGGTTTCTGTGCACAATTTCTCAGTAATTCAGGAGTCCTTTGAAGACCTGACCTCCACAGCCCATCCATTCCCCCACTTGCTGCAACTTTGCTGTTGGTTCAGTTTCAGATTTCTGGAACTAAAAGTGTAATGGATCAACTAATGTCTCCCTGGACTCAGGATTCCTTGTGCTAAACTCAGAAGCAGTAACAGGCAATGCCAACAAAACAGAGAATGTAGAGGCACGTGGTTCCTTTGTAATAGGAAATTAGGATTCTAGAAGAACATCTGGAGACTTCAGCATCTGAGGAGCCTCACAAGAACAGGTCAGGCAAATTCCAGTGAGATGCCTGAGGCTGACACCTTTGGTTGGGATAATGCAACTAGAAGAATCAGTAAGCTGGTAGACTGTGCTATTTTAACTTGGAACCAGGAATCACAGGGTTTTAAATTTCACAGAAAGAAATATATTTAATTGCCGTAAAATATTGCTAGATAAGTGTAAAAAGTGAGATTTTTTTAAAAAGTCTTTTTTTTTACAAATTGATTTAGAAATAATCAGCATACTTAAGTTGTGGATAAGTGACACTTCAAGCTATTCATGTTTAATATTTTTTTTCCCAGTAATCCAACAACACTGAAAAAAGTCATGTTAACCTGCTTGCCTAGCTTTAGCTTGTATGCTAATTTTTTTTAACCAAGTCAGACTCTGACCTGAGTCAAAAATCAGGCATAGTTTAACAATAACAGCAAGTTTATTATCCTTGCACTGATGTTGTTTGTCCAACAAGCAAAAGTGAGGAAGAGTGGAATATGCCACTGCAAACAGCATGTCATTCCCTACAATAAATGTCTTCCCTCCCAGTTCTTTGCAGATGGCTCTTACCATATGATTGCTAATGGATTGTGTGATCCAGGTGATGTGGGAATGCCCTGTTTCCAGCAGAGATTTTGTTTGTCTTCCTGGGTGTTTCCAGTCTTTCTGTGAGTGGGCCACTGGCTCCTGCCTGATGTTTGTTTAATTGGTTTCCTAATTCTTTTCAAGACCTTCCCAGACTCTCTTTTGGATTTTTATTTTTTTTCATTCAAATGTTTCCTCAGGATTTTGACCTGCTAATGGAAAAAGATGAAGGCAAATTCGATAGAATCCACCCTGCAAGTGATGGCAAAACATCAGCTCAGTGTGGACCGGGCTTCAGCCTGCAAGGGAAGGGTTACTCCTGTTTACAGCCTTGTGTCTCAGGAGTGAATTCAAGCAGGGATCTGTTTGTTTTCCTGCAAGAAAGCCATTCAGTAACGTTGAGGTTGTGAGTGTTTATCTGTTTAGGGGTTGTTTTTTTGGTTTTTTTTCTTTTTTTTTTTTAATGGAACAAATGACATTTGGTTTACCAGAGGAAGCCAAGCTATTACTATTGCAACATAAGGTTGCTTGCTGGTGTTTAGGCCATCCATCAGTGCAGGAGGATGTTAAAAGGTAGGAAGGTCCTGATAAGAGGCTGGACACTGGATGTTATCCAAACCTATTAAGCACTTGTGACAAGAGAAAAAAACTTCCTGAGAAGAGAAGCTTTCAGAATTGTCCTGTCATGTTTGCTGCTAGTAATAGTGGGAATACATTGTTCTCCCAAAAAGCTTTATCAAATAATCTGGCTGCTTGTAGGGCTGCTGACAAAAGTGGTTCTGTGACACTCCAAAGGATTGTGAGCAGCCTCACTGTGGGGAGGACAGAAAATCCTGCTTGATATAAACCTTGTCTTCTGTGTTCCTTAAGCTGCCCTCCTCATCCTGCTGACAGGTTATTTCATCTGTTTCCATCCTTTAATCTGGGTGCAAAATGCTTTTAAGG
Source organism: Pyrgilauda ruficollis (assembly GCF_017590135.1). NCBI lineage: Eukaryota > Metazoa > Chordata > Aves > Passeriformes > Passeridae > Pyrgilauda > Pyrgilauda ruficollis. The sequence continues at coordinate 5,327,103 of NW_024513654.1, read as the reverse complement.
CAGAAAAAGGGCAACAACAAGCAAAACAAAACTTTCCCTTCTCCTGCTTTAAAAGCAAATTTATTGAAAATTATTTCAGCTGGCTGGTTTATGAGCACCCCTCCACCAATAAACCTGTTGTCTACAGAAAGGAGGAAAAGTGTGTTTCTTTGGTAAGAAACCTCTATAAGCATGTTTCTAAAGAATCATTTTAAAAGTATGGGTAGGGAAGGACTAGGGTTTGAAGATTCAGGAAAATATCCTGCCAAGCACTTCTTGTGAGGCCTGATTTCTCACTAATTGAAGTCAAAAGCATATCTTCTGTGCTGACCAGTTTAGAGTCTTAAAATAAGCTGTACCAAAAACCCCATAGCTGGTTTGGGATTGTGGTGAGTGTTTCTGTTTAATTGAAGAGTATAAAGTCTGCAGCTGATTCACTGGACTTGCAAAAGGAGATGATGAAGCAACTAAATTTTGTCTCATGGGACATTTTGTTACTTCAAAATTACTTTCTATGGGGCTTTGGGTGTTTAAGCTCTGGTCACCAATGGGAGCCAGGAAAAATTTTCTCCTTCTTGAGCCTAGGCAGTCTTTTCCTTTGTTGCTCCGAAACTCCTGTTGTGGTTATGCCCCCAGATTTCTCTGAATCAAATAAGTCAACATTCCAAGGAAACCACACTTTGGACAGAAAAGCTGTATGTAGGAAACATGTTGACTCACACCATTTGCATGGCAGTTGCTTGTTTGCCACTATCGGGAGCAGAAATGCGGCTTCTAGAAAGGAGCAGCTACAAAAATGTCTGCTGAGAGGAGGAAAAACAAGGTATAGCCAGATAGCAGGCCCTGTTGCTGACTAACAGGAGAGCCAAAAAATAATTCATATACTTCCTCTGCACTTGTCAGAAGGGAAACCTCAGAGGCTGCTGTTTTCCCAAGGAAGGGCACGGCTCTAGACTGCAGCTCCAGAGAGGAAGGATGCTGGGAACCCAGGGAGAAAACTTCTCCTTTTTCTTCTGCTGGGCTTGCTGAGGCACAAGAGGTAACCCGAGGAGTCCAGGGCAAGTGAGGGAGCCTGAAGCTACTCCAGCTCTGCCACCAGAACTGAGGTGGTAGCACGGCCCTTTGTGCAGTATTAGTACAACCCCTCCAGGTTAGAACATGCTCAGCTGCTTGCTGAGGGCTCTGCTGTCTCCAGTCATTGTATTTCTCTGTGTGTCAACATGTGTTTTGATAGTTTAGTAGCATATGAGGGAAAACAGATTTGTCATGACTCCAGATCAGCTTGCAGCTACAAAACAAACCCCACAGCTGACAGGCACTGATGATTTGCTTCACTCAGATACAGCAAGTGATCCTGCCCTGGGTATTGGGATTGGGCTCAATATTTTCTCTGCCAGTGACCCTCTCTGTAATCCTGGATGAGGTATTTCATGTCTTTGGCCCCTGCTCCCACTCCCAGGGCTGGTGAGGTTGGTTTGCTTTGAAAGCTCTGGCTCCCATGACGTGTCTGTAGTGGACCCCCATTCTTAGGTGTCATGTCTACACACTTGTAATAGATAAATTACTGCTAATAACACAGCTGCCTTCCATGCTCCCCGTCCACCTCACTGCCAGTTCCTACATCTGTCCTCTCAAAGCAAATATCCTGGAATTATGAAGCCTTTTGCTTTACTGGTTCTCCTCATACAGACCAAATGACTGTGGCAGGGAAAAAAAAAAAGTAAAAAGAAAATGCAGAAGTTGATTAGTTAAAGTGTTGCAGCTGCTCCTGATGTAGAATTGGCTGTTTACCACACATACAGCTCAAACTGAATAGATAAGATCAGACACAGGGAAAGGCAAAAGAATGTTCCAAGATTTCTTTGTGTAATGCCAAAAGGCATCAGGAGACTGTGTGTGCTGTGGCAGTGCTGGGATCCTTTCCCTCACCAGGAATGCCCAGCCTTGATTTCCCAAAATCTAAATACAACCAAGACATTCCATTTCCTCATCTGCTGCTCTCCTCTGAATTTCTTGATGGGACTCAGTGATCTTAAAGGTCTTTTCCAACCTAAAAGAGCTTTGGATTCCCCCTGTCAGTCCCTTCACACTTTCCCTCAGTCAGTCCCTGGCTGCGTGGCTGGAACTTCCCTGGCTGGAGCTTAGACTGCTGGATAAAGCCAGAATTTCCAGGTTTTTGTGTATGAACTCTTCTTGTCATGATCATGCATCATCTCACACAAAAAGTTCATTTTAGCCTGTTTCTGTCATAGTTTTGAGGTCTCTACTAGTAGCAAGAGTGTGTGGAGATTTTCAAACAGATTATATGTGGAACATTGCTGTCAACATCTGAAAATACACATATCATGAAGACAAATGCTTGGAAGACAATTTGAGAGGCAGCTCAAGAAAAGTTACAGCTTGAACTTTTGTCCATTGACTGAAACGTTTTTAATTGTTTTAAGCCAGTTTGTTGTGGAATGTTTTCATAACCTGAAACATAACATATGCTGAACGTTATTTATTTTACGCAAGTGACTTTTAAAATAACTCATCATGTTTCAGTATCATCTGCATGCCTGAAACTTGCCAGGAAAGCAGTTGTGTTTGTGACAGAAGTTTGCATGAGGTCTATTCAATCTAAAGAGTGTGGAATCTTTCTGGTTCGTATAGCTTCTGCAGTGATGAACAGTTGTGCTGTAAGACACCCTGATGACTCACATCCACTGGCAGGAGCTGGTATGAAATGAAAGCCTGTACTTCTAGGTTTCTATTCTTTATTCACTAATTGCAAGGGACAATTGGACTGATTTGAGGAATCTGAGCATCTCTAGCTTTCATTTATCTCAGTGAGACTTCTTTAATTCCAGTCACAGGTGATGATCAAATCTTCTGCAAAACACATCTCTCAACCTCCTGTGCACTGTTCTGTAAAATATTGTGAGATTGCCACCTAGCTCACGAAGACTTAATCCTGCACTGAAGATTTATTATTTTGAGGTTCTTAGATGAAAGTCATTGTGTAAGGATAAAGAATTACCTTCAAACTATGGACCTGCTCTGTATCCTACAAAGTCAGTCTGGCCAAACTCAAAGGGCTTTCCTTTTTTCTGCTCTGAACTTCAGGGATCTACAAGCCATGTCATTTATTTTTTTTAGGAGACAGTGGTGATGCTTTCCTTTTTTCTGGTCTGAACTTCAGCAATCTACAAGCCATGTCATTTATTTTTTTTAGGAGACAGTGGTGATTGAGACAAGTCTTTGAAGCAGGATTGTTAATTTGTGAAGATTCTTATTCTGTTACTCAGAGCTACAGGTTTCCTTTGGTGAGCACTCAGCAAACAAACTCCCATCATCTGTTCTCATGGCCGTGCCATGTGCCTGTGCTTTATGAAGCCCAGTGTTTTGCAAAATCATTGGTACAAAGGATTGGGAAAGGGCTCAAGAGCCTCTTGCATTGAACAGAGATCAAATACATTTAGATGATCAACAGATGTCTGAGTGCCCTTGGAGGTCTTTCAGACCTCTGAGAACAGATTCCACAATATTCATAGGCCTGCTCTTCTGCTTCCCTGTGTGAAAAATTAGAATAAAAAGCCTTCATATCCAATTAAGTGGATTTCTTCACATCATTCCCCCAGAGCAGAGAAGAATACACAGAATAATTGATCCCTGCCCTTTTATTAAAAACATTTCTATATTAAAAGACTATATTATTTATCAAGTTTCACCCTTGCTTTTCCAGCCTAAACAGATTCTAAGATTCCTCAGTGCTTTCCTCTGGGCTTTTTTTCCTGAGCATATTTCCCAGCACTCCTGGCACATGGTGCTCCTGTCAGCTCTCTATAGGTTTCTCAAATGGTGGTGACCCCAGCTGGATATGTCTTTAGCTGGATCCTCAAGACACCCCTCTCAGTCCACTTTGTCATTTGGGCACTTTTCCCATGGAAACACCGGCGTTGCACACAGCGAGCCAGCTCTGCCCACGCAGGTTTGTGTTGTGTGGGAATAACTGGGGACACCTGCTTCCCACCTCGCCCCAGTTCCACAAGTGTGAGCCCCAGCTGCTGGGCTGCCAGCAAAATGCTTCTGTTCCTTCAAAGTGCCAATCTCTGCTTGCAGGCTGGCTGCTTTCACTCGCACAGGCGTGGAGGCGACGCCTGTAGCGCTCCACGTCTTGACCGAGGTCATGCACAGTAAATGTTTGGGAATGTTTCTTATCTCATAAGAAAAGGTAGAACAAATAACACGTCTGTTGAAAAAAGTAAAAGAGAATGCCTCCCTTGGTACTGCCAGCACTTCAGCTTGTTTGATAAAGAGTTTGATTTGCTGATAGATCAATAAAAGGTCGGATGTCCCCCACGCAGTCGCAGGGGAAGCACTGAGAGATGCTGTGAGTCGCGTGGCAAACACACAGAGATGACTTAGAGAGGTGTTTTTGGTGGCTGTCCTGTTCAGTGAACTCAGCAAAGATTGGGTCTTGGAGATCTGGGTGAAATAGCCTGTAGCAAAACTTACAGAGCTGTCAGAAAAGGAGAGGCCACGTTTTAAAGTGCAGCGATGCAACATGACATTCAAAATAACAGATGATGGGGAGTCACAGAGCCTGGAAGCTCTCATCTGATCTGAATCAGAATTTTCAGTACTTCAGTGGGGTGCCAGGCCATGGGCAGCACCAGACACTGTTGCTGGACAGGGCCCTGCTGACATCCAGACTTTTTGTGGGCATGAACACAACTAACCCTGAGCAAGTGTGAGGCATATCAGCTGTTCTCATGCCATTAACGGAAAGGGGAGAGCATCTGAGAGGAACTCTTTTCTAAAGACAGATAAAAAAAATTTAAAAGTGGAGACTTTTCTCAGGGTGGGATAATGGCACTCAGAAGTAACTGAATATCCATTTCTTGTTTCTCAAATAACCACTAACACAATTCCTAGTTGCATTCTTTTCTTAAAAATTAAATGGGAGAGTATCATAAAACAGAGCTATTGCTATGCCAGCAAAATATTTGTAGAGAGGTTTCCAGTTTCTGGCCTGACAAGAGAAGGTACAGGAGGTAGATTTTGGTTAAAAACTGGTAAAAGTAGTGTGGACTTTTTGACTATTATTAAAATATCTGATCAATAAGGATAATGTGATGAGAGAAATTTTTGTTGTAGGATCAACTTCAGTACATCTTGTGCTGCCATGAATCTGCTTTCAGTTCCATCAGCTTTACCCTAGTGTTAATCAGTTAGTTTGACTGTCATAATTTCTGATTACATTATTGTAAGTGAGATTAAGAATCTCTTTCTTTGCCTTCAGGAAACAGAATAGCCATTAGGGGAAATATGGAACTATACTTGTAACTCCCCAGTGTTTCATTTTGAATGCAAGAAAGTGTAACTGGTTTCTGCAGGTGCTTCTGAAGAGTTAGCAGAATATTCTTTGTCACAAGCTCAGATGTAATGGTTTTAATCACGGTGTATGGCTCTCCTAGCTACCACAGGACATTTAATATGTTGGAAAAGGTGTCTCTGTTCCCTTGTAAAAGCCAAATTTGCTTTTACAGCCATTGCCCATAGTGCAGCAGGAGAATGGTGTTAATAACCGTTTCATTGTGGCTGCAGAAATCTTCTGCACCTCTCCAGGGAAGAAGCAACTTTTTCATCTGTAAATGGCCAGAGTGTTACCTTTGGAAGCTTTCACTCTTGGGATCCAAAGGCTTCCTTGCACGCATAACCTGTGCTACCTAATGGTTCTCCAGGGGAGCAAAAGTAGGTTGGTGGGTTGGGTTTTGGGTTGTAATTGTTTCTGGTTTTGTTTGAACTTCTGAAGGCTGTGGGTATGCACAATATTCACTCAGGGAAAGTGGCAGCCATGGCTGTTTAATGGGAGCAGTGGGAACTGGGAAGTCTCAAGGATATTCTCAGGAAGGATCATACAAAGGCTCCCTGGAGCTGTAGGCAGAGTTGGGAAGGGTTGGGTATGTTCTTCCCAGGCATGTGGTGCCCTGAACTCTGTGAAGGGCTGTAGAATGGCACAAAATGTTTTGCTGGGTCTACAGAAGCTTTGGAAATGATCAGCTTTTGGGGAAAAAAAAAAAATCCTCTATTCCTTGTTATAGGAAATTGAGTGGTCTGGAGAAGTGTTTTCACTGCACTCTAAGGCTTTAGTCCAGGCATGGGGTTTCAGTGAATTCCTGTCTTTGCCTACCTTGATATTGTTACCTTGCTCAAGTTTATGCAGAGGAAGTAAAGACTCAGAGGTCAGCAATGAGTGGTTTTGAAAAACCAAGTGGTGACTGTATCTCCCACAAACTTGGAGAGAGGAATCACAGTTTGTGTCATTTTTAAATACTTCCCACATTGTCTTACTTACTATTTCGTTTGCTCATTCTTTCCCCCTTTCACTACAATAATTTAATTTCCTCTTTATGAATAAGAGTTAGCTGATGCTTATAATTTATTTTTTAAAATGTACTTTGATCTCAGACAAAGTTTGATGGAATTAGTGCTCCAGTAATGTGTCATGGGCATGATCTTCAACACTAACCTTAAGGCAGTTTACCTTCCACTGGGAAATGAATTCCCAATGGGAGATGAAATTGCCTGGCCTGAGTAAGAATCAGGTCACTTGGTCTAAATGACTAATTATGCAGTTTAGTACTTAGCTTTTGGATTCCTGTTTTGACCTCTAAAAGCAGAACAAGTTCCAGATGTAGTCAGTAGTAACTTCAGTTAGAGGCCCTGGAATGGATTTTACTGAAGTGCTGCTCCATTCACATCAAAAACACTCCTGGTCCACAGCAGCCCCAAAACTGTGGAGTTCATGGGTGTTTCTGTTCCCTGTAAATCAGAGAGATTATCATCTTGACCCAGGGCTTGGACCACTGGATTCACACAGCCACCTACCAGCTCTGGGCTACCAGCGAATATGTGTGTGCAAATGTGTATCCACTGAGTGCATAAATTGTAAATTAAAGGTATTCATTCTTCTGGTTTGTAGCCAAAATCAGCTGAAATCATTAGGCTTTTATTCATATCTGAATATTGCTTTAAAAACCTTTGGTTTAATCTGCTTCCCTGTCTTTTCCCCAGTAGTTTCAGTGCTCTAGGACTGGAAAACAGGAGGTTTTTGTGTAGTTCTTTCATTGCTTCCCTCTTGCCTCTACTTACTCTCTTGAACTAAAACTGGGACTTAGATTTTGTTGTGGGCATGTATAGTTACCTCAGTGGTCAATCAAGCTGAGAAAAACCGGCTTTGTCTCAGTCTCTGCCTTTTAGATGTTAACATGAGGGGCTGATCTACCTCTCAAGAAACCGTGAGACTCTTTAATTATTAGCAATCTACTCTGTCTGTGATTAAAAGTGGGTGTTCCCTAGATATCTTTTGCTGAGGAAATGGAGGAATGTATTGAGGAAATGAGGAAACATTTCAGTGAGGTCAGAGGTGTCCCCAGCACGCTCTGCAGCTTGTCTGTCAAGGCTGAGCAGTGAGAGTGCATTGCACAGCGTGCACAGACAGTTCTGTAAACCATGTTCCTATTTAAAAACATTCAAGTGGAACAAACTTACTTTTTCATGTCACAACCAGGATCATATTCACATTTCAGCAGTGGGAAGGAAAAGATAAAAGACTTAATTCAGCTTTCAACATGCTGGAGATTTTCTGTGGCTCCACCTCTGCCCCTTCCCCTGTCCTCATTCCCAGTGTTTTTGAACTCTGCCTGCAATGCATTTCAGTGCTTGCCAAGATATCTCTGACTAGGGGTGAGTTAATGAGAACATCTGGCCAGGAATGAGGGATGATGCTCTGTGCCCCACCCACTCAGCACATCTGGTGGTTGTGGGCATGGATGGGGGACCTTACTGAGCATTAAGGCTTCTGCAAGGGAAGAGGATTTTACCATCTATGGCTGAGTTTATTGAAAATACCCAAATCCAGTTGGTTATATAAAGGGACTTTCATGTACATGGGAGAAATGCCTTTAAATAGGTGCACACACACACAAATATACACTTTGTAATATAACTACAGGATGCAGTCAATGTGTAAGAATGTGGACTGCCTAAAAAACTGTCTTTTTAGATAATTAGTCCCAAAAGTCCTAAACTGGTTAACCATCAAGGCATATTGCAAGAGACCTCTCTTTGGTAAGGTTTGCAGGGTTGAATGTACATTCTCTCTAAGGGAGGAGAGAATGAAAAGAGTGTATGTGGTTGGTTGGCAAAGTTCCTTTCTGAAATTATTATTTTAAAGCTGCTGAATTATTTTTGTCTAAAGATGAACTAAGGTGTCCAGATACTTTTGTGAACATCTTTTTAATATATAGATAGATATAGATCTATATCAATAGGTACCAATGCTCTGCTCTTGTTTTGCTTTGCTGGTGAAAAAAGAAAAAAAAAAAAAAAAGAAGAAAAAAACAGGAAAAAAAATTGATTTTTCAGGCAGCACAATGAATCACCCATGAAGTGAAAATACTGGGCAAATTCTCTTTTGTTTAATAAAATGGGCTGCACACAGTTCAGGCCAGCACATTTTTCATGGGATGCAAGGGAGCAGTTCAAAGAATTGGCAAGGAGTGGGTCCTGCATATTCATGAGGCTGGGCAAGGAGGTGAAAGTACCGGAGAAGGCAGAAAAGCAATGTGAGGATAGAGTGGAATGTGGAGCGAGTTGCCACGGTATCCTATTTTACTGCTCTTTGACGTAAAGCTCCTTTGCTTTTACACAACCGCTGGAATTGAATGGAAGCAGCTCAGGGGCATAAATAATGAATGTGCCTCTCACACATTAGGAGAGCAGAATCTGCACCTCGTGGAGAGTTAATGTGCCCCTCTCTTCTCTCCCCAGTCTCCAGCCTATGTTCCCGAAGTCAGTCAAGAACTTATCCAGCAGACAGAGGAGAAACTCGAAAACAGCCCCTGCAAGGAGCTGTTCTCTCCCTGTACAAAGTAAGTATAACACGACACCCAAAGATGCCAGGGCTGCAGCCAGCAGCTTGTGAGGAATTTGGCAGTAGAGACGTTTCAGCCTGAACCTGAGGCAGGTATCTTTGCTCACAGTCCTTGAGGCAGAGCTGACAAGCGGTGAAGTCACTTCATCTGAACAAAAATATAATAAATATTTCCATGCCATTATATGCCATACACACAGGCACTTACTGTTTCAGGTATTTGACAGAGTGTTCCAGCCAAGTAAACCAGCCGTGGATTTCATGCTGTGTGAAAAGAGCTACAATGATAATGGATCCAAAGAAAACATCTCTGTTTCAAAGTGAATAAAAATTAAGTGGCTATACAGTCCATTTAGACAGAGGAATGTGCAAACTTGCTCCGCATGGCTTTTCCAGAAAATCTTCACCAGGAGAACGGAGCTTTTTTAATGCTTTCTGTCTGCCTGTGGCGCTCAAACCAACGTGCATTATTTCCCCCTTTGTCTGGGAAAAGGCTTATCAGTTTCTGCAGCGATTTGTGCCATTATGTGCTAAAGCTCCAGGTATGCAATCTGCCTTTGCAAACCCTGCCCCGAGTGCATCCACGCCAGGAGATCATAAACCAATAAAAACATGAAAAGGAGGGACCATGGCACGCGGGCCCGTGTGGTTTCTGGCTGAGCGCGGTTTGTTTTCCCTGGGTGATGTAATGGGGATTTGTAAAATTTGCTCCGCTGTCATTCATTGTTTTGACTCATTTCATTGACCTTTTCTGGTTCCAGTTATTCTTTGCGTTGGTAGGAGCTGTGGGTTATTTCTGGCCTTCCCTTGTAGCACAGGCAGTCTCCTTGCATGGGCCTGGTGTCCTGTAGAGATGCTCTGTGGCTCGCACCAGTTGTGGGTGCCAGTCCCAGTGACAAAGGCAGAGCTGTGCTCCACACAAACCCCCCTGGTGCCTGTTTCCAGCTCTCAAATCGGTCTGAAAGCTGACAGTTCCCTCTAAAATGCACTTTGTTGTTGCCAAAGAGGGGAAATAAAAAGCAAACAACTGCTGAAAGGCAGCTATTGTTCTTTTAAAATACGTGCAGCTTTTAATTAACTGAATGGAAAGGGCGAGCACTGGGCACCACTTAATGCAGGCTCCTTCCTTCATCCCAGCTGAAACCCAGGAATGAGCCAGGTTTGGGACCTTGTTAATAAATATGCTGATCATTTCACACAGACTAAAATGAGGTCAAAAGGAAGTTTTTTAAAACTGCTGTTGGTATTTACTGGTGCTGAATGATATTAATTTTGTAAGGGTTCACAGTCACACCAGAAAAGGGAGGTACACATACAGATGTGAAGCCTGCTGTCCTGGAGGAGCAGGGATGGGATGAGTTCTATTCACATCTTCATAGAAAAAAATCAGTCTGTAAGAAAAGTGCGTGTATGTAACTTCTGCTTTTAGCTTTAATATTTTGACTGTCTGCTCCTGCCCTCCTCCAACATCACCTAAAATTCTGATGTTGAATTTGGACATTTGTTAAAATAAATTAAGACTTACTTTTGATTTTATTTTGTAATCTTTAATCCATTAAGGGAAACTCTTATGATCTGTGTCCAGTCAAAACTAATGAAGACAGCAACGATTTGACTTGTGCACACTGTACATGTGCAATTACCTGCCTTCTCCAAATTGGTGGCGCAAGCATTAAAAAAAATAATAATATTGTAACAGCTGAGAAATTCCAAAAATACTAGCTCGTGAACGGGGAGGAACTGAACTGAGGAGACACATTACTCATGGTGACTTGTTTGCTCAGAGAACTGCCCCAGGGCAAGACGTAGACTATCCATCCCCAGACTAGAGCAGTCATTCAGAGAGGATTTCCTCCTTCCAGCAGGATCTGGAAATGTGTCTGTATGCCCTTAGACATGGACACAAATGTGTCTGTATACACCCAGACAGAAATGCTCATTTCTTTGGGCACTTTTCACCCAAACCCAGCTTGTGTCCTGCCAATGCTGCCAGCAGAGGTGGATGCAGTAAGCAAAGCAAGAACCATCACCAGTAGTTGCTAAACAACATGATCACCTTAATTTCAGACAACTCCCAGCTCAGCCCATGTTTTCTTAGTTCCAAGCCTTTGGCCTTTCTGATGGGATGCCTGATGCTCTCTGGCTGTTTGCTGCCTGCCACAAGCAGTAGACTTTCTTCTCACGTTTGCAAACTGACCTTTTTATTCCTTTATTCCTTCCATTATGCAAAAGGCTCCATCCACTGCGTGAGCCCTAAAATTCTTTTCTTGATCCAGAAGCAAATCCACATCCCTGTTCAGACTTTTCTTTCCTCTGTTTTTCTCTACAAAGCACATAGCTGTTAGGAAATCCCCTTTCAGTTTAGTCACATGTACTAATTCTTCTATATAGCAGGAATTGAAACTGATATTTTTGCTCAAAATGATGTCTCAGATGATCTCCCTTTGACAGAAATGGGCTTCAGCCAGAAATTTTCTATCCAGATGTAAACATCCCTCAAAGTTTAGGAGCTCAGTTCCTGAGGATGTTGTTTCAGTTTACTAACAGAAGCAAAGACATTCACTGTATGGTGGCTAACAACCTCTGTCAAAGTCCATTAAAGCCACTGGGATTTGCCCTGAAAATTTTCAGCAAGCATCACCAGTATTCAGCTTGTATGAGGCCTCCTGTTATGAAATACATCAAGCACATCACTTTGTTTCTATGTTGAACCAGTGAGCAAAATAAAGTACAAAATAAAGTGAAAAATAAAGTAGAAATAGCATAATCCTACCGTACAAGAACTCTGGACTTTTCTCCTCTTGTTTTATTTCTCTTTTGCTCAAAGTTCAGGATTATAAAATGCTTATATATCCTTTTCATCTGAGATAGATCTGTCCTTGACCATCTCAGTGGGGAACCATTCCAAGAGTACCTAAACAGCATGTACTTCGACAGGTTTCTCCAGTGGAAGTGGTTGGAAAGGTGAGTGTCACTTTTTTTTTTTTAAATAAAAATAAATAAAAATGTTTATTTTTACTTTCCATGCAAAGTCTGTCGAATATTCTCAATATCTCACAGTTGAGATAATGTTTGCTTCTACAGCTCAAGTGTTGGACCATTTAATGGGCTTAGGTACATTAAACATATTAGGTATGATTAATGTACATTCAGCAACTTCAGCTGTCTTTCTGTTTAGCTGCCCTCTGAATGTGGTGACTTTTTGTCTGGACCAGTTGTCACTGTTATTAAATCACTCTAAAGAGAGGAAAAATGTGGCATATAGATCGTCTCACTGTATTTATTGGCTGGACATTCCTGAGCACATTTAATAACCAGGCAGCCTTAGTGGGTATTAATTTGCAAGGAAAGGGCTTGTGCCTTTCCCTTGTCAGGGAGTGCTGCAGCAGACGGTCACTGCTGGGTGACAGTGACCTTGAGCTGGGAGAAGCCCCATTTTCCACAAATGGCATTAATTACGGCGGATGAGCCAGGGCCGGATCCATGAGCGGTGTGTGTCAGCAGGACGCCTCCAGATCAAAGGAGCTGTGCCAGTTCCTCTCCCTGGAAAGCTACAAAGCTGCTGCTCATGAGGGGTGGGCAGAGGGAAGAGCCATTTCATGCCAAGACGTGCTCCACATGCCATCTTTACTGAGCCCAGCATTTACTCTTCCATTTCAATTAAAAAAACATTGGGTGATTCATCTCTAGCCAGGCTATTTCCTATCTGTTTTCACATTAGGGATAAGGAATTTTCTGCAATGCTTTGAGGATTTTTTTTTCCATTCCCCCAACAAGTGTGACAAGCTATTGGATATGCCTGGCTTAAGAAGCTGGGAGAATTGTTTTTAGGATTAGCAAAGAGATGTTAGTAGCATGGAGTGATCTGCTCTAAAGGAGCAGTCACAGAGTCCATTAATTCCAGGGACATTGCTGAACATGTAGCTATCACTCCTAATTGTTGCTTTTAACCCCAAAAGCATTTGCAACAGCCTCACAGAATACTGAAAATAACATCTTTTCCTCTTCTAGTTTTTTACTGTCTGCATACTATTCTTCCGCTACTTTGGAAAACAATAATGGGTGTTAATGAAAGGATTCGCTTCAGCATTTATTCTTCATCGTCACCAACCTCATCACCCCTGTGGTGGGAACAGCCACGTTACTGTGCTCCCTCTGCAGGCTGGCTGCCCGCCAGAGGGGAGCCAGGAGAGCAGGAGTGCTCATATCCACTGCTGGCATCCTTGTAAAACCTTGGGGCTGGAAACAAAATGGGATCCCGCTGAACCTGTTAAAAAACCCGTGTTAAAAAACTTTTACAGGAGCAAAGTAAAAGTTTGGTGTAGAGTTGGAGCCGTTCTGGTAGAGGAGATTTTGTGGGAAGCCTGGGAGGTTGTGTAGGGATCATGTCAAGTGATGGGGAGCACTCTGCCCTCCAGGACAGACTTATTTAACCTGAATTTTGCTTTTGATCCCTTCTTGCCCATGATGCTCCCCCAGGAAGCAGGTAGCCCAAGAGGGAATGGACTGGCTTGGATCTTGTCTTCCTGCTCTCCCAGCCTGCAAATGTCACACAAATCCATCTCTCCTAGGATTGTTTCTGCCTTTGATTCATATGAGTTTCATGGCTGGTTTGACACAACAGAAGTATTTTCTAGTGGTTTGAGTTTTGGATCTCTTTTTCTCATCTTGCTGGCTAAGCAAAGCAATGAGTTAGCCCACCCTATATGTCATGGGAATTAATATCTCACTGGAAGATCTCAGGCTTCCTCCTTGCTTAACAAAGGCCAAGGCTGTGTAGTGGAGATTCAGAATCCTCCTTGGTCCTAAGATGCTAGCAGAAATTATACTGATGACTCACTAATGTGTTGTATTTTATTACAGCTTAATATGTTGGAATTGAAAAGTTCAAGCCATACATAGTATTGAAGTAATGTAATTATGTAATTATATATTATATTATATTATACGATTACCTTTAAATAATGGGATTATATAATATTTATCTATTTTGCTTTTCAAAAGTATGCTCTGAAATAAATAAATCACAGAGAGTGCATTAAACATAGTGTGGTGGGGGGGGTTATTTATTTATTTCCTTTTCTTCCAGGCAACCAGTAACAAAAAACACGTTTAGGCAGTACAGGGTACTGGGGAAAGGCGGCTTTGGGGAGGTGAGTAATTCTGAAATTTTCTGTTAAGAGTGTTTTTTACTTTTTAGGCACTGCAGGTACAGGAGCCTGATGTGACAGAAGCTGATTTACATTAATTGCTCACAGTTCTACTTAACCCCTCATGACACCATAATCTCAAAAGGACACTTTTGAGAGTTGTTTTGTGTTGGCTGTTGCATTCACAGTGGAATTGGGGTCACACCCTTATTTGTATTTTCCTGGTGTCTGGAGGTGGCAGCAGAGGCAGGGGAGGTGCAGACTGAGAGATTAAAATCCGCACAGACAAAAGGAGGTGGGAGAGGAAGCAGGCAGAGGAAAGTGAGATAATTAAACCAATGTTCCACAGCAGGTTTGGAAACAGTAGTCAGTGCCCCAGCTGGCCCTGCCTAGGCCTGGCTCGCTAAGCTGCCTTAAAAGGACTAAAGCAGAGGAGATGGTGGGGAGTAAAGCAGGACTAAAGCAGAGGAGATGGTGGGGAGTAAAGCAGGACTAAAGCAGAGGAGATGGTGGGGAGCAAAGCAGGACTAAAGCAGAGGAGATGGGGAATAAAGTGGGACTAAAGCAGAGGAGATGGGGAATAAAGCGGGACTAAAGCACAGGAGATGGTGAGGAGTAAAGAAGGACTAAAGCAGAGGAGATGGTGGGGAGTAAAGCAGGACTAAAGCAGAGGAGATGGTGGGGACTAAAGCGGGACTAAAGCAGAGGAGATGGGGAATAAAGCGGGACTAAAGCAGAGGAGATGGGGAATAAAGCGGGACTAAAGCAGAGGAGATGGTGAGGAGCAAAGAAGGACCAAAGCACAGGAGATGGTGGGGAGCAAAGAAGGACTAAAGCAGAGGAGATGGTGGGGAGTAAAGCAGGACCAAAGCACAGGAGATGCGGGGAGTAAAGCGCAGCCCAGACACAGCGTTTGCTTCGAATTACGCGGCAATTGTTGTGCTCCGTCCGCAGGTCTGCGCCTGCCAAGTGCGAGCCACGGGGAAGATGTACGCCTGCAAGAGACTGGAGAAGAAGAGGATCAAGAAGAGGAAAGGCGAATCCATGGCACTCAATGAGAAGCAGATTTTAGAAAAAGTCAATAGTCAGTTTGTAGTGAGTATTGTTTGAGCTCTGTGGTTCCCTGCTCACCTGTTCTGGTAGAATCCAGTGCCTCCTCTATCTCCTGTTCCTGGAAAGTTGCCAGAAGCTGAATCCCTTTGCTTTGCACCTTAGCCCTGCTCCGTGCACCTTTGTTGAGTCTCATTTTAGTCTCTGGTCCGTGAGAAGTGCAGCAGTCAAGGGGCCTGTGCCTGCCATGGGAGCATGATGTGTTTCACAGCCTTGGCTTGCATCACAACTGCATCAGGACGAGCTATTCTTATCCAGTGTGATCACCTGAATTCCCAGGGTCTGGGAGAGAGGTGCTTGGAGGAGACTGAAGGAGATTCAACCCAAACAGATCAGATGAGACTGGCTTGCAGAAGCATCTAAGCAGTGAGGTGGAGCTGGTTGGCCTGATGCAGGGCTCTCCTGAGTCACACCAGCTCTTGTGCCTCCTTTGAAACTTGCCTTAGATTTAGAAAAAGAAAAAAGGTGTTATCTCAGCATCTGTCATGTTCTTTATACTTATTTCAGGAAACACTGTGTATACAGCAGATGCAAGGTGTTTGCTTACATGTTTACTTGCCTCTGCCAGAGGATGGCACGTATTGAAAAGTGATGGGTAGATTTTGGCTGCTCTGATTTTTCCTTGGGCACCCGCCAGAGCCTCCAGGGATGATGCTGACCTTCACATCTCCGTGATGGTCAATTTGATCACCCAGGACTGGGATATCTGGGCCTTCCAGGGAACTCACTCAGATGCAAAATGGTGCAGCAGGAGGTGTAGATTCCCTTGATTACTAACATTTCTTATACGTGGGAAAATATGCCTGGAATGAGTATGTTTGTCCAGCCTCTGAAGCCATCTGAGCCTTGAGGGTTTCTGGTGATAAATAGGCTGGATTCCACAAATTAATCTGTAGAATCCTAGCATCTGATTTTTCCGTGCTTTTAAAATACATGTTTGCCATTGTAAGAAAGCCCATACCAAATTCAGTCAATGTATTTTTTTTTCAATTTTCTGGAGAAAATCTTTAATGAAGAGCTAGCACTTCCTTCTTAGCAGCCATCTGAACTGTCACAACTGTGCTGCAAATGTTTTTCTAGGTCAATTTAGCCTATGCCTATGAAACAAAGGATGCACTGTGTTTAGTTCTGACCATAATGAACGGAGGTGACCTGAAGTTTCATATCTACAACATGGGAAACCCAGGCTTCGAGGAGGAAAGAGCTTTGTTTTATGCAGCAGAGATTCTTTGTGGCTTGGAAGACCTTCACAGAGAAAACACTGTGTACAGGTAAGCAGTCTCTAGAGTCTTAGGATGTCTGTTCTGGGTAGGAAAGAATTGTCTGCTTCCTCCCTTCTTATTGTGGTGCTGCACAGCTGAGATGCCTGAGTGCTTTGGCTGAAATTTTGCAGAGCCCTGTATAAATACAGCATGATACAATAATCATGGAAGGAAGCAGTTGCTTCCCTAATACATCCTGTCTAAATTATCCAGAACTAGCACAAAGCTCCCCAAACCCTACCTCAGTGTGCACTGGGCAACAGAAGAAAATTATGGAAGTTCCTTTAAAGGGATTTCATTAAGGAATTGAGTTCCTAGTTGGGATGAAATGGAGATTATTCTATCCAAGCTTCTATTTTAATTAGTTAGATTATGTTGCATGAGGGGCTGCAGCATGTCAGGTGTGGGAAAACTTCTGTTGCAGAGGACATGCAATCCCAAAAGGGCGTCTGAGACAGAGGGCATGGATTTCCACTGGTGTGAGTGTGATTAGCTGGGTGGGATCATGGTGATCCTGGCATGCCAGCCATGGAAGGGGGCCCATTCCCAACCACACCACAGAGGCATCCTGCTGGCAGCATCCCCCCATCCATGGGTGCAGCCAGCGGGCACCGCGCTGCCCGGCGCCGCCGCTGCTGCTTCCAGGAGGGCAGATCCCAAGTTCTCAGCTTCCAGTTTGGCTTCCAGCTCTACACAAGCACTTTTCCAGGGCAGGCTGAATAAGCAAGCAGATTGCAGACAGAGTTCTTGTGACTCCACGAGGATTTATTTTTTTTAATCAACAGCCACTGTAGTTGTAAACAACGGTTCTTGTTTGTCTTCATCATCCCCGCTTGTGAAATCATCATTGTTGGCATTCACAGCAGAAGAGGGCCTGTAAATTGATGAAAGAACTTCCAAGGACAATGATTAATAGACAATGAGATGCTATTTTTAAAAGCCAAGCCACACTTTAAATCATTTTATATGCCTGGGTGTAATACATATGATGCATGTGCTTGTATGCATAGAAATTGCAATATTGTTGTTCCTTGGAGATCTCTTAACAAAATGACACTTGGTTGCCTTGCATCTTGCTAGCTGGCACAGAGAGGGCAGACAGATAACATGCTGATTTAGTTGGTGCTCACCCAAGAAGGAAGTTTTTTCTTTCCCCAAGGAACTAAATGGTACTAAGTGTCTAACGTCAATTGAAAAATCAAATCATAAGTGAAGTGTCTGGCTTCCTTTTCCCTTAGAAAACCTCCTACCACATTTTCAAACATTTTAGGAGGTAGTGTAGTGTTTCACAATCATATTTTATTGAAAAAATGACTGGTGCATTCATAATATGGCTGGTAAAATGCCACACTAATTTCATTTTCTAATAGAACAAATCAGATCTGGCCACATAAAATAGTGAGTGGCTCTGAGAGAAATGGCACCTACTTCCTTAAGCAGGAGTTCTTATGCTACTCTTAAAAGAGCTGCTACTTTACACCTCAGATGGCACATTCATTTTGGTGATGAATGATACTACATCCTTGTAGGTGACATTTTCTAGCAGTATGTCAGGAGCATCTGCAGAGACCCCTCATTTGTAACAGCGCAGCGTGTTGTGGGACCTGTGAGAAGTGCTATATAGGTCAATAAAAAATAGCAGCTAAATGCTACTGCCTTCTCAAGGCGAATAATTCATCACAAAACACTTATTCTTCAGACTTAATTTCATTTTCTCTAAACAAAATGCTCCTGAGTAAATCACAGCGTTGGAAAATGCATCCCCATCTCCTGGGCCGCTGCTGACGCACGCTGCAGACGTGACCCGGGAGAACAACCAGGCTCAGAGTCAGATTTATCTCATTCAGAATTCCCCTGTCAAGCATGGCACTTGTGCTACATTTCTCAACTGCATCACGTTAGTAAAGGTCAACCGGTTGGTTGTTCGTGGAAAGCAAATGTATAAAGCTGCTGGTTCTCCTCAAATTATTTCTATATATATATAATTCATTTAAATTCATTTCTATTCATAATTTATATTATGTATTTGTATTTTATAATTTTATATGTTTATTTTAATATATTTTTTATATATTTACTTTTTTATTAATTTTTGATATTTTAATTTTTATGTATGTAATTTTTAAAAATTTATACTATAGCCGTACCTGGAAGCTCCAGTCAGCATCAAGCTCACATTGTCCCAGGCATTGCACAAATACACGGTAAAGCCTTGTCCAAAGTGATTAATTTAGTTGTTTAGGCTGCCCTGCACAGCCAAACAATTGCCTTTTGAGCACGGGCACAGTGCCAGCAGTTTATGTTTCAGTATGTTTGGGCAAGGCTACTTTACAAATGGGAAGCTGAGCCTTTGGGAAGTAGCTGTATGTGTCAGTGTGTCCACCAGGGAGTTTTATTCCTCCTGGACATTTCAGTCATGAACCCTTGGAAGAGCTGGCCATGCAAAGGAAGCCAGCCTTGATCTTGAGGAACCAGAAGTCTGAAAACAGGAATGACAGCTGATGCCTGGGAGGGGGAGGAAAACTTCCTCTAATTGCCCTGAATCGCAGAGGACCCTAAGAACTGAACTGGTGTTCTCAGAGTCCTTGTGAAGTCTCCCATTTTCTCATTCAAAGATAACAACTTCCCAAGTTGCACATAAGATTCTTATCACTGGCCCCCGGTTACAGTTTTAAGTGGGGTTAATAACTGCTGAGCAGAAGATGAAATAACTGATGAAGGCTGAGTTCTTCAAGGGAATGATTCTTACAGGATTCAGAACCTCTTTTCAAAAATAAATAGCCGATGCCCTTGACCGTGCTGCTCCAGCACTGGAAACCTTCTGCTGATTGGCAGGGAAAGCCCACAGTGGTGTGTTAAACAAAATCACAGCTTCTCCTCAGTATTCAGCTGCCCTTCACATATTTCAGCATTGTTTGTTTGAAAAGCAGGCTTGGTACCACTGGGCATGGGGTGAGGTTTATCTTGGAGGTCAGGAAGGTCTGAAGCAAGCAAGAAGAGGAGATTACTCACAGAGCTCTGTGTTCTTGCTTGAAATCATAAATAAAAACAAGGCAAGTTTCAAAATTCCAACTTTGGCATTGTCAAAACTATAAAATACCTCTCTTCATATACAGGAAAATTGATGATGCTGGAGTGGTGCAGCTTGAGAGGTGGGGCAGGCTCTGTGCTCTGCCCCGTGCCCTGGTGCAAGGCTTTCTCTTGTACACGCCCTCTCTTTGCTCTTTGCACAAAATGCCTCTTGCTGGGAAGTTACCAGAACCAAGCTGGTTCGCAGATGCAAGGAGGCCTTACAAAAAGAAGAGGCCAAGCAGGGCTTGGATTTGCACCAGGCTGAGCACTGTGTTTAGATAAAAGCCAGGGCATGATGTGGTGAATTGAAGCAATGCTGTTTTCCCTGCCTCACCCAGCTGCTGGTGCCTCATTCAGGCTGAGGCCAGCACAGCCCAGTCCTGGGGCACTTCTGGGACACTCCCTGCCCAGCATGTCCATCTCCCCCTCTGACACCTCTTGGGCTGGCTTCATTCCCCCTCTGCTTGAGCAGGATGGGAAGGAGCCTGCCCGGCTCCCACCTCAACAGCAGCCCAAGAATGGCAGCAGCTGCAGAGTTGTGATGGAAAGGCACAACTCTGGAAGTTGGAAAGGCTTGGAAAACAGCCTTGGTCAAGGAGGGGACAGCGTGGCTGGGCTGGGAAGCAGCTCAAAGCAGCAGCTGGTGGAGAAGGTTTTGTGCAGACAAACCTTTCAGAAGAATGATCTGCCAAGGCTCTGCTAAATATATGAAAACAGATTGTTCACTTCAGAAGTTTATACCTTGCCCAGATCTGGGGATTTTTTGGGGTTTTTTTTCAGGAACAGTAAAAGGCACACCTTTGACATGAGATTGACCACCTTGCCCAAAGCATTTTCATGGCATTGCTCCAAACCACACAGGCACTAGAGTTTCACAAATGCTTGTAAGAATAATCTTAATCTGGACACAGCATTCTTACCTCTGCCCTGCATTTTCCAAACTCAAAAATACTGCACATGTGTGCAAGTGCATGGACACACATTCACATATTTGGTCTGACTCAGATGCCAGACATAGAACATTTGAGCCCAGCAGATTGCTATTTCTATTTTCACATGTAAATAAAGTATTCTAAAACCTATTATTTTTAACATAAGATTTTATAACAGAAAATGTTAGAGAGATTTTACAGCACACAGGACTATAGGGGTTGGTTTACAGGGCTTACAGGACTAGATGGATGAGTCCATTACAGGGTAGATTAGGAACTAAAAGCTTGGCTTAGTGAAAAATTGTAACTCCAGTTTAGAAAAAGACATATGGTTTCAGTCTATCTGTGAAGTGAGTTGTAAAAGGTTGTATTGGTTTCAGGAGCTCCTTGCTGTTTGAGTTGACACTCAATTGGTTTATTACAAGTAATAAATGCCCTCACACAGTTGTATGGTTACACTATCAAAACCAGGTTCATACCCATAACTGCTATCTTTCATTTCCAGAGATCTGAAGCCAGAAAATATCCTGCTGGATGATTATGGTAAGTCTCGGAGGTTTACAGAGATGCTTTCACAGTAAAGTAGATTAAGTTAGTTTCAGGATATATATTGCACAAAGACAAATAATGCTCTGAAGTGTTTAAGAGGCTCAGCATACACTAATATTCCTGTCTAGGGGTGGCTGAGCTGCTGGAGCTCGCTGCACAGATGGAAGGAAGCAGC
Source organism: Pyrgilauda ruficollis (assembly GCF_017590135.1). Classification (NCBI taxonomy): domain Eukaryota; kingdom Metazoa; phylum Chordata; class Aves; order Passeriformes; family Passeridae; genus Pyrgilauda; species Pyrgilauda ruficollis. The sequence goes on along the minus strand of NW_024513654.1, from coordinate 5,305,954 downwards.
CGTGCCCTCAGCAGGGGCTGTTCTCGAGAGCTCGGCGTTGCTGGGGCTCTCTGCCTTTCCTTGTTGTTTTTCCATCCTTGTTGCAAGGCTGGTGCAACACAAAGGGAGTTCTAATTTCTAAACCAGTGCTTCCCCTCTCCATTTTTGAAAGCACTTTCATGCTCTGCTGAGGCAAGTCTGGTTTTATGCAAACCCAGGTTCGTGGTGAAGGCAGCGATAATCAAATCTCCTGCTGACTTGCAGACCAGATGTAGCCTCTTCAGCCATCACAGAGTTACAGAATTGTGTCAGCCCATCCATCCTCTGTGATCAGTTCAAGATACTTCCCCGCAGCATGCTTCTCTCTGCCTTTTTTCATTGGTTTTAAAATACCTAATACAATCTGCAGTCCACAGCCTTACTGTTAGCATTTATTTCACTGCGTTGTAGCGCCCTTAATAATTCCTCTTTTCCATATCAATGAAACTGCTCCAATTCAGTGATTCAGAACACTCTTTTCTTAAAATGCAGTAAATTGCAGGAGTAGTTTAGCAATGACCACAGTTGTGGGTTTTGGACTAATTTGGGTCAGGTTATTATATCTGCTTTGTGTTGTTTTGTTTCTTCTTTCCTTCTAGGCCATATTAGAATATCTGATTTGGGTCTAGCTGTTAAAATCCCTGAGGGTGAATCAATCCGTGGAAGAGTAGGAACAGTAGGGTATATGGGTAAGTCTTCCACAGCTCATCTTTTTAAAAATTTACCAAGGTTACTTGAGTTTTAGAGATATTTCTTCCAAGAAAGCTTAAGAAAAAGAATAAAAAATATTCACATTCAGCTGGGTCCAGTGTCATGCAGCAACTCCTACAAAAATCCTGGTAGTGAAATTCAGAAGAGGGTGAAAGGCTGGACCTCTACAGCTCTCAGTGAGGCTGGTCTATAACCTTACATCAGCAAAACAAATTGAAAGGGTAGACAGCAACTGGGATTCCAGTGATTTTATTGTAGATTTATCTTAGGAGGGTTATGTGCCAAAATAAAGGTTTCTTTCTAGTTGCTGTTTTGTATAGGAGTTACAATGTATTTGCATGGTTATGATAAAATGGGTAAGTCCACACCTGTGGTCATCTTGACCAGGGTCACCTTGAGCTTTCCTCTATGTGCAGGGGAGGATCTGCACAAAAGACAAGTAGAGATTTGTACATTGGTAAAAAAAACCCCAAAAACTACATTCCCTTATTTAAGTAGATCTGTTTTCTAAACTCAATGTAATTATTTTCATGCATTCTCTGGGTGGGCATATTTCTTGGAGTAAAAATTGCTTATGCTTATTTGACTGAATAGAAACTAGCTGATGTGAGCCACTGTTACACCATATGGAGACTTTAATGAAAGCAAGCAAATCAGTTGTCATGTCTAAATTTTGTTATCTCAGTGTAAGTTTGTGTGCACACTAAGGCTCTGTGCTTGTGAGCACGTGGAGATGTGTGTTTGTACCCCTGCATGGAGGTGAGGGTGCCTGCAAGACTCTCTGCCCAGAAGCATTGTCTGTTGTTGCAACACAAAATTAATGGATTGGAGTTTCTTTAAAGGGGAAAAAGAAAAGCTATGAATTGACCAAAGAGACAGAATTTGCTTTTGAAGAAATGTCACGGCTGTTTACAGGATGCGTGTTTGCACTTCCTTTTTCCCTAAGTGGAGAAATCTGGAAGAACTCTTAAAATTAGGTCTCTGCTTAATATTTAGACCCAACTTCTTTCATGATTTTTTTTTTTTAAATTGGACTGAGTTGGTAGAGAAGTCAGAAGACAGCATGGACAAGGCATGTAGCATGTAGAGAGAACACCATGGCATGTAGCATGCTGCATTTCCTGTAATGCCCTCAACTGCAATCAGGAGGTATTTCTGTATTTCACCAAACATTCTCTGCATGTGTATTCAGTCACCAAAATGATACTTCGAGGCATTTAAGTGCTCTGCCTGTGTAAATACCAAGCATTTCCACAAGGCATCTCACTCTCCTCCACAGCTCCAGAGGTGCTGAACAACCAGAGATACACACTCAGCCCTGACTACTGGGGGTTAGGCTGTCTCATTTATGAAATGATTGCTGGGCAATCGCCATTCCGCGGAAGGAAAGAGAAGGTGAAGAGGGAAGAAGTGGACAGAAGAGTGCTGGAGACAGAGGAGGTGTACTCCCATAAGTTCTCTGAGGAGGCCAAGTCCATCTGTAAAATGGTAAGGGGCTGGAAGGCTCAGTGGGGCAGCTTCACTAACAAGTGTGACTGACATGGTCTGAGCAGTAACAGGGTGCCATGGAGGGGCTGCAGAAACAAGGATTAACCAAGCTCATCTGTGGATGGGGTGACTGCCCTCTCTATTCATTCAAACTGTTTATTTGGGCTTGTTTCTCCATGAGATTCATCACGGTCATCCCGAGCTCTCTCCAAAGTTTTATGGCCTAGGGAGCGGTATCTATTCTCATGAGACTTTGAATGTTAGTTTGCAGTCAAGAATGCATTTCTGTCTTTTATAACCTTGTAGAAAAAAATAAAAAGGACTCGATGATGCAAGAATCTGATTGTCTCCTGCACGGAACTGCAAACCCCACGCTTCCATTGTCTTTGGTGAGAGCTGGGGGTAAGCAGGACAAAGATTATGCAATGAAATTATTGTGACACTCAAATGTTGTCTCGGCCCATCTCACTAACTTTGTTAGCAGCTTTTCCCCCAGGGTATCAGAGTATCCAGCTTTTCTTAATACTGTTGAGCTGTTCTTCAAAATGTTTTCTCACTCCTTCAGCTGGGAGTCATTTTCGTAGCACAATAGCCATGTCTGACAATGGAAATCCTCAATCCCTCTGAGAAATCTCAAAGCTGCGTCTGAATTCATCAATGTCTTGTTGACATCCATCTTTAGAAGGCTGAATTGTAATTTGGAAAAGGATGTGGCCTTTTCTGGGTGTTGTTTGAGAACGAGTGAAGTCTCCTTTGGAGACAATGGCCTATCTGTGTTTGCTGGTGAAGGGAGAAAGAAGGGGAGGAAAGGTCAACAAATAGGTAGGGAGGGTCTCACCAATGTCTTGTGCAACAGGCAAGCAAAGAGCAGATCCACAACACTCTGGTTGGCTGGCTGCATGAAGAGACACTGAAGTCTCCTTGCAAAATAATAATGGTATCACTGCCAAGAGTCATGCCTGGAAGTCATTAAGTCCCAGTGCACCGAGTCATTCCCGAATCCTCGGGGTGGTATTTAACTGACATCACTCTTGAGAGATGCTCTGGCCTGTTCTCTGCCCTTAGCTGGTGATGCAGAGCCCCCAGTGCAGCTGACATGGGAGGACCTGGGGCAGCCATGGGCTCTCACAGACCATCCCATGTGCCCCAGCTGGCTGCCCTCTCTCCTCAGGCAGCATCTCAGCTCCCACCAGGTGAGGAGCAGCATCTGCTGGAGTGGCAGGGAATTTGTGTGCGTCCTGCTGTTAATCTGAAATGGAGATGTGAGGCAAAAATTTTACCTGCTTGAGCACAGAATCAGAATAGTTTGGGTTGAAAGGGACCTTTAAAGATCACGTGGTCCAACCCCCCTTTCCTGGCTGACATACCTGTAGAAGCCCTTCTTGTTACTCTTTATTTCCCTTGCATTACAGAATGAACAAATACTTTGAAAATAACCACGAGAACTTAAAGCTGAGCAGAATTAAATGTAGCATTGATGGGATAGTGCTGTAGATGACCTACCACACTCCCAGGGCAGCAGACAGTCATGACACTGCAGTGGTCATTTTCATCTTCCAGCCATGGAGACTGGTTTCAGGGAGTTGGGACCTCAGGAGATCATCTAGTTCTTTCTCTTGCCTCAGGGAAGCTTGGACTATATATAAATTATTCCTGAAAACTTGACCACTATTTCTTCCCTGTCCAATCATGTGGCATGTTTATTGAGGTGGTTTGTGAAAACTATTAATGGATCCAAAGATAACCTTTCCTTTTCTGAGCATTAGTATCTTGAGGCAGGAACAGTCTGAGTCCTGATACTGAGTGTGATGGCCTTTGTGGTTTCCCATTGAAAAGTAATTTATTTTACCAAGTGATGTTTTTTATTTTTAAATCCGTTATTCAAATGTATTTTCTCGATTTCTTTTTGCGTTTTATATTGAAAGCCTTTGTTGCTTTGCATCAGCCTCTTAACAAGGAAACAAAAGAGTCATAAAGAACCCATCATATCTGCAAAAAGAAGCAAAAAGTTGCAATACATAAATGAAACTTGAGCCTTCTCAAAGATCCCACACAAAAGGCTTTTCCGTAGTGGACTCTTCAGGACAGGAGTGGGGAAATGTTTCCCACCATGTTGCCCAGCCTTCTCTTCAGAGCTTGCTTCATGAGCTAATAGCATCACCACCAGGAAATACATTGTCTTTGTTCATTTACTCATAGGAAAACCCTCTGGTGTCACCCCACGTCAGCCTTCCCCTCCTGGATGTTTGTGCCCTTTTGCATTTTCGCAGGCACATATCACAGCTCCCATTAATCATCATCCATCCCCTATTTCCATGTTTCATTTTGTAAGTAATTTCCCATAAATCAGACCTCATTTTGGACTGAAACAGAGATGAATAACAAATAATTAGGAACAGGGGCAGCTGGCTTTCTGGGAAGCTCCCCAACCCATAGTTCCCATATAACATAGCTGCTCCTGGTGTGTTTTTTCTGTGAAAAAAATCCAGTATTTCTAGGAAATGCTCTGTGTTTGTTGTGGTTATGCCTCGTGCTCCACTGATGTACATGCATGTTTTCCCTGACAAGTGCAGTCATGCATCCAGAGATGTGACTTGAAGTGCATTCAAGTCAGCAGTGTTGGATGGCCCGTCATTGCTGTGCTCCTGTCACTCTGTCAGTGCCCTGCTTGTCTGCATTTCCCACAGACTTGTCTTCCCGGATGCCTTTTATCCCTGCAGCTCCCATTTTACCCTGCACGAGGGGTCTCTGATGGGATGGTGTAAAGGAGACAGAGCCAAACTCTTGGTTTGGTGTCCTGTACCAGGACAGGAAACAAGGGAAACACACGGAAGCACAGGAGCTGTTCTGTTCCCTCTGAACATTAGAAAACATTTTTCCATGGTGAGGGTATCCAAACAGTGGAACAGGTTGCCCAGAGGGGCTATGTGGTCTCCACACTTGGGGATACCCAAAGCCCAACCCAACAAGGTCTGGAACAATCTGCTCTAGGAAAATCTGCTTTGAGCAGAGGGATTGGACTAGACCATGTCTTGATGTGGCTTCCAGCCTCAGCTGTTCCATATTTCTGATCTCCATTCCCTTTTCAAAGTGTCACCCCAACCAACTAAAAGACAAGGGGTTCTGTTTTCCTTAAAAGCAATTTTTTCCTGTTCCTCACTTACCGTCTGGAGCTCTGTCATCATACAGCTACTCCCGCCTGCTGCCATCCCTCCTTTCTGCTTTCATCCCATGGAAATCAGCATTATGACACCTTAAAGTTTATCAGTGCCCAAAGAGAACTGCTCTTTCATCTCTCTGCTCTCATTTAGTAACTGACCATAGTATTGCTGTTCTGTTCTCTAAAAACTGCTTAAAATAATATGTTTACTTCAGTGGCAGGGCTGAACTTTTGCTAGGTGATTCTTTAAATTGCTTGATCAGCTGGGTCAATGAAAATGGTTTTAGCATTCCCCTTGTCTCCTTTCATGAGTGGCAATTTTTTGTTTTCCTTACTCCTATAATTTTAGGACTAACATCTTAGAACTTGGAATTATTTATTACATGGTATGATCTGGAGATGAACTGACTGATCACATGAAGATAAAACAGTGCTTTGGGGACTTTTGGCTTTTTTTAGCAATCCTCACAACAGTTGTTTCTTTTTGTAAAGGAAGCAAAACAAAGTCATGGAAAAAAGTCTCAGACATTGCAGAGTTTGAATCCCCAGTGGGGATCCAATGAGTGACATGAAAGTATCAGAGAGCTCTTTGTATCAAGATCTTGATGGAACTTTACTGCTGCTAATCAAGACTCTCTTTGAAAGTCCTGTTCTAGTCATGGTCTGCCCATGAACCCTGTAGACTAAACCCTAAATGTCCCATGCCAACTGAAGCCTTTTTCACCAGAACACACAGCTCTGCTGTTTGGCATTAGCTTCATGCATGGTTGGGTGGCCCAGGCCATTTCCAGATTTGAAACTGTGAATTATCTGCAGGCTCTACTGCAGAATTACATTTAAATTGTGTTTGATGGGGTCCCTTGCACTGCTGTCCCAGGAGGGCTTGTCATCAGCCTGATGGAGTTGCTTTTGTTCTGCTCTCTATTCATATTAAATAAACCCTTTGAAGCAAAGTTAAACAAAAGTGTAGAGATGACTTATAACATACTGTTGTTATCTCCATTTTCTTTTCCATGTCAGATTCCCAAATGGGATGCATATTTCAGGCTCTTGTATGGGTTTGCTATTGCAGAAAGCTTCTGGGGCTGCAGGAAATGGTGAAAGACTAATTATTCCTTGGTGAAAGGAAGGATTCTCCCTTATGTAAAATATTCTAGTCCGTGCTATGTCTTGATATCCACAACAGAAGCCAGGAAGAATGTCTGGTTTCACCTGTTACCATCTCTAGAGCTGGCTGCATCTACAGCTTTTCAAATTCTATTTATTTCTAGCTTTTTTTCACCATTGTGACTCTCCTGGGACTCTCAAGAGACTGCAGCTGCTCCTCTGCAGCAGGGTTTTGCAGGAGAATCCTCTCCTTTCCCTGTTCTTGCAGTCCCAGCCTATTCCCAGTGGCCTGTTCCCTTTTGTGTCTTTCAGCCAGCAGTGGCCAGCCACCCACAACCAACTGCATTCATGCTCCAGAAACTTCCTTCTTGCATCTGAAGTTACTGAATACTCCCTTGTTTGTCATGGAGGAACCCAGGAATCCCCAGGCAGCCTTTTTCTGTCCTCAGCTACCCTTTTCTCTGACCGCACACTCCAAACATCTTACAGCCTGACAAGGGCAAATTCACAGATCAGCTTGGTCTCCCCACTAAGCCCAGAATCCAGACTGCAGAGATGGGAAATAACCCCCTTTTCATCCCTTCAGAGCTGGCTTGAGAGCAGAGACTGCAGAGGTCTCCTGTATCATCTCCAGGAAAGTCCAGATCTATCCCCTCCTACCACCACCTTCTCCTCAGCAAGTCCGAGGTATCATTTCCAAAAGTATACCAGAGCCATGGGTACTAAAAATGGTCTTTCTGCTTTCAGATTCTTCTTTCCAACTGTCAGGAAAGTCCTGTTGACATGAGAATAAAAGATTAAAAGAACTTTTGATTTCTTTGCCCAACCAGAATTGAGCAAGCCTGATTCTGACTGGAAATTCCAAAGCAAACAGGCTAGAGCATAGGATTAAAATTCTCTTCAAACAGGCTAGAGGATAGGATTAAAAAAAAAAAAAAAAACAGAAACAAAAAACCAAAAACACCTCAAAACCTAAAACACCAAACACACACCTCAAAACCTAAAACACACCAAAAAAATCCTAGTCTCAGGACCATGAGAATTCAAAGTCTAACAGCTGTTTGAAAGCAAAGGATCCCTCTTTGCTTCTAGCAGGGAAAGCAAAGTCTAGAGAAGTGCTCTGAGACAGGTCTTTTGCAGTGAGTCAGATGGATGTGGTACAGTATCATGTGAATCTCTCTGCTCAGAGAATGGCAAGGCATACAGATGTTTCCTCAAGTCTTTTTACATTTATGGATCAGCCACTTGTGATCTGTCAGCCCAGATGTCACCAGCTTGGCAGCATCAGAGCTAGAGGAAAGTGTGGGGAAGAAAGGGCTGCTGCTATTTGGAAGCTGAACACTGCTACTGTGGCCAGCACCAGTGGCTTTAAACCCTTTCCTCCAATCATTCAGTCTCCTGCTATTGCTGCTGCTGAGGCAGAAAGACCTGAGCAGAAAACTCTTATGTCTACAAACCCCTTCACCACCATTTCTGGCTTGGCTGCTGCCACTGGAGCTTTCTGAGGCCAGGCTGGAGGGTGCCTCTGCACCATGGGACACACGGATTGCCAAAGCCATTTGCCATCTCAGCCTGGAAATGAGGCCCCCAGCAACACAGGAGCACAACTGAGGTGGCTGTTGGCAGTCAGATCAGAAAACCACCAATGCCCAGATGGTGGAAATGCCCAGTGGTAGCAGAGCATTCAGAGAAGGCTGAAGAGCTGTGACACTGTAAACCCCTGATAAGGACAAGAAACCCCAGCCCCAGCCAGGCACCAGAGTAAAGAGCACAACATGACATTAGCAACAAACAATTTCCAAGTTCCCCGCTGGTGAGATGAGGTAGCTGAGCTGGGCTGCTGCCTCGGTGGCTGAGGCAGAAGGTGCTGGGGCACACAAGCCCTGAGATGGCACACGAGTCCTGAGCTGGCACACAAGCCCTGAGCTGGCACACGAGCCCTGAGCTGGGCACAAGCAGCATCCCCAGGCTCCCCGGGAGCATCCCTGGTTCCCGGTCGTGCTCCCGCAGGGATGCACCCGGGAGCACGGGGCTCCTCCCCAGCCTTCCCAGAGGTGTTTGCATCCTACCACCCGCAGCTGGAACGGTCCCGGGGATCTCCCAGGGGTGCTCCCGGTGCCTGCCCGGTTCAGAGAGCCCAACCATCCCCTGCCCCGCCTGCCGCCGAGCCCCGCTGGGCTTTGCTGATGCTTTCGGTGCCATCACCGGGCACAGCCCACCCGGGCAGGGCTGAGCGCTGCTCCTGGCCCGACTGCAGGCCAGCAAAGCCGGGGCCAGCGGCGGAGGAGCGGCGGGAGCCACGGAAGGTATCCCCGGAGCAGCCCCTTCCCCGCCGCTGCCCTTTCCTCTGCTGCCTCCCGGCGGCACCGCCCGAGCGGCTCACGGTCACCGAGGGAAGCGCAGGAGGGTTTGTCTTGGAGGGATCCTTAACACCGTCCAGTCTAGCCCTCTGCCATGGCAGGGACACCTTCCGCTGTCCCAGGGTGCTCCAAGCCCTGTTCATCCTGGAGTTGGGCACCTGCAGGGATCCAGGGGCAGCCACAGCTGCTCTGGGCACCCTGTGCCAGGACTTCATCACCCTCAGGGAAGAATTTCTTCCTAATATCCTGTCTAAACCTGCCCTCCTTCAGTTTAAAGCCATTCCCCCTTGTCTATTTGTGAGATGCCCTTACCCAAGGTCCCTCTCCAGCTCTCTTGCACTGGAAGGTGCTGTTGAGCCTCCCCTGTTGAGTCTCTCCTGTAAATAGCACGGTGTTTCTGTCCGTGGCCTTGCTTGTCTGACAGACCAGAGATGCTGAGTTCTCTTGGTGGGCATTGCTCCATTGTGGGTACCCAGGAAACAGGCAGGACTTGCTGTAGCAGGTGGAGGCTGTGCACTGCCCTTCTCTGAAAACAAACAAGGCAGAATTGAGGATAATTACTGGGCACTGGCTCCGTGGATGGAACCACCTTGAGTTCAGCAGAGATAAGGCCATGACTGTAAAGCCCATGAATGTTCAATGTGTCATTGCACTGGAAGGTAGTGCAAATGCAATTTGGTATTTTTGGTTTTTCCTATGCACCTGTTCTTCTGAGGGGAAATTATTCTTACAAACATAAAAAACAAAACCAAAATAACTGAGACAAAGCACATGGAGCTTATGAATGTGAATCTTCAAATGTTACTAGGATATGTCAGATTTCCTCTTGAAATTGTTCACTGAAAGCAGGTGAAAGGAATGGTCTCTATTTTGACTGTAAATACTTTACAGCAGGTGATTTTCTGAGGATTTCACCAGCATGTAGAACAGTGCAGCCCTAATCCATTTAACTTCAGCTTTTAAGGAACAGCTGTTGCAGCTCCCCTCTGTACTTCCCTATGGGCACATTCAAAAACAAGTGGAGATAAAAATATCTTTGTGGAGCTCTTGCTCTTCCTGACACCCTCACCATTCCTGTTGGCATGTTTCAGCTCCTGGCCAAGGACGTGAAGCAGCGGCTGGGATGTCAAGGGGAAGGGGCAGCAGAAGTGAAGAGACACCCCTTTTTCAAGAGCATGAATTTCAAGCGGTTAGAAGCAGGAATGCTGGAACCTCCCTTTGTGCCTGATGTAAGTACGATTGCAAGAACCCCCAGTGGCCTCTTTTAAGAGGTTTGTTTCTAAAATAGCTTCTCTCTCTCAGGGCTGTCATCGCTCTCTGCACGGGGAGCTACCCCAGGAAGGTGTGATAAGTGGTGGGGCTGGAGTGGGGAGGCTGGGAGGAAGAGGAGAGAGGGCTCTGTGGGCATGTGGAGGCGGGCTGGTAATCTGGGGCTTGATCCGTTCCCACTCCTTTTACCACAGCGTTCCTGGACACACTGGGAACCCTTATCCATGGCATTACTATGAAAATAAGTGTGCTCAGGACCAGGTGGTGCTTGGGACAATCAGCAGTGAAAAACAAATGTGTGCATGCATGTTTATAGAGGTAAAACCAGAAATACAAAGTCCAGGGCCCTGTGGAACTGGATCGTCATGAAAACAGTAGTTTGCTGTGAGAGTCTGAGCCAGGCTCAGCTATCAAGTGGCACCTCAAGCAGAGAAGGTGACTTGGACCTTGGAGAGCATTTGGAGCTTTTTGGGGCACAGAACCCAGCAGTGAGTCCTTACTCAGATTTACACACCAGGCTCACACATACTGAAAGGCTTTGTTGCACTGGCAACAACAAAACTTTTTCCAGCCTTTTGTGGTATCGGTTTCTAGCCCAGTGCACAGAGTTATCTGATTATTTCCCTCCTGCAGGGCTCTCTTTCTGGCTGGAGCTTCTATCCTTAAAGTCCCCATATGGTTCTAAGTAAACACTGCCATTTTAACATATTAAAGAAAGTAACATCTTGGCAGCTCCCATTCCCGTTGCTGCAGGCTCAACCAAACCAAAGTGGTTTGAACACTACAAAAGTTTACTTTAGTTGCTCTGGTTTTGCTTTACATTTTACTATGCAGCCTAGTTATTCCTGCCAATTAGCCCATGGTGTTACGACCTGCTTTAGTGGGAAGAAATAAGAGACAAGCTACTATTTCTTTCTGATGTAGAAAATTATAAAATTCTGGGCTCACATTGGGATCCGCCAGAGTGCATAAAAACTGTGGCACGTAAGGCCTAGAAGGCACCTCTTACAGACATATTTGCAAAAGCAAAGGCACATAATTTTTTATGGCCCTTTATTGGGAGCTCGAGAGCTGCCCCTAATTTAATTTATTTGGCACTTCATCCATAGATCTCCCGGTCTTTACTGAAGTCAGCTGAATCACCCAAAACTATATAGCCAGTGGCAGAAGTTGTTATCCAAACCATGCCTCTCCATCCTCTCCTACAAAAATGTTGCGGATTGCAGCTGTCAGGAATGCAGAGGGATACAGCCTTCAGCAAATAAGACTTCTGTCAGGAATTAGGTCAATTTGTTTGGTCACAGTGCTGAGAACCAGATAAATAAAGTGCTGCACTGTTGGACCCCTGGCTGTGCAGTCCTGGTACCAGGGACAGACAGAAGGACTCCACATGGGCTGGGGTTCAGGCTGGTCCCACAAACCAGCCCTCAATTATCCCTGCACAGCAGAGGGTGGCTGTGCTGGTGGTGGGAGATCTCTGGGCACACACACTGCCTGTGATAGGTAACCACTGATGGCTCTTTCTGCTCCCTGGGGCTGACTGCTGGGGCACGAGCTGAAGGATCCCTCACTGCAAAGAGTTTTCTCTCTGTCAGCCCAGAAAACTGGGTAGTTCAAAAAGGCAAAGCCATTTGACTGTTCCTTTGAAGAAGTGCAGCCATGTTAAAAGAGTTAATAGAGGTAATTCTGGGCAGCCTCCAGCAGCTGAGCTATTAATAAAAACAATGGAAAAATGCCAAACCTCCCCTGTTTTCTTTAGCAATTAGGATACATTCCTTTAAACTTCCAAGCTGCAAACTCCACAGCTATCTGGGCAGGAGGGCACTTCTATCTGAGGCCTCCTTTCAGGGCTCTCTCCAGTGTGCCACTCGTAAACATTCTGGTTTTCTGTTGTTCCCTCTCTAAATGAAAAGACTACTGAAGGGCTCAATTTTTCTCTTCTGGCTCTTTCTGTCCTCTTCCTCTCACCTCTTAACCAGATGGTACATGGATGACTAAAACCCACTTTGACTGATGCTTTGAGGACTTCAGAATAGGAAGCTTAATGTGCTTAAAGTGAAGTCAGCCTTTGATGATAAACATGCAGGCAGAGCAAGCTGGAGAAGGAGGATGCAGACACACACTTGTTAGACATTCTCACTTGACTGAATCTGTGAATGAAAGCACATGGTCCGACTCAGAAATATTTTTCTCATGTCATTTCTCCTTTTTTTTTCTGCTGACATAGCCCAGAGCAGTGTACTGCAAGGATGTGTTAGACATTGAGCAGTTCTCCACAGTGAAAGGAGTTAACCTGGACCAAACAGATGACGATTTCTATTCCAAGTTTTCCACAGGATCAGTGTCTATTCCATGGCAAAATGAGGTAAGGATGTATCACAGCAAAATTACTGCAATAAACCCCATAACAGAGACGGTTTAAGAGGAGCTCTATGTTCCAGTAATATATAGCTACTGGACAACTTGCCAGACTCTAATGCTTTCATGAGTTACAAATGGCCTCTTTCAAGATCTGTAATGTACCACAGATGTCAGGTTCAGGTGACTGTATCTGTTGGCTCTGTGTATTTGTGTAAATTGGCAAGGATCCTACTGTACTTCCTCCTCCTGGATTTCTACAGAGGTGTTTCGACAGCTCTCAGCACCTTCTGTGGCTCAGTTGGAAATCCTTAAGGGAAGGATCCTGCCCTGGTGACCCTGCTCTCACCCACTGTCTGCAGTTAACTCTGGACCCTGAGCTCCTCCAGCATTTCCATGTCTGGGTCTTTGTCTCTGTTTGGTATCAAAACACAGCCAACAGTGGATTTCAGAATCCAGCTCTGCATCAAACAGCAGATCCACTTGGGCAGGGGGCTGCTAATAACTGGGATTTTGTAAGTGTGCCTGTTTTTGCCTGCTATTGTCTACAGTGCTGAAGGAAAGAACAGAAAGTCTTGTGGGGCAGCTTCTGACAAGTCTGATGTGCAAACACACAGCCTCTGGTTTTCATACACTCTATTTGCCCTCTACAGACACCAGCAGGAATCCAACTGTTAACTCTCCTCACACACTGCTGACTTTGAAGAACCTAGCACTACTGGAATTTATTTAGTGCAGATGAATAATTCCCTTTTTTTTTTTTTTTTTTTTTTTGTCTCTCTCACCATATTCCACTAGATGATAGAAACAGAGTGCTTCAAGGAGCTGAATGTATTCGGACCAAATGGTACTATTTCACCAGACCTAAACAAAAGCTACCCCCCAGAGCCACCCAAGAAAGGATTGCTACAGAGAATATTTAAGCGACAGGTGAGATCTTTTATGAATAAGACCAGGAAACTCCTGTAGATACTTGTTTTCACAGCCCTGTTCTGGTGATATCTGTGCTAGGAGAAGGGCAGAGCATCTTAGAGAGGACTGGCTCTCACATTTTCCTCCATATCCCAAGTTTTTCATCTACCTTGTGTGATTTTTATTTTTTGTTTTTGCCACCAGCAGTTCCAGTGTTGCTCATGAGTTTTGTTTCCAGCAGTTGAAAACTTCTCACCCAACCTGGTTTTCAGTGGTATGCTGAAATGCCTTTTGAAACTGTTTGAAGAAGTTCCTTGTGAAAATCCTTGATTTATGTGTTTAAAAAATAAAAAGGAAAATGCACATTTTGAGGGAGGTAGCTGTGGCAGGAAAGCAAGATAATAAAGAGAGCAACCTGGATAAAACATGACGTGGGGTCTTCATGAGACACCATGGCACCACTTGCAAATGTCAATAACATTCTTAGACTGGCCTATTTCTGTAGGGTTAAAGCCATGCCTGAGCATTGGAGGTACCCTCTGTATTAGTCAGATTTAGCAGATACTGATATTTTGCAGTGAATTGATTTGGCTCCTGGAGCTGGAGTGAGTCTTCTTTGCTGCATTCATCAAGAACTGCCATGGTTCTGCTGACCTAGAGAGACTACAGGTAGGAAAATGAAGAATATTTTGCATCTGAAGATCCTCAAGCAAGAATCTTGCAGTCCAGTCAGTACCATAAAATGAACGATGTTGGATGAAAAATAAAACCATGGCATATTATGGAAATCTAATTGTCATTTTCTTCTTCTTCCTTACAGCATCAGAACAATTCAAAGAGTTCTCCAAATTCAAAGGCCAGTTTAAATCATCACATAAATTCGAATCACGTAAGTTCAAACTCCACTGGAAGCAGCTAGTTCCAACTCAGTCCTATGAAACAACATGTTGCATCCTTCCACTATAATCTCTGGAGCTTCTGTGGATGAGAGAGCCTCCACCGTTGAGTGAAAAAAAGAAAGTCTGGATCTCCCAAAATGGAGATTTTCTATCCATTCCTTCCAGTGGAGCCTCACATTTTAAGAAGAAATTTCCACTCAGGTCTGTTTTTGGAGGTGGCACTCAAGACTGTGTGAATCAAATTTGTCTCTTTAGAACATTGCAATAGAAATTCAATGAACATGACTACTTGCACGTATTTAAATAGCATCATACTAGAACTGAATTTTGTCTTTATTATTTTTAAAGAAAAGTTTTGTAAATTTCTCTATTGTCTCAGTTTACATTTTGTACATTTGTATTTAAATGAAAGTCAGACTTTGGAGGTGTATATTTTCCAAGCAGCAGCTGTAAAGCCATGTGTTTTAAGACATTTTTTTAAAAGAAACAAAATGTGACTCAAGACTTCCAGAGCCTCAAAAGAGAAATCATTCTTTTTAGCAATTCTAGAAAATTCTTCATAAATCACTTTATCAGACGGGGGTTTATTGACATGCATTTTTATGGAACAGTTTATTCTTAATTATTTTACATCTGTATATTTGGTTTACAGCAACACTGCATACATTTCTCCTCTTCATTAGTTTGTAATGTCTCGCATTAAATGCTAAAAGACAAGATTTTGATGCATTCAAAAATGCTACTTGCTATGCTGATGGTTTGTGATGTCTTGGGACCAGCACAGCTGAGATTTGCACTTATGTTGTTCCATCAAAGGCTTTTTAGTTAGAAAGGGAGCCCTGTTTTAAGCTCTTTCCCTTCACTAGTGTTTGTGCTGTTTCTGGCAACAGGCAGAACAAAGCTGAGGGAGAGGTGACCAGGAAACCAAGCGTCCATTTCTTTTCCTAGGACTTCAAACCTGCACCTGCTGAAATGAGAGCAGAACTCAAAGTGTTCTCCATGCTGCAGTCAAAAGCCCAAGGTCTTTCCACAGCTGCCCACATCAAAGAGGCAGCAGGAGGGAAGTTCAGCAGTCTGGCTTGTGCCAGCCATGAGATTTGTGGCAGCTTTGGGGAGCTGAGCTGTGGAGGTTCAGGGTGGGATCTGAGCTGCTCTTGGGCAGTAGCAGAGCCCACAGGCTGTGCCTGCACTTAAAATATTTCCATGTGTCATGCAAACACCCCCTGACACAGCCCCTCAGTTAGATCCTCCACTGAATGGAATGCCAGTATGAAATAATAACTCCCACTTCCAGCTCCATCGTTCTTTGTCCAGGATCCTTTCACCATTGACAAAAACTCTGTCCCCACTAGGATGAACAGGATCAGGCAGGATCAGTAGCAGTACCTCAGGCGTCAGAATCAGGCTCTTCTCAAGTATTTCACTATTATTGTTAAGAACACCAGACCAAAAAATATGGTTATTTCCCTGCCACAGGAACTGGAAAACCTTTGTGCGCACAACTGCAGGCAGGATCTCTACAGCCCAAAATGTTCCGTACTGTGTTGGTTCCCCATACTCTTTATAACATTGGCTAGACTATACTGATTTTTCTAAACCTTTGGGTCATCAGGAGCATCTGAAAGCCACCCTGGTGTGTCCAAAACCCTGTTAGCCAGGAGTGGAGCTACCCCAGGGTCCAAGGAAGCGATGTTCCAGCGGGAGTGTTCATAGCCAAAATTCATTAGACTGCCATGTGTATGTTCTGTGTGGCCAGTGCTGAGGGGGAAAAGGATGAAGGTTAGTGGTGGCAAATCCCTGAGTGAGAAACACACAGGAATGACATAGTAAAGCTGCTTGGAGCTGTGAGACAGAGAGACAGAACAGGGACCCGCAAAGAGCAGCTGACAGAGAAAAGTCAAGGCACGGAGATGAGGCTTCAGCCATTCTCCCATTCAGATGGTGGCATTGCAGATCTTATAGAAGATGCAGGATTTTAGAGATGTTGCTAATTTGGCATGTGAAGACTAAAATTTTCATTCTTCACCATCCCCCAGTATTGAGAAGTACCAGCAAATCCCTTACTGAAAGCTGGTGAACAAACTGCAAATGTTGATTATAGCTGGTCTTACACCTTT
Organism: Pyrgilauda ruficollis; assembly: GCF_017590135.1. Classification (NCBI taxonomy): domain Eukaryota; kingdom Metazoa; phylum Chordata; class Aves; order Passeriformes; family Passeridae; genus Pyrgilauda; species Pyrgilauda ruficollis. Next base: position 5,289,555 of record NW_024513654.1, on the reverse strand, counting down.
TAGATGCTACCAGCCTTAACCTGTGATGGATGACATTTTAGGGGCAGCAGTGAATGACAGCATTTGTGCTTTGTCCTGCTCTCCTTCCAGCCAGGACAGTGCTCACCAGCAGCTCTAGGACTCCGGCAGTGGGAGCTTAGGGACAATGAAGGGTGAGAACATTCATTCTCCCTGGATATCTGCAGGATATTTTGCTAGGGCTGGATGTCCTGAATTCTCATGGCATGGAAGAAGGATGCTGGTGTGCACCTGAAGGCATCAAGCCTGGGATGGAGCCCCTCTGAATCCCACCTCCTTGGAGCAGTGAGAGAGGAAGAGGAGAGACACAAAACACCACCAGTAGAGAGAGATTTCATCCCTGCAGTGTCTCTGTCCTACAAACTACAAACAGTATTACCATGCTGGGGCAGCAGAACTTTTCAGCACCCAACCTTGGAAGGCTTAAAATCCATCAGAAGTGCTAATGACCAGTCCTAGGGATCTTCTTGTCATGGTTTGCCTACAACAACAAAACCTGCAGGATTTCTTTTCTATTGCTTCTTATTTTTGTTGGGATGTTTTAAAAATTTTTTCAGCTTATCTTGCACTCAAAGCTGGAGTAGGAGCACAGTCCTTGCACTTCCATTGTGTGACCAGGTGCAATTTGGGCCCAGAACTCAGGGCTGAAGCCCTGTCAAGGCAGTGCCCTGCACAGCCAGGCTTCCAGGGGCATTTGGCCTTTGGCTCCATGGAGTCAAATTTAAAAACCACTGGAAACGTTGAAAAAAACTTAGTTTTGTCATACAACCTTGGAGAGCATTTGCAATACGTTTTTGGTATTTTGATTCCAGGTGAATTTTGAGATGGGTTTGCACGTAACAAAGGAGTAAAAAGGAGTAGTTCTGTAATAGCTTTCCAGACTGATTCATTTTCTTTATCTCCTCTTCAATTACCATCCAAATTCTTTCCAAACAATGCAGATGCTCAGATCTTGTTGCTTGTTTTAAATAGACAGATGAGCAAACTTAGCTCTTTTTAAGAATCAGAAATCGTTTGCAATCTGATCCTGAATTATGCAAGCATGTTTTTTATTTTTAAATCTTTGTTGAGGAGTCTGATGAACACTAATTAGTTGACAGACTTTCATGAGTCAGGTGTTTGCTATTCATTTCCTACAGTGTCTCAAGGTTCACTTGAGTCTTGTAGCATTTTTTCCCACTGTTGGATGTGAGGCTTTTTTTAAACAAATGAATAATGAAGGGGGAAAAAAAATAACAAACTCTTAGGTGTGCACTCTTGACCTGGATTATCTAAAAAGAGGTTTTTCACAAGAATGGCCATGACTCAGATGTTATTTCTGAACAAAAACCTGCTTGTGAAGCTGGGAAAGGTGTGAAGATAATCAAACCAAGCAGGTAGTGCTGATCAAAGTGAGCATTAGGGAGCTGCAGAATTCAATATCACAGCGTTCACCTGGCCCTGCTGATTAGGGACTCCTGGTTCCTGCCAGCTCAGAGACAAAACAGCTCTCCATAAGCACAGCTTGGTACCACCTCAATTTGCAGTCACTCCTGAAACTATGGCTGAGTGCCATCAGCAGTAGGAATCAAACTTGGCTGACCCAGTAAAGCACCAGGTTTGAAGACACTGAATTCTTAAGGTCATTCACCCAAACCTCAGGATCCAGCTTGAATTCTCTGCTCACATTTCAAATCCAGTTGATCTTTTTCAGTGGCCATGCCTCAGCTGAAAAAACCAACAGGAAATGACCCTGCATTAGTGGTAAAAACCACAGGCAGGGTGAGGAGGACACAGAAGCTGTGAGCTCTGGAGGACAGTGTGTGAAGTCCCACGGTGTGTGAATCTTCAGCAGGGGTGCAGTGGCACCACACTGCTGCCCCTTCTTCCTTGGGGTCACCATGTGTTGGTCAGAGTTCCTTCAGTGGCCTGAGGATTGCACACACAAGGCTCTGGCCCAGGGCCAGAGGGGCAGCTGGATGAGGCAAGCAGGAATTCCCCCAGCCTGCATGGACAGCATCACCCAGGTCTGTGCAGCCCAGCCGCAGCCAGGAGCTCCCTGCACAGGCTTTTCTGGAAGAGCAATAAATGCACAACCCTACAGCACAGCTGCTGCTCCTCTCCAACATCCATGGAACAGGAACTGCCTCCATGGTGAACAAGGTGTTGGTGTTTTTGTCCCTGCTCCACAATTAGTTGTGATCATTGTTTTGTTCTGTAAATATTTGGCATATTCACTGAAGTTACTCAGTGAAGAGGAGATAATTTGTCAGGCATTTCCCATACAATCTTTAGAAAGACTGGATTTTTCTTTGGGAGAACATCCTTTCTGTCTCTTGGCATGTGGACCATCTTCCACCCTGTGGAAGCCTGCAAGAGCTCTGGAAATCCACACTTAAAGAGTCTCCTGCCCAGGGATGGTCCCAGTCTATCTCAGGCTGCAGGGAGGTTCATTTGGCAGTGAATTTTGGAAGAATCAGTCTGTTCAGTGGCTCCATGGAAATCAGGAGATTCCAGAGTTGTTTATCTCAAGCCTTTCACAAATATGACCTTTAACTTAAAATAATACTAAAGATTTAGAGTAAGGAGAATAATTACTAACAGCCTCATGCTAAAGTGAAGAGAAAGTCTGCATCAGTTTAAAACATCTCTTCTGTGTGATGGCAGGACACACTTCCTTTTATACCAAATAATACTGGAGTGCTGGCTGGTAATAATTGTCTTCCCTTAAATGCAAAAGCCGAAAAGATAAAGAAATTGGTTCAGAGAATTTTTAAATTATTTCCTTTGGGGAAAAGAAAAAATTTCATCAAAGAAGGTGAAAGCCAACAATATGCTACAGTATTATGGGCTGACCTCCCCCAAATGTCTCTGTGATAATACAAATACAATCTGCTGCAGTTGGATCAGCTAAGCTGGTGTACTGACAAATGGGCTTTATGAAAGAAGCAATTTTAAACAGATTGCTGCCTATTCATTAACATGAATATTACTGCTGGCACATATGTATTCTCCTAGCTTTATGTACTGGAGCCAGGAGTGATGGTTTGTATTCCTCTTCTGGCTGTGTTTTTCTTCACTGCCCTGGGCAAACCTCTGTGCAATTTTGTTTTCCCATTCCCAAACACGGAGGGATGCTCTCTGTCTGTCAATGGAAAGCACTTTGGAGTCTGTGCATAAACCAGATCAGTATCAACTCTTTGTATTATTATTTAAATGAAATAGGCTTAGTATAGCTGCTCTTTATTTACATGACTAATGAGAGGACTCTCCTAAATTAGGACTCTTTTATTATTGGTTTGTCTTAGCTCCTCAGAGATACTGAAACAGAACAAACTGCACTTCTGTAAGACATCTCCACCAGACAAAGAGGTGACAGTGCAAATGTTTTAAGTATTCATTTTTTGCTGAAGAGCTGGCCAGTAATTGTGGCATTCACATGGAAACACTTCATCTGATTTTAGAGTGGAGATGAATAGTTACGAGGAAGGGAGCAAAACAACATTCATTGGTTCAACTGTTTTGGCCAAGCCTGCAAAGGATTCCCTGGGCACCCACTGAGTGAGGGGCTGTGCGAGGTCCCAAACGTGGCTCTGTGGCAGACTGGGGCTGGAAGCAAAAGAGGCAAAAAGAGCAAAAGTGCTGGGGTCAGTGGGCTCCAGAGGGGAGCTCCAGGATTTCTGGAGTGGTTCTGCAGAGAAGATTCACTCCCAGAGAAGAAACATCTCAGGTAGTGGCTGGATGGCAAATGTGTTTTCCTTTCTCATCACCCCACATGCAGCTGTTAGATATGTTAATTAGCAAGCTCAAACGAGTTGTTTCATGTGTATTGAATGCGGTCTCCCTTAATTGCATTTCTTTTAAACACTGGACACTCTTCTAAAAGACTGAACATTTTAGCCTTTTGAAGCTGAAAGCTGTAAAAACTTTATTTTGTGTTTCTGAGCAATGTAGATAGACCTAAAGATTTCATAAACTATCATGTGGTTGCCCATATCTGACTAATAATTAAATTGTAAAATTGCAGTTTCATATTAGGGTTAGTCTTTTCACCTGCTTTAAAAATTAAAAATCATATTTGGTATATAAACACACACAGAATATCCTTCTGATTGAATTTCAAGAGCATATCCAGGAGTAAATGTTTTTAAGCACTTCTAATACTGTAGTCTATAAGAGGAGCAGACACTTCTAAAGCAATGTTAAAAGTTGTCTTTCATAACTGAGTCAACAGATCATTTTTGTAATAAATTAAAGCAAGTGTTCTCAATTAGAAGAGCTAGTGGCTGTTGATATTGTACAAAAAAAGTCATTCTAATATCCAGAGGGTTAGGGGTGGGGAGGGTCTGTTTGGTTTTGTTTCTCTTTCCAGGGAGATCTTTAACATTGTTTGATGAAGCTAGTTTCATTTTGAGATTGTTACTGAAGATAAAGGCTTCTGTGTTCTATGGCTGCTTGGATTCTTCGTACATAATGTCCTAGTAATGTCACAGTGCTGCTGTATTTAGATCAAACCACTGTTTTGATTGGGTTTTTTGGCTTTTTTTTTTTTTTTAATAAATTCCTTAATTTAAATACATGGAAACTGCATGTTTTGCTTTAATGAGACGCCTAATCAAGCAGAGATTCCTCGGGTCCTTTAGATCCTGAAGATGGTTGCAGTGAGGGTGGGGTGCAGCCCATCTCTTCCTGGATGCCTCTGTGGCTTCTGTGGTTTGAGTTTTCTGTCCCACCACAGAGACTGGGGCAGCCAGCCTGAGGCTGGACCTCACTTTGTGCAGGTTCTGTTCTCATCAGGTTGAGTTTCCCCTGAGACCCCCTTCCCTCCCCTGCCTCCCCCTGCACCAGCAGCCAGCACAATTTTTGCAGCTTTTGGGGTAAGTTCAGGGAGAGGGTGACAAAATCCCAGCAGGATCCCATCCCAGGAAGGCTTGAGCTCTGCTTTCAGTGAAGTGAGCACTGCCTGATTTATGAGGCCCTACCTTGCCTAAGCTCCAGCCAGACAGAGAGAATATATTCACAGGAGGAAAACAACACCAGCCAAGGGTGCTGTGCAGTGTTCCACACAGGAAGATCTAAAACTGAGTTAAAGGGTGGCTGCAAAATCACCGGCAGGAAAAGTGATGATGCACTGCTTTTCCTTTAAGAGGAAAAAGAAGAACTTTTCAAAGAGGCATAAAGAATATTTTTATGAGACTTCTAATGGTAAGCAGTGTCTGCATCAAGTTGCACGGAAGAACAGTGAGAAAACAGATTATCTGCATGAAAGAAGCAGCTCCATCCAACAGCTAAACTCAGTAAAACCCAATGTAATAGACTATATAAATTCAGGTCATGCATATTATCACTTTCCAAACAAACCCAAGCCATTTTTTCACAAGGTTTTAACAATATGAGAGGCTGTGAGATGAAATTTTATTTCTTCTTTTAACAGCTCTTGGTGTTTTGTTGGGTGTTTTTTTGGTTTTTGGGGGTTTTTTTTCTTTTTGTTTTTTTTTTTTTTTTTTTTGTTGGGGGGTTTTTTTGTTGTTGTTTATTTGGGATTTTTTTTTTGTTGTTTTTTGGGTTTTTTTGTTTGGTTTGTTTTGCTTTTTTTCCTCTCTGTAACTTCATGTCTTTTCTGTGCAGCAACATCTAGATATGTTCCCTCCAGGGAGATTTAGTCTTCTTAGACTTTTCCACTATCTCTGACATGGGATGTGCAGCTTCTCAGAGGAAAGTCATGACACTATTTTGAAGGAAATCCAATTTAAAAGGCACATCAACTTTTTTTAATTCCTCAGGGTGCTTTACAGATGAAAAATACCATAAATGGGCCTGACTGTGAAATTTCAGGTCTATGGGGTCCTTCTGGGGGAGGGAACATCACAAGTTTCTGCCAAGTCAGAGTCTATTTTTTGGGGTTTTGAAATTCTGTTTCACATTTGGTACTCAGTAAAAGTAAAAAATAAAATTTAACTATGGCCTGTTAAAAACTCATGCTCTGAATTATCTTGAGTGGAGAAGAGGAGCTGCCCAGAGGCTGAGCAGCATGAATAACCCGTTTACAGATGCTTGGGTAAATCACAGAACCATAGAATCATTAAGGTTGGAAAAGACTTCCAAGATCATCAGGTCAAACATTTGACCAAACACCACCTTGTCCACTAGACCATAGCATTAACTCCTTTCTGGAACACTTCCAGGGACTCCACCACCCTCCCTGGGCAACCCATTCCAATGCCTCACCACTCTTTCAGAGAAGAAAATACCTGGTTTTCTGGTTTCTTTTTAATTACAGCTTATTGCTGCTAATTTTTTTCTTAAGGAATCTTTGTTGTCCTTCGCTGTCAGCAAATGTCAGTCGCACCCTGACAGTGCAAGTGTCCACGTGCCTCTGTTAATTTAAATGGCAGAGGTCTGCAGAGAGGCTCAGGATGCTCCAGACCTGCTAATCTGGGGTTATTGCAGTGTGACAGTCATTAAAATATCAGGAGCAAAAAGGCAGGCAGTTTCCCTTTTCTGAAAAGCTTGTAGATGGGAAATGACTCACAAAACCGAACTTCAAAAGGACACATTCAAGTGTGCAAAGCCACATGCTTAAGAAATGAAAGAATTAAGTTGCCTGTGTCCCATTAATACTGTTCCTTTCCCCTCATGAACTGTTATTATTATGCCCTCACATAATACCATGTTATTATTGTGCATCCACTCCTAGAGGAGAAACTAACCTCTGGCAAACGCGCAATGAAAACCAGATGCATCCCTTCAATGGCATCTGCTAATACATTATGAGTTTCAGACTTCCATTTAAATATTTAAAAATAAAAATATTTTCCTGCAGGGAAATTCTCACCTAATTGGCTGCTCCCTCCATTTGCAGCAGGAAGACAATTGGGAATTCAGAAAAATTCATTTGGCCTAAAAATTTAGTGTTTTCTCCCACACGCAAAGGACTGAGAGCTCTCAGTATCCTATCTTGCTTCCCTTAGATTTTCTTGATCCCAGGATGGGGAAAAGGATGTGGAATGAGTCTTACATGTTTCCCTTCCCTTTTTTGGGGGGGGAAACTCTTGGTTGTTTCCTGAGGGAAGTGGCAGAGGGATGTGAGAAGTTCTTTGTCTGCCCTCCCCTTTCCTGGTATCTTCAAAGCCTGAAAAACACAAACATGAGGCCAAGAGCTGAGGAGGCAATGCAGAAGAAGTATTTCTGCAAGTAGGTGTTGGGAAGAAGGAAAATGTGACCTGCAGAAGGGACAAGACAGCTTGGGACGAGTTTCACCAGGGCTGAAGAAACAGAGGAACAAGGAGGGAAAAGCGGTGAGGAGGAGTCAGACTGGAAGGGGCTGGGTATGGCCAGAGCCATGGTTTACTTGTTAAATCACATTAAAACAAGTCTGAAAGCAAAGACAGAAACATCCATTCAAACCACAGCTGTAATGAGGAATTTATTGCTGATGATACCACAGGCAGTAATAGATCTTTCTGGGAGCTTAAAGTCATTGCTTCATTTTGGGTCTGATACTCACTGTGGAATTAAACATTGACATTTCCCATAGTAAAAAGATTCAGCTGCAGCTGACATTTTATACTTACATGACCACGATAAACATTAAAACACAATAAACAATTTGAAGTTCAGATTACATTAGGAATTCCCTGTGTGGTTCTTGCATTTACAGAAGGAAAGAGGGAAGGAGCCTTCTTTCATGTTTAATTCCATCATTCTGACTTAAATCCAGCATTTTTTCCTCTTTGCCCCTGTGGTGGTTTTTGAGTCAAGGGGTTTTGAGTCTGCAAATAAAACCATAATGGCTGACCATATTTAAAAGTAGATCTTATGTCTGTGTTTGCCTCTTCGTGCATCAGACTCTTGCAGTGATCCACCTTGTGATTACATGGCAATGACTGAAAATCAGTAATTTCCCATCAACTATTTGCATCTGTGTCAGAAATAAGTCACAGTAAGAACAAAAATTAGTTGGGCCACAGTGACATGATAAAAGCAAGGGGCTTAAAACAAGCAAAATAAAGAGGCAGAATACAACAGCCTTTCCTCAGATTAATTAACACAAACTGCACAGCAGGAAACAAGCTACTCCTCTGACACTAATCACCTTTTTTGAAGGCAACTTAAGTGTTCTACTAACACATGCATTTAGAACACTGCTATAACTGCACCTATGGCTCAATCATGCTGATTCTTTCCAGGAAATAACTGAAAACAAATATATGCAATGTCACAGTCATATTTTCTGGAAAAATCTCTCTGCCCAGGATTCTTCTCCTGGGAAGCTGAGAAGCCTCAGAGAAAAATGAAAACAATAATATTCTGATTTGCTTCTCCTGTGTTTTGCTGCTTTGGAATGTGTTTTGGACATTGTTTGCTAACAGGTGCATGTTTGATTGGTCTCATGTGAATTGTTTTGACTTAATGACCAATCATGGTCAGGCTGTGTTGGGACTCTGGAAGGAGCCACGAGTTTTCGTTATCATTCTTTGTAGCCTTCTGTCTGTATCCTTTCTCTATTCTTTAGTATAGTTTTAGTATAGCATTCTTTAATAGAATATCATATTTTATGATATTCTATTAAAGAATGCTATACTAAAACTCCATGTCCTTCTAAGAACATGGAGTCAGATTCATCAATTCCCTTCCCTCAACGGGGACCCCAAAAACTACCACATATGCCATATTAATCAAGAACAATCCCAAAACAAGCACCTTTCTGCATCAGAGGGGACTGAGCTAAAAATCAGAGTGGTGCAGAACAGCAACAACTCTTCCAGGACTGCCCAAAAATCCGTAACCAGCCCCAGCATCACTTCTCTTGCACAAACGCTTCCAGAGGAGCACTGATGGGCATTGTCAAAAGGTCCAAGAAGTCGCCAGTGTAGAGCTTTAGGACGTTCTGGATTTCCTCCTGGGCCTTGCTCTCCATGCCCCTCTTGCTGAGCTGGTTTGCTGGGCTGCAGGGCTCCTCTCCCCCCTGGCCCATCACCAGCACTGCACCACAGCTGCTCCTGGGGGCCAGCACGGGGCTCTGGCTCTCCTCTGCCAAGCCCTGCGTTTTCCTCTTGCTCTGGTAGCTCCCCAGCTCCATCAGCCTCTCGTTGAAATACTCCTGCAAAGGTTTGTCCTGGAAGCCAGGGCTGCTGGGCTGGTGACCTTTCCAGCAGCCTCCAGAGGGGCCCCCCAGGCAATGGGCTAAGGAGCCCCTCCTTGGGAAGTTACTGAGCTGTGGTGAGGAGTTCTTCCCTCTTTCCAGGTCCTGGAAAATTTGGTTGAAGGCAGGATTTCCCAAAGAACTTTTTGGTAACTGTTTTAAATAGAGGGGGAGGAAAAGGTAGGGTTGGGGGCAGAAGGAAGAAGGAAATCTGAATTAAAATATGTTGGCTTAAATAGAAATAAGATCAAAGGTATACGGTTCCATACAACAAACAGCTGTTGGACAATGCTTGAGATTCTTAATGCAAATTGCCTGAAGACCAAGCAGTGTGGTTCCAATCCCCCCCTGGAACAGAAGTCCAGGGGGCTGAGGTTAATGCTGAGCACTTTTACCTCCAGCTGACCGTGACACAATTTGTGTTGTCTCTGTGAAAATCGAACTTTTTGAATTTCTCTCTTGTCTCACTTGTATTAACAGAATTTTAGGTTTATCTTTTTCAAATCCCATTAGCTTGTACGTGCTGTTTCCCAAGGCAAAACTTGATCCTGCTTCTAAGAGATTCATTCCCCCCCACCCCTTCTTTAATCCCAGTATTAAAGAACACTGAACTCAGTGTATTTTTACTAAAATTGCAATTTTCACATTCAATATATTTCTACATCTTAAAATTATGAAGTTGTTTATTATTATCAGCATCAATATGCATATTTTTTCTCCTCTTTTCCCATTGCAGGATGCCTCTCTCCTTTCTAACCAGCCAAATCCATACTCAAATTATTTAAATAGTAAAGAAAGACCTGGCCCAGCCCCCATTGATACACTTGGGCATCTTTAGGTTCATTTCAGGGGAACATCCACGTGATAAGTCCTTTTATTGACTGGGAGATAAAATTTTGGCAGAAACTCACCATGTAAAAGGTAGCCTTTCCACAGTTTAATGCCCTCTGGGTTTTCAAAGCCCCTGCTCTGCCACTTCCACCTTTCTCACAGGTACTCCAAGACACCCTGGCCTGTCTCAAGCTACCAGGAGCAACAGCTGGTTTCTGTACAGCAAGTTAGGCCAGACCATGGCCTTTTTCTCTCAAAACCTCAGCAGTTTGGCTTGAGAGAAGAACTGTTTTATATTATATTACTGTTTCTAATCAATAAAAAGAAAGACTATACTGTATGTAGATGACAGGCACAGCGGGGTCGTGGAACATTTTGCAATCATTTATTATGCCTGACAATGCCTTTGGTATTAAAAAAAAAAAAAGCCATCACTCACACAGTTTTTGACAATCCCTAATTAAGTCTAGATCCTCACTAAGGGTCCAGCCACAAATCTGGTTTGAGAGCCCAGCAATGTCTCAGTGGGGCACTCCATCACCAGCCCCTGGCACGCTGCCTGCTCGTAATGAATGAGCAACATTGAGCTCAAATGAGAAATAGTGGCTTGGACATGCCATGTAAACTGAAAAGCAATCAAGTTTTTGATCTCCCACTATTCCATCACACTCCATTCTGGAGGGGACCCAGCAAATCTGATGTCCCTGCCTAGAGTGGTTGTACTTTTGGAATAAGTTAGGTAATTGGACACTTAAACCTGACCAAAGCAGTCTTCCTAACTCAAACTTTTAAAAATGGTTTCAAAAACAAAATCAACCTAAAAATAGCAATAATCTTTTAAAATGTAGCAGAATAAAAAGCCTTTCAAGTTAAGTTTTCTACACCCAACCACAGCTCAGACTTTATTACCATATCAAACATCAGCTTCCCAGAACATAAGGGAACTATTCATCCAGCAGAAGAATAGGTAGCAGTCACCATATATTGCAAAGAGAGTTTTGGCATGCAAACCTTGACATCCTGGAAGCCTGGATATTCTGGGATGATGGGCAGGGCACACTTGCTGACACTGTTTGGCCACTCTTGTTTCACAATCCTACGAGAGCACCTGCAGCTCCTGGAGAGGGGGGTTTGCCCCAGCTCAGGTGGATTTTCAGCAATGCCAAGCACTTTGCAGTGTTTTATGTAGCAAGTTCTCAGGCACAGGGTCGAGGCAGGTCCCTCCATTGCAGCAGGATGCAGAGGAATTTGGAAGCAGTGTGTATTCCAGAATTACTCTCTCTCCCAGCTCTCCTTCACTGCATATCCTGGTCCCAGGGTACGACCTGTGGTGCTGAGTGCCAGCAGACACAGCACAAACAGCTCCACACTGTCACAGGCAGGGAATGCCTGTGCTGAGGTCTGAGACCCTCAAACCATTAATGCTGCTTTTATCCTCTGAAAACTCTCCTCGGAAGGTCGGCAAATCTTGAGCAAGAACGCAAAGGGCTCAGGTGAGAGGGGAATTTGCAGGGATTACAGAGTGTCCCACCGTCATCTCAGGCAGCCTGATGTGGCTGCTGACGTGGCAGCAATTAGAGGAGATCAGCAGCCACGCAGGAGTCCTCACTCAGCCTATTTGGGGCAGGCAGATCACTGCCCTTGTGACTGACAGGCATCCCTGACACCAAAACGTTCAGGGCTTTAGCTCAGCAAGGTGAAAGGTCAATTAAATCAACACAATGAACAAACAGTTTAGGAAAGACAGTGTGGGAAGCTGCAATAAAAAATTCCTCTCAATAAATCCTGTGCCTCTTGGCTTCCTCAGTGTGGTTGGAGATGGGCTGCAGCCCTGGAGATCCGAGGAGACCCAAACTGCCTCACTCTTTGTGTCAGGAGAGGGATGCTCTGCCTTCAGACAGCCCAGCACCAGTGCAAGTTTGGCAAGAGAACATGGAAACAGCAGGATTCCTTTCAGCCAAAGCTGAGCAAATGTTCCCAGCAAGAAGCCACAGCTGCCCTGAACAGCTTACAGCCCACACATGGCAGGGGAAGGGCAGCAAGGGGGGCAGCTCCACTCTTGGATTGGGAGACACCTTGGTGGTATCATCTGCTGGAAGCAGGTAAATGTATGGAGCTGCAACAGTTGGCACACCATGAGCTCTGGCAGCACAGGGCTCCTTTTTGTCCCCAGTGACAGGGGACAGCTCCACTCACTGCCCCACTGGGGGCAGCTTGCAAGCAGAGCTTTGGCACTGGGGGATGAATTGCCTCTTCTCCATCACACACTGTGGAGTAATTACTGTGCTCACTGGTGCTTGTGGAAGGAATACAGAGAGGATTTGCAATCCCCTCACCCTCCAAGGCTTCTCACTTATTCAAGGTATTCATAAATGTTTGCCCACTCTGAATACATTCATGCAAATATTTGTGGGTGCCCTGGATGAGCTGGAGACCCTTATCAATCCAGGGTATCCACAAACACTTGCATGCACGTATTCAGAGCCCTGACTGTGAGCTAAAGAGCTTTGGATGTGATCCACGAGACATCAGCTGGATTCAGGTTCGTGCTTTAGGCTCTCTGGCAGATGGCAGCAGGGCAGGACCCTCAACAGCAGCACCCCCCTGGCTGCAGGACCAGCAGGTCAGGAGTGGACAGGAAACATTTCCACCCAGCCCTTCACTGTCCAGCTGCAAAGCTGCAACACTCCTTTTTTTTACCTGCTCTGACTTTCTTTCATTTGAGGGTAAAACAATTCTCGGGCAGAGAGCAAATCTCTGTGTGTGAGTGGCCATTGCAGCTGCACCCTCACCAGCCCCCACGGGTCAGGGTCTGTGTCCACAGCTCTGTGTGAGCCGCACAAATTCAAATATGAGGCTGGCAGTAATAATTTGCATGTAGAGATGTCACGATGCTCACAAAGGAATGGAACTGTGAGCCACCCCTGCTGCAGCCCTGATGGTTTGCAGTGCTGTGGTATACATAATGGTACCTTCATACAGAAATACAATGTGGCCTTGCTAGGAGTACCCGAGAAAAAATTTTAAAAGCATCAAAAAGATTTCCTGGAAAGGAATTTTCCCTGAAAAGGCTTTCCTTGTCCCACTTGGCAGGGGAAAAAAATCAATTTTTTTACTAGTCATCCTTCCAAATTTTTTCCGATAGTCCCTGAGCCACGGTTGTTTTGGGGATATGCTCCAGGCAAACCTGGATCAGTAAGTCCCTGCGGACAAGCAGGAGCTGGGTTTTGTCTGCGAGTCTCCAGAGCGGGTCACTGCCTCCAGCTCTGAATGCTTCAGGGGCGTAGAGAGCCAGCAGCCTGCGCTGCAGAGCTCCTTACCCTGCCAGGGGACAGGGAAACAGCAGGAGCCCCGCTGCTGTCACCGAGGGTTCTGTGCCACAGCCCGGGGCGCTGCCCACGCTTTGTCACCTGGCTCAGGCCACCGAGAGCTGTGTGAAACAGCTGCTGCTGCCCCACGTAAGGAGTTCCCTCTTTCCATTTCAGCCTGCAGCCGAAAACCCCTCAGCGTGGAAGCCCTGCTGGCCCCGAAGCGTTTCCCTGGTTCGAGTGAGACACCCGCAGCTTTTCCCTTGTAACTGCGCATCGTGCTTAAACAATGTGCGAGCGCTACACGGCACGGGTGACTGCCTGAGCTGGGAGAACAGGCCCAGATCCTGCTTTAACTGAGGCTTCTGGTTCTACTCCCGCAGCCTGAAACTGGAGTTTTGTTCTTTTCCGTGCTCCTTCCTGCGCCGTGCCGTTGCTGCATGCAGCAGGGCCAAGGCAGGTCTCTCCTCAGCAAAACGCTCCATCCTGTTTAATTGCATTATCCTGTGATCCTCCAGGGAGAGGAAACATGATTTTCAGTAATGTGTAGGCTTCACTAGCTACCCACCTTATCTACCAACCTTTAGGTTCTTTTAAAAAGAATTTTTGGATAGTCTGGGGGACAGTCACAACCCTGATGTCAGAGGAGGTGCTCAGGATGTGCACAGCCTGCATCAAAACCCAGAAGGATGCTCTCCTGTGAGACTGAGTGCATAAGCAGACAAGAACAAACATCCACAGCAAGAACAAAGTGAATTGCGCAGCAAATCTCTTCCTATGTGCTGTTGAAGGGATGCCACTGCTCTCCTGTGCTAGAATGAGTCCAGAGTGTGCCAGGACACCAGCAGCAGCCCTGCTACAGCTCCCAGAGCTCAGCAAATCCTCTCTGAGCTGCTTCAGTGCCTGCAGAGCAGGCTCCCCTCCAGCCAGCCCTCCTGGACCAAGCGTGGTGTAAAGCCTTTAAACTGTGAGGAGCTCTTGTGGAACTGGGCTAAGTGCTGGCTTGTAACACCTAAGAACAGAGACAGAGCAGCCAGTCCCAAATCCCTGATAAGCCAGAGCCAGGCAGGATTGCAGGGGAGCCCAGCAGAGCTGCAGCTCCTCTGGCAGCCCAGGGCTCTGAAACAGCCCAGGAGTGGGAAAAATGAGAGTGAACGCACCAACCCCACTGCTGCTGACCACGGGAGCAAAGTGTGCGCTGAAAAGAGAAGCAATGAGCTGTTTCTGGCACAGAACAGGGCCCTGGTCCCTGTTCCAGGGGTTGGGAGCAGAAGTAGAATTCAAAAAGCTGAGTCAAAATTTTGTGTTCTGATGTTGCTCAGTTCCTCATTTAGAAAAGGCCTTGGTTTGGCCCTAAAAAGGAGGCTGGGCTGTATGATTGCCTGTGCATCCCAAGTTCCCCAAATCTGCAGGTGTGACTCCATGCCACCTGCGATTATCTTCCTTCCACTTGCCAAGAAGAGCTGGGATGAGGGATGAATCTATCCCCCATTTTACTTTGCAATCAGAAACCCCTGATCTCACTCACACTCTTTTGACCTCAGACCAAGTTTCATGCATCTCTTTTCCTTTTTTAGACAGCTAATACTCTTACAAGGAGAGACAGATGGCACCCATTTGCAGATGTCAAACGCTTGCCTCACGTGGCACGTTTACTATTGGATTTCACCAGAGGCTCGTGGCCCAGATAGTGAGATTTTAGTCATAATCACCAGCTTGAAACGTGAAGCAAACATTCCCTGACTAGGTCTGGCCACAGTTACATCTCCCACTGCTTCTGATTATTTTTTAAATCTACAAGTGGGTGCTGAAGAAGAGATGGAAAAACAATAAAAAAATGTCACTGCTGCACTTAGAGGGAAAGGGCAGAGCTACAGAAGGTCAGGACCCACATTTCTGAGTGGGTGAAGCTGATTTAGGAGCAATGCCACGGCTGTTTGTGATGAATACTCTGATTTACACTTGGCTATCCTTCCATGCAAACTTTCCCAGGTGAGCAGTGGAGCAGGCAGGTGTGACCCTTCCTGGCACAGAACAAAGCAGCTGCGAAGCTGGGAAGTTCCCTGCTGCATCCCCCAGAACTCAGCTCTGGGGGCTTCTGTTTCTTTGTTTCTTTTCCTGGTTTTGAGCCCAGGTTCCTGAGGTTCCTGGCGGGTGGCTGGAAGCTCAGGGAATGTGCTGTTCCCGCTGGGAGAGCAGTGGTGCTGTCCTTGCCTCTGCTCACAGCTGCTCCGTGTCTGGAATGAATCCACCTGGACCTGCTGAGCCCTGGGGCAGCTCTGTGGCACATTAACAACACTGCCCATCTCCAAGAAAAGTGCTCTGTAAGGCGCTAAAGCAGCCTCCTCCTTCTTAATTCTGGAAACTAAATGGGAACACAATCACAGTGCTGACACTGCCATGCATTTTGGACACATTAAACCAGTGTGGTTATTCCAAAGTGCCTCATCTACCCACCTTCATCCCATGGCAGCTTCCAAAGCACAGGGAGGCATTAGCAAATCCACAGCCGAGCATCCAGGGTGCAGGAAAAACACAGAAAAAGTCAAATTAAATATCATAAACCAGGTGGCATTCATTTTGTCTGTGTTCTGTACCTGAGCTGCAAACCGTGCAGGTGAGCCAGGCTGAAGCACAGTGACAGCAAGGGAGCTTCCCAAGCTCACCCTGGTACCCCAGCAGGCTCAGGAGCCCCACATTTCTGTCCCTCTGCCCTCACCAGGTACATGGGGTCCTCCTGGGTCCAGCTGAGCTGCAAAAACCCTGAGATAATGCAGGGCAATCTCCACTAATCAGGACTGTGTTTGCATGTCCATGATGTCAGCTCTTCTCAGCGCCACCAAAAATGTCACAGCCAGAGAATCAGGGTCATGAGCATTAGAAAGTCCAGGTAATCTTTGCTGGGACTGCTGCCTTGGTGGCCACAAAAAATGTCACATCTGGGTCTGTGCCACCACAACTCTTCCCTCCTGGGGAAGGAAGGAACGGGTTTTGTTTGTTTCCTCTGAGAGTTATGAGGCTCTGGCACAGGTTGCCCAGAGAAGCTGTGGCTGCCCCATCCCTGGAAGTGTCCAAGGCCAGGCTGGATGGGGTTTGGAGCAACCCAGGACAGTGGAGGAAGGTGTCCCTAAACCCCAAATAAAACACTGAGATCCCCTAAGCCCCAAATAACACACAGGGACCCCAAAACCCCAAATAAGAAACTGAGATCCCCTAAGCCCCAAATAACACACAGGGACCCCAAAACCCCCAAAAATGCCCCCAAAATCCGCCAGAACTCCGCGTGGCCCCAGCGCTCCCTCTGCTGGTGCTCCGGGGCCCGCACGGGCTGGGGGTCCCGGAGCTGCCATCGGGATTTGGGGGTCCCCGGGACCGCCATGAGGTTTGAGATACTGTGGCTACCATGGGGATTTGGGGGTCCTGGGGCCACAATGGGATTTTGGGGTCTCAAGGCCACAATGGGGGTTTGAGGGTCCAGGGACTGCAATGGGGGTTTGGAGATCCTGCTGCCACGATGGGGATTTGGGGGTCCTGGGGCTGCCGTGGGGGTTTGGGTGTCCCAGGGCTGCAATGGGATTTGGAGTCACACAGCCTTAATGGGGTTTGGAGTCCCTGGGCTGCCATGGGAGTTTTGGGGTCCTGGGGCCACAATGGGGTTTTGGGGCCTCACGGTTACAATCGGGGTTTGAGGGTCCGGGGACCACAATGAGGGATTGGAGATCCTGCTGCCACGATGGGGACTTGGGGGTCCTGTGGCTGCCATAGGGGTTTGGGGGTCCAGGGGCTGCCATGGGAATTGCGGGGTCCTGGGGCTGCCATGGGGATTTGGGGTCCCAGCTCTGCCGTGCCCCCTGCACGGAGCTCACCAGGAGCAGAGCTTCGCCCCCCTCACAGGGAAGAATCCTTCCCAATATCCCTTCCAGCCCTGCCCTCTGGCAGTGGGAGCCATTCCCTGTCCCTCCATGCCCCATCCAAAGCCCCTCTCCAGCTCTCTTGGAGCCCCTTTATGTTCCCAAAGAGGCTCTGAGGTCCCTCTGGGACACCCCAGCCCTCCCAGCAGAGGTGAGCCAGCCCCCGACCACCCTCAAGCCCCCTCTGCCCAGCAGTCCCTGTCCTGGCTGTGCTGGGACCAGAGCTCCACTCGCAGCAGGGCAAGCAGAACTTTCAGCTGAATGTTACCTCTGGCTCCAGCTGCAGCTTTAGGTGCTGTTTAAGCCTCTGAAAATCCCAGCATTAATTTAGCGGTGGAGGTTGAATCTCTGGCTTCTGTCAGTTCAAACAGACATGTGAGACAGGTCCCCTAAAAGGAAATCTATTAAATGTGTTAATTTGATGAACCTGCAGCAGATGCAAAAGCTGTCACCTGATTAAATCAGGTTTAAATTAGTGCTGTTATCTGTAGAAATAAAAGATGGGGTTGCAGCCTTGGTGGAACACACGTTTGCAAATCCTCCTGAGCCAAACCAGCCAGGGCAGTGCCAACCTGTGACATCTCCAGGCTCCCAGAAAAGATTCCCTGCAAGGCACAGCCAGAGGTGCTTTTACACCAGCTCCATCTACACCAGCACAGCTGCAGCATACTGAAACCTCAGCTTCTAGGCTCATTGGCAAAAAATAAAACCAAAAAACACCCCCAAGCAAAACCTTTCTCTTTGTTTTTAAAGCAGAGGTGCACCAGAACTGTGTAGCACAGCCCAGTGGCAGGGCAAAAAAAAATAAATCATGGAAGAGGTTACATGGAAAACAGTGATGCTCACCACACTGTGAGCTTGATTTTCCTTTTCTCAGCTCAGTAACAATTACTTCTCTTTCCTATCACTGTCTTTTTTCCCATGCTGAAAATTGGTGTCTTTTATAAGGTATTTAGAAGGTTTGTGGTCCAGAGGTACAACCACTCCTGCCCACTGTATTTATAAGCTTTAAAGGAGAATATGAAGAGGGGGATAAAAGCAATAATCCTGGTGTAGGTTATGCTTGTGTAAAATGGAATGGTGAAGGAGTGGGGTGGAGACCACAAAGACCAAAGAGAGGGTGGGAGTGATGTCTGCACATCCTCTGGGGAGTGGGTGCTTCGTTCTACTGTGGTCCAGATGCTCAAAAATCTCCCACCCTGGTGAGGCAAGACATGCCTTGAAGCAAAATGCTGCTCAATAGAAGATTGCTGCCACATAAATAAAATTAAAGTTGTCAGGACATACCCATATCACGATTCTGGAGATTTTAGCTCCCTGCTGCACCCACCCAGAGGCAAATTAGGAAACAACAGTGAGGTAAATAATGGTTTTCAGGGTGTAGTTACAGCTCCCCTGAGACCAAAACTGGGACTTGGCTGAATGCAGACGTTGTCTATGTCACTTTAGGTACGACTATGCCTTTCTCAATTTTATTTAGCACACCATGAAGACCTTTTGAAACTGATAAATGTAAAAATGTTAACTGATTTCCCCCCTCCTTTTTCTGTGCAGTTTGAGAGCCCTGTTGGGACATCAGTTACATACACAAGGACAGCTGGCCCTTAGCACTTTGAAAACTTTGAACAGAATCTACCTTTGGCAGTTCCCAGCCCTGCAGCTTTCCCTTTCCATCCATTCCCACCCCTCTGGGGGTCAGTTGCATCCTTGAGCATCCCTCTTTGAAAATGCTGAGCCCTGAAAAGGTTCAGCACTTCCCAGTTCTGTTTTCCTAACTCGTAGCCTCTCTTTTTCAAAAATGAAAGAAGAAGAAAAAAAGACTGATTCAGGTTTTGGCAGCTCTCCTCTCACAGAAGAGGAGACGCCTGCACACAAAAGGGAATTTTTAGCTAACCAGAAGAAAGAGTCAAAATAAAAAACACAAACAATTACCCAAAAATATTGCCACACTCAGTAGTTTTTCTGACTGCTGCTACTGGCTCAGTGAGAGGCTGGTTCCTTGCCTAATCTTGAGCTCAGAAAAAGACAGATCATCTTTAAGTTTACAGTGCTGTTGGCCCAGCTACAGAGGATAGGATTTCCCTCAAGCCCTTGCCCAATGATGACTCCAAAAACAACAACTCGCCTCGAGGTTGGAAATTTTGCTTCAGAGAGATTTTGTTCGTGTTCCGTAAATGATACACAAATTTTCATCTGAGTGGATGGAAAATGTTTGAAAGCTGCATAACGTAGGGAATGAGACCAGTCCCGAGATGGAAATAATTTCCTTAATTCCTTGCAGCACTGCTGTCACTTCCAGCCATCTGTTAGCTGGGAAGTCGCTGATAATCCACGGAGCAGCTTGGGCAATGAAACCTCCTGAAAGCAGAGATCACAAAGAGTTCACTTATTGCTCTACAGTAGAAAAGGAAGTGGGTGGGGAAAAGGAATGAAAGGATGAAACACACAGCTCGCACCCTCCTGGCTCCAGGATAAAAGATTTGCTTTAAAGGAAACCCTGGTAATTCCATACTTCCTTAATGAGAAATGGTGTCCAAGATGTGGAGTGAGCAGCAGTCAGAGGCAGGGTTCTGTGAGCCCAATTATCTTCATTGTGGGGTTAGATTGTAATTTTAATCCTACAGGTCTTCCCTGGGCCTGGGGATTTTCCAAGCAGCCTGGTCAGGATGTTGAGAACAGCTTTTAACAGTGCCTGGTTGAACACTGCAAGAAAAGCAGCAGAGATGGGTTTCTCATTCATTCAGGGAATTACTTGCACCAAAACTGCCCCCGAGGTCTCACCATGAGCTGAGGTTCTCAGTCTCAGGGATATCTGTAGCAGTGTTGCCTTTTGTTTTTCATGTTTTGGGGTTTCATATTGTTTGATATCTCTTTACAGACTAAGAGGGACATGAGCTTCTCCTCTATGCTCTTGGCTGTCAGATCCATCTCTGTGGAACTTCAGCTATGCCAAAAGGATATGTTCATGTTGTGTGTAGTGCAGAGGTGTAAAAAATATCTAAACCTAATATTCAAACCATGGAAAAATGATGAAATCAGTAAATACAGAACAGCAAGTAAGAAAAATTTATGTTCAGCTGTTCCTCTGGACTGCAGCTTGAGAAAGGACCTGAAAGGTTTCAATTTATTGCCAAGTCAGTGTGGTTTTTTGTAACTCTGGTAGAGCTTCAGTGCTGTAATTGTTAGCTTAACTTGGCCCAACATTTCAAGTTCCTATCTCATCTTAGTCATGACATGGAAAAACACTTGAAATCTGTCTAATCAAATGGTTCACCAGCTGAGATAGGCCTGATGAAAACCACATTTGCTAATGCTGATACAGCTCGAGCTCAGCTCCTGCCAGCTGAAGTGCAACCTGGCACTTGGACATGTCACCCTTGGACGTGTCACCCTTGCTCATGTCACCCTGACCACCACAACCCCCATGGGCTGAGGGGCTGGCCAGGCAGCACCTGAGATTCCTTGAGGAAAACATGCCCTGAGGAGCTGCCGCACTCCAGTAAGGGGACAAACTGCCAGACTCTGCTTGAAATTTGTATGGCAAAGAAAACAGGAGCCCCTGTCTGACATCCCCCTGACAGCAGTTGTGGTGCTTGCCTGAGACATGGAGCAGTGCAAAATCCCCATCCCCAGCCCTGACCCCACAGCTCTGCTCTTCCCAGCCAGCCTTTCCTGCTGGTTTGCAGAGTTCTGTGCCAGACGAAACAAGAACCTGGGAGTAACAGGGGGTGCAGGCAGGCACAGGGTCGAATTTTGGGCACATGACCTCTGGAAAGGTTGGAGTGATCCCTCAGGTTTTAGCTTCTCTATTTTTCAGATTCTGTGCTGCCTAGGTCAGCCTGCACAAGGCATCAGGGTGTGGCAGGAGCAGGGGTAGGAGCTGTCAGCATCCCAGTCACTGCTTCCTGCAGGAAATGTCCTGACTTTGGGGGACCCAGCTGGGCACAGCACACGGCAGGGCCAAAGGGACAGCTGCCGGCCCTGCTCTGCAGGTTTGTGTCACAAAGTGTGTTATCAGTTATCTGCTTTACAATGCCAACTTTCAAAGCAATTTTAATCTTAGTGCATGGGGATCCCCCCAAGTTTTGATCAGAGCAACATCAGCTGACAGACAGAGCCACTTCAGCAGAGCTTTGCTGTCTCTGAGCTGCATTTCCTGCAGTGACAGAAAGGTCACCGAGTGCTCTGCATTTGAGGAACAAGCAGCTGGAGACCTTTCCGAGTTGGGACTCTCACTCCAAGCCCCAAATCCCTGCGAGTTATTCAGCCGAGAGCCAGGAGAGGGTGCTGCTAATTTTGGCAATGGTCGCGTTCCTCCTGCCAGGAGCTGCATGAAGCTTTTCCCTGCTTCTTCCCAAGCCCCTTGGGATGGGAATGGGGCGCTTTTTAACTCCTGGCTGCCACGGATTTGCACACGATCAGCGAGGATAGAAGAGCCCTGATGAGAAGCATCTTTCCCTTAATTACAGCCAAACGGGAGCGCTGGGGATTGCGGCTGCAGCTGCTGAGCACTCGCGTGGCAGCACAGCAAAGTCTGAGAGATCCTCGGGATAAAGGATGGGATAAAGGATGCCCCAGAGCTCGCTTTGAACTGTGGCTTTGCCAAAAGCCCTGGGACATGAGATGTGCTGGATGCAAACAAGAGGAACTGCCTCTGGCATGGGGAAATGATCACTGTCGTGCAAACGGGGCTTCTGGTTTGTCTGGGGTGACATTTGGCAAAAAAAAAATGCATTACTTTGTAGGACTTGCTGCCCTGTTTTAGGATGAAAAGATTTATAAACAATTTATAAAAGGGAGTTTATACCACTTTTCAGCTTTGGACCAGTCACAGAATTATACAGGACCTCTCTGCATGATGACATAATTAGTTTTTAACTCAGATGCTACCCACTTAAAACATCTGAATTGCCAATAAAAATTCAAGCACATTCCAAACCATTATCCAGACAGGAACATGAAAATCTTTTTCTCTCCCTCCCTCTGATTTTTCAACCCCCCTTCCCCACACCAGTGGGCTGGTCAGTGCAATGAAAGAAATGCAGCAGGAACAACAGAAATGGGAGATGGAGCAGGTACAAGAAGCATCTTCCCCTGTCCAAGTGACTTACTGCAATTTGTTCAGAGCCCAGGCAGAAGTGAGCCCCACTGTGCCATTCCTTCTTCCAAGAAATAAACCCCACACACTAGGGCAGAGTGTAACCTGTGAGAGCTGAAAATGGGATCATCATGAGGCCATCTCAACCCAAACTCTGTTCAGAGCATAAAACACCTGTCAGCACACAGATTTGGTGTATTTGTAGAGTATTTTTATTTTTTAGCTGAGAAACACAAAATAGGGCAGAGTTTAAGGCATGCAATCAGGCATGAAACTTCTCTTGCTTGTTTTGTGTGCTCATACCTTCAGTGTAAGTTCTATGAAAGGGAGTAGATCCTATCTTTAATCTCTACATGAAGCAACTCTGAGCACCCACTTACAGCCTGAGGTTGGATGCAATGTTTACAGTTCCTGGAATGAGGGATTTACTCCTAGGGAAACAGTTCTTTTTCTGTCTGTGTGATTTGTTCTGTGCCATGTGGAGCAAGTGTCACCTATTTCCAGGAGCAAGTTTGTAGTAATACCAACTTTCCCCACATATACAGAAATTGCAATTACAGACATCTGCTTGCATGGGTTTAATTTGATTGCCCTTTTACTGAAAAATACAGATAATCTAATGAATAGGAAAAACATATTTGCTTTCTGCACATTGCAAGTCTACATGTTGGTGTTGTAGAGAAATCAAACAAACCCAGGCACCACAACGAGAATGGTGCAATCAACTTTTTACCTCTGAGGTAAAAGAGCAACTCAAAGATTAAGAGTTTTGTGGGTTAAGGTACATTAGGTTAGAAACATAATAGGCATTGAAATAAACATCACAGGATTAGAGATGCTGCTAAAAGATCCATTTCCATTTCAGAAACTTTCATCCTGTGGTAGTGTAAAGCACCTTTGTGTCTACTCGTGTGGGGCATTTGCTCTGACCAAGCAAAGGCAGTACCTGAAGGGAACATATTGCCAAGAAAAGGGTTGTTCATAAGCAGCTACAAACTCATTTTCTCTCTTTAACACCCCACCTTTGTTCATAAGGCTCCTGGTTTTGTTTTCTATTATTACCATTTTAAAACACGATAGTCAAAGACTCTCCTCCTTTGCTCATGCATTTTTAAAATCAATATGATTAAAAATGAATCTACTGTGCATCCATGTGATGAATGTGGTAAGAGCTCATTCTGCATCTTTCCCATCAATGTCCCCATGCTGAATTTTTCAGTATCACTCAGATTAATGCAGCAAACACTGGGAAAATACAAATCCCAAGTCCTAAACTGGTTAAGCTGCCCACTCCCAAGGGCTTCAATGCTATCAGAAGTTCTGTCCTCTGCTGTGGCAGGCATTAAGAGTTTTGTTTTTACAGTGGATTCTCAAAAGAGGTAATCCTGAGATTACAAATAGTTGGCAAGTCCAGAACTGGATGGTTCCATTTCCTAGGCCCCAGCAGAGAGAAAAAAAAAAAATTCATGCACATGTTTAGTTCATTCTTATTCAGTAAAACATTGAAATACAGCTTAAGCATGAGGTCAAATACCACTGAAAGTGCCTGAAGTAGTAGGACTTCACCATTAAGTCTTTCAAGAGTATAAGAGTATAAAGAGAACACTAACTCAGTGCACAAGAATTACACCTTACTACATGCATATTGTGGAGGCATTGACCTCTTCTTTCTTTGATTTCCTAAAAATGAACAGGGCATGGAGCTCTAGGGGAAGAATCAGAACTTCCATCCCCACTTTTAATTAGGGAAAAGCCCATAGAAACAATTTTCTTTACACAATACCTGCAGGAGTGGCTCAGAGTTAAAAGAAATAATCAAGTCTACCAAGTTTGCGTTCTCAAAAATGACAAACTAGACTTAGATTTTTAAACATTGGTTGTGACAGCAATGCATGAAACATATCTGGCCTTTCTGACAAAAAAAAAAAAAAGTACAAAATGTTCAAAAGCTAACTGTGCATTTAGATTAGCCAGCACATAAACAAAAGCTCAAGACAAGCAGTGCAAAAAATGGAAGAGTAAATAATGAGAGAGTGGGAAACAGCCAGACTACAGCTGTGAAGCTTGTAAATAGAGCAAGTAGCTAATACACTTTCCCAGCTTAAACTGCAATTTAGTAACACTGCAGTGAATTAATCAAAAAATACATGAACACATGAAAAACTCCACGCCAAAATGGGCTTTGCAGTGCTGACATTCCCAGGACAACATTGGGAATGTCTTTCTCCACCAACCTTTCATTACACAGGGCAGAAATTAATTCCCCTTGCTCTCGAGCTTGATGTGAGAGTGGCTGAACCCCAAACCCAACTCCCTGTTCCTCTGCAGCTCTCCAAAATCACAACTAGGAAACCCTGAAAGATTTGCGTGGGACAGACAAAACTCTGCAGGGTGATTTTAGCAGGGGAAAAAAAAAAAAAAAGAGTAAAACAAAACCAGATTTGGTTTGTTGGTCCTTTGCCAAAGCTGTTGCTGCACAAAGCAGGGTTGGTCAGGAGACCTGGGAGAGACCAGATGCTTCCTGATAGCAGCATCTGATGTCACACTGGAATGAGGGACAAAGCCAAGCTTTGCTGGGATCAGTGTGCCCTGAGAGGGATATTTACTTATTTGCTGTCACATTTCCTAATGGCAGGCAGGAGTTCCTCAGAGATTCTGTCTCTTTTAGGGCCTTTGTTCCCAAGGGAATAGAGGGTATCCCATCCCCTGAAGAAGGTGATTGTCTACTGCAAAAAAAAAAAAAGGGGGGGGGAAATTTAGGAGATACAAAAATGAAAATCATGACTAGGGAAGTGTTTTGATTCAGCAATAAAAGCAAAGCAAAACAGACATCACTGAAAGAACAAAGTCACACAGGAAGGGATTGGATTCTACTGAGCTTAACCCTGAAAGATGCTGTCCCTTTATGATTAAATTTGCTGTGAATGACTCACCCACAAACTAATGAGAAATGCTCTCCTCAACTGCTTCTCCCAGCAGTTCAGGATGTAAAAGCTAGTCCCAAATAAAAATTACAAGGCAAAAATAAAAACCCAACCACACTATCTCCTGTTTCTCATCACCTCACAAAGGAAAATAGAAGAATTGAAAGCATTTTAACTTGTGAAGTATGAAAGGCAATTCATGCTATGGAGGAATACCTCAGCCTTCTAGCTGGGAAACAGTCCTTCCATGGGTGCTTGGTTAATAGCTATCATGCAAAAACAATTAGTCATTCAAGCAATTAAGAAGGTAAGTATCTCCTAAAAAGGTTCTGAGCTTTCCAAGCCCTAAATGCAACTGCTATAAACCTAGACTGTTCCTGAGTGTAATTTCCTTATTGTATGGCCTCTCCTGAAGGGATCCATTGTGTCTCATGTGTTGTAAATTCTTGATGCTCTTTTAGCTGCAGTCTGAGCCTCTGGTGAGCTCTCCTCTTGCTCCTCACTCTTCTGATGGTTTAGGAAGATGTCTGACTTCAGGAAGCGGCTGTAGCTGTCATATTTCATGAGGTTGAATATCTGGGAAGAGGGGGAAAAGAACACAAAGCAAATGAGCTCAGCAAAATGAGATTTTAAGTGTGAAGGACGCTTTAATTCCAATGTACTTTCGTTCTGTCCGTACTAGAGCATTACATTTAAAAAATACACTTCCAGCTCCCCAAGGAGCAGCATGTAGCAAACAGTGTTGGTTCCATGGTCACTGCCTGGCAGTAACATCCACAGTGGTTTAAAAATCAAATTATACTTTTCACAATAGCCAACCTTGCACGCCTGATACTGAAGGTGAGAGGATGGCTGGGTCAGGGAGGAGATGATCAGATCCTCCTGGCAGGGTGTCTGGAAGGCATTCAGAGGGACAAAGCAGAGCTCTGAAGGAAGAGAGGCACCTTCTGTGCACCTTCCTGGCTGCAGTGACTCCTGAGTGCTGCAGAGTAACTGTGCAGAGCACTGGATAACTAAGGAAAGCCTCTGAGTAATTTACACAAACTCTGAAACAACTGGATTAGCCAATATTCCTTAAACCTACACAAATCTTCCCACCCTTGTTAGACAAAATGCCAAGACTGGTCTCAGGCCAGATGAGAAATGTTGCAGGAACCTGCCACAAAGAGCTGACCTGGTACAGATGTGTTTTGCCAGTTGAAATGTGGGTTTAAATTGCTGGTGGATTAAATTTGTGTAATTACACTTTTCACCAGGCCAAGAGCTTCTCACAGCCAGCATGGAAACATAAAGTCAGCCCCAAGTACAGCTTTAACCTCCCAGGGCTTGAGCTCAGGCTCATCCCTCAGCATAACTTCTGCTCTTCTATTTATACCCACTGCAGACAAAAAAACCCTACAACTCTTTTGGAGTTTTCTGAAAACAAAAGGGTCGGGAGAGGAGCCTGGAATCTGTTCAGGTGTCAAGGTCAGGACTATATTTTGCTTGGTGTTGAAACAGAAGGGAAGGGGAAAAAAGTAAACTTCAAAAGTGTAATTGAGGCAAAACCAAAGCCAGCCTCACCCTCAGTCTATTATTTCACTGGTTGAGCCTCTCTGAGTCATGTTTCAGGACAGATTTTTTTTGATACTCAGAATAGCTGAGTTTCCAAGACAAATTCCTGGATTCTCACCTGCAGATGTTGCTATTCCATGGTGGATAACTCATCTTTACCTTTACAGGTCTCATTTCTAACTGACAGTACAATCAGGTAACACAAGTCTTTGCTAGGAGGGAAAAAACAATCTCAAACTGCTTTTTCATTCCACATCCTCGAGGAAGCTGGACAGATACAGGCAAACACCTAAGATTTGACTGTTCTTGTCTGTGCATTTGCTGAAATAGCTCTTTTACAAGTAAGTTACATGGTGGATTTTACTAACCAGTGTTTGTTTACATATTTAAGCATTTAAGTTACTGTCTAAAACTGTGGAAATATTATTCTTTAAGATACATATTGGAATATGAAAAAAAAAAAAATCCCAAAACACCCACTCTGTGTAGAGCCTGATCTTCAGGGTCTGAACTCTTCCTGACTCAAGCAAAGTCGAATTATACCTCCTGGCACTGGGTAACTACAATATAATTAAATTTATCCCACCAGCTCAAGGGAAAAAAAAATGTAAGGAAGACATTTCCCATTAAAACATCATGCCTATGTTAAGAACTTAGACCCCTCTTGTTCCTGGTATCACTTAAAGCATCTCCCAGAGAGAAAGAGCATTGAAGATCAAGAACTTCTGCAGTCTGGCCAGGCAAATACACAGAGCAGAGCTCATAATCATATGCCAAAGCAGAACCCTCTTTTCCCCACAAGGATTCTGAAGCACATGGATTTCTGTGAACCACTCTCACTTCATTCAGCACAAACAAATGGCCTGGGGCAGTCAGGGCCACCCCATGAGCAGCAGGCACACCCCATGGTGTCCCCAGTTAAATCAGGGGCTCTCTGGAGAGCTGCAGCTCTTGTTAGCAGCACTGCTGTACTCCAGGCTGTGTCCTTCCAGCTCTGCCTTTTTCTCCTCCAGACCCACAGTGCCAGCAGTGCTTAACACTGCTCTTCAGAGAACAAATTGCACCACTCTCCATAACTTTATAAGGATTGAAAACTGGAGAAGACCATAACTCTTCTGAGCCATTATCTAACAGCAATAAACAGTAGCTTCAAGCGCTGGAAACTTGCAATGACCCATAAATGCTCTGCATTTGTTTTTAAAAGCTCACAGATTTTCTTCCCACACTAGAGGGATTCCTCCACCACTAGTCCAGTATGTTTCCAGTTCAGGTATTACCGACCCTTGGCTCTCCACGTGCATGTCATTTACAAAATAACAAATATCTTAACTCCAGTATTCTCTCCAGCTTCACTCTTACAGTCACTCACCCTGAAATGCAGTGCTTAGATCTACTAGAACAGTTCCTTCTCTTTCCCCAAGTCAGAACTTTTTCCATTAAAAACTATTTCTTCACATGGAAATTGGATTTCAGGTATTTTCACTACTAATGTCTTGGAATCTGCCTGAAAAACAGCAGAGCCTTTGCTCCTCAGACCCGTCCAAGTGCCCAGCCATTGTATTCAATACCTGATTGAAATGGGCTGAAAACACTGTTTAAATCCCTGAGCTGTTTCTCCACAAAAGGAAAGAGCCAAATGGAAAATACAGGTAGTCCTGAGGATGGTACAGGAATTAAAAATAGTACTGCAAGTGCTGGAAAGCTGCAGATAAGAATGACTCACTTCATAACTTATGCTTTGAAATCAGCTGAATATCAAGAAAATTTACCACCTAAAGACATGCCTGCAAAATTTCTAATTTCTACCAGACCTCCCAAGTTCTTTAGGGAAAGGCAAAGCAGAGACCAACTCCTCTAAGTCTTGCACACTGCAGAAGAGGAGGGTTTTCAGAAAATTGTGCTATATTCATAACAAGATAAATACCAAAGCAAAGTAAAATGAAGAAATTTGAGCTCTCAAGGAAACCAGGGGCAACTACAGAAACAAACATCAGCAATGACTCAGAACAAGTGAATACACAGGAAAACAAAGGCACTGAGTTAGTCAGGGCGATTCTCAAGCTACCCACGCAGGAACCCTGGAGAAAACTCCAGCCAGTTTTCCAGGAAAGTCCTGAGCTGGAATTAGAATGATTGTATTGAGTCTCTTAATTAATTGGGGCCAAGAACCTTGAATATCTCAGAGCAGCTGCATTAATACCCCCAACATGGACCAACCCCGCTTACCTGTTCGATCATGGCTAGAAAGCAGAGTTCATTAAAACCAGACAGAAATGAATGAAATTGTGTTATTAAAATAAATAACTTTACCTGGTCCTGGAGCTTCTGAAACATGAGAGGGTGAGGTGTCTCCAGGATGGTCTCACTCAAACGGGACTGCCCTTCAACATTGACTTGGGAGGAAGCTTTACTGGACAGGAAAGTCATGTAAATCTCTTTAGCTTTCTCCTGCATCTGCAAAAGGACATTTATTTACAGAATTATTTGCTGTGGGAATGTTCTCTGCATCAGGTTTATCTCACTTGTGTATGTTCATTTGTAGTAGAAGAGGAACACCCCTGCAGGCCAAAAGCTACACTGCTATCAGTGAAAGCTGCCAGAATTCAGCAGGTTGGGATGCTTCAGCAGCCAGTGTAAAACTGCTCAGCATCATCATGTCTTTGCTTTTGAGACAAATGTTTTTCCCAACAGATCATCTGTATGGGCAAGAAACCCAGAGGAAGAAAAACTGGGAGCTTACTACAAGGGAAAATTAAGTGAAAAAAACACCAGCTCGGCTAATTGGCAAAGAGAAGATTCTCAATAGCCCCTGAGAGTTGATAAATAAGGGCCTGGCCTGCACAAAGCTGTTTGTTGGTATTTGCCCTGTTTCAGAGCTCTTCCCTTGTCAAACCAGTAACATCTTGACCCCACCAGCATCTTCAAGCTTCAAAGCAGTGAGTGGCCACAATCCCCTGAAGTTCAAGGAAAGGCCCCTAACAGATGGCTGGATAAGAGGAAGCCCGAGAAGAGAACCAAGCCAGGCAAGAGCCAAGGCCCCTGCTGCAATCTGAATTCTGCATGCTGAGAGCCAGCCAGCAGCAGCTGCTCCAGGCCATCCCGAGCCCTGGGCACTCACCAGTGCCCCCAGGGAATTTCTAATGAGCATCCACAGCTCCACACCAGCTCAAGGGCTGTGCCTTTGATGGGAATGGGGGCCTGAAGAAGGAAGCATTTAAATCCTGCCCATGAAGGAGTCTCAGAATTACTTCCATGTTTTACAGCTGAGGTACATTTACACTGGGGGTAATTAGAAGGAAAGCTGCATGTGCTTCAGCATTCAGGAGGCCTAAAGATTTGGGGCTCTCTCCCTGCTAAAGGGGACACCCATGTACCCAAAGTATTCCTTTTTAAAACTCATTATTCATCTGGTGGGTAGAACATTACGTGTCAAGTGCATTAGGTCACAATGAACTGTTTTTAACAATTTCCAACTTGTTTCACAGCTCAGGGAGGACTGGGTCAGCCACTTCTGTTCTAAATGACCAATTAATCCAAGGGATCAAAGGTGTGACTGCTACAAGTGGAAAAGTTAATGTCCTAATGAGGGCACAGCAAAGGGGCCTTCAGCTGCTATTGCATCAGCAATTGCATTGCCAGTCCCACCCAAACAACTTTTGAACCTGCTGTCCAATTTCAACCATAATTGAGAGAGGGGCAAAGGACTGAGGAAAAAAAATTACCCTCCTGCTGAGTCAAGGGAAGATCAGCAGGAGAAAAGAAAGTGAGAGGAAAAGCGGCACAAGCAGCAAGGGAAAAGCTGCAGCCAGAAGTTCTCTGCTCTGCTCGAACTGCCAGGATGCTCTTTGCTGCTGGCTAATCAAGGCAGATGCAGCTCCTCAGCCCCAGCACAAGGGGCTGCTTGCCCAAGGACCCAGGAGCAAGCTGGGCACTGCAGAGAAAGGGCAGAGGGAGGCTTGAGAGGGAACACAAAACTAGAAGTAACCGTGAGGAAGTTTAAAGAGCATGGAGAGGAACAACAGGACTGTGTGGGAGGCTGGTGAAACAGGGAGGCTCTTTGGATTTTGTGATGAAGAATAGCAAAGAAAGGAAGTGAAAGAGCTGTGGTAGGGAGAGGAGGCCATTGCAGAGACACAGAGGACCTGGCTTTATAGCAGTGGGGAAATTTGGAAATGCACAGCTGAAAGTTACAGGTTCTGCTGCAAATAGAACTGCTCTGCTACGTCTGTGCTTCAGCAGCTGATTAACTACAGCTTATAATTTGCTTTAAAAAGAAAGAACAGTTAAAGCTGCCAGTGTGCTCATACACCCCCCAAATGTCACTCAGGCAGAGCCAGGTTCAGGTGGAGGAGGCAGAGATTGTCCCTGTTCACTCGGTGACATTCTCTGCTCTGCATCAGCCTGAAACGAAAGCCTCAGCTCAGGGGACCCAGCTCTGGAACTGAAACAGCTCTTAAACTGGGATCTTGTTCACAGGTGGTTTTTAAAGGATTTCTGGCAGTCCCCAGTTCCATCTGTGTGCTCTCTCCAGTGTCCCTGCCAGATTCCCCTTTGGAGTACAAAGTTCTGTCCACAGTAACCCCCCTCGCTATTTCCAGTGGATCCAATATTCTTCCCCACTTCCTTCCCTAAGGTCAAGCCCAGCTCCCAGGCATGTGTGGCTCCCAAACGAGGTGAATGGGAGCCCCAGATGCTCACCAGACCAGGCTCCAGCACTCAGCAGCTGTGCAGCATTACCCAGCCCTGCTAAACCCTTGCTGCTTTCCACATGGGAAGCAACAGAAGAAACTCCTGAATGTGCGGGACTTTGTTCTGGAATCGTTCACTACAAAACTTCAACATGGATATTTTGGTGGGTTTTAGCAATAGCTGAAAGTATTCCCTGTTGTTGGAAGCATTTATTACAATCTGTAATTTATTTTTGAAGCTCGGCTGCAAGAGGAGAAACATTTAAACCCTGGGAAGCAGCATGACTGACATGTTGTTTATTTCATTAACAGTCACAAAATGCAACAACACATAACTGACTCCAACAAAATATTTAAAGCTAAGTTTTATTCCCTTATCCCCAGCACTCCCATTTCAGTAATTAAATACATGCCCTAACACAAGGGCCACACGGGTGGCAGCAGAACTCACTGCTACGAGTGGGCTTGACCCCATTGCTTTCTCAATCTTCACCAAACATTAAATCTGTATTTTAACTTCAGTTTTAAAGAAATATCCATTTTTTGCTGGGTTTTTTGTTTTGTTTTGTTTTTTGGGCTGTTTTTTGTTGGTGGTGGTGGTTTTTTTTTAGCTACAGAGATGTGTCTTGAGCTGAGGGGGAGCTTTGTACCTTTCTGCTGAAGATGAGCTGAACCCATCTGGGTTTTTAGATGGCTGAACCATCTAAAGCCTGCCTAGACCAGCAATGCACTCTGCCTGCTGCCTCGCTCTGCAGCTGCCAAAGATCTCCCCTGCTCCCTGAATCATCCACTCTGATGGATGTACAAACCCAAACACTGCCCCAGGCTGGCAGAGAAAGGATCACCAGAAATATCCCTGGCACGAGGGATGCTTGACCCACTGCCCATGTGGTGACCTTCAGGCAAGTTTAACCAAGTAGAACCCCAGGCCAGTGCTCTCACCTCAAGTAATGAAAATATTATCTCATCCTTGGGTTTGAAATGACTTCAAAGTAATTTTGAAATAAAGTAAGTTTGAAACTACTTTTTGAAATTATTTACTCAGCTACTTCCAACCCCCTGCAGGGACAGGGGACATCTCCAGCCAGATCAGACTGCTCAGAGCCCCAGCCAGCCTGGCACTGGACATTTCTAAGGATGGGGCATTGATCACCTCTCTGGAAAACCAGTCCCAGTGTGTCACCATCCTCACAGTAAAGAATTTCCTCCTTGTAGCTAATCTAAACTTGCCCTGTGTCAGTTTGAAGCCATTTCCCTGTCCTGTCACTCCATTCCTGTGCCCAAAGTCCCTCCCCAGCTCTCCTCAAGCCCCTTTAGGCACTGGAAAGTCTCCCTGGAGCCTTCTCTTCCCAGGCTGAACACCCAGCTCTCCCAGCCTGGCTCCAGAGCAGAACTGCTTCAGCCCTTGGAGCATCTCCGTGGCCTCCCCTGGACTCCCTCCAGCCTGGGCTGAACTGATTTCAGCTTCATCTGACCAAGAGCCTCAGTGCCTGCGAGCCAATCTGTGTGGGAAACCAGTTTTAAGGAGAAGTGAACTGCAAAACAAGTAAAAGGCTGTTTTTAGAACGCTGTGTGCACAATAGAGATGCAAAGGGACTTCTGCAAGAGTCACTTTCAGAAGAAAAATCCACACTTCATGCTACCATAAACACTGGAAAGATTTCTATTTTTAGTGCTTTTCCTAGCTTTGTAAATTATCTAAACAAAGCCACCCATAAGCAGTAGCTACAAAAATTTACTGTAAGTCTGTGTCATTCTAAAGCACATTTATTCAGGCAGTTATAATAATTTGGGCAGCCCCAGACTCCAGGCTGACCATACTATGCAATGACTGGTACTGGATAATTAACCTAAATAAAACCTAGTCAAATCTCTGTCCATTAATTTGGAAATTCATTGAAGGATTCACCAAGCTCCTATTCCTGTACATCATTTTAACATTTTCTCTACTGGCATCCTAAATTAGCAATCCTAAATCAGCTAGAAATATGGAAATTATTTAGCAAGGGAAAATATGATTATTATCCCACTGAAAGCGTGGGACTTCACAGAAAAGTCGACTGACTGGTTGTTCTTTCCTCAAGACTTTCTGTATTCCTGGACCTTAATGAGGGAGGGAAGCAGCTGAATACACAAAACTGGAATTACTAAATGTCACAAAGTTCACAGACAGATTGAACATTTCCCTCTTCTTGCAAAAAAAAAAAATTGGTTTTGTTGTATTTTTATGGATTTATCAATGCCCAAAAAATACTTACAGCTAAAACCCAGCAAAATTGTTTTGAAGGGATTTTTTTTTCGGTGCAAAACACAGGATATTTACAGAAAGTAGACTCCCCTACCCAAAATACATTGTTTGGAAAGACAGGGAAATTTTTTGTTGTTAAAAATCTGCTGGGAAACTGTTCAAGCTGACAATATGTGACTGACCTTAAGAGAGGAGTCTGCAGTCTGGACACAGCCCTCTTACACTGCACTTCATAGCACCTCTCCTAGCCCATCTGATTGCTATTCCTGGGCATTTCTGTCGTTCCTCCAAGCACATCTAATCCCACAGCACACTCCTGGAAAAGCTGCAGCCCAGGGTGGGACAGGAGCACTCTGTGCTGGGCTCAGAGCTGGCTGCATGGCCGGGCCAGAGAGGGGTGGTGAGCGCTGCTGCATCCAGCTGGGGCCAGGCACAGCCCTGGGTGCTGGGGCCAGCTCTGCTCAATGTCTTTATTGACAACATGGGTGAGGGGATTGAGTCTTTCATCAGTAAATTTCATAAATAAAATAAATAAATTTAATGAGTAATTGCAGGTGACACTGAGCTGGGAGCTGTGTCCATCTGTTGGAGGGTAGGAGGGCTCTCCAGGAGACCTGGAAGGGTTGGATGGATGGGCAGAGTCCAGTGGGATGAAGTTTAACAAGTCCAAGTGCCCAGTCCTGCATTTTGGCCACAATAACCCTGCAATGCTCGAGGCTGGGGTCAGAGTGGCTGCACAGTGCCCAGGCAGAAGAGGTTTAAAGGCATTTTCCCACTCTCACCTCTTCATGGTGCCAAATGTGCCCTTTGGCAACAAGAGCTGCACTCAGGTAAAAAGCATAAAAGTGGATGTCAAAAAAAAAAGAAAAGAGCTTCAGGAGTCTGACTCTCAAGGGCAGGGATACTCACTCAGAGTTTTGATACTACTTAATTTCATACTCACAGAATGAGCTCTTAAAGAGCAGATAAATTTGAAATTTATCAAGAAAACAACAAAACAAACAAAAAAAACAGACACGAAAAACATTTTGATAAACAAGCAAACAAAACATGGTACATATTTTAGACCTGACTCTGTGGGCTTCAAAGTCTAAGTGTGAAAGTGGATCCTGTGTTCCTTGTGGATCTAAGTGTAAGCCAAGATCCAAGCAGTGGGGAAAAAAAAAAACTTACTGAAGGTGCCTGGTTGAAAAATTTTCCAATAGAATATTTCCTACTGGAAAGGTAGAGCTGTCATGAGCAAAATGAGAAGACTCTGCAGGTATACATCAATTTGGATAAATATTTAAATAAAAAAAGTTTAAACAGGGCCCTTATGTTTTGGAACTTGTAATTTGATAAGGCAAAATGTTTCATTTTGGTGCTGTAAAATATTTTTGTTTGGGCCATTTGTTATTTTTATGTTCCACTAAGATAGCCACAGTGGTGTAAATTTCCATCTAATAGCTGCTATGCTCTAAAAAAGTTCTGAATGAAATATCTTTATATTTGCAAACAAGATGATGCAACATCACTGAATTAATCAAACTTTTTCTACTCCCTAGAAACTACAAAAAGTTCCGTTTTCAAAACATGGGAAACTTGACAATTTCAGCACTTTGTTTTGATTTGAAATAGAACCAGCTTTGTTTCCAGACAATTCCACCAGGATGATTTTAGTGCAATTTCTTCAAATAAATTTATTTGCATTCACGCAAAGCACATTATGCAACAGAGATGTTTTCGCTCCAGCTCTGCTAAGTAAACTTTGCTGACAAGTAGAATTTATTTAGGAAACATACCTGCTTTTTTCCCTGTGTTTTCTTAAATTCTTCACACGCTAACCAGAACAAAACGTTTTCTTCACTAAATTCTTTCTTTAAAAATTCCTAGAAAAGAGAAAAAAACAAGCACACAAAGGTTAGGATCCAATTTCTCAGCTGTTTTTCCCTCTTCCTACCATAGCTGATAGACCTGGGAGCTGCCTACAATTAACTTTACCATGGGTTTACCCAGCCCAGAGTCACAGAAGCCCTGCATCTGCAGGACTGACATGGAACACTCGGATATTCTGCTCTTTGAAAGCACATTCCAGGAGGAGGATGGGCTCCATCTAATCTCAGGCCATATCAGTAACCAACAGGAACAGCTTCTTCAGCCTCCCTTAAATAACTCCAGCACTTTTACAGCCACTGCTCAAAGGGAAACCCAAAAGACATTAATTCATTCCCAGGTGAGTGAAATGAACCATTTAAATGAGAGTCACAAATCACTTGGGATTCTCATGCAGCACATTTCTGACTTTTGTAATTGACTTTTGTCATTTTCTGACTTGAGTAAAATCTCTACAAATGAAAGTGTTTCTAAACGGGATCATCAGTGGCAATAAATTCACTTAAACAAACTGAAGCAGAAGATGTAGCTGTGCTCTCTATGCTGTTTAAACACAGCACATTCCTCCAAAAGTGAGGCATGCTTTCAAAGGGGAAAAATGTACATTAAATTTATTTATGAAATATAATGACTGAAACTTTTATAGGTCTGAGATCATCAGTTTTCTCTTTCAAGTGTTAGAAAATAGAGACCAAGTAATGCCAGGAATTAAACAGCACCAAGATTATTTTTTTTTCTGTTTTTTTTTTTTTTTTTAAAGCATTTAAAATCAGCATTTTGTTATTCTTGTTTACCTCACTTTTCAAACCAGTCTGGCAGGAAACCATTTTATCCCAGAGCATTTTATCAGCGCAGCATGGCAAAAGCACTTTGAAGTAGGCAGTTCCTATTCTTACATCTAACATGGCAAGAAGGCCTTGAAACACCAACTCACCACCCTCACCTAATTAAACTTCAAGCCATTTTGAGCTGCACCAGCCCACACTTTGTAGTAAACTGAAAGGGAATATTTTCAGTAGAGCTGCTAAACACAGAGCGAGAGCCCCAGAGTCATCAGATTGCTCCTGGTAAGGACAAGGACAACGTGTGAGAAGTGAGAGCCCAGGACCTCAGTGATAAATAATGCCTGGCAGGAGGGATCAGTGGCCCAGGGACTGCAGTTTATTGTTAATCCTCTCAAGAGAGGGTAGATCCCATGAGGAAGGTGCAGCCTAAAGTCTTGCCCGTGCCTTTTGAGCACAGGCTGCAGTGGCAGAGGCAGAAGTGCCACCACAGAAGCTCTGCCAGTGGCACAGCCCCAGCTCTGCTCAGGACACATATCTAGAGGGATGTGTGCCTCTGCTCACAGTGCTGGCACAGCTGCACCTTCATGCTGAGGCTCATTCTGCCTTCAACCCTGAATTTTGCTTTTTGTGAATATCCATGTTTAATATATCGACCCTAAACCGTTTCACTCCTTCCGGGTCTTCCAGGAGGCTCTCCAGTGACGTGGCCCATTTCGAGGTTCCTTTCAAGGCTTGGTGGCTGCTGCTTGGGTGGCCCTCACCATCATTTATCTCTGGAAAAAAAAAATGAACAAAACAGCATCTTCTTTAGAAAAAGACAAGTATCAGCCACGTGGATGTCTCCCCCATTTTCCCCTGCACCCCTGATTTCAGCTCCTCTCTTTAAAGGTAAAACCATAAACCAGAAAATGAGCACACACACACATAGAGACACTTGAATTCTGCTTTACCTGTAAGGAAGCAAAGATTCCTTACAGCCACATAATTCATGAGCAGGTAAGGAGGCACTGTCACTGCTTTAGAGGGGTTCAAGCACCTCCTGCCTGGGGAGCACCATGACCACACAATGTCCACATTTTGCCCTGGCACTGTCAACAATGTTGGCTTCTCTAAAGGAACTTCTGGCCAGTCACACACGTGAAATTTATCTTTAAGAAAGAATCATCAATGGAAGCTGGATGCTCAGTAAAAGCTGAGAGAGAAAGAAAAATAATGGTTTGTTTAGCAGGAGAACCAGTCCAAGACATTAATCTAGCCTAATGGGAGGAAAGACAGAGCAGAAGAGCATCACTCCACTGAGTCAGCCTGGTTTTGGGCAAGAGGGTGATTTTATGGTTTCCAAGCCCTGAAATTCTCCTTTTATAAGGTGTACTGGACTGTGCCCACATCTGATCTGCCAGCCAGCCTTCTCACAGACAGGAAAGATGGAATACAATTGCTATTTTCTCTATCCCAGGAACAAGTGCATTTCATTCGAGGCTGGTGATGGCAAAAAAACCCTTCAGAAAACCCATTACTTGGAAAAACTCCAGGAATGCTGTTGCTTATCTGAAAAACTCTAACACAGTGCTCAGCCTCCTCTCCTCTCCTCTCACACACAAAATGCCCTGGGAACCCAGGAGGGAAGTCAGAAGGATGAGAGCTGCACTTCAGGTCACTGTGCACTGGAGAGATGCACAAAACTCTTACTGCAACCAGTAGAGCTTCTATTTATAACTCCTTCATTTCTCCCTACCAACTTACTGGAAATCTGGATCTGGTTCTGCTTAAGCTCTGCTTTTAAAAACCCTTCTTTCACCATGAAACTAATCCTCACTAAGTATCTCAAAAAACTCTCGATGCAGAAATACACATATATATATTTTTATATTTTTTAATATATATTTATATACAAATACACACTAGCAGATGTTCTTTCTAGCTAGTGACTGGAAGTAAAGCTGAGGTTAAAGCCCTGCAGAACACTGGCATGACAGCAGAGGCTCCTGAGCTTTGGTTGGTAGGGACCTGTGGAGTCTGTTTGTTTTACCAGCTGCTCTAAATGAATGAACATCTCTCCTGCCTTGTTAGGGAGGGGATTTTGTTCTAGAAACTCTGCTAGCTTAAAGGTCAGGAGCCAGAGCCTAAGGGTTGTCTCCAAACCACAGCTGCAGCCTTCACATGTGACAGGAGCACAGCGAGCTAACGCTCTCAGTTTGCCCCCCTTCGTGCAAAAGGATGTGGTTCTTGATCAGCACTCGAAAAATTTGTTTTAGAAACCTGACTCAAAGTATTTGGGCATCTAATCTCAGTAAAATCTGTGAGATTGGAGTGGGAATGGCCAAGTGTACTGCAGCGGAGCACAGAAGCCTGTGAGGAGCTGGGATGTGCTGCTGTGTTCCCCTTGGAGAGGGGTGGCAGCTCTGGGTGTGCAGCTGCGGTGGCTGCAGAGCCAGGCCATTCCCCCTCCGAGCATGGCTTAGCACACAACAGAACGGGGCAACATTTGGGTTCCAGTGTTTCATTTCCAGCCAAATCTGAAGGGGACACTAATGATTACTTTGGAAAGCAGGTGTTTCAATGAGCCAGTGCACACACAGGCCCTTGAAAACCTAAAAAAAAAAAAAAATTGTGGTGAGCAAAGGCCAGAATAATTCCTTCCAGAAACCCAGAACACATCAATCTGCTTCTCTTCTGCTGCTTTGACTGATCTCCCATTTTACTGCTGGCCATTCTCTAGCCGCCCTGATCATCATTTTCCCCATCTTCCTCTCACTTCCAGCCCACCCAGCACAGCCCAACTCTACCTTTCCATTCATGTTCTGCCCCCTCTCCTCCTTGTCAGCCTGCAAACCCTGTCCCCTCTAGTCCCCTTTTCCCTGCACTCTCCTCCTATAACCTTAACTTCAAAACCAAAATTTGATTCTGAAGGGAGGACCTACACGAGTGCCCTAGTGTCCATTCTGCTGAGCCTAGTACAGAACACTGTCACTCAGTTTATTTCCTCACTTAACCAGCTCCCCACAACCCAAAAAATACCGTGGAACAGAGACAAGGGCTGTCTGTCCATCGCAACCCTTCCATTTACCCCTTGCCTCATTTATTCCATTTATCCCTTGCCTCATTTACATCCCCAGAGCAGAGGCTGAGGGATGTCTCAGGTGCTGGGCAGCTCTGGTGCCACCAGAGGTGCAATCCCAGCCCAGCCCAGCCTACAGCTCCCAGCACTGCCCACCCAAGGCTGGGGACACCAGGCTGAGCCCCATTAATCCCCGTGTCCAGTGTTCCTCTGCAACCACCATAAAACATCAACATTCCCCTTCAGCACAAACATAAATAGGCTGCAAATGACAGTAGGAAACACCCTGAAATTTTATGAGGCTATTAAAACTGCTGGGTATTTTTATTACACCCCATTAAATATGCCATCACCAGCATTTATTCTAATACAAAAGTGACCTGACATCCCCTCAGTCAGGATCATAACTTCCCGCTCCCATGCTGGTTTCATGCAGCAGATTTAATATGTGATTTTCAGAATTTTTTTAAAGACAGGAAAGAGGTTTTTCCCACAAACGACTCCAGAAGCTGATCCCCAAACCTATCTCTATTACTAAATCACCTTAAAAATGATACTTTCACTGAAGTGCAAATTAATGAGTCTGAAACAATTCATTTGAGGAGGAAATACAGCAGTGTAGTTACATAAATGATCTTTTTGACACCAATTTATCTCGGATATTTATAAAAAGACAACTTTCTCCTGTTAAAATCATCTGCTGACAAAGTTAAGTAATATAGCCTTGGAAACAACAAGCTTGATCCCATTGATTAACAAAAACCCAAATGTACATACATTTGTATGATCATTTAAATGAGGAAGGCAGACATTTGCTGTTACTAAAAACTGGGAGACAACTCTGTGCATCACAAAGGGCATTACAAAATGGCAGTTCTCCCACCAATATTTCTGTCAAAGTAACACACAGAATACACATCAGATGACAAATAAGCCAACTACATTTCTTCCATTACAGTACATTTATTACATTATCACATGCTAATTAAATTTCAGAGCAGAGCCTCCTGTCTTTTACATGGGTTAGCAAGCAAGAGGCAGAGAAAGGCAGCAAGGCACGCAGAGCAGAGCACAGTTGTAAGAGTTTCTGCTGAAGCAAACTTTCCACTGAGTTGGAAATGTGCTTCAGAGACACAACGGCTCTCACGGCGTGCGGGGAGCAGCCAGCTGCTCCTACCAACGCAGCAAATGATTAAGTGCTTCTTTTAACAGCACCATTCTTCTGCCTGCAAGCAGGCAGTTGCATTATCTGGAGCATTATTTTAGAGGGAAAGCTGCCTTCCCATCACACAATGGCAGTGCAGCAGCAGGCTGCAGATAAAGGCTCTTTGTGCGCGGCAGAACGGTGAGTGCAGCGCTAATAACGCCGTAATTATCAGCTGAAGAGTGCTATCAAAAAATGCCAAATATTTGCATCCTCCAAACGGGAACTTGGGTTGAAATGCCAGGAGGTATCAATGCCATCAATATATACAACTTTGCAGAACTCACGGTCCTGGCCCTTGTTTCTGACAAGCGTGAAGAGAAAAAACCTGCGGGAACCCACCAAAGGGAGTGATTCAGACACGGCTAATGGAGTTAGCCATGCTGATCACTCTGCCTTCCAAACACTGCACACCACAGCCCTTTCCCAAGCTGCTGCCACTCTCCAGCTGTTGATACCGTGGCCTTTGTGGCACCATATCGAGCAGCACAGACTCACACCCTGCACAGAATCCTGCTGAACACATCCCTTCCCGCTGCCCGCTCTGCCCATCTCCTTCCCGCACACACCTTCTGACACTCCCTGACAAACTGCAGCCTCACAAACACTCACAATGACAAAAGCAGCACATTCCTCACTCCATATTTAAGTATGGATGCACAACAAGAAAAGCCGCTTCCATCTCTTTTTGAAGAACTTCTGACCAGTCCTCCCCTCATCCACCTAGATCATAAATCTGCAAGCTGTGAGTCTTTATTATTACTTTAAAAGCACTCTGAGTACCTTGTCTTGTCCTACAGTCAGCAGAATGCCTACCCAGCAACAACCACCAGTCTGGAAATAATAAATCCAAGGTATGAAGCAGTGGGAAACTTCATTAGCAAGCAACTGAAAAGGGAAAATTCCCTTACTTTCCATGTATCCAAGCATCAGCAGATGAATCCTCACACAACCGTTTTTTCCTAGTAGCAGCTGAATTTTAGACCTTTTTGCTACAGCAGAGCTGTCCTTCGCATGCGTGGGGTGCTCAGAGCACGAGCTTCAACATCCTCTTTTGACTGTCTCTAGCAACAGATGGCTACTGGATTCCACTTTTAACTATAAGGAAGGAAACTAAAGGGACGTTCCTCTTTTGTAGCATCTCTGGAAGTGTTCACCAGACATACAGCATTTAAAATACTCCCTCCCCGCCTCCCCCCCACCCCACAAAAAAAAAAAAACAGAAAACCCAAACAACTCTAGACAAAGATCTCGTTTGGCTTTTCTTAGAAAGATTGCAACTTCTTCCTGCACACTATAAAACACTGTTATTTTCTAGGATTTGGAGATCGCAACTGTTGCCCCAGATGTCCCAGCAGTGACAGATATCAGACATCACCCCTCGGAACCGACAGAGCAGCATCGGGGATACAAAACACACAACCGCGTT
The DNA here is from genome assembly GCF_017590135.1 of Pyrgilauda ruficollis. NCBI lineage: Eukaryota > Metazoa > Chordata > Aves > Passeriformes > Passeridae > Pyrgilauda > Pyrgilauda ruficollis. The sequence goes on along the minus strand of NW_024513654.1, from coordinate 5,247,503 downwards.
ACAGCGCCTGTCTACAGAGGGATCCGCGATGCCCTACATTATTACAGCTCGGAAATCCCCATTCCAGCTCGAAACCTCCAAAGGCAAACTCCTCAAAGTCAACTTGGAGTTCGAACAACCACGTTCCGATGTCCCGGGCTGCCGCCTGGGCCCGGTAACAGCGGCAGTTCCGACCGAAGCTGTGCTGCGGCGGCACAGCCCGAGCAGAGCCCGGTTCCCTCTTCCGCGCTCGGCGGGAAGCGCCGCTGCAGCCCCGGCGCGCCCCGGCCGCGCATCCCCCGCGGCCCCGCGGCCTCGCTGCGGAGCGGAGGGGCCGCCGANGTCCCCGTTACCTGAGGGCGGCCGCTTCCTGCTGAGCCGGCTCACGGCCCGGTTGAACATCCCGGGCGCCGCTCGGCCCCGCTGCCGAGCCCGAGGGCGGCCGCGCTGCCCCGCCCCGCCCCGCCCCGCCGGGAGCAGCGCCAGCCCCGCACCTGCCCGGCCCCGCCGAGCGCCGAGCCCGGGGCGCGGGGACCTCCCGTGCGACGTGGCACTGCCGGGGCTTCGCCCCCTCGCAGCCTTCCCCTCCTCGGCCCGAGCCTCGCCGCCCCCGCGCCCACAGCCCCGTTATCCCCGTGTGCCCGCTCCCGGCTCATCCATCCCTTTAACTCCGCCCGGCTCAAGCCTCCCGCTCCTCAACCAAAACTGCTCCTGCCATCCTGCTCGGGGACACGGGATAGCAGTGTCCCTGTGCCCACCCGGCATTAGCCACCAGCCACCCTCCTGTCCTTGCTTTAGACACCTTGGAGCAGGTGCAAGAAGCAAAAACACTTCCTCAAGATGGGCACCTTCATGAAATTGTGTCCTGTCTTACCAGAATAGACATACCAAACTTTTTGTGTTGGACGGACTCGTCTGCTTGTCCAACACTTCAAAGGACAATTATTTCTGAAGAGAAAAGCGCAACTACAATTTTAACAAACGTACTTTCACTTTCAGAAATAATGTTTTTACCAACATATTTGTTCAAAAATCCAGCATGTGAGAAGTTTGTGTAATTCTGACAAAGCTGTGAGCCATCAAACAATTACTTCAGCAAAACAGTAGTGGGAGGCAATGGGAGCACTTAAATCCCACTGGAAATATCACCAATACACAAAGAAATCACAGAAACCACTGCTAGCAGACAAGTCAACAGTTGTTTTATTTCCACTTTGGCCAAATCCCATCCTAAATGCACAGTAACACATTGCTGAGAAGCTCCGTTCACAGAGGGAATTTGGATGGGCTCCCCATCTCACTGAAAATTATGGATATTTTCCACTTATATGAACAAGGCCAAGATCTCATTCCTGGGAACTGGTGACACCAGAAGACTGAACACAAGAATCAATTGCATCTGTGCTTCCAAAATAAACAACAGCACAATACCTTCCAGCTGAAGGGATTTGGCCTGCACCCCCTGGACCTCTGCCTTCAGCACTGGGGCCAAAAGCTGTGTTAGCTGGTAAAGATTTCTTGGCTTTTGGGGGGGATTAAAAAAATATGAAAGTTTGCTGCTCTGCTGAGGGAACTGCTCAGCAGCTGCACGTGGTGTTTCCAGGCAGATGTGTGAGACAGGCACAACATGTGGGACACAACTGGAAATTCCGTGCAAGCATCAGAGGAGCAGGGTGTCACACCCCGACAGCAGCAGGGCCGGGGTGGCACGGCTGGGAGAGGTAAAGCACGTAGAGAGGCACATGGGAAAGGAGCAGGGGGCAGGGTGAGGGAAGTCAGCTTGGACATGCACTTCCCAAAGCTTTTTTTAGTCGTATCCACTAGTGCCAGGTATTCCAGGCAGAACATTTACACTGAAGCAGTACAGACATCACCAGATTTTATTTTTCTTTCAGAATCAGGTCACAAAGCCCAAAGTTTCTATTTTAAGTCTTAGGAACTCATACTCCTAGGACAACTACATCATCTTTGAGCCAGGGTACTGACAAGAAGTTACCAGATTAGCTTTAAGACTTAACATCGAGGATTTGGGGCTGAAGGAGTACATAAGAACTGTGAGAATGTTTGGAGGTCAGATTGTACTCGTGGTGCCTGTGCTGGTGTCTGCAGCAGACCCAAGAGAGCCCAGCTCCTTGTCCATTCATATAACGGGACACCTGACCTACAGCTGTGCCACAAATTGACCTCCAGAATCCAAGGTTCCTTTCCCCACCTTGATACAAATGTTTCCAAGATTTGTTTCTGCCCCTTTTCCTTGAAAATACTGCTGTAGAGGCAGAATCCCATGTGGGCACACCAGTGCCTGCCCTCTCAGTGCTGCGCTCCCAACACTTGCTCTGTGTTCTGCTCTCTTGTTCAAGAGCCAGTGCTTCATCAGACAAAATGACTTCAGGAAATTTTCCTTCCAGGTGAATTCAGCGGAGATTTTCAGGCATGGTTCATTTGCTGGTGTTTTTTGCACCTTTTTCCACAAATAAGCTGCAATGCCCATATATAGCAAATCATGATTTAATTCAAACCGTGCCAGTGTCCATATGCCACATCGCTACATTTCTACACTGATTTTTAGACCTTGCATCACTTTTTTACCAGCTTTTCCTTAATTTCACAAGGCAAAATTTCCCTTACAAATGAACCTACAAACACGATTCATAACCTCTGGCTGCAGGCCAGGCAACATAGAGGATGGTGTGCTCTGAGTACTTACCACACTTAATGAACTGCGTACCATTAAAACTGAAATCTCTTCAAATAGTCAAGTGCCCTTAAAAGAGACCCTGAAAGCTTTTGTGAGCCTCCTCCTGCTCCGCTCTGCACATGCATGACTTGTTAGCACACAGTATGAGAGCAAGCCTTGGGCTGCTAATTAGCCCAAACCAGGGCAGCTTTTTGAATTTGGATAAAATTCAGCAAATCTCCCAGTGACACCGTCAGGAACAGGTGTGAGTGTGTGTAGGGGGAAAGAGAATGTGCAAGACACCCAAAAAGGCAGACACACGCTTGATAATGTGATTTCAGACAAAGATTCTATTTTAAAATTTGACTTGTATTCTGAAGAGTAATTTTACTTAAATTTAAATAGCTGGATTTGAAAAGAAATGAAAGGAGTTGTGCTTAGCTGTTGCCATTGCAAAAATCTATTTTGGAACATGCTGAGCTATGAATAACACCACAGAAAATGCATCAAACGCACAGCTCATTTTAACACCAAATTGCAGTTGAAAGACTCAAAATTAATCAATAGATTATGAGATCCCCAACTCATGATTTAAACCTGATTTCATTTACATCAACATAATGCAACTGATTTCAATAGAGGTGGAACTTACTTATGTGATTATACGAACTTAAAATTAGAAATGTTAACAAGGAGGAGAGGAGGTCTTCAAAGCAGGAAATTATCTTTTCTCTGCAAAAAAATCCCAGCTCTTTAAAATTGGATTTTAGACTTTAAAAGGTTAAGAGTACAAAATAAAGACTAGATGCTGCACTGCAAAGTAAACACTGGCCAATGAGGCATTTTCATCAAGAATTAGTGCTGCTAATATCAGCACAAATATCATACACTGCTCAGGGAATCACAGGATCAATAAAAGCACATTTCAAACTTCATCAATGTTCATCTTAACGTCTTGATGTTCACTATGGGCTGGCAAACACGGCTTGAAAGCTTTTCCTTCCACATCAGCCAGTGCTGAAATGCACAGTCTCATGAAACCGCAGGACTCACTTATGGGGTTTTTACCTAAATGCTTCAGCACGGATGTTTTCAGTTTCACCACAAAGCAGGGAGTGACCGCCTGCTAGAAAACTGCAGTGTGGTAACCTTGCTCCTTTCACAGGAAGCAACGGGACTGGATGCTAAAATCTGGGGTGATTCTTCACAGTTCAAAGCCAAGAATCACTTTTGAGTTTTACTAACCTGAAATCAACAAACCATTTTTAGTTTCAAGCCAAGGTTTGTCTTAGCAAAATGCAGTTCTGCCTGAAGATTCACAGATACCAGAGTGAAAGAGCAGATAATAAAAGTTTTAAATCTTTTAGTAAGATACACACAGAGTAAATCTAAACATAACCTTCCTGCAAGGTACACAGCATAAAACAGCCTTGAAGAGAATTCTTTAGAAAATTATATTCTATTTCAGGCTTCCCTAAATAAATCAGGGGAATTCGTCCAGCACTCCTCACTTTGAACTCACAGAAAGCTCTGACTCACTCCTTTGCAATACTTTCTGGTAGGAGGCTCACAGGGTCAACTTTTACCCCTAATCTTGTGGAACATTCCTCAGTACCTCCAATCCATCAGCTCTATGCGTGCCAAAATACAGACTGCAAAACTCTGGCAGCGAATTCAAACATGAATTACAGGCTGAGTAACTCCAGTAGTGCTCCCACCTTACATTACTTACACCTATATCTCTTCATAAATTGCACTCAGAAAAAAACAAGACCATGTGTTTCAAAGCTTGAAATTAAGGTGTGATTGTGAATTTTTATGCTCTTTGCATCTGTCAGGGAAGAAAATGTTTCATTAGATTAGTAATAAATGCATATTTAAGTTTGATAACAGCCTTACTACTAAACCACTCTTACTTGTTTTCTTCAACTTTGTTCTATAAAGAAGAAAGAATTGTATTTTCCTTTTATATCTCCTTTAAATATCAAAGGCAAATGCCTTTTTACCTACAGAACTTAAACAAAGCTTTCAGAAAATAAAGCAGCATCATTAATTAAGTCTTGAGATGAAGAAATATGGTTTCCAATAAGCAATTTCACAGCAATAAAAATCTTGACTTGGTAAAATATTCATATATTCAACTAGAAATTAAATAAGAAATCATCACAATCTTAAAAGCATTCTAAGGCCTTCTGGACTGCACATACTGGGGAATGCAGTAAAGAAAACCCAACTTTTGTGAAATGTTCAGTCTGGTATGAACCTGAAGATAAAAAAAAAAAAAAAAAAGATACTTAACACATGCTTTCAACACCCATCTATAAATACTAAAACAGGTATAGACAACAGAAATCAAAGATTTTGCATTACAGGGGATTATTAAAAGTGATACCTGAGGTCAGTGTGTTTCTGCTAAGAACCAGATGCAAATACAACAGACTTGTCTCCTGGTGCATGAAAAGCAAGTACAGCTCTGTTGACTAGAAACATAATTAAAGTGAGAAACAGCAAAACGGGGCGTGGAAAATGAGTGAAGCATGGCCCTGACAATAACTGAATCAGAACTCACAATTCAAGCATCCCTAGGCATTTTCTACAGTGAAAATAACTACAAAGGAATGTCTCTACAGCTTCAGACCTACCTGGATCCCTCTAACAAGTATCTTGCATCTTGTCTTCCTTTTATTCAGAAGGCACTGACAGGAGAGACCCCAGAAATACCTTTCAGTAAGGTTTTGCTGTAGAAGCATTTCAAGGAAACATCAAGTTCTAAGTCATGCAGCTTGTCAAGACAATTGGCACTAGACACTGTGACCTTGGAACATGAATTCAAAGTAAAATGTCACATACCTTGGCAAATTTCTATGCATACATCTTGTAGGACAGTTCCTGTGCTCTTCCACAAAAACCCACAGAACAAAAAGGTGCTGGAAGGAACTCTTTCAGAAGGCAGTGTGAACACAGCATCACCCTATGTATTGGCATTAAATCTTCAAAATGCAGCATACATTCAGCAATAGCTGTTGGTCCTCTGACCTCAGGTATTGAGCATTTCAAAATGTATCAGCAATACATGTGAACAGCTATTACACTTCTGGAACAAGATCTTGTTATATGCATACTTCAAGTTTATACAGATTTATTCCCTTATGAAAATACCCATTGTAAGTGATTTGAGACATGTTTTTGGACCTTCATACCCTTGTTCCATAAAATATATAAATCCAAGTAGGAGGCAAGATTCACTTAGGAATAGTATCCTAGAAACATTCACATTTTATTTTTCTTAGCCTGAAATCAGCCACGTTTCTAGCTAACGTCACAAACACAAATTCCTCCTACAAAACCACAGCATGTACCTGTACATGAAAGGAGCCCCAATTCACACCAAGACAGCAAGAGTTCAGAAAACATTGCACCTCAGCTTTCTCTGTGTATTTGCAAATATTCAGAAGAGATTTATTCTGTACAGAACACAAGCTTTGCAATTTACCAAAGAAAGGAGCAAGGCATAAGTATTTCCAGCCTTTGCCTGTACAATGAGATCTGGTGCAGCAGCTGTAGGATGGAACAGCAGCTCGAAGCAGTTGAGTCCAAGGTCTATTTGTGCAGACTCCTTGTGCTTTCTGGTGCAAGTAAAACTCAAGTAGAAATGGTTCTACAAAGGTGTATTACAAAATTAAATAGTCCTGTTAATAACTAAGAGGGTCATTTCCCCCCCAGTCAGTACCTGAGTTGGAAGATTTAGAATAAGCAATAAATTGATCAGTCTTTCCCATCACGCTTGACAACCCAGCATGAAAGGAAACAAATCATTTGCGGAGTGTAAAAGATCTGCCCCATTGAAAGGAACAAAAAACCCATGAAGAGCATTTTTCATGGAACAGCAGCCCAGTAATAATTCCCCATCTATTAAGGTCAAAGAACTAGCTACTCAAATGGAGGACAGCAGCTTTTCATCATCCCCTGTGATATTTACACTTCTACAGAGTTGGCTCTAGTAAGTCAATTTCCATCCAAGAAATGTGAGCATTATCCAATGTTTCATGTGGTAGACCTACAATTCTTATTCAGTTCTCATCCCTGTTCCAGAAGTTGTCAAGCATGGGAAGATGTTCAACAAGCAGCTGTGCAGATCTGAAACTACTTCAATTATACAAACAAAAAGGTCAATATAGACACGCAATAGAATGCCAAGCTAAGAGGTCTACATTAAGAAAAAGTCTACAAGTCAGATGCTTAACGCAATTTCCTCCTTTGTTTAGTCACCTTCAGTGTTCTGTTGGCTGTTTAATATGCACCTATTTTGTGAGGAACCAAAGAGGTTATGTGGTTTCTACTTTTGTAATTTTAAAGCCACATTATTTTAAGCAAGCAGATAAAGCAAGTTTGTGTCTGAATGGTCCCAGCCCTCGGGGTACTGCTGCAGTGTCTGTGTAAACCTGCTGTGATCTTAAACGTGCCTGACAGTCTGCCTTGGCACTGCTGCACCAGGCACACTGGGCTCTACCACCTATTCTCACCATCTTCCTTCTCCTCCCTTCCACACCAGCAGCTGGGAAAAACAGCTGCTGAGAATCTGGGATCTGTGAGAGCCAGGTTCATGCAAGGAATGGTAGCTGAGCCACTGTTTCAGAAGGGAAATATTCAAACACCATCACCAATCAGTACAGAAAAGTCAGTTTATACTGAAGGGAAACATTCAAACACCATCACCCATCAGTACAGAAAAGTCAGTTTATACTGAATTCCCTGACAACTCCATTAAGTGTTTTTCTTCTAAACAAAAAACAGTCTGTGCAACTCTGATGTCTTATTGACAGCTTCAACACTAAGATAGAAGGCAAAGCCATGTTTCTTTCCACAGCATATCAAGAATACTTTAATAACCAGTAAGATTCAGATCAGCTTTAATCAAAGCATAGGGAGCTGTGTATTTAAGCAAGAATAACTTGTATTCAAATAATCATTACTGATGTCAAATTAACGTTCTGAGTCATTACCCTTGAAATGTCAGTGAGCAGAGCATGTCATTCACACATCCATGATCTACATCAGCACACAGCCTCAGAAGGACAACACAATCAGTGTTCACTTGTCAACACGAAGTCCTGTTTCTTTTTCAAGTAAAACATTCGGTAAACACTTCAGCATTTTCTTTGATTTGAAGTTATGGTACAGCAGGATGGGATTTTATCCATGTGATACTGAGAAACGCAACAACTTTTAAGGGTTTTTTTAAAACAATCAACTGGATTCATAGAAGTCAGCTGAAATGAAACACGACAAAGACCTTCCCAGAAGCTACTGCCTTGCAGTTGCCTTTTATGAACAGAAATTTCATTACATAGTGAAACCCTTAAATTTATCAATGTGGGACAGACACCACATGTGATCAGAATAAATGAATTCTCACTCAACTTTCAAGAGAACTTACTTTTGCTCTTACAGCCGCAACGAAAATTCAAGCTGGAATAAGGCAGTTCCCTTTTGCTCTTACAGCCGCAATCCAGATCCCAGATTATATCTATATATGAAAATTCAAGCTGGAATAAGGCAGTTCTTCACAAACCCCATCCATTATTTGGAAGTATACTGAACAAAAGATTGCCTGTATCTTGCCATGTAAGAACAGTGCAACAAAATCTTTTATTGCTGACCAGGAAACAGTTTCACGTGATTAAAACAAACACTTGTGCCCTTGTTCAAAAACAGTCAGATAATTAAGAAGTATCAGACACTAATCATGTCCATACAGTTTAAGTCTGCTTCCTTGTGTACAAACACAAGAAAAACAAATCACTATTTTTCTGCAAAACTAAGCCTTATTCACTGTGAGACTTTTTTGAGTGAAATGAAGGCAATGGTTCTGGTACAGTGAATCGCTTCTCATGAAGTTATCTTAGTAAGAAGAAGGTTCTGCAGGTATGTCTAAAAACTGTTAGCAAATATACACAAGGAGGCAGGATTGATGAGAAGCTACAGGTAACCTTAGATTTACAGCCTTACTACTGCAACTCCGCAAAATACAAAATGATTTTGTAGGAAATTTTTTTAAATAAAACATCTTTTACATGATTGCAAGTGCATAGTTTACAAGTTCAGCCTTGTCTGCCTGTTGTCAGTTTTACAGCAAAGAGGGACAATGCTTTGACAGATGACAAATACAGGATAAGCCCTTTATCATGTTCCACTTTTATTGAACATTTTCTGCGAATGCAGATTACAACCTTGGTTTAGGTTGCACGCATCAACTTAAGCCATAATAAATCAGTGTTTCTGAAATCCAAATTCTAGTGGTAAGGGTTAGGTAGTGGTCAATTTCTGTAGTTAGAGAAATTACAACAGTGTAAGTGTCACTCATAAAAGCAGTATGGTGCAAGAGGCTCTTTGGTGCCAAAAAATTGTCAGTGATGCATTTATGAATGCTACTGAGTAAAAAGCAATCTAATTTACAACTCCTCCTCGCAGTGCTAGAGAAACATTAAAGGACACTGGAGACCCCCACATCTTGAGCAGTCTGCGAAGAAATATCACCATTACAGAAAAGCTGTATAAAAATCAATGACAAAAGACTTAAATCAGAAGGTATATCCTATCTTTCATCCTGAAATACAGGTCAGGTATGGCCCAGCTCTACAGCAGGCATATTAAATAATCAGATTTAAAGTGATCTACACATTGAGACCTGAAAGATCACTGCCTTAATCTCACACCCATTTATATGGGCATTTATGTGGCAATGTACTTGCATCATCTAAATCTTCAGTAGCGCCTAAAGAACAAACTGCCTCCACACCAGCATGCACCCGGAACAGCCATATGGCAAACACCTAGAAGGATGTAGAAATCCCAGATTTCAAGTGAAGTCTAAGAAATCCTAAAGGAACTCACAATTCATATCTCTGCTGACTCGTGACTTTTTAAACCGGCTGAGTGTAACAAAAACAGAGTTACTTGTGAGGTTTTTCCAAACTACAATGTATAGGCCGATCCTCGCGTAGATATACACATATGTACAAAATGTATAGAAAAACAAGAGTCCTGTAGGCAAGATTCCTATCTTGAGTGGAAAGACACTACATATACCATAAAGGAGAAAAGGAGATAAAGGGCCAATTCTGCCAGCACGAGCACTCGTGGTTCCACACTAACCTCAGTCATTATTGCATGCATTAGATGCCCAGAGTCACAATACCTCTGGTGCAGCTGAGCCAACTGAATAAACTGCTCTTCCAGTACATCTCACTCTCAACCTGATCTAAAAGTCAAGGTACTACTTCACACGTCAATAAAAGAGGAGGAAAGAAAACCCTCATGTGATTTGCTACAGCAACAAGTGTAGTTATTTGCACAACCTGGCTGGGTTTAACACAACTGCAAATCTCCATTTCAAAACAGACTACTCTACCTCACAACACTTGCATGGTCAGAAACAGAAAAGAGAAAATACACAGCTTCTCAGACACTCACTTAGAACTACCATCTCTAAAAACCAAATTTTCTGTTTCTTTTAAAATGCAAGTTTGCTTCACTGAGCTACCACTGCAAATCCTACTCTTTCCCTTCCAATCGTGCCTGCCTCGGCATTCCAGATGACAGCTGAGGCATTTGCACCCTCTAGCTGTCACAGGGAGGACACATTACTTATATCTAACTTACATTCATTTTCAACTTCAAATTTATTGAGGCAGTTTATATCAATGTATCCATAAAATAATTCAGAAATAACCCAAGTATACCATTTAAACATCTTCATGATTTATCCATTTACACACTCAGTACACAAACAACCCAGCCTCTGTACAAGTTCATCACATGCAAACCATCCATAAAGACAAAAACTTTAATTAAAAATAAGTCACAACTCAGTGTACTGTTTCAACTGCATCTCCATTTACCAAATGGCACATTGAATATTCTCTAAAATAAGATGTTTTTAACAATCTTGTTAAAAAATTCTTGGGCAAAATATTTCTAGACTTAAAAAACATCAAGATTTTTCAAAACACTCAAGATACTATACAACTTATAATAACCTTGAAATAGGTTTACAAGGTTGTTAACCAAGGTATTTACATACCAAATAATGTAAAGCAAAAAATTTGTATTTCTAATGACAAAAAGGTGATGCATTAAAGATTTATGAAATTAAAATTAAGGCTCTTTGTTATAGTTCTTTATGTAACTTTACATAATAGCCAACTTTGGAAATGTCAGTCTTGCACATTCTTGTCAATCTACTGCATTTAAAGCAGTAGGGTATATTAAGTATTACTTTGAATAATTACATTGCTACTTCTATGTTTGAGCATGCTTTTGAAACACTGTAATTATGAAATATTTACAATGTGTAGCCTTCAAACTTTATGTAAAAGCCCAAGTATGACTGTCTGATTTGAATACAAACAACATACTTGTAAAAACACTTTTACTTCTCAAAATTAAATGTAAACTACTAGAGTTTTAACAAGCAAACCAGCTTTGAAAAGTTTCAACGTGTGCCTGAATGTGGACAGTAAAAGTTATGTGAAATTTCTAAGACAGTACTGTTTTTCATTTCAAACTGAACTATTCATTGTATCAGCTGTTTTCTGTAAGCATGTAGAAAAATTAAATATTTTTTTAAAAAATTATTCCAAGACCTACATATACTTTGAGCTATGTCCATAGGTTTCTTGAAAACTCAATACTGTCTCGCAGGTTGTAGTGATTGGTCCACAGTTTATTTCAGGATGTGTGTTCACCTAAAAGAACTCCCTGTTTTTCAACGTCATTTCTCTTAAAAGCACAATGATATAAAACACTGAAGACAAAACAAAAAAAAAAAAAAGGAATGGTAACCTCAAGATCAAATTCATTAGCCATTTCTCCTACTATATCAAAATTTGTAGTCAGAATTGTCTTTATTGACTTTATTTTTAATTTTTGTACACAAAGAAAAACATGTTCATATCCATCATGAACAAAAACTTAAAAAGGCAGAACTAGAAGACATTTGTGTCCTTCACCAAAGCAAAGCTGTGCTAAAGGTTCCAAACATTTCCATTTTTAAAATAAATATTTTCTTTTTTTTTTTTTCATTGTCTACATTCCAGTCTTCAGAATGTCACTGGAAACTGCAGCCTATCATGAAATACACACTTTTAAACAGAGTCCCAGCTCACTGCGTTTGGTAGCTTGCCATACCATATCCAGCTTGGTTAGGTATTACAGGAGCACCTTGTCCCTGGGCAGGTTGAGCACCAAATCCACCCATCCAGGCAGCAGATGGAGATTGGCTTAAAAAGAAACAGGATGGTTAAAAAAATGGGGAAAAGCAACTTAAAAAAAAAAAAAAAAGAACAACCAAAAAATACATACTTCCTACACAACTACTGATATGAAAATAGAACAATTTCTTCTTCTTTTTAATGAGTAAATCAGGTTAAGCTCTACAACATGTGATTCCTGAAAATATCATGAGCTGTTTAAGAACAAAGGAGAAAAAAACTCCACACACCTTGGGTACCAGCTGGATATGGCACCTGCCTCCCAAGGCATGAACACACACAGGTGGCTGGAACTCAACATCAGTGATGCAGAAATGCAAGAAATACCCAATACCTCATGGGCATGAACACCAGTGATAGCCCTATCAGGGCTTAATATGTTTAACTGGCACCAGATAATGAAGAACTAGGCAAACAAGTTATTTCAAAATTATGTTAAAACAAACAGTTCATTTGAAGACTTCAGTCTTCAAGAGATCCATTATTAAAAGCCCACCCAAATTCTGGAACTACATAAGTTAAAGTGTCTGTGTTCCTTCTCTCCCTGTAGGCAAATGTCTGGGCTCCTGGCTCAGACTCACCATCTCAAGTCAGAATCCAGAACAGATTTAGATATGAGACAAGACCACCACGCAAAACTTTTCCACACTGGGTGGTCTTTGTGCCTCCATCACACATGAATGTGCCATCAGCTGCAAGTCTGAGTGACTCACCCCAGTATCTGCTCATGGCAAGCACTGAACATAAACTTTATAAGCACACAGGAGTTCCCCCCTAAAGTTTGAAACCTTGTACAGTCTTTGACCCAAATGAGCCTGAAACTTAAGCTACAGCACTCTTGGAATATTCTAAAAAAATTAAATATAATTACTCACTCTACTCCAAAACCCTGTTGATTCCATGCTTGGCCATACATTCCATATGATGGTACTTGCCACCCATTAGCCATATATTGCCCATACTGTTGTGGATTTCCATATACTTGGCTCCATTGTCCCCACTGACTGTAATCCACCTGCAGAAAGAACAATCCATTGTACTTCAGATTCTAGAGATGGTTTACATTGCATTTGTGCTGCTGAAGGCAAAGTTTTGGCTATATCACTCAGAGAGCTAAAACAAGCAATAATGAGATCTGAAAAATAAGATGTCACTATGACTTAATTAGATCCTTGTACTGAAAAATTTATTTGTGTGTGCTTGAAACCCCAAAGACTATTTGGTTGGACAGCCACCTAATCTGCAGTTAGCAAAACAGCAAGAATTAAAATTACCTCAAAGTTTCTCCCTATCTTGGATCATATCCAGAAGACAGTAACAGATATTCCATCAAAATCACTAGCCCAATTTGATGAACTGGAACATAACTGAGACAGAACATGGAATTTCATAAGAACTCCACCACAAAATTTAGCCATTACAACTGGGAAGTCATTACAGGTATAAACACAATTGCTTTTGTAATACAAAGAAAAGGTTAAGTACAGTTACCTGTTGGAAGTTTTTAGTCATATCAGGGGATTCTTTACCCCAATAACATTTAACGACATGTCCTTCAATTGTGGTTCCATTAACTGAAACAATAGCATGTGCTGCACTTTCATGGGTTGAAAACCTAAAAAATGTAAAAACAAACCAATGTTATGTTTTACAGCACTTCCACCTGATTACTTAAAAAACAGTGACTCCATACATACAGGAAATCCAGAGAAAAACATCTGCTTTCACAAACATTCATCTTCTCAGGTAAAAATGTTGGTGGCCCTTTTTACAAGTTCCAAATTATTCTATGAATATATGGTGACAGCTTTTATTGTATCAGGACAAGTTCAATCAAGTGAAATTACAGAGAAATGAAGTGTTACTACATGCACAGGCCCAGAGTTCTTGCTTTCTCTGTCCATACCTGACAAATGAGTAACCTTTTTCTGGAAACACCCTTATTTCCATAATCTGTCCAAACGGTGAAAAAGTCTGTCTCATAAGCTGATCTACAACATAAGATGTTTTTGAATTAGTAACCATCCCGGTGTCCAAAAAGTTTCAATAATAAAAAATAAGAGAACACTTCATACCTGTTAGCCCCGAGGCAATTCCTCCACAGTACACAGTACAATTTTTTGGACTTGACTGATTTACTACATCTTCAAATCTCAACTGTTTTGTATTATCTATAAAGAGAGAAGGCTGGTTTTCAGCAGTGGGCTGACAGTAACCTAGACACTTACCTCGTACACAAGCATGAATTTCACATTTAACAAACACATTATTAACAAATATAAAATATTTTATGACTGTGTTGATACAACATACCAAAACAAAATCTAATCAAGATCTGGAAGGCAAGCTAATATGTGATTTAAGTGACATGATTTTGGCTTATGTTTTATTCCCCCACTGAACAGTGAAAAGACAGCAAACACAACACATCATGACATGAAGCTCTTACTTTCTTGTGTACTTTTGGGGGCTGGTGGTTTCCTTGTTGCCCAGTTAGTTCTGATCTGGCGGCCTCCCAACCACTGGCCTCCCATGTGTACAATAGCATTTTCTGCATCCTGAAGAGATTAAAACAGAGATTGTAGCACTTCCAAACAAAAACCATGTACAAATCTACTCCCAAGACTTGGTCGTCAGTTAATTCCACTGACAAAACCAGTAACAGTACTCAGAAGGGTACGAAATCCTGAACAATCATAGTAAGCAGACAAACATTAATTAACATGAAAGCAACTGGCTACAGAGAAGGTCCTCAGAAGTCATTTGGTAAAAAATTCCTCCCACCCATTTTCTCCACAGGATAGAAACCAACTGCAATCATATATATGTTACCTGTATACATACATGTACACACACACACATTTATAACATATATACCATACAAGCATCTGCATTAGAATGCTCAAAAGCTGCCCAAAAAAGTGGGAAAGTCACACAGATGTCAGAACCAATCACTGAAATAAAACAACTATCACTAAGTGTTTCTTTTGTTTCCTGGAGGTGTGCAGCCAATGCTTTGTAAGTTCTTACATGTTAAAGTCATTGTATGAACACACATGAGAACCCATGGCCCACTTTTTATCTTGAACATGAAACTGAAGACAATCTTTAAGTTCACAGTGTATGCAGAAACATCTGGTAAGCAAGGGTGAGTTTGCTAACAGCTGCAAGAAGGAATTTGTCTCCCAATTGCTTTGGAAGAAGACAGGCAGAGCCAATAGTGCACATTTGAAATGCTTCTCCAAGGGCACAAAGCTTAAGGAAAAAACTGTCATGCACAAGGGACAAAGAAAATGTGGACAAGTTAAAGGTGAGCTGCTCACAGTTAGAATTTTCTTCTCCAACTCAGGACCTTGATCTTTCTAGGTTTTAATTATATTGAGTACTCATTTTGAAAACACATAAATACGAAAATGGAATTACAAAAGATGACCAGTAAGAAAACAAAAACTCAATCCCAATGATAAAACCAAACCTCCAGACAATGAAACACCCCAATTGATTCAAGCACCCTTGGCTCCTAAAACACGGTGAATACATAATGAACTAAGTAGGAAAGGAAACACTCTGTGATGTATCTTGCTGCTATCCTGCTTAAGGATCACAACTGAGACAAAAATGGAACAGAGCCCAAGCCATAACTGATCCAGTCCAATGCAGGAGTTCCATTTTCTCTTAACTGTGTTATGCACTAAGATCTCAGGCTGTAGTACCTGAAGTCTGGGAGCATATCCCACTTCCCTGAATCTAGCAGAATTACACATTGTGAAAAACAGGCCTTAAAGTACCAGCTCAGGACTGTCACACCATAACCCTACAGATGCAGCTGCTGTGGGAATGAACAGCAATCAGGACATGAAATTTAAGAGTACTTTTAGTACTGTGTTTAGAATTCCTCCATTAATTTCGTAATACAAATTTCAAATTGGAGTTTTTATGGCTCAGTCTAAGAAGAATCCAGTAACTTTAATTCCAAGACTGTTACAGTTCCCCCTGGTCACAGGAACCAAACAACTGTATGATAAGGGAAGAGGGGTACATGGAAATAGCAGCTATTTCTTGCTTTTACAGCTGTAAAACAGAACAAAGAAAGCACAACTGGAAAAAAACACACTAAATCAAGGCATTCACTTGCAGTAGCTTATGGCATTAGCAAATCTGAAGAAATTACAACTTTTTCTCTGATTACGACATCTCCAGGTAACTGTTACAGAACATCAAAAGAGAACTGACATGTAGGACTTCTGACCACACAAACAGGCTTTATGTGCCTAAAATCCTGAAACTGTGAGTTTTTTCCTCTGCAAAATATTTAAGGAAAATGATTCAGTTTCCTCACGTTGTCCTAAACATACATACAGCTCCTGTACATGTAAGTTTGTTTCCCTGGGTGAAGTCTAATAAACAGCGAATACATAAACAGGCAAAACTAAAAATGGAAAACAGGAACTATTTTAAAACTGCATTGTGATTACTCACCAGTTTGTTATAAAAAGATACAAAACCATAGCCTTTTGACTTTCCAGTTGCCATATCTTTAACTACCCGTGCATCCCTGTGAAAAGAAGCACAGCTATATGAGGGTAGTATTGATAACCTGCAAAATAAAAACTAAAAGGAACCACACACACTGTATTGTGAGCATAATTTTTTCTTATAAATTCAGTTAGCCCTAAAACTACAGTCATTCCTGAACTCTCCCTATTGCTTCTTTACCTGTTAGAAAAAAGCAGTAGGACAAAAAAAATAACATGTAATAAACATGCAACCTATGCACATAACCTATACTGGCTATAACTAGAATGTTCAAATTTGAAGTATAAGAGAAACAAAGTTTCCTTTTCTAATATTCTATCGGCTAGGGTCCTCTAAGGTTTACTGTTCTATAAATTACTGTAACAATTCTATCTAATTTACCATGCATTTTCTAAATAGTTAAATGTCTTCTGCCTAGTGATACAAAATATATGAAATATTAAAAAAATCGAAAAAGAGGAAAAAATAGGAATTAAAAGGCATACATGGCCTGTTAACAGATTTCTTTATTTTTCTTGGTCAATTCTCTACCATCATTTTGGAGTTTGGGTAGCTGTAAATTTTGAAAAATTGACATTTTCAGAAATTTAAGAAAGGAGAATAAAACTAACAACAATGCTAAGCACACCAGTACGAAAACAACAAATTTACACAGAAATTTTAGTGAGTAAGTTAAAATGATTGGAAATATAGAACTGCACTGAATATAGAATGTTAAAATGTAAATACTAAAATATGTATATATAAATAATGTATAATAAGAATAAATAGAAATGAGAAAAAATCTACAACTGAGTTCCAGTGTGCACAGTTCCTTGCAGTTAGCCTTCAAGATCCTGTCCATTCTTATGAGCAATTCTGCAAAATAACCAGAATGCTATTACTTTTAATTGTGACTTGGACTTTAGAAAAACTGCAGGTCTCAGGTATAAATATAGATTGAGAAACAGAAACCTGAATTATTCTTTTTAAATTGATTTTTAAAACAGTACTACTTACCACATTAAGAGACAAAAAGCAAAGTAAACAAAACAGCAGAGGTAAGAAATAAGATTTATGATTCATTTAAAAATATGCGTACAGAACAAGAGAAAAATAAGAATTTTGTTCTTAGAAATATATTCCTGTAAAGTAGTACAAAAACGTTCATGTGCAACTTTGATTTTTATAAAGATAAACGGATAAAAGATTAACAGACTTTTTTGTAGCAGTACTCTTTAGGACATATATACTTTAGCACTCTCAAAGATTTTGTAATGTTAAATATGCTCAATTAGAACATCAGGTGATGCAGTATCACCTGAATGGTCCAAGAGAAGTTTAAAGAAACATTCTCTGAACTGGCAGAAATGTGCACATATTGTAAAGCCACCATTCTTTCATTTAAGATATTATAATTGTAATTCATCCCATTATCATCCAAAAAAACCAGATTTCATTCTCACAAGTATTAGCTTTTTCAAAACATTCCCAAGTTATTAACTAGCTGCTTTATAGAATTATATTTCAATTGCCCAGTTTTCCAAACTGCCTATGAAACGCAGCAAAAATGCACAGAAAACACACCCAGGATACAATATATACCAGTTGTCAAGTCACTACTCTGTACACATTCTCAACACCAAAAAAATCACACTTAGAGCAGTAATTAAATTTTAATAAAAGGTTGAAGGACATTAGCATATAAATTAGGTTAAAAGCACATTGCTTTCAGCAAACCAGAGCACAATTACATTACTGTATTTACAATGTGAAACACACTGAGATACAACCCCTCTTTTCTACCCACCCACCCACCCACCACAAGGAAATGAACAGCAAAAAAATTATCTCAATAGATAAGAAATAACATTTCAACTTAGAAACACATTTTCACTATCACATTTTCTGACTGATAATGGAAATGTTTATAATGATACTTACGATATTTTACCAAAAGGAGCAAATGCTGACTTGATGTCTTCTGTTGTTATTTCTGGACTTAAATCCCCAACGAACACATGGAAGTGATCTGCAAATAAATAATTTATGAATCAAATATTTAACTGCTATCTAAAGTTTCAGCTCCTGAGAAAGTGATGCTCTGCACACAGCTCTGGGAACCAGGAACGCTCAGGATTCCATGTGAAGAGCAGCAGCAATTTAATCTGTCCACTCCGGTTTCCCCAGTTGTAAAGCAGAAACAGAAGAATTAGTTTGCAAAATTCTATTAAACACTAGATGGGAAGGAGAGAAGTTATGTTTAAATGCATTTACAATAAATTATTACCACTTTGTGAAGTATTTGTGCAGAAGTGATACTGTGGCATTACATTACTTACTGGATGTATCTTTTTTCTGGCTACTTGGTGTTGTTGCCCAGTTTACTTTGACCTCCTGAAAACAAGTATAAAATTTAGTATAAATTCAAAAAATTCTTACATTTTATAAGTTCATTCAAGGGTGGGTTACAACTCTCAACATTTACTAATCAACATTTAATATAAAACACCATCATAAACAGAAGATCACAAATAATACATTTCCTAAACAAGACTTACTTTTTTATATCAATACTTTTAAAAGATTATATTATCAATATTTAATCTTGGTAAAACATCTTCAATGGTTTTATTAATATTTTCACACAAATCTATATTCTTTAAATCTAAGATTACCATGTGAGCAACTTACCTTTCCCAAAATTTTTCTCCCATTCATAGCAGCTAATGCAGCAGCTGCATCTCTGTGTTCATAAAATTCCACAAAGCAATAAGGGTCATTGCTTGTATGCTGCAAAACAGAAAATCCAACAGAAGAGTTGACCCTTCTGCTATCGGGTTGCTGAGAAGAAAATCCAGGAAAATATATTACTTACAGCTAGAAAGGTTCAGAATGATTTGCATCAGATTTATGAAATAGCCTTTGACATTACACTTAAATGCAAGAATTCTTAAGATGGATTTTTTATTAAAGGTCTAGCAGTTTCTGAAGGATAGCTTGCTTGAATGAGGACTGAAGTTTACCGAGCTATAAATAACTGATCAGAAAAGTGACCTGCAAACTGGATGGAATGGGGGGGGGAAAGGGAAAGAATGGAGAGAAGAAAAAACTGCCTCACACATATACTCAAAGCTAGAAAGGTTTATTCCCCAGACATATTTTCACCAATTTTCTCTTGCCCTACTTAAGAAATCTTTCCTTTTTTTGACTGAAAACCACCAGCAGGCAGCAACCTGGAACCTGCACAGTGTCAGTCTCAAGTGAAAAATGCCAAATGACTGGAAAATAACCTTTTAAAAGAACTCAGAATAGTCTGACTGAGAGAAAAGGATATTAATCAATTGACTGTTAGCTTGTTAAACCTTGAGTACAACCTGTTTTTGCAGGATGGCCTATCAAATCACCTTTAAAAATACTCACTGACAGAGGTCACTGAAGTAACAATTGTACCAGAGTATAAAGTGCAAAGAACAGAAGAGTTTTCTGAAAAGCTGATCAAGTGGAAAGGATGTCGAGAAAACCAACTTGAACACTGGATTTGATCTACCTCCAAGATGTAATGAGTACAAAAACTCTAACCAAAACATTTCCATTAACTATTCAGCACGTGCATGGACCAAAAGATGATAAATACTAATATTACCCTAACCAAGTTATTTCTCACATGGAAAGGGAAGGGTCTAGCAGAGAGGAACTGTTCTGGCATCAGTATTCTCACTATCAACCTCCCCCCATGTGCAGGTAGAACACAGCTGTAACACAAACTAAGAGAAGCCTTTTCCAGCACTCCTATTTAACTTCTCACAACCCATACACACACTGATGAACAATTCTAATCCTTCCCCCTAACAATGGATTGTACAGCTTAAACATAGTTCTGTCTACTCGTGAAGCTGTGAAGATGCAACAGTTGAATGGATCACAAGGCCTTTATACACCTAAAATGGTCTTGGAGTCTGAAGTCATCCTCCTGAACACTGTCACTACCTGGGGCCTCTAACTGATGCACAATGAACAGATGAGAGAAAATACACCTGAGATCATAAAAAAAAGTTTCAGTCACAAAGTCCTCTACAAACACACTCACCTCAGATGCCCCAAAAAAGAAAGCCTTAATTCACCCCTCCTCCCACACAACTTTGGGAAACCCATTTAAGGCTTCTTTAGGAAATTTGGTGTAGTTTATGCTTCAGCTGAAGTACAGTCTTTTAGATTGCAGGGAGGTCTTCTTTAGCACTGAGAACTTGTCTGAACATGAGAAGAATCTCTTGTGCAGACACTCAGATCTTTAGGTGTTCAAGCCATCTACAAATACTGTGCCAGCAGCCTGAGTATTATATACCCCCAAAAGAAACAGCTGAAATTTTTCAACACTTGATGTGTTCATGTCATATACTCTACAAAAGAAAAAGGATGACTTGATACACCTGGCTAAAATGGAAAAATCACAGGTTTTTAAAAGGTGAGGGTGGTACTAACAATGGTAAGAACCACCTAACCATGACACAGGCCCTAGGACAGGTTTACCACACACTGTAGAATGATGGACACCATGGACAGGTCCTGTGACAGCTGCAGGTGCCAGTGCAGAATCCAACCTGCACTTCTGCGACTGCTTATTGGCAGCTGCTGAGATCAGCCCAGTGCAGTCACCCCTGTGTGACTGAATACAGCTGCCAGCAGTTTTTGTTTATCTACTTGTCTCATGAAGATGTCTCACTTATGGAATGATCTTAAAACCACAAAGCCTCAACCAAGATAAAAACGTTGGAATTTCTCATCTGATCCTCAAGAAACCAAACTGCTGCTAACAGCTCTCACCCAGCCAAAGGTGGGAGCAGCAGCGCCTTATGTCTGTAAAGCACATGACAATCAAAACTGTTTCTTCAGAGAAGAACTAACAACTGTGATCTGTCAGCCTTCTGTTATTTTTCTCCAATAAACTTAAAGCAAATCCAGCAGAGGAAAGTGTCACATGGGAAACTATTAGTCCAGACAAAGATGAGAGTGATTAAACAAGCAGCAAGTTGATGATTAGCTAAAAACAAAGAAACAAACAAGCTGTGTGACATATTGAACGGAGAAGAAGCCCACAGGGGAGTTTCTGGTAGCATTCCTAAAGAAGTCTGATCACAAGACTTGCCTTTTAATACTTTCATTAACAATCTTGACAGAAAACTAATTTAACTGTCCTCAAGAAATCTGTAATTACAAGTTAGTAAAAAGCATAAGATGTAGTAAAAAGTATGAAGAGTATACAGAAACCAGAGATGAAGGAGCAAAGCTTAAACCTGGCTGAAGCTCAGATTAGTTCCTGCCTGCTCAAAGTTTACCAGTTACAAATGTAAAAGGAAGAAAAAATACCAGGGAGAGAGAAATTTTGTAGGATGTGTCAAAAAGCTCAAAGAAATAGCTGCCAACCATAAAGGTACCAGAGTATTTACAATGGAGATAAGAAAACATTAATACTTACCAACACTCTGTGCAAAAGACTTTATCTGCAATACTATGGAAATTTTGTCACTTTGTTTCAAGGAAAAATTAATTTAAGAACAGAGAGGGGCAGACAAGAATTATTTGTACTGGTGCAGACAAGAGGTATTTGAACTAGTGAAGAAAAAGTTGAGGAAGAGTCAAACTTATTTTGGAGGATTTCTTACTTTTTACCAATAGCAAAGAACCATTTATTCAAGAGGGACAAGAATTACTGAGGCTCATGTTCAAATAAAGTGAACAATGTACAAAATAGTCATGAATAACACTTGAAATAATAAGGTTTCTGATCATCAGAACAAAGTGATTCTGCAAAGAGGGGGTAACAATCTTTTAAATAAAGTGGAATCTCACCAGCAGCTGATAAAAGGTATGTCAGGGCTACAGGCAAAAGCACAGGATTGCACAGACCAGGTCTCTCCTGCAAAGAGTTATCCCCAGAGCCAAACACAATCAACCCAAAGAAACCCACGGCCAGGAATGTCAAAAGAAGCCCTCAACTTCATTTGTTTTGGACAACTTAGGATAAAGTTACATTACATTTGCTACCCCCCAGATGTGGAAGGCCTTACCTCTGTTATCATTTTACAGCTTTTGCATGGTCCAATCTGGCTGAATAACTGAAGTATGAGAACCTCAGTCACATCTCTGGAGAGGTTTCCTACATAGCTACACAAGGAAACAAAAAACCAAGATTTTAAACCAGAAATTGTCATATTTTAAAATCCAATTATGGTTTTAAAAACTTAAACAACTATAAAGAAACTCCCTTTAAAACATCTCAGGTATCTTAAAGACAATATTTACTAATTATTTCACATTTTTAATGCAATATTCATGTGGTTTCTAAATTACAATGCTGGCCACACAACTGAGAAGTGAAGCTCAATGCAGACAACGCTGGACACCAAGACCTAGTGCCAATCATTTCCTTGGCACAGAGATGTCAAAAGCATGAAGAACATTGCTCAAGAATGTTGTGCAGAACAAGCAACCAACTGGGCAATGATATTTTAAGTTTCACTTCCCACTGAGTATCTCATCAAGAATACTTCTGAATTTGGGTACAAACACACATCTAACTCCCATGAGCTCAGGAGCAGCTCTCAGACAAATTGTGCTGCCTTGCAAACAACCAACTCAACTTTTCTGTTTTCCTGAGCATTTGGAAAGCCAGCCCACTCACCAACAGACAAGGCAATTTAAGCAGCATTCTGCCATAGGAATGCACTGTACAGCATCTATCTCAACAGCTCCCACCTTTGTAATACCCCCCAAAATTCTGGCAGTGTTATTTTAATATCAACCAGACTTCTTGATTGTTGTTAGTTAGTAAATCTTGAGAAATGATTCCAAGTTTTGAAATACTTATCAAGTTTAGATCAGAGTCCTAGATTTAGCAAGTCACAATAATGGCTGAGAAAGTCATGAATGCAAAACTAAATTCTTTTTAACAATGTGACTAATTTGTAATCAAATTGTAAACAAAGTGATCAGTTATTGTCACAGTAACAGATGTCACAAGCCATCAGCAGAGGGACATTCATCACCTTTACAAACAAGCCTATCAAGGCATAAAGAATTCAAGTGCAACCAAAAAGATGAGCAGAACCTTCTGTGATTTAGAAGTTGAAAGAATATACATTTTACTAGTTTTACTCTGGTCAGTTACAGAACATCATAAAACTGCAAACTAAAGTCAGCCTGACCTGTTAATGCAGTGAACATAAACATGAACAAGCCTTTCTTATTGCTCACAGACAAATTAATTTTGAGTTAACTAAAGGTGTGCTCTGAAATTGCTCTGAGAGGCAACCCTTGACAATTTTTCAAAAGCCAATTGTGTTTGACAGCTGGACTTTCATCCGGATCAGCAAAATTCAAACGGACACTGTTTGTTTTCATCAGAACACCACACAACCTTATCAACAGATGTTTGTTTATGTTCTCCTTTCAGCAACTGTGGGGCAATTCTGCACTTTCTCAGCAGGACTTCAATGCTACAAGATCCAGAGTGACTTTCTGAAGTACCACCTGAATATAGAACAGCCACTAAAATCCTTCAGGTACTCATTATTTTCTTATTAAATACATATGAATTAACACAAGTCATTGACAGAAGCCTGGATTGTTATGAAGCTTTTCAGTAGAGAAGTTAAAAACTGCACAACTCTTAAGACCCCTTAGAGGACAAACTGTCCATCTCACTGACTTTTCAGTTCTATCCTGAAAACTTAGTAGTTAAACATTTATGCTTACCTTCTTTCTGAAATATTAACTACATTTTTGTTAATCATTCACCAAGAATAAATTGTAAATCACTAATAGCTTTTAGTGGAAATATTAACCTTTGAAGATACTACTAAAATCAGATGGCAAGTGCATATCCCAGGAGGAATTCCAACATAAAGGGTCAGTTTATTGCTAGTACTGTCTTCCTCTGTATGCTGCACAACAGCATTCATTAACACTGAGCCTTCACAGCACACTGATACAGTAACACTGATATGAAATTAACACATTATTTCTACTGAAAATCAGATACAGTAAGGAATACAATTAACACTAACAACAACAACAAAAAAGTATCATCCTCTTCTGCATAATATTAACATGTATTTGGAAAACACAACAAGTCTGAAAATCAAGCTGGAGAATTCCTCTTGGTCGGACAAAAATTTTAAAAAGAAAAAAAAAGCCAGGGAAAGCCATTCCTCAGTAATCTATTCAACTAAGGTAATAGAAGTTACACTAACTGCTAGAATATTTAAGATTTAATAGTAAGTGGTTTTTTGATACCACCATGTTTTCAGTGAGATAGTTGTAACAATGTTGCATCATAAACCTTAGCTATGAAACAAGCTGCCTTTTCATAAAAATCAGGACCACCTTGACTGCTAGATTCAGATGGGATGTGAAATCCTACTGGTCATTTAATTCCCTGGATGCATCTGATAAATTCTGCCTTGGTGCACAATATTACCATTAGTCAGAGGCATTCCCACCCTTCCCAAGTTGCTAAAACTCAAACTTCAGTAACACACCCACTGAGAATACTGCACAGTAAAGGTTCATGCAGCAAGGACAACACTCAGAGAGACCCAAATCTCTCTTATTAAATGTAAATCTAGAAATACAAATCTCTACAAATTTGAAACAATATGCCAAAAAGTAAGACTTGATGGTTACTTTCATGTCTTTAAGCAGACTGGAGTAACATCACCTCCTTCAGTACAGTTAGAGACAACTTAATAAAAACATACAAGCAAACACCTTTAGTGTGAATGTCTGAATGCTACAGAACTAAAGAAATCAATATATTCACCACATTAGGAGCAGACACCTCACCTTTCTGGAAACACAAAACTTGGCTCAGCTGATGCTAATCACCCACTACACATGGCCAGCCTGTGGTCAGCTTTCCCCTTTCCAGCTCCATTTACACGCGATGTAATACAACAGCACTTCTACTTCACTAAATCAAAATTATCCACAAAATTATCCACCACACCTCAAGAAACCAGAAGATTCCTAACATGCTATTGTACTGTATTTCAACCTTTTTGGACTGATATATTCTAGAGGATGTATTGTGCAAACTTTTTTAAAATTATGAAACCCAGCAAGGCAGAAGCACTTACTAAACTCTTATAGGTGTCTTGGATGATGTGACAGGGCAGCAAAAGTTGTGGCTTTTTGCACACAGGCAACCGTGTTTGCTCCCTTCTGCAAGCCTGAAGCACTCAAACACCAATTAATAAGCAGCTCCCAAAAAACCCCAACAACCTATAGACAGACAGATGTCCTGACACATCTATTTATCTATTACACTTCTGAGTGCTGCTGACAACACAAAGAATAACAAACCACTTGAAATTCAGAGATGTTGTAGAACTATCTAAGGAACACAAGGGACATGTATCAATCCATAATGAGTTTTGGAACTCAACTCTTTGGCTTGAGCAGCAAAACTCTCTTTTGGAAGGTAAATAGGTTTGCATTGCATCCTAAACAGGGAGGCAAGAAAGGGACATTTACAACCACTACTTTTAGGTACACAAAACTCCTTTACACTCTTTTTTTGAGGAAAAATAGTAAGTTTGATTTCTCTCTCACACGGGCAACACACAAGAAATGGCACTTTCCACATTTAAAAGAGGAAATAATGATAAGCAATAAGGTAACTGATGTGCTCAAGAGCCCACAGAAATTCTAGAAACCTCTGCCTAGTGCTTGTGAGCTACTGGAAATAAAATGATACCAAGAATAATCCACTATGCAGCCTCCTCCAGGAGACAGCATTCCTGTAGAGAGCTGAACTGAGAGGAAGTTCAAGAGAAACGAATCCGGGTGAAGCTTTACTCCTGCACCTTATCCACATTCCAGACTTGGAATACAGCATGGCAAGGCTGATGAGATAGCAGCTGTAGGCATGCAGTGACTTCAGAGCAGTCCCTGAACAAACCACAAAAAACATTTCTAAAAACTTTAACAAGAATATACAACTTTGCAACTTTACTGGTTGCCTGCGAGAACCGGTAACATTAGCAACACATCAGGTTTCTGATAGTTTAGTTTTCACTTTAAAGTAGAAGCAGGACTTTGATACAGCCTGTGAAATCTAACTACTCACACAGAACAGAGCTTTCAAGTGTTCTATTTAAACAAAAAACAACCCAAAAAAATCAGAAGCTCACAGATCATTTTAGGACCAGCTAAAAAATTACATGTGGCAAATCATGCAGAAAGGCCCCCACGCCTGGAAAGTTTTTTGGCAGAAAGTATCTAAGGTTATTCTTCATGTTTCTATAAAGTTAAGAAATAAAAATGCAAACAGTGTCAGCATTCTATATTAAGCCTCAGAAAATATTCTGAATTCTTAGAGGTTTATGACTGACCTATCATGATGGGAAACAACATAACAGCCTTGTAAGTACTGTGAATTGAAACAATCCTCATTCCTGAGCTGGTTAACACTGGCAGAAATGTTGAGTGAACAAAGGTAAGGTAGGTTTTGTTTTTTATGAGTAAAAAAAATGGCTTGCAACTGTTAAAAAAGAAAATTCCTTCCTAATTTACAGATTTTGGATTTCATTTATTCCACCAGGAGTGAAAAACTAAGACACTCATAGAGTTCTGCTTACACTATCAATCAAGTGCTTTTGCACATGGTGAAATAGCTACTGAAACAATTTGTTCTTCATTTTCTCCCCCCTCCCCCTCCCCAAATAAACCAAAGAATGAAAACTTAGAAGTTCAACTAACAATATTTTTATTTGTTTTTCTTGGGGGACACTAAGTTTTATTTATGAGATCACAACTTTTCTATATGAAAACCAGTGCTCAGGATAATAATCCTTAAAACATGCCTTGCTATTCTAAATTTAAAGATATTTCAGATAAAAAGCAGGGACAAGAAGGTAAAATTTAAAAAATGCTACAGCAAAATTTTTGTCTTCCAAGCAAAACGCCTCCAGATAATTACAGGAAAGTAACCCTTTGTGATTGTGGTTACTACAGAACTACTAAGAAATTCATGTGCATGCTGTTTATTAGTTTAACAAATGAAACAGTCACACGTGTGCAATAAACTATTTGGGGCAGCTGCAGAGATGCTAGTTCAGACATCTTAGTACAAATTTATTTTCTTCTTGTTAGTAACTAAGTGGGTTAAGTCAGGTCCTTGATGGATGTGTACCCATGGCCAATGTGGTACCCAAACTTGTTAGCACTAAAAGAACATCTTAAAACTTAGTGGGAATATAGCAATTCTTGAAAAGAAAGAAAATGAGCCAATAATGAAGAAAGGAGCCTTGAAAATAAAACTAAATAAAACACTGTGTGGCTCTGCTCTTTTCCCTCCTCCTGCTCTAAAACCACACTCCAACCTAGGTCCGCTCTGAGGGCCAGGCAAACTCAGATCATTTGGGTAATCAACACAAAAAGCATTTCAGATCTGCTTACTTAAACTGTGCACCTCAGGGAGCAAGGACTAAGTACTTATACCACACTATAAACGAGTTTAAAGAACTTTTGCAGACCTAGAAAGGAGAAAAAACAAATTGCCTTGCGAAGCCTTAAATGCCAAGTCATCATTTTGGTAGTGAGAACAGTATTGTGAGACATTTTACTCGGTTTCAGTAGTTTCTTTAGAGTGCCTTTCAGTCCAGACTATCTCGGAGAGTTTTTCTGAAGGCTACTGTCCTGAAAGCTAAATAGACAAAGATTTCTTTTGCCGTGTCCTGAGCTGTGTTTGTCATCTGGGCAGCCCGAACATGAGCCTGCCTTTCTTCCAGGGACAGCCCGAACGCTGCACCGCTCACAGAGCCCGAAACAGCCTCTGGCAGCTGCTCTGCAAATCTGGGAACTGCTGAAAATCAGCAGCAGCACAAAATCCCTGCTCTCAAGTGGCCAACCACAAGTGCGAGCCTCCCTCCCTTAAGCCAACAAGACAAAGAAAATTCATCAAAACCACATCTGCAAAGCTGAGAAGTACTCAACAGCAACCCCAAAACGCTCAAATTTGAATTTTCAAGCAGAAAACGAATGACAGCCACCAAGTGACTGAACAGCGCGGAGAGACACGGCCAGCACACAGTTATTTCTTTCTGCTGGGCCCGATACCCTGTTATTGAGCCACAGCGTGACACGCTGGAGGGAAAAGCGATCCCTCCCGCTTTCCCGGCGCTCCCCATCCCTCCCACCGCCGGCAGAGCACAAAGAACTTTCCCAGCGCCGGGACCGCCGTGCAGGGGGGGCCCGGGGGCGGCCTGTGCCCCCCGGGGAAGGCTTGGGACCCCCGCCTGCACCTCCAAACCCCCGGGGACGGGCCCCGGAGGCTCCGGGGATGGACCCCGTTACGCGCCGGGTCCAGCTGAGCTCGCCCGTGTTTTTCTCGGATCGGTGCGGCGCCGTCTCCGTGCGGGCCGCGCTCCCCCGCCGCTCCCCCTGCCCGGACCCCGCTCCCGGCCCTGCCGCACACGCTCTGTCCCGCTCGGCCCCCTCCGCTCCCCCGGCACCCCTGGAGGCCCCGGCCCCGCTCCCTGGGAGCGCATCCCTGCCCCCGCCCCGCTCCGCCCCGGGCCCGCTGCCCACCCCGCCGCCCCCTCCCCACTCACAGGGTCCTGGGCTGCCCGTCGTCTTCCATGATGGTGGGCGAGCGCCGCTCTCCGCAGCCGCGCCCGGGGGCAGCGCCGGAGGGGCTCGGCGGCGCACGGAGGCGAAGGGAAGGTGAGGAGGGTGCGGGCGGCCCCGGCTCCCCCCGCTCCGCGTCGCCCCCGCGCCAGGTCCCGCGGCCGCAGATCCCGAGCGGGAGAGGGAAGCGGCACCACAAAATGGCGGCCGCCACCAGACGCTCAGGAAGCCGCGCTCTGCGCAGGCGCCGCCCCGCGCGCTCCCGGAGCCGCTTCTCCTTCCAGGCCCCGCGGGGCGCGATGGGGATCGTAGGCACGGGCGGGAGAGGCGCGGCGGGACCCCGCAGGCTACTGGGAGTTGTAGTTTATCTGGCCGCGCATAGAACAGCGGGACGCCGGGAGAGAACTACAACTCCCGGCATGTCTGGCGCCAGCGGCGCCGCGGGGGCGCGCCGGGGACGCCGCGATTGGCCGCCGGCAGCCCGGGAAGATTCGCTTCGCCCCGATCCCGCTCCCGGTCCCGCTCCCGGCCCTAATCCCAGCTCCAGCCTCGGGCCCACCGAGCGGGACTGGGGTGCCAAGACTGCGCTGGAGCGCGGTGTCACCGTGTGCGGAGGACAAGCGGCGCGCCCCGCTGTGCCCCGAGGCTCATCGCGGCCATCCCGCGCGGCTGGCCCTCAGCGGGACGCGCCACCGCGGGCAGCGACAGCCGCTGGAAAAGGATGGCCCGGCTGCCGGGGGCTCGGAGCAGGCTGCCCTGCGTGTGGCAGGGCGCTGGGACCAGCTGGTTTTGTAAGGTCCCTTCCAGCCCAAAGCGCTGTGATCCCGTGATTCCCAGTAATTCCCATTTCACGTGCCACATACCTGTGTGTGTACACAAGCACCGAGCAGTTCACTGGGAAGATTAAGGGGTGTGTGGTGTTTAGGGGGCCCACCGAGAGAGGCAAGTTGGGAATTGCCAGTGGGAAATGGGTCAGGATGGCTCTGCACAGGCAGAGGAAGAGCATCCTCACATGCAGCTCCTGCAGAATAATCACAGCTCTCTCACTCCGCAAAAAAATCCCTTTGTACACGTATTGAATATTCAAGTACTCTTAAATATCCTCTTCCTAAATAGTAATATCACAGAGAAAACTGCTTACATAGTTATCAAACTCAATATTTTCGTGCCTGCTGCTGTCACAGTAGTGTTCTCCTCTCTTTAATTTAAACATGCGAGACTGTTGCCAGGCACATGTTTCTGGTAGAAGTTTTTGTAGCACATGGGTGCACAGAGAGGTGGATTCAATAACTCTTAAAAATGTATTAAAACCAAAGCAGTTTGAATATGTAAGGAATTAGTGCAGTACTCTAAGCATGGATTTTTGAATAGCCAGAGATCTGCAGGTAAGGAATCTCTGTGTCCAGTGTCCAGCAGGCATCAAAGACTTTTTTTGTTGGTCTACAGGCAGTAAATGCCAGGAATTCTTGTAGTCCTTGCTGACATTTTCCAGTGCCTGCAGCTCCAGGAGATGATGCAGCAGGAGTGGTGTGGACAGAATGGAGCCGTGGCACGCAGCTCTGACCATCATCAGGGTGTACAGCACTGCCTGACTGCCAGGTCCCTGGCAATGTGTTTTTGTCTAATGCAGCAATAAAAAAAATAATAAACTAAAGTTTTTTTTCAGTTTCAGATATATTCAAGGTCCCTGCAAAAAATGGGTATAAATATATAAATTGCTTTATAAAGATAAAGCAATTATACACTGACTGAGTCTTCAAGCATGTACTGAGTGTGAAGTTTAAAACTTCACTGAGGGTGAAGTTTTTCTACTGGGTTTGGGATTTGCAGCATTCAGAGTGTTGGATAGCACTGATCTCAGGAAAAAATCTCTGGAAAAAAATAAAACCTCCACTGTGCAGCTGTGTTTTCCCATTAACAAGTACCTCTTTTGAGATTTGTTAATGGGGGGATCAGAGCCAGCCAACATGAGATTAGGAAAGGCAAAACCTGCTTCTCCTTCTGTGAGAGGGAGACCCACGTGGTAGATGAGGAAAGGCTGTGGATGTGTCTGTCTGGACTTTAGAAAAGAGTTTAACACCATTTTCCACCACATCCTCCTGGAGAAACTGGCTGTCCATGGCTTGGACAGGGGCTCTGTTTGGTGATAAAAATCTGGCTGGATGGCTGAGCCCAGAGAGTTGCCCACATGCTACGACAACATCACAGTTTTCACTGAGTATTGACTCCAGCAAAGGAATTGTTTTGCACTTACCTCTTGATTTATCTCTGTCAGAGCAGCCAATCTACTGGGAATTGTTAGCCTGCATACCTTATTCTCAATTCCAAGTCTGGCAGCTCTGCTGTGGCAGTGAGATCTTGCAGAGATGGTTTGTTGACTGGTCTTCACCTCAGCTCTAAAATCAAAGCACTTCTGATTTTTTTTTTCCCCCTACAGAACCCACATTTTACAGATTTATGAAGAAAATCAAGACACAGGAAAGGTTTGAGTTCTTAATCTTGACCTCAGGGTACTGTAGGTCCTCCTGGGAGGTAGCACAACTTGGAATTAGGAATAGGGATGCCCTGGGAGGCAGAAACCAGTGCTGCTCTGGCACTGCTGCTTCCCCAGAAGGGAGGAGGAGGGGATGGAGCAGGAGGAGACGAATTTGGGGGAGCATCTTTGAGAAGTTGTTCTCACCCAGCAGAGGCACTGCAGGATGTGGGACAGTGAGGTCAGAGCCCTCAGGGAAGCAGGCACAAGGAAACTACACTTAAATACATTTTCTTGCTCTTCATCAGCTTTTCTTCAATGGCAAGAGAGTTAGTCTTGATATCCAGTCTTTTTTAAATCTAATTACTTTGATTTTTTTCTTTCTCTACAGATCAAATTATCCTTCTGAAGAAGAGGAGGTGTGGTGAGACTTAAAATAACTCTTCAAATATGGACAATTTCAGATGTGTAACAGAAGTACCTGGGGCAAAATTTGGAGATCTCCTCACAACTGCTACCCAGCCCTTGGTCAGACTGGTCAGATTCCTGTGAGCTAACTGGGAAGTAGCACAGAATTATGGAATACAACCAGGAAAGGAGCCTGAACTTAAACCATGTCCTGAAAACATGCTTTCCACTCCTGAATTTGATTTCTTTTATTTATTTTATGTATTTATTCTCCCCCCCAAAACCTAATGCTTTATCTAAATGGAAAGTCTTTGGTTTTACCTGACTTAGCTGGGAGGTTGACATCTACAAGGAGACAGGGCTAATAGTCTGAGCTATTTAAATTTTGCAATACAGACACAGCCAAAGCTCTTCCCTCACAGAAAACGCGTAGGAAACTAGACCTAGGTCAGGATGGGAGCTGAGCAAAGCAAACTAATTAAAAATAATTCATAAGTAAGCAGAAAAGGAATTGTCAAATAACTAAAACTTCTAAAAATGAGAAAACTTAAATAAGGATCAGTTTCCTGCAAAAAATTACTCTTTTATTTTGATATCAGTTACCTTTTACTAAGAGGAAGAAATCTTACCTGTAGGTCAAAATCAGAAGAGTAATTTCTCTTTTTTTCATAGTTCATCAAGCCCATCAACTCTTCCAAAAATTTGGTTGTAATAACTGAAAACAACCAAAAAAAAATAACACCAAGAAAAAGCACATTTCATTACAGCTTTATGTATCAGGGGAACACCCTTTTTCTTAAAATTTCACCTAATTCCTCTGAGCTGAAAGTTTCTCATGTGGAAGTATAACTTAATCAGAAAGCATCTAGAGCCTTTACACATGGAAAGGTCATTCCACCAAAAATAAACATAAAGACGCTGCCAGTCTACTGGAAGTTTAGTTCAAATGCCATCCAGAATTTGTCATCTGTCAGCTTCCTTGTTTGCAGCAAGAAAAGACACATGTATTCTAAAATACAAGAAAACTTTCTGTTGTGTCACACTGCTCCTATTTGATCACAGTCTAAACTCTGAACAAGCTGGGATGGGATCCCAGAGAGCCAAGAGCAGAAAATGTGCCTGGCAAAATCAGGGAGTTAAAGACACAGACAAACTGATGCAGTGTTGCTTTCCTAGGTTCACAAAAAGAAACTTTGAAGGTTGCACCACCTCTGCTTTAAAAAGCCAGAAGCTTCACAGCATCTTTATTTCTGTTGTGAAACTGAAGAAAAATATTCCTAGTGAACACAACTCCCTGGACATCTTAACAGGAGATATCTGCTTATCACAATTACCCCAAACTTTGATTCTTGCAGCTCAAGAGTTTGTTATACCAAAACCATGAAGCAGAGCTGTATTAGACATGTCTTCATTTGACTGCTCAGAACAAAAAGAGATGTTATTCCAAACATGTTTGTTTTTAAAATGTATTTCTGTGCATTATACATACTTCATAATCACTCAGCATCTTTGTTTAATTATGCTAAATAATGATGAGCAAGAACACTCTCATTGATTGTACATTAAATCATCATTCACTGACACATAAATGCACCATATTACAAATACACAACCTTGCACAATCTCTTACAAAGATTTTGTTTCTGAGACTTTAGCCCTGGAACAAGCAAAAAGGGGATCCATGCACACAGATAAATTGTAAAAATATAGTGGGGATTCTGTGCAAAAGTCACCTGGAATTATTTGACTAGTGAGGCTGGAAACCTGAAACCTGAAATTCTCTTCATGTATTTTCTTTTGAGAAATTTCTGGCTGCATTCATGTTAGACAGGCAAGAAAGTCATGTAGGATATTGCTGTCTAGACACTATTAGATCACAGCATCCCACACTGAGTGCTCAGTACAAGGGCTCAGTCATGCAAGATTCTTTCTTTTAATCTGTTTATTGCTCTGCTGGGTCTTGCTGCCTGCTTGATATTGCTGCAGACTGCTCAGCTCCCTCTCTTGCAAGTTCTTCCTGGATGTTCAGGCTTGGCATTGCTCCCAGTGAAGATGTGGAGCTAAAAACCCGTGGTGAAGTACAGAGAACTTCAGTCCCAGAACCACGTTCTGCTTCTGTTGATTAAAGCAGCAGAGAGTAAAGGCTTAAAACAGAACTCTCAAAGCAAAAATTTACACCTAATGCAGGATGGGTTTCAGGAAACACAGACACGGAGCCAGTAAAATTCTCAGACAAAAGACAAAAAAACACATGCAGTGATCTTGTGGTATAGAGCTGAACTGGGTGCAAGAAATAAAGGTTAAAGGCTCTGATCTGGGTAAGAGCCACAAGACCTGAACCACAATCCAGTGCCTGCCCTAAGCATGGGATTATTCTGGGATGTTATTTAAATTTTTCTACACAATGGCAAAAAAGTAAAGATTTTTCCTTCTCAGTGAAGAGCACTGACAATTAAGAAATCTCCAAAGATTTTCTTTGGATGGAAGAAGAAACCAGGGCAGCACTCTGCTGCTTCTCAAACTGCTCTGGCTCTCTCACCTTGCCAAGGCAGACTGTTTTGGCACCCCAGGATGTGCTGAAGAGTGGAAGTGATCTGCTCCATTTAACTGCCAGGCCACATTCCCAGCACCAGGGAACACAGGGAGGGCTGTGCTGTCCCAAAGCTTAGCAAGGATATTTCCATGCCAGTATAAACCTCTAGAAATCAGATCCACTGTGTTTATGTGTTTTGCACCATTTTTTTCTAATAGAGTTGATATTTAAACCACAGCATAGATGATGTTCAGCCAAAAAAAAAAAAAAAAAAAAAACCCAAAAAACCAAAATGTGAGACTTTAGAAAGATATGAGAAAATTTGCAATATGCACTTAAAAACAAAAATCTAGTTTTCCAGTGCCCTGGACTATTTAGATATATAAATAGTGGGAAAGGAAAACAGCTTTGTTCTGGGGAAAATCAGCCAAAGATTGAAAAAAATCCTTTTAGGTACTACAGACTGAAATTGCAGTTGTGTAAACACAGACAAGCATCACCTAATCTTCTGTTTCAGAAAATTTATTAAATTTGGAAAGTATTTCCCTGCAGCTGCTCTGAACTTTTTATGCATGACCCAGGTTTGTCTTCCTCTGAATCTGTGGAGATGCAGTCACAACTCAGCCCCTGGAGCAGAAGTGGAGTCCCCAATTTCCTGCCCCTCTGCCCTATCAGGTGACCCTGCAGCAAGGATGGCGGAAAATAAAATGTGATCAGGAGCTGCAGATTACAGTTTTCAGTTCTAATTTAAGAAGGGAGTTAGTGGCAGTCCAGTTTGACCTGCAGGTTTTCCCTCTGTGGCCCTGCTGCAGGACCCCTGGGCCATCCAATCCAACACAAACCATGCCCTGAACACCAGACAGAGCCACTGCTAGAGATGGGATTTTTACTCAACTCTATTAGCAAGGAAATTAGAGGAAAATTGTTATAATAAATAGTCTTTTATAAATACCTCCTCTGGCTGTTGTTTTGTTTTTATCAGGAGTACGCAGACTAGGATTTTCCACTTGGATTTCTTTACTGCTGAAGACTATTAAAATTCACCATGGCAAAACTCACTTTTGCATGAGGATACCTGCAAGCATGGTTTTGTTTATAACTCCATCTCCTGCAGGTTATTGTGCCAGTGAAGATTTGTGCTGACTTCTTGGCTGGTTCAGATTTCAGCAGAGGCACAGTGATATTCCCCATTAAAGGAATGTGTGGGTTCTGTGCTGCCAAAGGGTTTGAGTTTTCAGGTTTTCGTTTTAGTTTTTAGTTTTTCCGACTGGTTTGCAGCATTGAGTGGATGTGTCAATGCCTCCATGGATCAGATGGCTGATGCACTGAGGAGTAACACTGTCCAGAAACCCTCCCCTCACCTCTGCCCATCCTGCTGATCCATCCTGTGTGATGGATTTCCTAGGTAGGCAAACAGCAATTGTGGTGCTGCAGCTGTGGGATATCTTTGGAGGGAGCCTGGGGTGAAACCTCAGCAGGAAACAGCTCCAGGAGAGAGGAGGGGAGGCACTAATGCTCCTTCCAACCCCTGTCACAGCTCTTATCAGCCAGCCAGCCTTGAGCAGCCAACCACATTCCCAAAAAGTGGAGGGGTTGCATTCCTGGCACAGACCTGAAGAGCTCTTTGTACAGCTAGGAAATTCTGGCACTTCCAAAGCTGAATTCCCAGGCAGACCCTGCTCCAAAGAGAGCCAGAAGGAGCAGAGACTAAAGGACATGCATTTGTTTCTTTCTTTTCAGTCTGTTGCCTCCTTTGAGACTCCACTGTGCCAGGGAGAGAGCCAGAGATGCTATCAGCTCTGCATCTGCTTCTTCAATTCAAGGGAATAAAAATATTTGGAAGGGATGATTAGGGGCAGAGCACCAATATAATTAAATCAGCTGCAGTACCCACAGAAACTGGAGAAATACTTCTGCCTTTACATGTGCAACATTCTGCTCATAAAAGGATCGATTTGCTCATGAAGAGGCTTTTTAAACTCCCTTTTCAGTTGTTTTTTCCAAACTCCGTACTGTGTCTGCTATTGGGCACCCTCAGGTCTGGAAATGATTGTGTTTTGGACCAAGATTTGCCAGTAAACTTTGGAAAAATGACTCAGATGTTCCCAAGCACATTTGGACCGTGGCAGCCCGGAGTACAGCAGGGCAGATTATCCACTAGGTGGGAGCCTCTCAATTCTAATGGGTGCTGGCCACTGTGGCAATTAAAGCACCGGCTCAGACCGACCCTCCTTCATCCTCCTGATGCCCAAGGGAGACAAAGTTCTGCTCCCTGGTTAGACCCAGACACTCCTAAACTGAGGAGCTGCCTCCTTAGGCTACTGTTGGACTGACACTGGAAGAACAGGGAATGAGCAGCCAATAACGTTTCCAGCCCACTCTGGAAACATTAATTTGCCTTACATGTACCATATCATGACATTAAGGGAGTGAGTAGCTCTAAACATTAAGTTGTCTTCTGCTGCTTATGCTTGGAATTGAATTTTGCTTTTGCTGCATACAGGTCACAGAAATTAAAGCTGGTTTGCAGTGTTCACAGCCAGATTTGCTCCCTGATTTATGACAAATTTCCAAATTTATTTCCAGGTGGAAATAAAAAGGGAAAAGAAAGTAAAAATTGTGCTGGAATTAGCCCCTCAATCTTTATCCAAAAATCTGAAATTCTGAAATCCAAGTACGTGCTTTGTGAATGCCCAGCTTTAGTGTAGCTGCAGTGTGATTGCAACATGTACATTTAAAAAGCTTTTCTCCATTTATACGGTACAATTAGCACTCTAATTTCTTATTAATATTTTGAATTTTCTATTAAAGTTCACGGGAAATATATTTATCTACCAAATGACTTGCCAGTTACTGTGACTCCAACAAGCAGATGTCAGGATCAAGCCCTAAGAGCCAAGCCATGTCTGCAGCAGGCAGCAGGCAGAGTGAGATCAGACCATTTGTGGATGGCTTCATCCACTACCTCTGCTCTCCACTTCAGCACCAGTTACACTAAATTGTGTACCAAACTCTGGAAATCAAGTCTGAAGAGGTCTGTAGCAGAAGTGGCAGATTAGTACAAGATTAGCAATCACTTTGCATTTTTAATTTTCTTAAAGGAGGCCCCAGTTGTATCAGTGGCCAACAAACAACTCCATGATTCTGAACAAACCATGAAGGCAAACATCTGTACAGCTCTGGCTACAGTAATTCATAGGTGGGACCTTTTGCTTTTAGCTGAAATGGTTCATACACCTGGAGCAGGATATTCAAAGTACAATCAGTGAAGACCTGGGCTATTCAGTGACACTCTGGATGAAACATCAAGTGATGGAAATCATGCAGGTCAAATTCATCATGTCTCTTGAATCTGAGGATTGAGAAAGTCCGTGTTTATTGCATTTATTAGGAGTGTTTATATGACTCAAATGCATCCAGCAGAGGACTTGGACTGGAGCCTGCTTCACAACACTGCACTCGACACGTGCCAGGCACGTCACTCACCCAGGTTCATCCATGACAGCTCCCTGCAATACTCATCCAGAGCAAACATCTGAACTCCCAGTCCTGGCTGGCAGAGCCTTTCCTGCTCAGGTGACCTGTGAAAGTGCTCAGGAGGCAGAGAGCTGATTTAGATCTCCCTGCAAGATGTGTTGTTTCCTGACACACCAGAGATATCTGCTTGATTAGTGCAGTGAATAACAATTTTATTACAGCAGTGCTGTGCTGTACAGCCTGAGCCAGAGCTGCTGTGCAGCTGGGAGGGAGCTCTCTGCAGCCCATGTTCAAGTCAAACAGACATGGAAGACCCTGTAGAGTAAATCAGCTCTGGGTAACTACAATTAGTTTCCAGTTGTCGTGGAGCACCCTGGAGCAAATGTTTAGTTTGGTACTCCTGGGTGTGTGAAGCACTGTGCAGACAGGAACCTGGACAAGTCAGAAGTGCTGTGTTTGCACTTACATGAAGAACATAAAAAGTAGAAAATGCTACTTGAGTGTTTTCCCTTCTGAACTAGAGCATATAGACCTTGAGCCTGGAGTGTCATCTGAGATTAGCCAGACACTACAGAGACTCACTTATCTTAATAAAAGATTTTCCTGAAGCCAGGATTTTTGCTTGGCAGTATTCCCTACACGAACATTTTCATAAATCATTCTGATCTGAAGGATGGCTAATGACAATATGAACTAGAAGCCACATTGCCTCAGGGTCACAGCCATGGCCCAGCAACACCGCAGCAGCAGAGAGCAAACAGTGAGTCCCTGCACAGATATCCTGAGTAACCTGCCTCGCTGGCAGTGCTTTCACCTGCACAGGAAACCAGGCTAAATCCTACCTGTCAGGAAAGACAATTTCATTAACAGAAAAAGCATGATGTCTTGCCAACTAAATTCAATCACTAAAAGGCTTCTTTCTCCCTGTCAGCTCAGACTGTTCTCTTTCCAGCTGGATGCTTGTCGGCCCTGCAGCAGCTCAAATGAATCTTGAACCACTAACCCATGATAATGTCTGTGAAATGCAGCCCCCTCTGTTTCTTAGCAGGGTATGCCCCCACAAAAATGTCTAACTTAAGTTAGATATCCCTTTGAAATTTCCTTTAATTAATTTTTCATCTACTTGCTGACCTTATTCATTAGCTCTGCTCAGTATATGGTTGGCTGCCAGCTGCAGCAAAATAAAAGCTCCCCCCCAATTCTTCGTGCCTTTGTTTACTTTCCCTCAGCTACAAACCCCATTTGTATCACTTCCTCAACTTACAAAAGTAATTTTCCTGCAGGACCTTTTTAACATCTGTGTCCCCTGCGTCTGAATCAGCCGCTTTTGTTGATTTGGAAGAGACTCTGGCAAATGGTACAGGGAGCATATGGTGTAAGTGTGCCTTTCTGTTGCAAAAGTGAGAGTGAAATTCCTCTGCAGATTGGAAGCAGAATAAATCGCGGATATTACTCCTTTTGAGGCTACTGCTGACATTGGTTGAGGTTTTATACAAGAGAGCATGAGAGGCAGCAGAGGTAGGAAACATAGCCAGGGACAGGCACCTGTTCAAAGTTCAGGACTTTGAGATGAACAAAGTTTGGGATTTGTTGCTTAGAAAACAGGTGAGTCAGAAAAGGTGATGGCAATACAGACATCTGCAAGTAAATGCTCTAAAAAAAAAAA
This sequence comes from Pyrgilauda ruficollis, assembly GCF_017590135.1. Lineage (NCBI taxonomy): Eukaryota > Metazoa > Chordata > Aves > Passeriformes > Passeridae > Pyrgilauda > Pyrgilauda ruficollis. The sequence goes on along the minus strand of NW_024513654.1, from coordinate 5,207,873 downwards.
ATAATCCATTTATAATACTTAAGAGTCAAAGGCACACAACAGTGGGGACAGAAAAATGGGTCTGTGATGGAGCAGTGTGGTTCTGACAGCAAGGAACTCCCAGGATGGAAGAGCTGCAGGAGTGAAGGAGCAAGAGTCAGTAATTATTTGGTTTGTCAGTGTGATAAACAAAACCTCCTGTCAAAAGATGAATGACGATCAGTGGGAAGCAGTACCAGGAGATCTTTGATCCTGCCTCGAGCAGGAGGAGATCCCGGCTGTGCTCAGCGGTGCGAAGAGGCAGGGGTCTTTTTGAAATAAGAGGTATTTCAGTAATAAGCCTCTACCTCCGAGGGATTCATACTTGGAATTCCTCTAAGCAAATAGCTTTGCAGAAGGTAACTTCTGCGTTTGAGGGACGCTGTGCACTCGCTCCTCTCCTTGGAGTAACTATCGGCAGGCATCTGTGGCTGCTCCTGTGACTGTCAGATGACTGCAAGTGGTGCAGCCGTGAAGCACAGCTACCTCCAAGCAAACCCACCGAGTGCATGACGGGCTGATAGAGCACCCATGAGAAAGCCACTGTTTTAAACCTCACGGACACACTCTCTGCCTTCAGGTGTATTTCTAAGTGAAACTGAGAATTGAGACACGCATTTGCAAAGTGCTGAGAAAGTTCAAGCCGGTTGAATCCGACGAACAACGCCTGTCCACACCCTCACTTGAGAAGCATTATTTTTATTGTTTATCTGCCATAGCCTCGAATTATCAGTCACGGGGCAGGGCGTTTTGGGGAGGAGCTTTGATCTTTCGCTCAGGGCACGGGGCACTAGGTCGGAGCTGCCTTGCGAGAGCGCCGGAGGGCTGCGGGCTGCGCCAGGGACCGGCCGGAGCAGGAGGGCAGCCGCGGCTGGAGCACTCACCCCGCGGTGCCCGTGGCGAGCAGCCCTGCCCTCGCTGCACACACAGCCGTCCCGGGGCCGCCTGTGGCTCCCGGGCGTTCCCCGCCAGCCCTCCCCGGTAGCCCGGGGGTCTCGCCGAGCCGCGCTGGACACAGCCAGAAGTTTCCAGCCAGCGACTCCTCCGCCGTCCCCCGCCCTCCTCCTCCGCGTCCCGCCCCTCGTCCCTCCCCCGCCGCCGCCTCCCGCGCCGCCGTTTCCAGACAGTTCCAGCCCCGCGCCCCCGCCCCCCGGCCCGCGGCGGATAAAGCGGCCGGCGCGGCCCCCGGGCACTGCCCCGCCATGAGCGCCGCCGCGCAGACCCCGCCGCCGCCGCAGATGGAGGGCAGCGCCGAGCCGCTGCCCCCCGGCTGGGAGATCAAGATCGACCCGCAGACCGGCTGGCCCTTCTTCGTGGATCACAACAGCCGCACCACGACCTGGAGCGACCCGCGCCTGCGGGCAGCGCCGCAGGTACGGAGGGCGGGGGTGCCCGGGCCCGGTGTCCCGGCGGGGCGAGGGGGGTCGGGGGCCGCGCTCCCCCCGCGCGTGGCGATGCAGTGAGGGCAGGAGCTGCCTTTTGTCTCTGACGCACTGCAGTCCCTTTTTTGTGCATTCAATCATTTGATACCTCGGCCCTGTAATGTTTATTTAAAGTTGGTTAAGTCCGCCCGGCTTGCCAGGGGAGAAGCGAACTGATTTATTTTTCAGCTGTGAGCTGCCCGAGCGCTGGATGCCTTATAGAAAGGAGAGATCCGCCTCGGAGTCCAACTTCTTTTTTCTTTCCCCGTTTTCTTTTCCCTGGTCCCAAACTCTGCCGGCAGCTGCCGCTCCGGTTTAGTTGCGAAGCACGCTCGGGGAAAAGCCGCATCTCAGTCCAAATATGTCCATGGAAGGAGCGGCGCGGAGGGGAGAGCGGCCGGGGCCCTGCGGAATGACCCTTTCGGGTCAGGCGCTCCGGCTTTTGGGGAATACAGCCCATTCCTTGGGGGAATGCAGCCCTCTGACCCAACAGCGCGGCGGCTGTGGGCAGAAAGTGCCGGAAACTTGAGCCAAGTGGGATTTGCCTGGTGGGAAAGCGATTCCCCGGGGTCTCGGCGCGCTTCTCTGTGCGGAGCACGGAGCTCCGCGGGGCTGGAGCGGAGCCCGAGGGGCCGCGCCGAGGAGCGGCGGCTGCTGCGGGGCGGCCCCGGGGAGCGCCGGGGCACAGCAGGGTCGGGCTGCGGGAGCCCTGGTGAGCTGGGGGACGGAGCCGGGGGACAGCGGGGTCGGGAGCCCTGGTGACCCGGGGCACAGCAGGGTCCGGGTCCGCGCAGCAGCGGGGAAGGGGCCGCTGGACGCGGGATGCGGCTGCACCGGATCTCTGTTGAAAGCTTCTCTCCCCTTCCGTACAACGTGAGGAGCGGCGCGCTCAAGAAGTGTTAATTATTTTATGAAGTTACCGTTTCTTAAAATAGTAATTGCCCGGTTTGAGAGCGCAGACCGTGACTGAAAGCTCGCACACTCTCGTCGACCGGAACCTTCCCAAGGGACGTACTTCTCTATCGCAGATTAACCCCCTTTGCAGCTCTCGAAGTGCTAGTTCGTTTGGTCTATAAATAAATTCCAGTAATAGTACTCAGAGGTCTCAGAATGTAATTTGAAAATAAGACTATTGAGACTAGCATAGGAAAAAGTGTTTTCTCTCCTTTTTGGAGGCACCTGCTAACACTTGCTGTTACGGTAGTAAAAATAAAAATAGTGTGGTTTTTATAACCATAGAATACTTGAGAAGAAAAGTGTGCTGTTTACTGAAAGGGTTTTGTTCCAGGAATACCACTTGAGACTAACCCATTTAACAGAACAGTCAGATTCAAGCTGCTTTCAATAATTGTGTGAAGAGTTGGAAGCTGTCTGATGGATCAGCCCTCTGCTTGAGTGGGTGCCTGAAACAAAACAAATTTTCACCCCTATCTCGTGTGAAATCTGTGGTGATGAGAGGTGCCTCCGTGCCTCTTCTGCCAAGTGCAAGGGCAGTCACAGGTACAAAAAGCTGTATCTGCTTTTCAGCAGCTTTTGTGCGACACACTCTTTTCCAAACAGGAAAATCTGTTACTCCTGGCTGTAAGCAGCAACGTGTGCTTTGGGTTTGTTCACTGGGAGACAGAGAAATGCCTCCAGAGATGAGCTGTTGTTTTTTGGGAGTTCCTAGCTAAAAGAAGTTCTCCAGTTTATTGTGGTAGAAGTTGTGTGTAACTGCTCTTGCACAGCCATTTATCAGAGCCTCGAGTTAAATGTGATTTCTGGAATCCATGGACAGCTGCTGAAATCATCAGTTTGTTGAGTACCAGTGTATTTCACAAGGACAGGTACTAGTTAGCAAAAGAATCTTAGAGTCAGGCCCAAGGAAAATGTGTTTTCCTAAATATTCTCTTAGCTGGACAATGCCAAGGAAGGCATATTACCCACTGACATTGAATTTCAAATCCAGCAAGTATTTTTGAAGACACCAGACTTTTGTTAATACCTAAACAGGTAGGAAGGATATAACCACAGATGAAAGCAAAAAACCAGATGTGATGGGGAGAGCTTTCTGATTTCCTTCATTCTCAGCCTAGCTCAAATGAGAACTTGGGGCTTTTAGAAGAGATCTGAGAATCACAAAAGCTGACTGCATGTGTCAGACTTCGTGCACCTTTTTAAGGATGATTATACAAACTTGTGCTGACTCCATCACTGCATTGCCTTCACTGAAATCTGACAGTGAAATTAGCAATTTTTTACCACCTTTGAGGTGATCTTGTACTCTATCCACCAATATTCTGTCTGTGAATGTTTCTCTGCTCTCTTTCTGAAGAGAGTAAGCAATGAAATGAGGTATTACACTCTAAGTGGACAATGGCTGGAGCACAGATCTAGGGCTGGCTGAGCTTTTCTAGCTAGGTAAAAACATAGCTAGACAAACAAAGTCCTGTTGTTCCCAAGTGCTTGGTCTTGGTCTTCTCACTTACCCTAGCCTTAACATCAGTGTAGCCACGCTGACTGCAGTGATCTGCGCCAGATACGTAATCAGGTAAAAGTTGAAGTGGCTCTTCTGAAATTTTAACCCATGACAAAAGCATTTTAAAGCAACAAAACCAGACCTTGTTTTTGCATTTAACTCTGTATTTTAGGTGCATTTGTGAATTCAGGCTCTGTGTTATTTCCTCATTCAGTCTGGCCTTTTTTGTTTTTTACTGACATGAAGGATGGGTGTTATTCTGCATGTTTGTTTCTGTTACATGTAAGAAATCACTGCAGCATAAGGATGGATTGGGGAGCCCTTAATGAGAAACAGGGAAAAAATCTCATGTTGTTTCAATGAGAAATAAGGAATGACTTAGCAAATGACAGAAAAATATTTATTAATGAAGCTTCTTGGTAGACTGATTTTCTTTCAAGGATCTGATTAGTTAACAGTTAGACAGTTAAGAAGTAAGGTACAATTAATACTGTGAAGATCTATATACATCTAGTAAAAAATGTGTTTACTAGTGATGCCACTCTTCCTTTTTTTTTTTTTAATAGAATTACTCATTTCCTATGCTTATTTGTTGTAGTTATTTTTTGTGCTAACTTAGGGTGTCACAGCTCTGCATACTTCCTGCAGGATTGTCTTATGACATTAAATTGTTAACTTGGTGTTTCCCAAAGTGTGGATAAAAATAGATTGCACTTAAAGAAGAAAACAAAGAAGGTTTGTATAGGTATTTATCGATACCCCTCCTATGTGTCATTTCCACATGCAGTAAACCCCCTGGGAAGTAATCCAGCTAAAAATAAACCAAAGGAATTGACTGTGCTGAGCTTCACTAACGGATATTGGAGTGATCAATAGCTCAGCGGTGCCTTGGGTTTGAGATAAAAGCTACAGCAGCAGCCAGGCACGAGTCAGGGAGCAGCCATAAAAGTGATCTATGGTAAGTATTGGCTGCAGCAATGACTGCACAAAGGCCTAAACAAAGGAAGAAGAAGCCATCTCACCCTGCTGCTGATGCTTCACTGGGGAGCAACTGACTACACCTAAGTTTCCAGCCTCTCCCTTCATGGCTGTTGCATCTCTTTTCTCTCTGCTTCCCCAAATAAGTCTGAAGTCACTCAATTCGCATCTCTTTAGCAGTGGGCTTATTTTTGAGCACTGACTTCTTGTGGTCAAGTTGACTGAAAAATCCTTGGTAGACCAAATTAGAAATTGCATTGAGAGGTCAGAACAGCCTCTCTGAAGCTGTACCTCTCACAGTGGTTCTCCTCAGGGGAAGGGAATGTGAGCTCAGCTTAGTAACATTTAAGGTCTCTTCCACCTGCAGTGTTTTTACATTCCTAATGCTGATGTGCATTCTGTCAAGGCTAATAAGTTAGTTCCTGGATTAAAAAGGTACTGCACAGAAAAGGCTTAATAGGTAGGAGTGGTAAAATTATCAGTAGGGGATTTTTGGAAGGTTGTGTCCTGGCTTTGCCCAGATTCCCTGCAGCTGCTTGGTGTAGTTATTTAAAGCCCCCCCTCGACAGAACATGGTGAGCAGGGAGTTAACTTATGGACATATCAATTAACCTGAAAACAAGGAGTGGGGCTAATCGGAAATAAGAGACAGGAACACGAGGAAATGATACTGGAGATAATGCAAGAGGAAAAGCAGAGAAGGTGTTGCAGGGTTCTGTCCAACTCCTGGCACTGTGTGCCCCTTATCTAAAGGACAAAGGAAGAATACTTGTGCCAGGTGGCACCATTCTTACCTAGGAACTGTATTTTTAACACTTGTATGCACAGGCAGAACTTTTCCATGACTACGTGGCAAAAATAGAATTGTTCCCACTTGAACCATGATAAGGCAGGTAACAATCCATTACACTTTGGGGAGCGCAGACAGTGTCACTCTGTAGGTAAGCTGTGGTCTCTCCTCATGCCAAGGTAAACGTAAATTAGAAGAAACAGCTTGTTCACACAGGTCACATTACTTAATTACAGGCAAAAAGAAAAATTCTGTATCTTAAATATGTTGCAGAAGCTGTTGGTTTTATTATTTTTACTTTTCCTTTTTGGTTTTACAGACAGGAAAATCAGGCATGGGATGGGGAAGAGACTTGTCTGACATTTACTCAGTAGGCCAGGTAGCACGAAAGTGTGGTTTTTTTATGGCTGATGGCAAAGCCTTATAATTAATAAAAGAGGTGCAATGTAGCAAGTGCTTTTATAGTGTTGGAAAATTGTTCTTTAAGGAAGTGAAGACAGAAAACTGCTGTGTACAAAATGAAATTTTAGATGAAAATTTGAAGCCTCACTGTTAACTGAATCCACAGCCTACTCTTCAACCATTATCTGCTTATTCTCTTTTTTTTTTTTTTGTGAGGCATTGTTTTGCTAATTTTTGAGGCTTGTGCTTTCTGATGTATTTCAGATTCCTGGGTCATAACTAATAGGAAAGCAACAGTTTGACCACCTGCTTCTTAGGTAATGAGGCAGTGAACAGAAATAACTGAATTAAGTGTCATTCTCGTCCCCCATGGCAAGGATATTTGTTAGCACACTGAAGGGCTTTTCTCTAACTCCATCCACTGAAGCTGGCGGGGTGGGTGGTGATGCCAGCTCTCGAAGAGCACTCTGCTGCTCGGAGCAGTCATTGTTTCTTTCTCAGACATGTTCAGTTTGGCCCATGGGGTGATTTCAGTGCCAGCTTCCACTCATGGGCACACAGGGCAGGTGTTGTCATGTCTGCACCAAGGCATTTTAGCTGAAGAAAGAATCCTCCTAGTGATTAAAGCAGGACAGGTTTTGTTCCTGGAACAAGATTGATCTGCAAGATAGCCAACATATTTGCTTCAATAAGGCTCTCTGTTCTGAAAAGCTTAGGATTAGTTTTCTCCTTCAGTTTTTAATGGTGTTTATTTATTTCTAATGGCATCAGTTAGGGCAAATGTTCATGTAATGCTTGTATAATACAACTCGATAATTACAAGAGAGAACAAAAGGCCTGTTTGCCTACACATGTGTATGTTGGGAAATAAAACTCCGCATTCAGCAAGTAGAACATCAAAAGCAGCTTGGCCTGTAATTGGGTTACATGATGCCACTGACACGAAGTCCTACTGAGACAGCTCATGCAGCTGAGCTTATTCATGGTTTCCTTCAGTCATTAGCTAATGATATCTTGCTCAAATGCCTATGTGCTCAGCCTATATATTTAAGCACAAATTGTGAGTAAAAGGGTGAGAATGCAAATGTCTGCAGCAGCTGAGGCAGGGCTGTCAGAAGTTTGGAGTCAGCACTGAGAGTAAATCACTGGGTACCTTGGAACCCGTGTAGTTCTCTGGGAAGTGTTAGTAAAACCCAGCTCATGCTGATGTTGTGCTATTTATATGTTCAAACACACAGCAGACACGAGGAACTTCTCAGAAATACTTGGGATATGTTGATTTCTATTGGTAGCAAAGGTAGTGTAGTACTTTCGTAGTTCATGCAACAGAGGGGAGAAGGTCTGGCCAGAAGTAAAGTGGATGTGGAATGTAACTCCAATGGTTAAAATTTTGCCTTTCTATGACAAAAATTGTGTTTAATAAATAGAATAGTTACTTCATTCTTATTTTGAATAATGGGTACCACTGGCTTTTTTGGTTATTCATGACAGTTTCAGGTTTGAGCGAATGTGTGAACAGAACTTGGTTGTGATATCACTCACTTTGGTTATGATGCTGTATTTGATTGTGAAAGAACAGAATCATGCTATTCCCTTCTTCCTGAATAGATAGATAGGATTTGGGCTTCAAATTATGAAAGGTGTGTTCTCAAGGAAGATTTTGTCAAGTACTGGTATTTTCTCAGTCACTTGAGCCACCATAATTGTGTGGTACTCTATAGCAGCAGCTCACAAGTTCAGAACACACTGGAGTCATGGTCCATCTGTTTGCATACAGAGAAATTGTTTAATCTCTTGGCATTGTCGGTAAATTTTGTTTTCCCCTTGCTAGATAATATTTACAAAGCAAGTACAATTTAAATACTTGCACTGCTGCTCTGCAAGAGCTGCAGGGGTGCTACATGTGTGAGTACATGTGCTTTAGAGACTGAATTGACTGTACTGCAAAATACAGGTTAAGAAAAATGCAAGAGTGCAATGGCAGCAAAGAAGGTTTTTAGACTTTATTCTGTAGATCATTTCAGTATTGAAGGAATGACAAATGTATTATGTAAGGAGTCTCAAAAGGGAGATTCTGAATTTGACACAACTATTCAAGTAATTTAACATGAATACAGAATATTTTGACAAATTAAATTCGAACAGTAGAGCTGTCTTGGAAAACTCCAGTGGCAATTTGCTGGCATCAGCGGTGACTGACTTTGTAGGTTTCTGTGTTTGGGTCTGGAATAGCTCTTGAGCAGACTTGGGGCACACTAGGAGTTATCCATTATGCACTCCAGATAGTACAGCTGTACTGGGAACCCTGGTGCAAGGCTGCTCCTGCTCTTGCTGTCACTTTTTTATTCCAGTGGCTCATGGCTTAAAGTCACTTACAAATGGGAGCAAGTTGGAGGATTTTAGTGTCAGCCCTGACAGTGCCCTTCCCACGGGAAGCCAGCAGTAGGATGTGGGGGTATGAAGTGTTTTTTCCAGTTGCACAACTCGTGCTGGCTGCACCTTTATTTATCCTGGTGATGGCCTCACAACAGAAACGCTTGTCCCGAGAGCTGTGAGCACTGTCCCTGCTCCTGAGCAGATCTTCAGGCACAGCTCCACTGTCCCTCCTGCAGCCTCCTGGGCCAAACCTCTCATTTGCCTGGATGTGATGGCTTACCTCAGCACCTCCTCAAGTGCTGGCTCAGGTTTGAGTTCCTGCGGTTCAGGCTGCCTGAAATGTCAACTAAAACTGTTGTGAACATTTCTGAGCTGCTCAAGGCAGTTTTTGCATTTTTGCGCTCCCTCATTTTGAGGGATTCTCTCTCTTCAAGGTAAATTGATTGAGTGGTCACAACTGGGATTGCTGATAGTCAGTCCTGGTACTTACTGAAAATTACTTGATACTCTGCTGCTTGTAGCTACTCTCAGTTTTAAGGAACTTCTTGTTTCCTTAGATGAGGGCAGGAGAAATTTGCTTCAATTGGTTTTAATGCAGAAACCTGAGTTGGGTTCCTGTTTTTTTAATACTTAAACCAGGAAGGATGATGGACTAAGACTTGTCATTCATTTGTTAGTCATTCTCTTTGTGCAGATTTGAATTTAATGTGAGCTCTGGACTTTCTCCAGGTAACAGGTTTGTTAATGTAACAAGAACTGTATGTGATAGAAGGCAAATAAAACCCCAAAAATGGCTACTTTTCATTGTGCTGGCTGTTCTGTGGAATTAAAGCATTCGGAGGGAATCTGTGAATTTCTTTAATGTAGTGTGAAGATGAGTTTTCCATGGCTTGATTCCATTCCTCCCCATTGGCACAGTGTCCCCAGACACACCTGAGCTTTTCCTGAAGTCCTCCAGAACCTGTTTGCCCAGGCTGGAAACTCAGGCTCTCCTGCACGGAGCAGAGCTGCTTTGGCCAGAAATTTGGAGACAGGGACATTGGGAATTGCACTCACTGCTGTGTCAGATTCTCACCAAACACAAACCAGAACCCAGAGCCTCCTCAGTGGGGTCATTCCCCAGAGATGGGGGTTTCAAAATACCTGGATTGTCCCTGTTTGTGATTGTAGCACATGGGAAGAAAATAAACAGGGAGGAAAGAATGTTAAAGATGTGGTGATACAAACTGGCTAATGTAGGCAACTGTTTGCAGAGTTAAGTACTAATTAAGTGTTGAAGGGGACAGTGTAGATCAGGATGTGATGAGAGCGCCTTTCCTAAACCTGATCTGTGCCTCGGAGCCACTGATGGTGGGAAAAACAAGGACGCTGCATTTGTTCTTTTACCAGGGGCTATTCCAGTGTGACTGCACAGCTGAGGCCTCTGTGGTTAAACCTGACTACAGGGGAAAAAAGCCTGCAACAAAGGACCAGTTTGAAATATTAACTTTCCAAAGGTGCAGCACAGGTTGTCTGAAGCTGTAAGAATACATGAGAAATCATGGGAGTATAGCCTATTAAAAAAAATAGGGAACAACAAAACAAAAACACCTTCAGTATTGACAGAAGCTTTACTTAATTTCTAAACTGGATGCTTTGAAAAAGCAGTCCAACCTGATTTTTTGCTTTGGTTTTGGGCTGCCTCTTTTGTATTTCCTAGCAGGGCTTAAGTTGCAGCGGCAGATTTCTCAGATTGCTGAGAAAGTTCAAAACAAGGGCAGCCCCACGAGTCTGAGCACAAAGACAAGGGAGGGGAAGCCCAAGGCTGGGCTCTTTGGGGGGGTTCATGGAGGGTGTGGGGAGTGGGACACTGCCCATGTGGAATGATTTATCATTGTGGGGCACTCCAGAAAACTGGAGGCCTTATCCCCAAATGGAGCCATCAAAGACAATGCAGACCCCAAAACAGCTGCTCCCTTTGGGCAGTTCTGTACCCCCAGGTGGGGCAGAGCAGCTTTGGCTGAGCACCTTCTCATGCCAGAGCACCTGTAGGTGCTGCAGGCCCACCCAGCTCCTAAACCCTTCCCGCAGAGCGGCTGGAAGTGAGGGAATCTCCTTTTTATAGCGGAGGGAGCGGTGGCTGTAGGTGGGGTGTCCGCTCGGGTTACCGCGGCGGGGACACTGGAGCAGCTGGCGCTCGCAGAATGCCCGGAGTCAGCGCACACCAAGGTGCTGCTTCCCGCTGGGATTCATCGGCTCCCCTCCCAGCCCAGGCTCTGACACACGCTTGGCTGCAGCACGGCCTCGCATTGTTGTCAGCTGAGCACACCTCAGATTTATTTTTTTTTTATTTTCCAGCAAATGCAGTTTGCTGACGTAAGGGCACGTCCCTGTGGATCCCGGCCGAGCTGCGGGGCCAGGGCTGTGCTGGTGGAAGGTGAAGGAGCGAGTGCGTGTTGGTGTGTGTGGGGTTCTGAAAGCCCCTGAGAGCCTGTGTGGAGCAGAGGAATGTGGTTTCCTGGTAGGGTGAATTTGAAATGACTCATCCGTGGATCCCGGTGCAGACGGTGGCATGAGATCATCCTCGTTCTGCAGCTGGGAAAGCCAACTTCACATTGCTTCTCTCTGCGAACTTTCTAGGCCTGGCTCTCCTCTGTGCCTCTTCTAGAATTCTTCCTTTGTGGAGGATTTTTTTTTTTTTAATGAGTAAAAGGAAATGGAACAGTGGGGCTCAGACTTTGAACTTGTTTCTTTCAATGTTTGTCTTCATTAGCTTACACAAATAACAACCTCAATTCTCTGCAGTTTTATTGCTAAGAAGAAATCACTTTTTAAGATGATACTATATTGTAAGAACACTGATAATCTGGTTGGTAAAATAGTGAATTCCTGATGAATTAGTATGTCAGTGTGTACAGGAGCAACATGAAATATCTTTGCAGCTTAAACACCCCTTTAAAAATAGGGTTTCCAACACTTGCACCATATGTCCCCTTATTAAATTCTCCTCTTACTGAATAATGACATTACCCTCTGAATGACAGAGGTGCTTGTTACATGATCTGACTTAGAGATACATCTGGAACTTGGCCCTCGCGGGGTCTCAAAATAGAATGACCGATGCAGGAAGAACTTAGTAGAGGACTTGGGAGGGCTCTTAGCACAAACCACTTCCACCCTTGCCAGAGCTTTGACATTGTCCAGTGAGTGTACTCAGAAAACATGGGGATTTTTAAATCTTGCTTTTCAGTGTTTTCCTCTTTGTTAAGTGATCCTGTCTTCCCCTTCTCTCTCCCTCAATAGTTACTGAACCAGATCCTTAGCTGGGATTGAACACATTTGCAGTGTGCAGTGTCAGTATCTCTTCAAATACCCAGTAGGAAGAACATTACCAACAAAATCTGTGCTTCTGTTGGGATTAGTCTTCTTAGCAAGTGTCTTTTCAGATGTAGCAGAGATGTGTTCTGAGAGGTACTGAGGAGATGTCTTTTGTCCCATTGGTACTTTTTTGAATTGGATGAGCTCTCTCTGAAAAGGCTGGGCTGCTGGCTAAGTGCTAGTGATGATAAATAAGAGATCCCGGTGGAATTAGGCAGGTATTTTAAAGAACAAGCGAATGCTTATGAGAACCCCCACACATAAGCAGGATTTTTATCTTCCTCCCCTTGCCTGCAGTGTTGTCACCTGCTGTTGGCTGCCCTGCGCAGGCCTGAGAGGCCCCGAGCTCCTCTCACACATCTGAGCTGCTTTTAGGACAGACCTTTAGGGCAGCTTTCTCTAACGCTATTTATTGAGCTACCAACGAGCTCTCTGTGCTGTTTTCCCTTGCAGGAAGGCCAGGCCTCAGCAAACGGCCCATCTCGAGACAGCCCCAAGCAGCCGGCGGCCCGAGAAGGACATGTGGGCTACCCCAAGCTGCGGGCGGGCTACATCCCCATCCCCGTCATCCACGAGGGCATCGACGGCCGGCAGCAGCACCCCTGCTTCTCCTCCCCGCAGCCAGGGCTGCAGAGGTACAAGACAGAGGCCGTGCCAGCGCCGGGGCAGGCTCAGGCACCCCTCAGGGGGAGCTATGGTGGCCCCGAGTCGCCGGCGAGGGGGCCGGCGGAGGCCGATAAACAGTGTGGACAGACACCGGCAGCTGCGGCGGCGCCGGCCACGCACGGACCCGAGGTGAGCGTCAGCGCTGCTGGGCTCTGCTTGCAGTGGTCTTTGCAGCATTTATGGCCTGAATGTCACACACGGGGAGCTTAGAAAGCCCAGCTCGCCACAGGATTGTGTTTTTCCCAACGCTCGCAGGGTACTGAAAGTGCACAGTCATGGCAGCATGAATATGGATGGGTTTTTTCTGGCGTCACCCGCTTCTGTTCTGGAATGATTCTGCAGAGATAAATGCAGAGCTGAGCAGGCCCTGTGGCAGGGGAGGGTTTTTTTAGGGTTTGTACAAGTTCTCCTACAAGTGGAGAATGCAGACAAGCCTCTTGTGTTCTGCACTGTGACTCAAACTGGGTGAACAAAGTGGGAGAGACAAGTGTCCAGTCAGCTAACAACCCAGGCCACTTCAGAAGATCTTTGCTTCCTAATTGCAAATTTCAGTTGTATGAAATGGATTTACATATATACAGATTTTGAAGTGAGTTGTAAAGTATTTTTGTCCTTCAGTGGCATGTGAAAAAAATTTCAGACTATGGACTTCTTTGAAAAAAATGTCACCCTGCTTGTTTTATGTTTCAGAAGGTGGGATTTTTGGCCTGCTCTCTGTAGAGAATTAGCAAATTGGTATTCTTGTAATATATGGAAATATAAGCCTCATTTTTATTCAAAGTAAGATGAGCAGGAAATTCAGCCTTCACCAAGCTGAAAACATATCAGGTCTGTAATTCAACAGTGGTGGCATCTTCTCTGAAACCCATTTGGAGTTTGAAGAATGTAATTAAAATCCTGTTGGCAGGTTTCTCAGCTGTCTTGACTAACCACTGCCTGTCTAAGACAACAAGCTCAGCTTTTCCTTCCCCCAGCTGTGTACAGCTCTGCAGTGGCTTTTGGAATGTGTCTTCTGTGCCATTTAATGGAGATAGCCAGGGAGGGAGAGCCTCAGAACTTGGTGTTACACGCTCAGGCAGTGCAGTGTGGGTGCCAAGTGACCAGAGCTGTGTTGGGGACCAACACTGATGGGTGCTGTAATGCAAACCATCTTCTATTTGTCCAAGGTTCCTGCTCTTCCATGAGCAGCTGAGCAGTTGATCAGTGCCAGAAGAGGGGTTTTGTTCCCTTTCTCTCCTGAATGCCTTCTCTTTCCTCTCACAGCTCCAGTCTGGCCTTTCACAGGAGAGGGGGCAAAGGGGAATTAGCCATATCTGCATCACCAAATTAATGATGTGCTCTAAAAAACCCCAACAAAACATACAACATCTGTTTGTGTGGCCAGGATCAGAAGTCAGTGCTGTGTGCTCTTAGGGGTTTGGATTTGTCTCCAGCACGTAATTTGTTTGCTTAGCTTTAGTTTACCTCAAATTTAACAGGTTTAGACAGGAACAGCCATGCAAAAGCAGCAAACATTCTGACTGAGCATCCACTCCCTGCTCATTTCAGGGCTGGGAATGCTGTAGCTCAGGTTCCTGCTTGTTATAATGATGCTCTCACAACTTACGTGGTTTGTCTAGTGAGGCTCTTGGCCAAAAAACAGGGAAATGGAGTCCTTGCATGCCGGAAACACGAGTTCAGTTTCTATGATGATTGCCCCTTTTTCTCTTTAGAAATGAAAAGTATTGTGAACACACAGTGGTTAACATTTAATAACGGATTTTTGTTTTCATGACAGCCTCAACCTCCTGGAGCATCTGATCCTCCAACAGTTTCCCCTCAGACCTCTGGCAGACCCAACGCGGGGAGCCACGCGCTGCCTCGCGGTTATATCCCAATCCCCGTGATCCATGAAAATATGCCACGCCAGCCAGCACAAGCCTACCACCAGGCACAGAAGACCCACTACCCTGCCCAGCAGAGCGAGTTCCAAGCCCACCAGCCGGTGTTCCACAAGATCCAGCCGGAGGAGCGGGAGCCCAAGGCGGCGCGAGCGCAGTCTCCGTTCCGAGTGGCTCAGAGAGGCTCCTCCAGTCGGGAGAGTTCCCCGGCCAGAGTGAGCACCCAGGTGCAGCCCCCAGCTCCCATCCGAGTGCAGACAGTAGTAGACAGACCCCAGGTATGTAGAATGGGGAAGTGATTCACCTGCCAGGGACCTGAGCATGGCTAGAGCTGTAAAATGAGCTTGTACTAACGCATACATGAAAGCACCTAAAGCAGTCTCCACTGCTAGATTTAAACAGGCTGGGAGATCCTGAGATAAGCAGCAAGTTGCCTTTCCACCTGTCAGGACTGTGGTGGATCACTGAAATATGATTTAACACATGATTTAATCTTCTCTTGTCAGAGTATAATTTGGTGTAATTACACTGAGGTCACTGATGTTGCATTATGTTTATGAGACGAAAACCAGGTCTGTGGGATTTGTGACATCTATGTAAATATACTTCACTGATGTCTCAGAACCATTTAGGGGATAGCATCAGATGCACAAAGTAATTTTTGCTGTGAAGAAAGAGGATAAGCAAAATCCAGAGCTTTTTATTCTTGTGACTTTAAGCATGTTCTTGGAGCCTGCTGCTCATTGAACATTTTTTAGATGTTAGAAGTCTTAATAAAACTACAATTAAAAGGCTACTGGGAGTTAGACAACTGTGAGTGTGTGGAAGGGGGTACATACAGAAACAAGCCTTGATTTCCTCTCTGGAGATTTTTCACATTAAAAATGACAGGAACAGAATTTGGTTCATAGTTTTGAAAACCCAGGCTAGGACTAAACAAGGAAGACTCAAGATTTAATGGCATATTCTAGGTGAGTGCTAATTTATTTTTGTGGGTGATAGTTTTCACTCCCTAATCAAATTTTATGTTTAACAGGTAAAGCAGTAACAGATTTATAGTGTAGGCCATTTACATACTTGGTTTGAATAAAATACAGATATTTTACTATTTAAATCCATGAGAGCTGGATTTAGTATCTTTCAAAATCCTTGTTTATGTGCCCAAGTAACTAAAGGGGGTATCAGGGGGAGGAAAATGCAGATCTCTCAAATTTCAGTTTTCTGCTAAATCTCAATTTCAAGAGATTTCTGATTTGATGATTTAAAAGTGGAGTAATCCCATAGATAGTCTCTAATCGCTACAGTGTAATAAGATTGACACAGTAACCTCTGCATGTAAATAGGTTAAAGATTAAAACTAAGCACTAACCAAAAAAGGAATGTCCTGAAAACAGGAATAGGATGAGAATAGCCCAAAGTGTGATTAAAACTCAGCGAAGTAGTTTTCAAGAAAGATGACCCCTTAATTAGTGAAATGGGATGAAATCTTTCTTCAGCAAGAAATCTCACTGATTTAAGCTAAGTGAAGGCTTTGCTCAAAGGTCCTGTCTTTTAAACCTGTCTGTGGGGCTGATTTTATTGAGCATGGGCAGGATTTGGTAGGTTGAAATTTAATGTTTGAGAGAGTTGATCGGTGACTATAATAACTGTTCAGCACAGTGCTATTTTTCAGTTTAAAACAGTAAAATTCAGCAACTGCCAGGGAAGATTAAACATCTTGTGTATGTGAAATTGTACTGCTAGGAGTACAGAAAATTAGATGTTAGATTACTTGTTCTTTAGAGGGAAATAAGGAGCATTGTGTCTCAACACAAAACTTGCCTTGCTCACCAGGTTTCTCAGCAACAAGTCCCAGCTCAGGAGCCACCAAGACCAGCCCCTCCTCCTGAAGTCAAGCCTGACAACAAGGCAGCCCCACCGCCCGAAATGGAGGCACCCTCCACATATATCCCAATCCAGGTCACCCACCAAGAGCCAGATCCTAAACCACAGCCCCAGAAGCCTCCAGCCATGGCAGAGAAAGCTGATAAAAAGGTTCCTTCCCCTGCTAAGGCTGCTCCCCCCCAGGAAAGACCTCCTCCCGAAGAAGCGGCGCCACCGAAGACGATGGAAACAGGAGAACCTCAAAAGCATCCTGGTGTTTTGAAAGTGGAAGCAATTCTGGAGAAAGTACAAATGCTTGAGCAGGCAGTCAACTCCTTTGAAGGCAAGAAAACTGACAAAAAGTACTTGATGATTGAAGAGTATTTGACCAAAGAGTTGCTAGCCCTAGACTCAGTGGACCCTGAGGGTCGTGCGGATGTGCGCCAGGCCAGGAGAGATGGTGTAAGGAAGGTCCAGACCATTTTGGAAAAACTTGAACAGAAAGCAGAAGATGTCCCAGAACCTGTTCAAGTTGATGGACTTCAGCCAAATTTGCCAGAGCCTAAGCCACCACAGGAAATCATGGAGATTGAACCTGTGGAAGTCAAGAGCAAGGGAGATACCAGTAATAAAAATGCTCAAGAGGAAACCAAAATGGAAAGACATCAGCCTGAAACCAAGGAAGAAGTGTTTACCAATCTCGCCACCACGACAAACACATCCAATAACCCAACTGAACCATAGCCACGTGCTGAAATCAAAACCTCTCAGACTTTATAACTTAAAGTGTGTTTAAGTGAATTTTAAGTTGCATGCATTTCCGGAGCTCTTTTCAACTGGTTTTAATCAACATAGCAGCTTGGGACACAGTAAACACTTTGTGGGGAAAGGAGGGAGCTAGAAAGAAAGTGATGCATTTATCCTTTATTCTTACACTATGTAAAAGACATGTTTCAAAAATAAACCCTGTACATTAATTGCTTTTAGATAAGCTGAATGGAAAAAAAAATTACTTCAGGGTTAATATTGATGCGTGTTGTTTAAGGTGTATTCTTTTGCAGGTGATTTTTGTAAAATCAGTGGCCTGCATTGTCAGAATACCAGTCCTCCTACAAGTATAGCCACTCTTAACAGTAATGTTTTTACTTTTAATGTTCACAGTTGGGCACTTTAAGTAATGATGGATAGAAAGTGTGCAAGAAACTGTAGGGATATTTATATGTGTGCAGGACTTCAATGCTATATTTTAAGAGGGAAATAAAATAATATGGAAGCCTAATTTAGTCTTGTGATTTTATAAGCTGGAACTGTAAAGGCAGTAATTGGTTTTAAATACACTACTCTGAACACAGACTTGTTAGTGTAGCATTATAGTTGAAGTCTGACAGCTGTTTCTCATCAAGGCAAAAACTTGCCTTTCTCTATTTGTGTCCTCCCTTCTGATGTTGTTGCTGTGTCACATCTATGGATTGAGAAAGGAATTTGGCTGAGCACTTCTGCCCCCTTGCCCTGGAAGTCACCGTTTAATAGAAATGTTTATAACCTTGAGATCTGTGGTTGTCTTACAGAAATTTCCAGATCTTAACTTCTCCTGCAAAGTCACTATTGTTTTATTAACAGTTATGAAATTTTGTATGCAGAAGTACACTTTTTTTGTATTTAGAAATACGTTTTGTATTCAGAGCGTCAGTAGGATTCCTCTCACTTTGTGAACAGTTTTAAGCAATGCTTTGTAAAAGAAGATTAACAATTTGCACTTAAGGAAGAGACATAAACCATTTTTCTGCTACACCCATGTGAAATGAAAGCAGCAGAATCAGTGCAGGTGTGCAGGGGAGGAAGGGGTCCTAACTGAAATCCAGAAGTTAACACTTGACTTGTTAATTTTACAAATGCAAATTTTCTTTCACCTGATAGCATGTTTGCAGCATAGAACGCCAAATTTATGAATGCCAAAACAAATCTGCTCAAGGCAATTGATCGCTCACTGAGCTACACTTAGAATCATGAGAGTGCATTTGAAATAAGGTTTAAGCCCATTGAAAATCTCTTCTTTTTAAGAGGCAGGTTGAGAATGGTCCTTGAGAACTGTCACTCTTTATTTTAAAGTAACAATACGGCATGTAAATTATACTGCAATATGTGTAGCATTTGGGCTGTGAACTGTGTGCTTAGTTGTAGGTGGAAGGTTGATGCTTCTTTTTGTTTCATTTTCATAGTCAACAGCATGGTGTGAGAATACACAATGTCTTGTAACCTTTTGGCTGCTCCAGCTTTGGGAGCAGCATTTGAGGCATTCTAGAAGAAGAGGTGTGAAAGTTCAGCTGCCTGCATAATTCCTGCATGAACTCACTTCAGTGGCACATTGCTCATGCAGGGTTACATTTCAGCTGAGGACACAAATCTGACATCATGTAACAAAAATACTTAAATTGAGGAAAATCAGCTGTGGATTTTTAGAACTGAGCTCTCTAAGCGAAGTCTGTGGGAGGTATAAGGCCCTATCTTTTAATGGTTTCTCCTGGTAGACCACTAAAATAATCCAGATCAAAACCACCTCATTAACTGAGGTGGCACAGTGGAAATTAGGATTATGTCTTAAAGATGTAGTATTTACAGGGAGCTAAACAGGTGCTAGATTTCTAATACATGTCATCTGCTGTTAATGGGGCCTGATTCATGTTGCATTATTCAGTGTTGGTCAGAGTAGGTGGAGTCAAACTGAATTACAGCTGATGGGGTTCTTTAAGAAGCAAAGTTGGAGGCAGAGCTGCACTCTGCCAAGTGCTGCTTTAGAAGTTGATTCTTAAAGTCGGTGCTACTACTGCAGAGTTAGGTACAACTCAAAACAAAGTGAGATTTCATGATGTGGCCTAATAAGGGAAAGTACATTTGGCTGCCCTGGAGCTGCCTAGCTGGAGACTGGTGCTCTGAGTCATGGGCTCTCTTTGTTTCCTCTGTTGCTCAAGACTAAACTGCGCCCAGTCCAGTTTATATGTCTGGACACATCAGCATAGCTACAAATCCTGCATTTGGGCTGGGAGGAGGGAGTGGCCAAGGAGGAAGCAGCTGAAGATTCCCACCCATTCCCTGTGAGCTCCTGACCTACTCTGTGCAGAGCCTGTTTGCTGCCTTGACTCGGTACCAACGATGTGTGGAGCTGGCAGGGGAGGAAGGGGACTCCTCCTCCTCTTGCCTTTCTGCAGGATGGTGGTACCTGCTGTGTGCTTTGACCCTGGCTGACAGCTGGAAACTTGGCTTTGAAACTCAGGTAGAAAGCACTTAGGAGTTTAAAGCCATAAGAATTATGTTACGTTAATTCTCAAATACAGCTGTGCACAACAAACAGCAGCTGTGCTGTTGAATGCAAGGTTTTCAAATAAACAGTGCATTTGCAGCAGCCATTTCAAAAAATTGAACAAATGTCAAGCAATGCAATTTATTCAAAAGCAAACGATCCCCTGTCAGTGAAAGGCACTGATTCAGCTCATTTCAAAGTAGCAGGAGGGATATGAAAAGCCTGTACATGGAACCACAGTAAAAGCTTAGGCTATTTTCTGATTGCACTATCTTGTCCAGCTAGTGCTATTTTAAATGCCAGTAGTGGCCTGTTCTCTATATTTAAACCCTCACAGCAGGAAGGCATTGTGTTTCCTGTAAATATAGCACTTTGACTATTTATTTACAGACTGCCAAACCATGGCATGCCCCGAGGAAGGGGCAGCAGTTACATTGCCCCCAGGAGCAGGGTGAGACAGGAGTTGGTGTCTAATTCCTCTCCAGAGGGAGGGACAAACCCTTTATCTGGGATCTGTTTTGCTTTCAGCTTGATGTTGGCTCAGCTGTGTTTGCAGGCAAGGTGGGGAAGGAAAGGGGTACAAATCACACTCCACCCGGGAGGCAGGAAAGCAGCACAGCAATTTGTAGAGGCAGATTCTGCCCCTGCACCTCAGGTCAAGGTAAGTCAAGGAAAACCCTGATCCAATGTTCTCAGTGAGGGTATCTCTTTTTAAAATAATTATAATAAAAAAATAGCCTCTGCTGGCTGGCACACAGCTGCTGAGAGGACAAATCTCCATCAAGGTATGCTTATGAGAAGGTTTTGATTTGCTGCATTTTCAGATCCCTCCTTAAATGTGCATGTCTTGATCTTTTTAAATACTCAGGTAATCAAATAGAAGGCACTATATCATGAACTCAAATAAAATGTACACAAACATGGGGAAAAATTGGCTCAGACTAAAGGCCTAGTAATGAACAATAATTTCTGTGCTTTTGGTCCTGTTGTGTCCAAGAAATAAAATGCAGATGTCCTAGAAACAAATCTTAGTGCTGTAAAAGTTGAATATCATAAAATTTTGGGTCGGTTACAAAAACCAGCAGTAAAACAGTTTTTCTGACAAAAACAAATCCAGCCCTTCTTGGCCACTTGGGTAAAGGAGGCCTTCAGGAAAAACTAATCTGAGCTCAGCACTCACTGGGGAGTACAGATTGAAGCCAGAAGTTAACCATACAAAATACCATTTACTGTAAATATTAAAACTCTAAAGCCAAACTTCTCTGGGTAGATATAGTACTGCCATTAATGAAATGTGAACACAATCATTTTAGCATTTAGCAAGCAGTGGTTTTATTGGCACTTTCACCTATTTATGTGCAGTGGGTACAGGAGAGCCAAATGAACAAGTGTGTTTAAACTATTCTTTCTTGAGATAAATCTTTTGCTTAAAGATCAGTGGGTGACACTGAGATCCACTGGCCTGGCTGCACAAAGAAGCAGCCTTTAAGACTGGGTAATTTGGGTTCCTGAGCTCTGCCCAAAGAGCACATCCATAGGATTGTGCAGGGGATCAGTCCCTGTGCCCGTGAACCACGAGGGGACCATGGATGGTCTGTAACACTAGAGACCAGTGTAACTGAATGCCAGCCCCTCTAATCCAGAGCAAGAGTTATTTTAAGATGGGCAAGAGGCTGGTTACAAAGCAGGGGAACACACCAATTCTCAAACACCTTTCTAGGATCTATAAATAAGTTACTTAAAAAGAATAAAGAAGCTAGTCAGTTGTTCCTGCTGGAATTTCCATTCCAGAAGCTGGAAATCTGCATGAAAAAAGGAACAGGTCCAGCCAGCCTTTAGCTTCCATATGTCCTGCACCAGCAAATTGCAGGGCAAGCAGAAGTGGAGAATCTTACATTAAATTTCAGACTGTAAGAAGAAAAGCACATTTGCCACACATATTTCAGAAAATAATTCTAAAGGGCAGTGATCTGTAAGGACACACTTCATGTTTCAGAATTAAAAATGTAATCTGGAGTTTTTCATCCCTGGTTCTTTACATTTGACATCTATTCAAGGACTGTGCAATGTTCTCTGACGTGTGCCACAACAAACACAGAAATCACTGACAGGGTTTGTACTAAAGAATGACATTGGAAGTCTTGGGAAAAAGGCTGGAGAGAGAACAGAGATGAAAATAATTAACTATTTCTAGTTAATTATTTCATTTCTAATGAAATATGGTGCCTGTGTTAGGAATGAGGTGAGCAGGCAAGAAAATGTAAGAAACTTTGAAATAATACTACTTATATCTGTTCAGTGGGTAGGTGATCTGTCTGCTGTTCATCTGACTTCACAAATATAAAATAATTTTAAAAATGGGGGTTTACCTGAGTTTTAAAACAGTAAAAGAAATACACTGAATTTAGCAACAAGGAGGTTATAAACTTAGCCTGTTTTTTACTGCATTTCTGCAGCCCCTGACAGTGAACAGATGAAATTTGCAAAATCATCCACATGGGTTACTTGAAGCCCTGATTTATTGATCTTCATCATTTTGTGAACTTTGAGTTCTCATCCATTTCTGTCTTGTCAGGAAAGCTCCGCTCCTTCCATTTGCAGAAATGAGCAGTGTCTGGAATAATTCCCTTGCGTGTTTCCCACAGGGTTGGCAGGCAGAGAATGTGTTTTTTTTTCTGCAGCCCATACTGATCTGTGGCAAAGAATAGGAGTTGTCAGCACTCTGTCTTGCCACTCCAAGTGCACAGCTCAGATTGTAAAATCTGTTAGTGAGAGCCATAATGTTTAGCCCAGTGCGAGCTTTCCTATTTTATTTAAATCAGGATGAGATGAAAGCAAGGCAAACCTAAAGCAGTTTTGCCCAGCAGCCACACATGCAGCAATTTTTACTTCCAAAGGGCTAATGGAATGATAACACACATACCTAGCTGGGCATTTCAGTAGGTGTTGGTGAGTACTTGGATTCCAGGACCTTCCCTCGTGTCGCAATTGATGATGAACTCCTGCCTCATCTCCATTCCTGCTCTCCCCAGCTGCCTTTCCACAACCATGAAATGTTTCTTTCCCTTGACCTATTACCACATAGAAAAAAGAGCAAGATAGAGCATGTGAAGGTTTCTCTTAAAAAATTTAGAGAGTTTGGTCAAAAGAAGTGCTGGGAGTTCAACTCTAACCTCTCTCATCAATTACAGGTGATCTTCACCTTAAGCCAATATTCTCAAACATTTATCAAAGTTTCTGCATGACTACATACCCAGTATAAAGCCAGCTCTTAAGATGGAACATGCCTGGAAGCATGAAAACACAGATCAAGGTGACTGTAAATCAATCCAAATTGGGCTTCTCTCCACCCAAGAATGAAATAATCCCATTTGCTTTAAAACTTTGGAAATTTGGCAGATGGAAGCATCTGCTGGTGCTGAAAGTGCACTGAAGCACTACCAAATTTAAAATGGCCTTATTTGTCTCATTTAGTTCCTAACATTGCTAGCACCCTGACAAAGATTAAATCTTGTACATCAGAGGTATCTTTTAAGTCTAAAGAGTAGTTACTTCAATATGCTACTCTGTGACAAATAAAAGTATCAGCACTGAAGTTTAGCTGTATGGATGTATTAGATTACACTGAATAAAGGATATAAGGTAGGGTTGGATAACAATATCATAAACAAATATTGCTGCCTAGAAACAGCAGGCATAGACACATTAAAATATTTAAGGTACCTTTAATATTAACTACCTAGCAACAAGTTCCTGATTACTTCAAGGAAAATAGGTGGAGAAAAAAAACTACTGGAGAAGGCACGAATCATAGCAATTATTATTGTTATACCTTTTTTTCTCCCCTCAGTAACAATTAGACACGTAACTCTTGTTGTATAACATACAATTACCTGTGTAGGAAATCCCTGCCTTAAATAGTTTGCGCTTGACTACACTAAGAAAGAGACATGGTTGTGAAATTAGAGGATATGGATTTGACAGAGCTGAGAAGCTGCATGGCCTTGGATTTACAGGGTGAGCCCAGCAGCCCCTCTGTGTGCTCATCCCTGGTTTGGGATTGCAGTCAGAATCCAATATATCCAGCTGTGGCACAGGAACCTGAGGCACCTCACAGGATGTCATTTGACAAGAGAACCAGGGCAGGGCGCAGGTTTTGATGCCTCAGGTTTAGCTTTTCTATTTTTCAGATTCTGTGCTACCAGCTCTGCCCAGCCTCTGTTCTAGGTCAGCCTTCTCAAGGCATCAGTCTCTCTCCCAGGACGCTGCTGATGTCACCAAACCCATCTGAGTGTCCCCGAAGGTCCCATTGTGGCCCAGCTGCCTCCCTGCAGCACCACCACACCTCCCAGGCACCAGAATTTCCTCCTGCCGTGCTGGAAAAGCAGAAGGACGGCCATGGAAAATGGTTTCCTGTAACAGTGAAGAGAATTTTCTCACCTTTCATGTGCCCACCGTGCTCCCCAGCGGTGTGGGCAGGCTCTGGGGGATGCCTGCATTCCTAGGGTTTCTTTTCAAAGCTTGTAAAAGGTGTCAGGTTTGCACTGGAGCCTTGAGGTCCTGCAGTTCCATTTTTAACAAACATTGACATATCCAGGATTTTAACAGGGCATACTTTCAGATTTGGCTTCCAAGCTGGGTTTTGTAGAACACTGTTTGCACATGGCACTCTTGATCTTCACATAAAACCAATGAACACTTCCAGTCTGAGATCTACATGAACATAATTACCTCAACACAGACATTAGAGTTTGTTTCAGTTTATAAACCCAAAAAAAGCCATTGGCTCATTTCTGCACTTCTTTATTCCATGACCACAATTCTAAACCTCATTCCAAATCTCAAAATCACCCACAATCCTAATCCATCAATCTCAAAAGAAATACAAGCCTGCAGATTCAGAAAGAACAAACCCAGAATTTTTCCAGCAGCTTTTCTGAAGTGAACACATGGAGCATCTCTTAATTTTCTGCAGGCTTGAAACTGAGCACAACCTGAGGGAAAGGATGAGAAATTGAAGTGGAAAAAGCACTGGGGGAAGGTGTGGTTTCAAACACCTTGCTCTCAGTGACACCTGCTTTTGAGATTAGTGAGCAGGTCAGCGTTGGTGTGATGGGCCTGGCTTTTCTACAGGAGAGAATGAATCAGCCAGCTGCAAAAACAGGCCCTGTATCAGTGCTCACCCAGAAAGAGTTTGCAAATTTCACCCACTCACTCAAATTTTTCGTTTTTATCAAATGAGGAATGTAGAACTATCTTTATTATTTGTGAGTGTGTATTGTACCTTCCTCTGATAAATCTGATAAAAGTTATTTCTTTACCATAAGTGATGCTTTCTTGGTTTAATTAAAATTAAACATGCATTCTCAGATTTTTACAGAGAGGCTTCAAGCATTTATCTTTACAATTTATTCACATTTTATACCATCCAAGCTACACCACCAAGAGAATGAAATTCTCTCACTGTCACATGGTGATATTTTTACTTTTTGTCCCTCAGTTTTCCATTGGGAGCTCTGCATGAGCCTCCAGTAGTTGCTGGTGAAGCCTGATCCATCCGAGTAATCCCCTCCTGCTGCTTCTTTTCCTGTAACTCTCCTCTCAGGGGCAGGAGATTTAAGGAGCTTTTTGTGCTTACAGTTTCCCCTGTCCTCCCTGGTGGATTTTCTGTCTCAAGGACTGAACAGCCAAAGCTTCCTTTGCTTCCAGAAGTTGGAACAGAGCCCGAGTATATTTATGTAAATGACAGAGCCAGAAAAGACTCAATTTTTGCGTTAGCTCAAATGGACATTTCCAGTGTGAGTCAAGCAGGTCATCTGCAGAAGGCACATCTTGGCTAAACAAAACCCCAAGAGTGTCAAATTCAAAATCTAAACTCCTGAAGTTCCTTGGGCTTGATCTGAGACACTTGTTCCTAATTAACGTGTTTTGTTACATGATGCTCTATTAAAGGCAAAATCCACTCAGTGGAAGAACCTAACAGTGCCAGCGAGTGTTGGTTAAGCATTCATCACAGAGATTTTGAGATGGACTAATTAGGTCTAATACCTAATTCAGATTAGGTATTAGATGAAAATGTTTCACTCTCTGGGTTCCCAGGCCTTGGGGATTGTTTGCCCACGGAGACGGTGAGTCCCCACGCCGGGAGGCGCCCAGGGGGAGCTGGGTGCTGTGCTGTGGGTTTGGGGCGGACAGCGGGCCTGCAGGACCTTGCAGGTCTCTCCCAGCCTCGACAACTCAGCGGGTCTCTGACTCTCCACAGGCGCACCAAGAAAATGTTCCATTAGAGCCACACCAGCATGAACGCAGCAGGTGACAAAGAGGTGACAAAGTCACCTTGCCCAGGCCGTGCCGGGGACAGGCCCAGCGCGCTCTCCCAGCCCGCCATCGCAGCGCCTCCGCTATGACGTCAGAGCGCCGTGACGTAGCACGGGCGGCGGCCGGCAGGGGGCAGCAGCGCCCCGCGGATGGCCCGAACCCGGCGGGTTTACAGGGAAAGCGGGAGTGACGTCACAGCCGCACCGGCACCCGGGCAGGGACTGGCACTGAGCGGGTAATGTTTGTATCGGTCTTATGGCACAGAAACATCATTGTGGCTCAGCACATACCAACATTTTTGGGTCAGGTGTTGCTCTTAGAGGTGCCTGAACCCTCCAAAATCTCAAATATACAAAATAAGAGCAGGATTTAAGTGGTCCCAGTGCTTTGTATCAGTTATTTTTCCTTATACAGACTTGGAAGATGTACTGTGAAGAGCAGCAAGATATAATATTTCAGCCCTGCTTTTAAATAAAGTGCTGCCTCAAACGAAAGGTTAGGCTAACAATCTCCAGAGGTCCCTGCTGACCAGCGTTGGGATAGCTACACTTTGGTTTCTGAAAAACACATTTTGAAAGGGCAAGATATTAAAATCACAATCAATCTATTCAGTGCATTTTCTTTTGTTGAGGATGCTCTTGGTACAAGCCAGGCTGGGTCAGAATTCATGTGAGTCACCTTTTCCCTGAGAGGAGGTGATTGCTTATCACTTCAGAGTGACTTATGTCACCAAGAAAAGCTGCCGAGGAGCCACAAACCTCTGACTCTAAGGATGGCTCCAATCTTTATGATTTGATAGCTGGGAGAGCCTTCCCTTGAACAAACTGGGCTGTAAGAAGAGGACATGTAAAGCATAGAGCAAAAATTGGTCTTTGCGTGATGGATTAGTGTCCACATAAATTAATCCTATTATCACAATTGTTGGGGATTATTTTTCACCTGATTTCCATCTCAGGGAACTTTGCATGCTCCTGTGTACTTCTGTAGTCTTTTAATTACCTGATTCCAAAGTGCTTTCCAGTCATGGAATGCTCCATGGGCATAGGTCATGTGTCCATTATTCCAGTTTACAAGTAGCAGAGGGAATTATTTGAGTGTCAGTTATATAACCCAGTGGAGTTGATTCCCAGTGCTCCCCAAATCCTTTTCCCATTTAGGCATTATAAAACTGTGGCAGGACATACATTTTTCATTTTATCATTCTTAAACTGAATCAAATATATTAAACAAAACTGATATTTAAAATTGCATACTCAGACTGAGAATCAATCCAATGACCACGGCTGGTTTTGTTAGTATTAAATTGTGTTTGCTTTTGGATGCTGTGTTTGATTAAGAGTAGGACAGGAGCTCCTATTTTTAGGATTGTTAGCAAATTTAACTGGAGTTTGTATTTATTTTTTTCACTGTAATTAACATTGCAGCTCGAGGCAAATCAAATCAGCCAAACAGAACAATTGTTTGTGTGCTGCACCAGCTGGTCTCAGAAACCTCATTTCAAACTGGTTTAGTTGAGCAGGAAAGTTATTTGGGGACTTGCTTATGTTTGCTTTCTCACTTTTTTGGGGTGGGTTTCTTGGGATTTTCAGGGCTGCTTTTTCTGTAAAGAGGTAAATGTGTCTGAGGGGGGAGAAATGGAATGTCAGCCTTTTTTTCTCTTTTTTCCCCCTTTTTCCTTCTACAGCTTACAACAGCTGCCTAGGAAAAAATAAAAAAGCCCCAGAAAGAAACAAAGCTCTTATGAAGGAGGCTTTCTTTTCTTAATTAAAACAATAAATGGAGAAGCTGTGGCCCAAACCTTCTGGTGAAGTATCTACAGCCTTAGGGAAATGCTGGAATCCACTGAAATGTGACAATTCTGTCATTTCTCAGGTGGCTCTGGATGGCCAAGTTCAATTTGCACAATATTTCTAACGAGGCAGTGACCTCACAAGGGCTGCACACAGGACATGACATGAAGCCCATTGTTCAGAAGGCTCAGAACCCAGCAGGAAGAGGCACAGAAAGCAGAGAGGGTTGAGTAGGATGGATGTTGCAATTTCTTGCAGCTGCCAAGTATTTGCAGTTCTGTGGGATTGCCACAGAAACTTCTAGTGCTGCTTGACAGATCCACGCCCGAGACAAGAAAGACAGGGAATGGGTGAAAAGAAGGTTAAAGAAATGTGGAAATGGGCAAAGAGACTGAGATTCATAAAAGTTAAGGGTGCAGCAAATCCTTGTTGCTGTGAATAGGAAGAGATCACATTACCTTGGTCCTGTCTTGCCTAACCTGTTTTTAAACAACACCAGCAGTGGATAGTGCCCAGATAATGTCACTGAGCTGTCTATTCCCAGGCCTGTTTAGCCAAATGCGTTGTTTCTAACTCATTCTTTGTTAGTCTAACTCATTCTTCCTGTGGTTATGCTCAGTACTTGTATTTTCTGGAATAAGACTTGGGATTGTTTAGCCTCAAAATGGAACCTTTTCAATGTGTGTAAATGTCTGAAGGGAGGAAGAAAAGAAGATGGGGCTAGACTCTTCTCATGGATATCCTGTGAAGGGACAAGAGGAAATGGCTGCAAACTGAAATACAGGAAATTTCACTTAGAGTTAAGAAATTTTATTTTTCTGTGAAGGTGGTCAAACAGTGGCACAGATTGCCCAGAGTGGGGGTGGAGTCAGTGTCTTTGGAGATACCCAAACTCCTGCGGACATGAACCTGGACAACCTTCTCCAGCTGATCCTACTGTGAGCAGAGGGCTTGAACCACAGGTACTTTTCAGCCTCCACCATTCTGTGCTTCAGCAACATTGGGCAAAGAAACCAGTTATTCTTGTCCTCTTTCCAGCAATTCTTGTGTGTTTCAAGGCTGTTTTCCTGTTTCCAATGAGAAACCAGTCCAAAAAATCCCTCTTCTTGAAATAATAAATCACAGCTTTGAAAGTTCAGATTACCCTTGATTTCCTTTGGCCTGTTTTCTATAGATAATTCTTAAAATGGTTGTATCAAAGTGAATATAGAATTCCCACTGAGGTCTGACTCAGAGCAGAGTAAAAGGATTACTGCATAGGTCTTATTCATAATGCTCCTGTGAGTTCATTGTAGTATAAATGGATTTCTTTTTCACTTTTTTGTTACTGGTTCCTCCATCAATTTATGATCTAGGATTATCCCAGAACTCCTGATTAACCAACTGTTCCTGAGCTTGTATTTATAGAGATGATTATTACTCTTGAAAATTTTTCCTCTTGCCAGGCATTTCATTCATTTCAGGTAATTTATTCAGCCTGCCACTATGACCTCACAATGGAATCCTGATACACAGCAGGCTTTCTGACCCTTCTAGCCTGGTGAGTTTCCTAAGCACACTTGTTATTCCATTATTTGGGCCATTGGCAGAGCTCCAGGATAGCACCAAACTAGTGTGTGAACTGTTAGTAACCACTCTCCAGGAGAAAATGCCCAAATGTTACGACTGTGGAGGTGCCAGAAGTGGACCATATTTCCTTAGGTAGTTACAGGGAAATCACAAGGAACAGGATCAAAAGTCATATAAAGTGCAGGCACAACTATTGCCCAGGACTGCTAAACTGTCGTAAGAATAAAGGATGTTGATTCAATCTCATGCTTATTATCTTAACTGTTCACACTTCATTGTCTTACAGGTACTTGAAAGTACATACTTTGAGGTTTTTTTAATTGTTCTTTCTTTTCATTTAAGAAAATATCTAAAATTCTGTGACTCTTCCTACTTTCCCTTTGTTAGGATCAGGATGGTGGCACAGATTCCTCAATATATAGGAAGTTATAATTGCCCAGTGGTTTCACAGACATTGGGAAACAACAGGAGATTAGAAACCTGAATACTTTTCCTACTTTCTGGGGCCTCATGCCCTGTCAGTTTTCAAAGGTCAGGAGTTACTTCTCCAAGCTGATCATGTCTTCAGCTGGCCCTACCGGACTGGTGACCTAGTGTACCTCCTGCAACAACAACACATGCTTGTCATTTTCCCTTCAGTAATCACTCAGGGACAGTTCTATTTCCTCCTACATCCTATATGGTGTAATGGTGTATATGGCTTAATAAATAAAAGGGTGCCTTGCAATTCTTCATGTGTCTCTTCTCCCAAAGAGGCAATTGACCATTTATATGCAGTTTCTAGGATATTTTAAAATTTTGTTTAGGAATGCCTTTGACCTTATCTCAGGTCACAGGTGAAACATCAGGTGAAGCTGAATCGTTTGTGTAGCTCCATACCTGCCAAAGAGTTACAGCCCTCTGATTTATCACACATAGCTGTGGAGCCAGGGTAAAAACCTATTACAGAAATGCAGTATATAAATTGTTCAGATACATAGATATTGTAATATAATTAAAATATCAAAGTGAAAAGCACATTGCCAAGTGTTTCACATGGCTCTTATTCCACCTTTCTCCACACCAATCTTGCTTCCCACTGGCAGTCTCCCTCCACAAATACAGAACCTTACTGACTCCAACAAAAATACAGAACTTCCCTGATTTGTTTGAGGTATGACCATACATAAATTCTATTTTATTATTATTACCATAAAAAATAGACCGTGCTTTCATTTATTGGCATATAAATACAAATATAAACTGTTGCCATGGCAATTTAAAACATTTTACACATATCAGTGTAGTCACACTATAAGACTTTTGCATAGTAGGGAACAAATGTTACCTTTAGTCATAAATGTAAAAGTGTGGTGCAAAGAACCTGCTATGTGTTCAAGGACAAGGACTCACACTTTCTGATTTTCAGTCCTCTTTTTCAGTCTCATGTCTATCTTCTTTCCCTAGGTTTGACAATGACCTACATAGCACTGTACAAGAAAAGCAAAGCCAGCAATAAACACTTCTAGCCTGTATATAGCAATGATCATCTCTCCCAGTCACTCAAGTATAGAGCATATAATCTCACAGGAAAATAAAGTTCTTTTAATCTTCTGGTTTCGTCCTTTGAGAGTCATAAGAATTCTAATTACCGGCACAGTACTTAACTGAGCATCAAGAGCTTGAGGATTGCCAGATCTATACAGGACTTTTTTATCCACATGGCACAGATGAAGGAAAAGCTGATAAGTGTTTTTTGACCTAAATTGTTGCCTGGCAGCTAGAGATTCTGCTCCTGGGAGGAGAGAGTTGAGTGTCGCTTACTGAACTTCACACATCCCTGCTCCTCTTAAACACAGGAGTATCTGCAGTGTAAGCACAGCATTATGCAGATAGAGGCTGAGGTTCTGTGAATGTGAGTTCTCTTGGAGACCCATGGTATGCATGTCAGTGAGGTTTTTTATGGCTCCAAATTTCTGCCAGAGTAATTTCACTTACAGTGTTAAAAACAATCACCTCATCTGTGTTGGTGAATCTGTCTGAGATACAGCAAGGCTTCCAGAAGACCACTCTTACTGTTCCACCTCATGACATTTGGGAAAGGTGATGGTCCCTGAAAAAGCTCCTTTGGATCACACTCTCTGAGGCTCATCCCAGGGCTCTGCTGTTCCATATGTGAGCACATGAATTGGGTTCCTTAAGAGTTACAACAGAAAACAGATGTTCAGAACTGCCTCTGACAGGCTCCAGTTGCTGAGGGTCTGTAGGACAAAACTAGATCTAATCTTAAATAAAGAGTGTGCATAGTTCAGAAGCTGGATCCTCAGCAGCAGCTGTTTAGTCCTCCAAACCCATTCCAATTCTATGGCACTGCCTCCTAACATAGGCATGGTTGGCATTAACATATCCATACCATGGACACGATCTGATTCAGCTCAGTGTGACACTGGCACTGTCTCAGTGACACTAAGGTAAATCCTAACCCACAAAATCAGGCTCCTTCTGCTCTGTAAGGCCAGGTAAGTTTGTTCTAACCTCAGTTACTGTGACATCCAGTTTCATAAATAGTGTTTAATATGTTACTGTGCATCTGCAAATCCAGTTGACAATATGCTGCACGAATGCTTGTGGCTATCCAGCGCAGGCATGGGACAGGAATAGAAACACACAGCTGGGAAGGAGGAAAGGATTATTTAAGCTGGCTTTAGCAGCATTCAGTATTGTTGCTGAATGTCACAGCGTGTCAGACCTTACTCTGCCAAGGTCCCTCTGGAACAACTTCTGGGGTGAGGAAAGGAGAGTTTGACCCCAAGCTAATTTGTGGCATAGGCTTTTGCTGCAGCTGTACATGTGCTATTTTGAAAACATATTATAATATAGAGAATGAACTGATATAATATAAATATTTATGTTAAAACTTTATTAATTGGAGTATAAAGTAATTTTCCATCACAACTCAGTAATGCTTAAATCCTGGAATGCTGCAACCACTGTCTTCCAAGCTGATGAAAAATGCCTCATCATCTTATCCCTTAAACACCTCATTCTGTTACTGACCTTGCCTTTTGTGATGGCTGTAAACGCCTGGAATCTGACATTGCTGGCTCTGCACACACCTTGCACAGTGGGATCCTTATCAGAACTGGAGCTCCTGGGCATGACAAGAATGTAAACAATGCATAATAATTCATAAATATTGTATAAATAATGAGTGCCAGGAGAACAGGGAGCAAGAGGAATGTGATTCAACCCCCACCACCACTTTTCCTGCATTTATTTCCACCACATATGACTGACAGATTTTTGCACTGAATAGCTAATACATTTCCTTTTCCTAGGGCAGCCAAAGCCAGGGAAAAGTGACAAAAAGACATGTATAACACTTCAGCACTTGGCAACTTCTGCAGTTCTTTGGGTGTCATTTGGTGCTTGGCCTCCACAGTATTCACAGTCATGCAAAAATAAAAGTAATGCAAAAATATAAAGCTATTTATGCAAAAATTGAATATATATATATATATACACACATATATATAGTTACTTTTGCTGTTTTACTGTCTAATCTATGGGTGCATCTTGTGGAAGAAGCTAAATTCAGTAGACATCAGTAACATTACAAAGATGAGGATGTTTTTTGTTTCTATAATATTCAAATAGAAAAAAAAAAACCCTAGGGAAATTAAAGCAGCTTCCAAGAAAGCTAATTGCAAAATTAATTCAAATTGGTTAAATGATATCAGAACAAAAAACCTTTAATTTTTTTTTTCTAAAAGACAAATTCCAGTGATCCTAAAATTTTACTTTTTACCCTTTCTAAAGGCAGAATTTTTCTTTTTGTAATGTGAGCTATTTTGCTCTTTAGAAAAACCCCAGCCAAAATTAAAAGCAAAGAAAGGGAGATAAGTTATTCCAAAGGGTAATAAAACCATTAACTTCTTCAGACTGAGGAAAAGAGTGTAGAATCTATTTTGAATGAGATGCAAATTTCATTACAGTGGCCATGAAGAACAGCCTGCTGTTTACTTTGGAAAAATTATGAATTAAATGTCGCTCTGGTGTAGTATAAACTATATTTTAACTGAGGAAGGCAGCCCAACAACACAGTAAGGAATCTTTTTATGTGCACCAGTTTGGTAGTTGGCAAAGTGCAATTTGCAATCCTGGAATAAAACAATTGTAGGCAGTCAAAACATTCTCATTTATTTTTGAAAATGGTCCCATTGATTTGCTCTTAAGAGCCAATGCACCAGAGGGAAATCAATGCACTGTCCATAAGCCATAGAGTATATTGCAGATATTAACCACATACACATTGCTTTGAAGGAAGAAGGTTGTTCTCTTCCCAGTGCTTACTGAAATAGAAATATTCCCATGGCAAGTAAGGCATTTTCATGGTGAAGGAGGAAATACCAGAGTTCCTCTTCCTTTAGAGATAACTACAGCTGCCACAAAAAGCTTCTTCAGTGAAAAGAAAGCTAAAAATAAATTCAGGCAAAAATTCTTATGCAGAACTGCTTTCCCTGGGTTTTGAGAGTTTTCATTTTCTTGCCAAAAAGCTAATGTTCATGCCAGTAGTTTTGTATTTTTCTGTCATAAAACACAACACAAAACTATTTTTCAGTAGTGCATTTACAGGCACTTAGAAAATATTCTAGTCCCAAACAAATCTCTTTTATCCACTATGTTGCCTGCCAGGAGACCCTTCTGTGTTACTCTTGTTCTGAGGAGGTTCCTTCTCAAAGCAGACTCTTCAGTCTCGCTTTAATGCATAGCAGGCCCTCTCTAAAAAGCACACAAAAGCTTTCTCAAAAACATATTTCAGAAGAGGAAAGGAACCCCACCAAGAGAACATCCCTAAGCTCCAAAGGAACACAGAAGCACATGGAAGTGAGTAGGGAATGCCAGGGAGGAATATTGAGGTGTTTCCTTGGACACAAAGGGATGGAAACAGAAAGGACAAAGCACAGGTTGGTTAAAAACTAGGAAGGAATATGAAGGGTACCAAGAAAGGCTTCTGTAGTTACTTTGGCATCGTCAAAAAAGATGACCCAAGATTTTTCTAATGTTTCTCTGGAAGCTGCCAGGAGCATTGAGGCCAAACAAACAAACAAAAAAATTGTTTCACGACTTTTTAATGACCAATATTTAGAAATAAAGTTCCTCCCACTGTCTACAGTGCCATTTCCAAATCTGGTACCCTTCCCCTCAGGAAGAGTGATGTATTTGTCCAGTCTATCCAGCCAATTGTACTTCCAAGTGTGGAGTGTTACTAAATCACATCCTTTTCCGTTAACCAACATTTAAACCTGAACTCAAGCTGCTGGCAATCAGGTGTGCATGACTAATTGTCAGCCTACGCATTTCCTTACCATCAGCTAGTGACAATGAATTGCAAAAATGCAAAATTAATCTTTCAGGTTTTTTCCCTTATGCTAACTAAAGCTGAAAGGCTCATAAAAACAGCACCCAGCTGTGAATCTATGGATTCACACTGAATGCAAACAGAAAACTACCCACAGGGGGGAAAAAAAAAGCTCAGATCAAAGCATGAAAAAGGGCAAAACAAAAATCTGTCCTTGAAATCCCTGCAAGCATTTTAATGGTGACCCTATGCATTGTGCTACAACACTGAACTACTTGGGAAATGCAAGCAGAATAGAGATGATATTGCAAGAGAGAAATATTTAGTGAATGATAATGCAGGCTAAAGACACGGGAGCAAAAATAATGTTTTGACCCTCTGAGAAGCTCAGTTCCTAGTCCCAAAGCAGAAACGTTCTGAAGTACATGCTTGTCTTAAAAGATGTTAATGTTCAATTAAAGCTATTTAAATTATACATCTAAAGTCATGCCTGCACTTAAATGCTTTTTTAGACTGGCTGCTCAGTACCTCCCAAAATCAAGCTCTTCCCTGGCTCTTGAATGTTCACATTTAATAATGAGATCTCTCATTTCTTAATGTCCTTTAGTCACTTAGTGTTTTGCAGCATCACTAATATATATCAATGGAGAAAAATAGTATGAGAGAAAGCAATCTTTTCAAAGAGTGGTTTGAAAGTAGTGTTTTCCTCCTACTGTAGGTGGCTGAACAATAATTGGTAAATGTTTTAATTTGCGAATTGAAGCAGCCAGCAGCCCTTCACTGGGATGCCCGGTGCCCACCAGAGCTGCTCCATCACTCCCCTGGCTGCATGCAGGACAGGATGCTTTCTGTCTGTGTCCAGCTCTTCCTCAGTTTCACAGCGAGTGAGACTTCAGCGTCTGCATTCAAACAAAAGCTCTAGAATCTTGTGGACAAGCCCTCAGTAAGTGTGGGAAGGGTCTGTAGCAGTGACAAGTTTGCAGGTACATCTTCCTGTGTTGCCTGCAGAAGATACAGAGGGAATGGTCTGCCCTTTCATCAGGAGGCGCTGCCTTCTGAATAAATATTTAAAATAACGATGAGCCCTGCGCTGTGGTCCTGAGATTTCCTTTCACCACGAGTTAAACCGCGTATCACCTTCTGAGGGTTGAGGGCAGCGGAACTGAGGGGAGCGGCGATGAGAAGGGAGCGGGGATGAGGAGAGAGAGAATGAAGGGAAAGGGGCTGAGGAGAGCGGGGATGAAGCGAGCAGGGATGAGGGGAGTGGGGATGAGGCGAGCGGGCTGAGGGGAGCTGATCTGAGGGGAGGCGGGCTGAGGGGAAAGGACTGAGGGGAGCCGGGACTGAAGGGAGCTGATCTGAGGGGAGGCGGGCTGAGGGGAGATGATTTAAGGGGAGCGGGCTGAGGGGAGCTGATCTAAGGGAAGCGGGCTGAGGGGAGCTGATCTAAAGGAAGCCGGGCTGAGGGGAGCTGATCTAAGCGGAGCCGTGCTGAGAAGGAGCTGAGGGGAAGGGGCCAAGGGCAATGGGCCGAACTACCCCCGGGCAGGGTCGGCAGCCCCGCCCATTGCAAGCCCCGCCCCTGCTCTGCCCCTTTAAGCGCGCGCGGGGCGGGGCCGGGCGCTGTCACGTGCGGCGGCGGGAGCGGAACCCGAGCTAGCGCCCGCTCCGCCCGCTCGCG